>NC_083224.1:179867558-180505077 GCF_032191835.1 Heteronotia binoei | reverse complement strand
CCAGAACCTTAACCCACACACACAAACACACCAAGTGCTGGTTGCCAGATTTGGTGGCACTCCGAAAGTTTACCGAAAAGTGGCAAATACCACTGTCAACTCAGCTAAAGAAAATCAAAACACATTTACTCGAAAGTAATTTACATTGCCCGAGTTTCAAGCCAATCTTGCAGTGGAAATCGCGGCGCAACGAGCCCCTTCCCGCTTTTAAATCTTTCTTTCTTTCTTCTTTCTTTCTTTCTTTCTTTCTTTCTTTCTTTCTTTCTTTCTTTCTTTCTTTCTTTCTTTCTTTCTTTCTTTCTTTCTTCTTTCTCTCTCTCTCTCTTTTCTCTCTCTCTCTCTCTCTTTCTTTCTTTCTTTTTCTCTCTCTCTCTTTTCTCTTTCTTTCTCTCTTTCTCTCTTCCTTCCTTCCTTCCTTCCTTCCTTCCTTTTTATCCGTTGGTTTCTCTAAAGGCGATTTCCGGAGATGTTCGGGTGGGGGGAAGAGGGCTGCATCGCTAAGCCTGATACCCCAGGCCGAGGGGTCAAACCAGACGAGCGAGGAGAATTTTGTGCAGCGATTGCTTTAAAATGCAGCTCCTCGGAATCTCGTATGTAGAACATCACGATTTTAAAAATGGCCCTAGAAGCTCCAACTCACGTCCACAGTTAGTGTGAGGAGGAGGAGGGAGTTTTATATCCCGCTTTTCTCTACCCTAAGGAGTCTCAAAGTGGCTTACAACCGCCATCCCTTCCTCTCCCCACAACAGGCACCTTGTGAGGTTGGTGGGGCTGAGAGAGAGACTGTGACAGCCCAAGGTCACCCGGCAGGCTGCGTGTGGAGGAAGAGTGGGGAATCAGACCCGGCTGCCCCATCAGAGTCTGCCGCTCTTAGCCGCTACTCGATGCTGCCCCTAAGTAACTCGCCAATGGTCGCCCCTGGAGGGAGCAACGTTCCCTTCCCCACAAGCTGAGCTCCTCGAGTAGAGAGGCCGGGCCTCGCTCTGCTATCTCACCCACGCCTGTGCGACCGGGATTGTGCCCAAAATGGTTGGTGAAACGAAACATCTCTTGGCTTTGGCAGCCCACGACCAAAAGTGAAGACCGTCCGCTGCAGGAAGCGCCTGGGAGGGTAGAAGGAATTGCAGCCCCCGCCGGCTTCCTGTGCAGACAGCGGCGCCAAGATGAAGCTAGAGTCAAGACCACTAGGCCAGCTGCACCTTCCAGACCAACAGGAATTTTTGTTTGGGGGGGGGGCGGGATACGCCTCCAAAGCCTATACCCCCGAGTCCAAAATCTTGTCGGTCTGCATGGTCCTACTGGACTCGAATATCGCTGTTCTTTTGCAAACCAATTCGGTAACTATTTTTCCAGAAGGCACCACAGTGAAACTGTTTGCCCGTTAAAGCTGAACTGGATCGTCCCGCGATCGACGTTGCAAAAGAGAACTACAATTTCGCCTGGCACGCAGAGATCTTTTTTTAAGAGACAGAGAGACAGGCAAAGAGACAGAGACAAAGAGAAACTGAGACAGAGAGACAGGCAAAAAGACAGAGATAAAGAGAGACTGAGACAGAGAGACAGAGACAAAGAGAGACAGAGAGAGACAGAGACAGAGCGCAAACTCCTCCTGAGTGGATGCCAGTGACAGGTAGAGCACTGATAGAACCGGAAGTGCAAAAGGAGGTCGAAGCTCTTTGTCAATTGCACTGGGCCGAAGATCTCCCCGCTGCGCGCTTCAAAGGCGGGGGAACTGTCACGTGAGGCTGTTGTTACCTTTGAAAAACGACATCTTCCTCGGGACTGAAAGGGACGTGTGGAATTGTTACAATTAGGGTTGGGTTTTTTTAAAGACTGCCTTTTAGGCAGAATGGGGGTGGCACAGGTATTTAATTCCTCGGGAAATAATGCAAACCGACCACCGGAGCTCACTGAAATCTGTGGCCATTTACAGGGCAGCTCTAGGGTCATGCCTTTCTAAACCCGCTGAAATCAACAGACAAGATTAGGCTGCTATCACACGCACTAAATAATGCACTTTCAGTCCTTTCAATGCACCCTCCGACTGGATTTTGCCAGTTTGTACAAATAAAATCCAATCGGGAAGTGCATTGAAAGTGCATTATTTAGTGTGTGTGGTCGCAACACTTAAAATAATGCGTAAAAATCCAGCTGCAAGACGCCTTATTTAGTGTAGGGTGAACACACTAGAGAACACGGTATACAGTTGCGCAGCAAATGCAGTTGGATCTGGCGAGGGGAAGGGGAGATGGAGGTTCTGGATAGCTGTCTACACATTCTACCAGGGCTTCTTTGGGTAGAAAAAGCCTAGCAGGAACTCATTTGCATATTAGACCACACTCCCGAAGTCTCCAATGTTTTGCAAAGGGCTTTTTTGAAGAAAAAGTCCAGCAATAACTCATCTGCATATTAGACCACACCCCCTGACACCAAGCTAGCCGGAACTGTGTTCCTGTGCGTTCCTGTTCAAAAAGCCCTGCATTCTACCACTATATAAAACCAGAGAATCTCTGAATTATATAAAGCCAGAGAGTCTCTGAATGTTGAGTCGCTGGAGGGAGAAAGTAAAGATCCAACAGTCCTCCGAAAAACGAGTTGCCCCCGTCGGGAAGAATGCTCTGTGATCAGGGAACCAGATGACGGATGGCACACACCTGGAAAGGTTGGGAAAGTTAACGTCCCTCCTCCTTGAACCAGACCTCCTCGGGCGGGAAAGAATCCATATAAAACTAGGAGAGGACGGCCGCAACCTACTGTGGCTTCCCCGCTGCTAAAACGCCAAGAGCGCCTTCAACTGTCCCAAGATCTCCCCCGCCCCCGCCCCGCGTTTCCCGACTACCTGCGGTTCAGTGTTCTCTCGAAGCTAGCTCACAATCTTTTAGCCTCCAGCTTACACATTTTTGTCTCAGCTCAGGAAAAACGGCCCTAAAGTAAACTAATTAATGCCAGCAGCTCGCAACTTTAAAGCCAGTAGCTCACAACGTTCATGCCAGTTGCTCACAAAGTAGAAGTTTTGCTCACAAGACTCCAAAGCTTAGAGGGAATCTTGCTCCGGTTAGTTCTGTTTTCTGGAATCAAACCGCAGAGAGGCAAACCGGGGACCCGGGAACTTGAGGGTTCCTGAGATCCAGAATTAGATGGGCTTCCGCTGTTGTATCTAATAAGGACCAACTTCCCTGTTCTGTGTTGAGAATCTTTGCCCAGGCCTCTTATTATAGTCTCCAAGCCACGTGGCAACATTTGCAATGAAAAATTCTGGCCCCGTGGGATCCAGCAGACAAAACAGCGGTTCATCCCCGGCTCCGAGTCTTAAACAGATTGGCTTTTAAAAGAAATATCCAAACCCCTCTTAATGTGTTCGGGGATCGGGGAATTATTAGTCTCCAGGGCCACTTAGACCGGATTAATGACTTAACACCTTTCGCTTCCCTGCGGTGGTTTTAAAGCAAATCTAGGCACACTTCTTCGGGGAAGGGGGAAACCCCGTGGAGATCAATAATATGTGCATCCTAGTAAATAAATGCATTTAAGGACAGATCCAAGCGGGCAGCCGTGATGGTCTGAAGCAATAGAGCAAAGCAGTAGACAAGTTGCACCTAATAAAACCAACTCCGTTTTATTCAGAATGTAAGCTTTCGTATGCTCTAAGCAGACTTCATCAGACAAAACTGGAATGGGAAGCCATTTTTAAATACAGAGAAAGTGGGCAGTGAGTTGATAGGTAGAGTCATGGGAATGTTTTTTTGCAGATTAAAAGAATTCCAAATTGAGGTCTGTGTTTGTTTGTTAGTATTGTTAACTGGGCTGTGACAACAGTGGAGGGTGATAAAAAGCAGACATGTCATAGGTGTGAAGTGCCATAAATCTGGTTGTCATTCTCGCTTCGTTAGTTGTGGGTTTAAATGGAGGGCATTAGTATCTCAAGAGGTTATAATATCATTCTAGTTTGCCATTAGAAAAAAAAGAATACATTAAAATATAGTGGAAGATGGGCTAGTATATGTAATAAGATAAACAGCCAATATCCCCATTTGAGTATGTCAATACAAAAAACCAAAATATTCTGACAGTATAAGGATGGATTCCCCCGCTCCCCGCGGGAGGGAAACCGACAAACACCGTTCCGGTGCCACTTAAGGACAGAGACTATTCGGAAATATAATTGTACCAGAATGATAAAAGGTGCGGCCAAGTTCAGTCGGTGGATATATTGCTGCAGAGAAATCTTGCAAGAAGGAGCCGGTCTTTTCTTACGCAAAACCGCAGTAGCAAACCGGTATCGCCTATGCTGGAATTGGAGAGCGTGTCATCTCGAATGCAAAGTTATTTTTATTTAAAGGAGCACGCCAAAGTACGTCAGACTTTTCTTCCCGCCTAAAAGCCGTTCTTGGTGGGCACCGAAACAGTGGGAAAGAGGGACTAGGAGAGAAAGGCCGTCTGACAATTTTCCCGCATCCGTTTCACTCTGTTCCACTTCCTCTCTCGGCGCCTGGGAAATCTCCGCGGGTTTGTCCAGCGATCTCCAATGGAAACCAAAGATCCGCAATCCACCCTGAACTGAAAGCGTCTCAGCCTTCCTCCAAGGGACCCAGCCACTTTTTCACCCTCACAACAACTCCGCGAGGTCTGTCAAGTTTACATTCTCCAATCACATGAGAATGGGTAGGCTCCAAGAAAAAGAATCCAGATTGAATGCGGATCAGCGGGAGCGAATTCCAACACAATTTCGCAGCGATTCCAAGCACTTGGGAGGGTTTTCTTTAAGGATCCTGCATCCCATAGTCCTTGGGACATCTGTCAATCTGGCTCCCCCACCCCCCACCCCGCCAAATAAAGTGGTAAGATCCTAGCTTATAGCAGACTGGAGAAGCCCGGGGAGGAGGGAAGAGAGACAGCGAGGATCTGGGAGGTTTTTAAAACGCGATCCAGCCAGAGTGGAGAAGCCCTGTAGGTTTCAGTGCAGTTGCAAGACTTCGATCAGATCTTAGCTTATAGCAGACTGGAGAAGCCCGGGGAGGGGGGGGGGAGAGAGAGCGAGGATCAGGGAGGTTTTTTCAAACGAGATCCAGCCAGAGCGAAGAAGCCCTGTCGGTTTCATTGCAGCTGCAAGACTTCGGTCAGATCTTAGCTTATAGCAGACCGGAGAAGCCCGGGGAGGGGGGGGGGGAGCGAGGATCAGGGAGGTTTTTTAAAACGCGATCCAGCCAGAGCGGAGAAGCCCTGTCGATTTCAGTGCAGCTGCAAGACTTCGGGTGCATTCGCACTTACACTATATAACGTGTTTTGCAACTGGATTTCCGCTATTCTTACCACAGTAATAAATCCAGTTGCAACATTTATTATTTGGTGTAGTGTGAATGCTCCCTTTGAACTTGGGCTGGATCCTGCGCCGGATAACTCGTCCGTCCCAAAGCCCAATGTCCGTCCCACACCCCATCTATTGTTAATTCATCATTGCCGGGGCATAGAAATATAACGAGCTTGTTTAGCTGAATAGCCCGGGAATAACCCGATCTCGTCACATCTGGGAATGGGAAACTAAGCAAGGCCGGCCCGCGTTAGTATTTGGATGGGCGACCTCCAAGGAATATCAGGGGTGGGACGCGGAGGCAGGCAACGGCGAACATCTGAACGCCTCTTGCCTGGAAACGCCCCCCCCCCCCCCACACACACACACACAGTCGCCAGAAAACAGCTGGGCCCTGAAGGCACCGTCCCCCATCGCTTGGCGCAGAGTCCAACGGGGCCTACTCCCGGGTAGAAGCACAGCCTGCTGCAAAGCCCCGAAAGTGCAACCGGGCCAGCAATTCAGCATGCCCCCGAGGTCTCAGGAAACTGCCTTGGAAAAAGTCAGGCCCTGGGACCGTTCAAGGTCAGGGATCGTGCACTCTTTGGATTGCAGCGCCTCCCCCGGGCCTTCCCGCTCCCTCCGCCTTTGAGCGGTGATGTCAGGGGATCGAACCTGGGACTTCCGGGCCCTCCATCCCAGGCGCCATCTCTCCCTCCAAGGACTTCCTAAGACCGGTTCCTCGAAGAAGGATCACGATGTAAGGGGAGGGCGCCGGATCTTCCAGCTGCCCCGGGACTGCAGGGTCCCTCCGTCCCCAAATCCCCAAGCGCATACAAAGCCCTCGAGTCTGGAGAAGGCCAGAATGGAATATTTTGCATCTGGCGGGGAGAGCATCGCTTTTGGGCCCACGTCTCTCCGCTGCAGCGCTGGGGGGCCAGGAAAAGAAAGGTCCCCCGTGCAAGCACCAGTCGTTTCCGACTCTGGAGTGACGCTGCTTTCACAACGTTTTCACAGCAGACTTTTTAACGGGGTGGTTTGCCATTGCCTTCCCCAATCATCTACACTCCCCCCTCCCCCCAGCAAGCTGGGTACTCATTTGACCCACCTCGGAAGCATGGAAGGCTGGAAGGCTGAGTCAACCTCCAGCCGGCTACCTGAAAACCCAGCTTCCACCGGGGATCGAACTCAGGTCGTGAGCAGAGCTGAGGACCACAGTACTGAAGCTTTAACACTCTGCGCCAGGGGGCCAGACACGTGTTTATATGACTGCAAAGAGCTAGCCCCACCCCTCCCTGCAAACGGTCCTTGAAATGGATGGAAACGGTATTATTTCGCCTGTGTGAAAGCGCCCCTGTTGGGTCAGGGCGGAGCAAAGGGGTCAACAGCAGGGCTTGAGCGTCCCGGCTCTGTCTCCCACGGCCGGGGAGCCTAAAGCCAATTCCTCTCCCTCTGGAAGAGAGAGGACCACCCCCGGCCCAGGCCGTCCTTGGAGCCTTCGACGGTTCCCCGGATCCCCCCAGAGGGACAGACCAGCGATGGGCTTGCTGAAAGGAGCCTCCAGCCGAGCTTCCCTCGGCTTCCCGGGGCTTTCATTGGAAGGCCGGACTTAGAACCGTTTCCAGCCAGCGGTTCGAGAAAGGACTCCGCGCAACAGCCCGAATTGAAGAGCAACCAAGCGGGGCGCCGGTGCTAGCGAGGAAGCGTTGGAAACAGACACGCTTCTTTCGAACCCAACCGAACCAAACCTGCATTTTCTGAAAAGGAAAGCGTGACGGACCTCATTCCTCGTCTGAAGAAGTGGGCATGCACACACTACAGCTTTAAATCTGGTTTAACGCTGTCCTCAGACTGACTTTCAACCGTAGAATCATAGAAGCAGAGAAACCAACTTTATGACTCTACGATTCTCCGGTTTTACAGCAGAAAAATCAGTTTGGGGACCGAGTTAAACCAGGATTAAAGCTCTAGTGCGAAATTGGTCTGAAAGCTCCCATTGGTCTCAAAGGTGCTCCTGCTTTGTTCTACTGCTTCACACCAACAAGGCTGCCCACCTGGATCTCTCTCCAAAGGGGTTGTTCCTCTCTGAGGAAGGATGGAAAAGACTGCAGGCTGAGAAAGAAGGCGCGGTTGGAAAGATCTCCTGGCCAAGGCCTCAGCCAAAGCCGGAGACCTTCAGCTGGAGCTTGCTCAGGAGACCTTCTTCTCCGCACGGAGCCTGCTCGAACCGAGATCTAGTAGAGCCGTTTGGACTTAGAAGGGGGCCGGGCCGCAGCATTCTGTTCAGGGCTCTCTTGCAAATTTGCGTATCAATTTCACCCGTGACAGCGTTAGGGTGAGCTAGCTCACAGTCTTTTAGCTCAAGAAAGATGAGTTAAGCTGAGTTAGGGTGAGCTATCTCACAGTTTTTTTTAGCTCAAGAAGGATGGCTCCAGAGCAAGCTACTTTACGCAGTGGCCAGATCGCTGGCTCACAACCAGTGTTCCGTCTAAGCCAGGGGTGGCCAACGGTAGCTCTCCAAATGTTTTTTGCCTACAACTCCCATCAGCCCCAGCCAGCATGCTGGCTGGGGCTGATGGGAGTTGTAGGCAAAAAAACATCTGGAGAGCTACCGTTGGCCACCCCTGCTCTAAGCTGCAGAGCCTTGTGAGCAAAACTTCTATTTTGTGAGCGACTGGCGTTCAATTGGTGAGCCACTGCATAGATGAGCGCGTGCTCTGGGGGTCATCCTTCCTGAGCGAAGACAAAAATGTGTGAGCAGGAGGCTACAAATCTGTGAGCCAGCTCACGCTAACTCAGCTTCGAGGGAACACTGCTGACAACCGAAGCTGAGTTAGCGTGAGCTAGCGCACAGTTTTTTAGCCTCCGGCTCACACATTTTTGTCTGAGCTCACGAAAAATGGCCCCGGAGCAAACAGTAGCTCACCGCTTGAATGCCAGTCGCTCACAAAAGTAGAATTTTTGCTCACAAGAATTCACAGTTTAGAGGGAGCATTGCCCGGGCCTATTTCTCCCGGCGGGTCCTGCCTTCATAAAAGGCATTTCCTCCCCTCACCCTGGAGTTTTAGCAAAGGTGTTTCTACCAACCCGAACCATCGCCTGGCTAACTTTGAGTGCGGCCTCCAGTCCGGCGCGCAAGAATTGGTTCTTTCCCGAGTTTCTACTGTCCCCCAAAAGCCACTCACACGACCCGGAGACCCCGCCTAAGACAGGGGGTAGGAGACTGTCCTCCACACACGTGTCGGCTTTTCCTTTGCATTAGTCTAGTCCTAGTCAACACCCGGGCGGGAGACGAAGGGATGGAGACCCCCGGACTCCAGGCTGAAACCTATCAGGATGAACCGATTCGGAAGGAATCTGGAAATAAGCTGAGCCTGAGTTTCTGGTACCGCCATGCTCACACCCCCACCCTTTATTTAAAATGTTCTATTTAAAAGGAATAACACAATTTTTTGTCTCTCCCCCCCCCCCCCCGTCGCCCTTTTCTCCCACCTCCCCGGCGATTCACGGGGGCGTGATTCAGTTTTGTGTTAAAAGGATCCCAGATTTCTCAAGCCGGTTCAATCGAGGGCTGCGATCGCACGTGCTAAATAGTGCAGCTTCAATCCACTTTCAGCGCACTTCCCAATTGGATTTTAATGTGTCAATTGACAAAACCCAATTCGAAAGTGGATTGAAAGTGGGTTAAAACTGCATCATTGAGCATGTGTGGTTGCAGCCCTCGAGGAGTGAAAGAGGTTGGCTGGGGTAGGCGTTGTTACCCGCCTCTAGCCCTCTGGAGCAAGGCGGTCGCGACTGGAAGAAAAGCTTGAGACAGAGAGAAGGCAGAGAAGGCAAAGATCCATTCCCCGCCGGAAGAGTTTTTAAAAATTTTATAGGTGGAGATTGGGGAGGGGGGCGTTTTAAATCGATGCAACTGGTAAAGACCTGTGTATTTTCTGGCGCTAAAAGGCTAACGGAGTAGGACGGCTGCGTCTTTGCGGATGCGCCGGCAGCTTGGGATAGGGGATTCCGGGACTATCTCCTGCGCAGCCCCGTTCAAGAACAGGAGAGGGCGCGCACGGGGTTGGAGTGCAGGAGAGAACCCGGCGCCTTTCTAAAACCGGCTGGCGCTCCGGACGCAGCACTCCCCGGCGCACCCCTGCCTGAGTCTGCGGGCAGGCGAGGCAGTCCAGGGTCACTTACCGTCCTGCTGCTGAGTGTCGCTGCCGCTGGTCAGCCCGGGCGATTCGAGCAGGCTCCGGCCGCTCTCCCCGACGCCCTCGTCGCCCTGAGCCGCCGCCAAGTCGCCGGCTTCCTCCAGATCCAACAGGTGGCTGACGGAGAAGTTCTTCTTGGCCTGCAGGCTGTCCAGGTGGCCGCCGGGACTCTCCAGGCGGGCTGCCAGGGCCGGCGGGGGCCTCTCCAGGACGTGAGCGTAGCTGGAAGTCATGGCTCGGGGCCCCCCGGCCGGGGGACGGCAAAGGCGAGGCGAGAAGGAAGGGCTCCCCTCCAGGAGAGACGGGGCGCCCGGCCGCCAAGCGTCTCCTCCGCGCCCCGCCGCCGCCTGCCGCTCAATGCCGTCGAGTCCAACTCCCCAAGAACAATCCACAGCCCCGGCGCCCTGCGCGGCGGCGCCCCCGAGGCCCAGGCAAGGCTCTCCGGTCCCCGCCGGCTCCTTTCCGCGCTCGAACGCGCCTCTCTCCCCGCCTCCCTCTCGCCTCTGCCCGCCTGGGCGCGCTCCTCCGACGGCCGGCCCAGGGAGAAAGAAGGCAAGGAGGGGCGGGCCGACGGGAAGGGCGGGGAGGCTGGCCGCTCTGGGCTCCGCCGACGGACTGAGCGCCTCTCCGGATCGCAGGAGGAGGAGGAGGAGGAAGAGGAGGAGGAGGAAGAGTTGGGGGGAGCGATTTTTCCGCCCCCTGTTAACCCCCTCCGCAACCAGCGGCTCTCTGGCACTTCAAACGGCGCAGCCTGGCATGTGTGGGTTGGGGAGGGGGGGGGAGCTGCCGGCCAGACCCTGGGGAGGGCAGAGCCAGACTTAATAGGAGCCTCTAATTACGTGGCAAAGGCTTTGTGCTGTTTCTGACGTTTTACAGACCTCCTTCCTCCCCCCCCCACCCCCGGCGAGCCCCCCCTTTCCTTTTACCCTTTCCAGGCCAGCCTCGCCAAACGCACATTCGGGTTAACAGATCCCCGCTACGCTCCCGAGAGCAACAGCGCGAAAGGGGAACTTCTTTAGTTCAGATCGAAGAATCGCAGGCTTTAGTTCAGATCGAAGAATAGCAGGCTTTAGTTCAGATCGAAGAATCGCGGGAGGGCGGCGGAGGCGGCGGCTCCCGATCCCGGTCTGCTTTGCCGATGAACTGCTGGGAATGAGTTTAAGATCCAGTTGGAGAATCTCATTTTGGGGAGGGTGGAGATTCTGCTCCCCGCACCCCCGCTAATCGGTCTCGACTGGACTTAAAAAAAAAATGCTGCTTCTTCTACAAAGTTTTGCTTTGAGCCATGAAACGCCGACGAAAAGAAGAGACGCCAAAAGAAGCGAGCAGAGAGGGGTCCCTCCTTTCTCTTGCCTGCATTAAATCGCCCAGAAGCTGATTCACCCGTGCCTGTGATTATTCAGTGTCTGATATTAAACCTATAGGAACAGACTTCATTGGAAAGGATTTGTTGTTGTTATGGATAGGAGAGCGCTGCCTGTGGATGCGGATGCAACAGTGCATTCACACTGCAGGGTCATGGAAGGACACTGCAATTGGCAATGAAAACAAGCCTTGGTATAATCAGAACTGTTATATTCAAGGGGAGTGCTGCTGCTGTTAATTGCCACAGTCAGATGTTTGATTGGTTAATGATGTTCTGCAATGTGGGATCCAGTCAAATTCTTCTCCTCCTTTTTTTTCTTCTTCTCTTTCTTTTCTTCTTTTTTCCTTCTCCTTTCTTCTTCCCTTCACCACACATGGGTGCGGAATGCTTCCACAGTACATATTTGCAGTTACAAAACATGCATGTATACAGAATTTGTAATTTACATCATCTACAACGTTGAACACTTTTAGCCTCCATTTATCTCAATGGGGGAAGTGAAGCGTGAGCTTCGTTCCCTTCCACTAAATTTTAGAATGCTTAACTTTGACCAGGTTGGGCCCCTAAAATTTGATTTTCTCTCTAGCCAAAAAAACAAACAAACCCAAACATCTCTTGCCCAGAAGAAAGATGGCTGTTGGGTAATAGTCTGGTTTTCATTGTCAATTTAATTCATTGTTCATTTAGCTGTGGAGCTGCAGCAATCCCAGCTTTCATGACTGTGCATGTATGATACAAGTCTTTCCAAACCTTTGTCACACCTCTATGGTTCAAATTGCTTGTGCAAGTGCCCACTAAGCCACTTTTTGAGTGTAAAATGTCCACATAGTTTTAAATGTATGTCTAAACATGAGTTGTGCAAATCAGCCCATAGCTCTGTTTGGAAAGCAAGAGAACAAAGTTGGAATCCAGTAACACTTTAAAGACCAACTAAGTTTTATTCACAGTTTGTGAACTGTGCTAGAATTCATGTGCTAGAAGAGAAGCGCTTGGAGAGGAACGCTAGGGGATTTGTTTTCAAAGTTTGCGTGCCTTTCTGAGTAGGGGAAAGAGCAGGAGGTGTGCGCATGCATGTGTGTGAATGTGGCCCAGAAGTCACACAATGGCAAGGAAGGTGGGGGCCCTTCAAAGTTCGTCAGCAGGAGCCAGCCTGGGCTCTGAGCTGCTGCAGACAGGGCCGGGGTTTCTAACCCCACCAGCCCCTGATTTGGGGAAAGAACATCTGATGCCATCAAAGGGCCAAGCAGATTGAAACCAGATGTGCCTCTCCTGGTTCCTGCCATGCATTTAATTAAGGAGCTGGGATGAGGGAGGAGCCGTTTTTTGTCCTGACCTTTCTCTCTCTAGCTCTCTGGTATTTGCCAAGCAGAAGGCAAAGCTCCACATACAGTTCCTCTGCAGGCAGGCTGGAGTTCATGGTGTTGATGATGATTAATAATAAATAATTGATTAAATACATACATACTTGTGATCATGATGTGATGGCATTGAACAAAGAACACCGGCTCAGCTCCAGAAGACAGTGTTGCTTGGAACAGCAAGAATCCTGCAAAGACACATCTGCAATTCTCAAGAACTTGGCTAGATCTCAAATTGCAGAACACCATCTACCAGTCAAATTTCTGATGGTGACAAGTCATGATGGTGGTGGTGTTATGGCAGTGAACAAATAACAGTAGCTCAACTCCAGAAGATGGTGTTGCTTGGAACAGCAAGAATCCTGTGAAGGTACATCTACAATTTCCAAGAACTTGCAGAACCAGTCAGATACTGTGACAATTCTTCATTGGGCAGAGGCTGGAATGCAACCTCCAAGTGCAAAGGCTGTGTATGTCAGAATGCCACTTGCTAGGAGACTCATTGGGGAGGGTTGTCGCCAGTGTTCCGTCTAAGCTGAGTTAGCACGAGCTAGCTCACACATTTTTGTCTTAGCTCAGGAAGAAGGACCCCAGAACACACTATTTTATGCAGTAGCTCACAACTTTAATGCCAGCAGCTCACAAAGTAGAATTTTTGCTCACAAGACCTCAATTTAGAGAGAACATTGTCTCTGCTCTTTATATTTGTTGGTCTGTCAAAAACATCTGGTTAGCTGCTGTAGATACTGGAATGTTGAACCAGATGAGATAGGAGCTAAGGTCACAGTTTGCCTACAGTGCCAAAAACCCTTGGCAAATACAAAAGAGGGTGACGGGAATGGCAGGGGTGCCGCATGTTCCACTTTCAGAGGCTTCATGACCCACTTTTGGGGTCTGGCTCATGGGCTGAGAAACATTGCCCAAACACGAAGCCTGTGGGCACCACAGTGCCCCCCAATGGGCTTCCTGGTGCCCATTTGCTTCTTCTCCAAATCTGCTCTTCCCAGAAGCAAAGAGCCAGTCCTGGCTTTCTTCTACCACACTGAAATAGAAGCTGATTTAGGACAGTTCAGGAGGGATCCCATTTGGGTCTGCAGAGAGCACCTCTTCAGAAGCAGCTTTCTCCATTTTAGGAAGGCGCTGGGCTTGTAGCCTCCTGAGCCAGGGCTTCTTTTGTACCAGGAACTCCTATGCATATTAGGCAACACACCACCTGATGTAGCCAGTTCTCCTGGAGCTTACAGTAGGTCCTGTACTAAGAGCCCTGTAAGCTCCAGGAGGATTAGCTACATCAGGGGTGTGTGGCCTAATATGCAAAGGAGTTCCTGCTATGCAAAAAAAAATAATGCCCTGCTTCTGACATTTTTTGAATGGCTACAGCCAATGTTCTCTCTATGCTGCAGAGTCTTATGAGCAAAAATTCTACTTTGTGAGCTACCGGCATTGAAGTCGTGAGCTACTGCATAAATTAATGTGCTCTGGGGCCATCCTTCCAGAGCTAAGACAAAATTTGTGAGCTGGAGGCTAAAAATCTGTGAGCTAGCTCACCCTAACAGCTTAGAGGGAACGCTGGCTACAACACACCATGGGGCTCCCTTTGTGATGCTGCCCACTTCCCATACTTAAAATTCCAAAAGCACCTACAGGCTCAATATGATTGGGTCTGGCATTTCCACTAGCCTCCTGTTTCCAACTCATGACCATAAGGGGTGAAAAGAGTAAGAGTCCAGTAGCACCTTAAAGACTAACAAAGTTTGCTTTCATGAGTCACTGCTCGCTTCTTCACCATAATAGGCAGCAACCTTGGAGAGAATTCAGGCTTAGAGAGCCAGTTTGGTGTAGTGGTTAAGCGCGTGAACTCCTATCTGGGAGAACCGGGTTTGATTCCCCACTCCTCCACTTGCAGCTGCTGGAATGGCCTTGGGTGAGCCATAGCTCTGGCAGAGGTTGTCCTTGAAAGGACAGCTGCTGTGAGAGTCCTCTCAGCCCCACCCACCTCACAGGGTGTCTGTTGTGGAGAGAGAAGATATAGGAGATTGTAAGTTGCTCTGAGTCTCTGATTCAGCGAGAAGGGCGAGGAATAAATCTGCAGTCTTCTTCTTCGCTGGACTTTGGGCTGACCCATCACAGCACAACTGTTCATAAGCAAGAGTTCATTCACAGGACGCAGTTAGCACAAATTGGTTATCTGAGGAATATGGTGCCTGCGAATCTATGACAAACCTGGACTTTCCTAGCTTGAATCAGAATCATGCTCACCTTCTCTACCCCACAAGCTACAATGTGAGGATAATCACACTAGCCCAACCTACAGGGTTATTGTGAAATTACATTAAGATGATGGTATAATAATAATAATAATACTTTTTATTTGTATCCCGCCCTCCCCGCCAGGGCAGGCACAGGGCGGCTCACAACATACGAATGTAATATACAATAAAACCATACATAATAATTACAATTACGATTATAACATCATCATTAAATCATTAACAGCTTATATTAAAATTAACATTGTGGTGCTATAACTTAGGTCTTTAATAAAATTCAGTGGCTAAAACATGTCCAGCGAGACTTTCTTGGCTCGGTATTAGGTGAAGGCTATTTTGAAGAGGTAGGTCTTACAGGCCCTGTGGAATTGGTCTAAACATCGCAGGGCCCGTACCTCCTCCGGGAGTTGATTCCACAGCAGTGGAGCTGCAATGGAGAAGGCCCGATCCCGAGTGGTCTTCAATCTTTCCTCCCTTGGCCCAGGGATATTCAGCTGGTTCTTTCCAGTATGCACTGGAGAAAAAGCAGCATAGTAGCCTGATTTTGTCAGATCTCTGAAGCTAAGCAGAATCAGTAGTTGGAAGGGAGACCACCAAGGAAAGCAGTGACCAGTCACCTCTGCTTCTCTTGCTTACCCTTGCTTACTCTTGCTTACTCTTTCTGGGATCACTGTAAGTCACCATTGTCAAATGACTGTAAGTCACTTAGCCACAGCATATTGAACATCAGAACATAAGAGAAGCCATGTTTCATCAGGCCAATGGCCCATCCAGTCCAACACTCTATCACACAGTGGCCAAAAAAACCAGATTTTTGGAACTTTCTGTCTGGGGCTGTGATGTTCTGTATTCTTGGTGCTTGGGGACAACAGTGGAAGGGCTTTTAGTGTCCTGGCCCCACTGATAGGCCTCCTGATGGTGCCTGGGGGTTTTTTTTGGCCACTGTGTGACACAAGAGTGTTGGACTGGATGGGTCATGGGCCCGATCCAACATGGCTTCTCTTGTGTTCTGACGTTCACTTGATGTGCATGATGTACACACTGTGCATAAGGGCAAGCCTACACCCATTGTCATCACTGTATGGTTGCCTAGATCCAAGCCAAGCAGACTAGATAAGTAGAGATTCCTTTAAAAGCACTCGCAGCTCTGCTGGTTCAGCTTGCTCTTCATGGCCACTGGACCTCCAGGATACAAGCACACTGGGAACTTTCATCATAAGCTTCATGGCTACTCTTGCCAGTGACAGCCAGAATGGTATATACAGAATGTGGATCAAGAAGGTTTTGGCTTCAGGTTCTCACTTTGGCATGAATGTCCTTGACCTCCAAAAGTCAAGCTTTTCTTAGTAATGGTCACCTTCGTTTCCCATGAATGTCGGCATGCTTTTATATGAACAGCCAGGGAGACAAAATGGCTGAAGTACTGGGATTGGTTTAGCAAGGCCAGAAATCCATGAAGCTCATTGGATCAGTTGCATGTTTTCAAAGTGAGCTATCATATGTTATGTTGTGAGAACATAAATGGGAATAAGCCTTAGTTCTTTGGAGGAAATTAAGTATGATGGAAACTCTAGGAAGAAAATGACTTCCTCAGTAGTTTCCACTTTCATGGAGAAACCCCTTTTTGCACATTCTGCTACCGATCATCATATACAATGACTGGGTGTAGAGTAATGAAGTAATGTGTGTAGCTCAGTGGCTCAGTGGCAGAGTATCTGCTTTGCAGGCAGAAGGTCCCAGGTTCAATCCTCGCATCCAGTTAAAAAGAATCCCATAGCAGGTGTTTTGAAATATTGGAGTGTTTTGACACTGGAGACGGTTGGATTTTGCTGAAACTTCACTTCCTGAAGTCATGAGATAATTAATTGTTTGCTTATGCATGTTGATGTCTTAGCTTAGCTAGTTAGAGCTAATGGGCTGCTCAGCACCTATTTTCCACCAGAAGCTAGGTGTTAATATGCATATTAGCTAGTATTGGAATGAGTTCAATCCCGGTGGAACCTGGGTTCAGGTAGCTGGCTCAAGGCTGATCCAGCCTTCCATCCTTCCAAGGTCGGTAAAATGAGTACCCAGCTTGCTGGGGGGAAAGTGTAGATGACTGGGGAAGGCAATGGCAAACCACCCCATAAAAAAGTCTGCCATGAAAACGTTGTGATATGACATCACCCCATGGGTCAGTAATGACTCAGTGCTTGCACAGGGGACTACCTTTACCTTTAATTGGGTAATCAATATATTGAGGATGGACTGGGGAGAAAGCATTGGGTTACAACTTCATGATTCTTTGTTCTGAATCTCTAGTCTTCCTCACCAGTTGTTTTTAGACCTCAGATATGTAGTAAGAGGAGTCAGATAGGATGTTTATCCTTTCTCGTTTTGTAATTTTAATTTGATTTATAAATGTTCAGAAGTAAATAATTTAATTTGATTTTTCAATTTATACTCCGCCCTATCCCGCAAGCGGGCTCAGGGTGGCTTACAACATTAAAACAACATTAAGATAAATCACATCAAAATTAAGCAGTAAGATAAATACAGAAATGTCACATTAAATCAGAACGCCATAATCCACACAATTGGCAACACATCAGACAACAGCATATAGGCTGGAAACTTTCAGCAAAGCTTAAGCAACACCTATGTTAAAATTCTTGTATAGCACCAAATTTTGAGTTTTAAATTTGTTAGTATTAAGTTTTATTGTTTTAAAATTGTAACTGAAATTACGGTTTTAACATGACTGTTAGCCACCTGAGTCCACTCGCGGAGTGGGCGGCATATAAATCTAAGGTAGGTAGGTAGGTGGGTGACTGGACAGATGGACGGATGGATGGGTGGGTGGGTGGGTGTGTAGGTAGGTAGGTAGGTGCTGGGGGAAGCGATGACTTGTAGAATTCCAAGTTACCCTTTCCTCACTAGATAAGTAGAGATTCCTTTAAAAGCTAAATGCATGTGTGCTGGCTGCTTTATTCCTTTACCTTTTTGCTTAGCTCTGCTAAGAATCCCTTACAGAGACACTGCCATTCAGCATGAACAATACTGAACTTGGAGGGCCATGGTTTGATTCGGTATACCCATGTGCTCATCTTGCAAACTGACACCTCACGCTCCCAGTTTCTAGTAAGGTACCATCAATAATCTAATTTTAAAGTATTTCTCAAGGTCGTTCTTGGAATATAAAAGGCCATCGTTTTTCCTTGGCACCACCTATGATGAAGAATTCTGTAGCTGAAATGTGTACACACTGGCTTGGATTCCTTCGCCATGCCCAGCACCTCAAAAAACTCATAGAGGCCAACGGAAGAGATGGGGAAAGACGTCTCCAGGTGGTGAAGAGAACACCTCTTCCCTGTGTTCCAGGTCTGACAGCATTCCCTACGTACGGTGGGCATCCTGCTACCTGCTCCAAAACCAATACCTTGAGGCATACCATACATTTTCAATAGGCCATTTAGTGAGCAGGCAACAGTAACAACCATTCAACGCTTTCTCTCCAAACAGGAATCTACAGGAGACTGTTCAGAGATTGCAGGAAAGTCCTGGCAAAGGAACGATGGATCAGAGCGGTCAACAGACAAAATGTATGAATGGAAACTAGGATACGATGAGGCTCCGGTGACCACAAACTCGCATCCAACAGTAGAAGACATCATGAAGCAACGCATTCTTCCATGAATTATCTGGCTTCACTGCATCCAGCGCTGCCTCGTTGGCACTCTGTCTCATAGAAAGAACCCCAAACATTCCTTTGAGTCAAATTCATCACCGAGAAGTGTGTGCCTAGGAAGGAAACAGGGTGTAAAAACTTTAAAAGTGTCCTGCTGGATCAGACCAGTGGTCCTTCTAGTCCAGCATCATGTTTCACACAGTGGCCAAGCAGTTGCCCTGGGAAGGAACATGTAGGCCAAGATCTCCAGAGAGGTTCCCTTTCATCGTTGGAGATTCTCGGGGCTTTTTTTTTGCAGCAGGAACTCCTTTGCATATTAGTCCACACACCCCTGATGTAGCCAATTCTCCTGGAACTTACAGTAGGCTCAGTAATAAGAGCCCTGTAATCTTGTGAAGGATTGGCAACATAAGAGGGGTGTGGCCTAATATGCAAAGGAGTTCCTGCTATTTGCATCTTTCATCAATTCTCTTTCTCTTTCATCATTAAGATCTAGTAGACCGTAATGGATCTCCCCCTGTAACGTCATAAATCTGTCTAGTCTTCTTCGAATGACATCTATGCAAGTTCCCATCACCGTGTCCATTTGCAGTGAGTTCCACAATCTAATTTTTTCTTTTTTGGGTATTTTTTGTATTTGTGTTTGTGTGTGTTTACACTTGGAAATCATGTCAACCTCTGGTGACTGACCCCTACTCCAGGCCTGGAGGATATTCAGGGAAGTGGCTAAATAAGCCTGCTTCTGCTCACTGACTGGGTATTTCAAGGACATTCACTCATACAAGTACTAAGCTCAGTCAACCTTGCTTAGCTTCCAAGATCTGATAAGACTGGCCTTGCTTGGCCCACAATCTAATTTTTCATTGAGTAAAAAAAGAACTTCCTTTAATCTGTCCAGCATCTATTGCCCATCCACTGGAGTGAGGCCCATCCACTTCACTGAGTGCCCCCAAGTTCTAGTATTACGGGAGAGTCATTCAGAAATTTATGAACCTCTATTATCTAGTATTATGTTCTCCTTAGTGATCTTTTTCTAAGCTGAAAAGCCCCAGACTGTTTAGCCTTTCCTTATAGCAAAGAAGTTCATAGAATCATAGAGTTGGAAGGGATCTCCAGGGTCATCTAGTCCAACCCCTTGCACAATGCAGGAAACTCACAAACACCTCCCCCTAAATTCACAGGATCTTCATTGCTGTCAGATGGCCATCTAGCCTCTGTTTAAAAATCTCCAAGGAAAGAGAGCCCACCACCTCCCCAGGAAGCCTGTTCCACTGAGGAATTGCTCTGTCAGGAAGTTCTTCCTAATGTTGAGTCGGAAACTCTTTTGATTTAATTTCAACCCATTGGTTCTGGTCCGACCTTCTGGGGCCACAGAAAACAATTCCACACCATCCTCTACATGACAGCCCTTCAACTACTTTATGATGGTGATCCTATCACCTCTCAGCCGCCTCCTCTCCAGGCTAAACGTCCCCAGCTCCTTCAACCTTTCCTCATAGGACTTGGTCTCCAGACCCCTCACCATCTTCATCGCCCTCCTCTGGACCCATTCTAGCCCCCTTATGAACTTTCCTCAGTATTTTTTAACATCCTTAAAGATACAGAAATCAGCATTCCCTTTCATTCAAATAATCTATTTCAATGTGCAATAAATATGGTGTTCATGCAGTTTCCAGGCAAACATTTTGGTTTACAAAAGAAAAGTATATCAAGGTGATTCTCCCCGCCCCCCCATATTTGCAAAAAAAGGAAGAGAGCAAATGGTGTGCTCTGAATTGGAAAAGATGTACACGACTGCTTAAAGACTCTTGCCCACAGCAAAACATAGGGGACAGTCATCAAGAACCCTTTTTTTTGCCCTCAAATTGCAGCTGAGTTGTGGCAGCCCCACAGATTTGCAAGGCAAGAAATGTTTGCCATTTTCTGCCTCCACATCCCCACCCTGTTATTCCTTGGAAGTCTCTCTTCCAAATACTTGCCTTCTGATAGAAATTTAATTTAGGCTCCTTCAATTTTTTCTAGAATTAGAATGTGGGCTTTTTAATATATAGCAGGAATGCAGAGAAACACGATTCCTGCTGGTTTGGTGTCAGGGTGTGTGGCCTAATATGCAAATAAGTCCCTTCTGGGCTTTTTCTACAAAAAAAGCTCTGCTAGTGTTCACATGTGCAGGTGGGAGAACAACAAACCATGACCCAAATAGAGGGTTCCTGGAGTTGAGGACCTCTGGGGCACCAATACTTGAGAGGTTATCTCTTTCTACCTTCAGAGCACATAATTTAGGGGGAGGGGAGAGAGAGATGACTGGGTCCCAGGTCACCTGAGTTCATAGCTTTGCACAGCATTTGGTGTCGCCCGTTGCATCACTGGCGCTGAACATGAGAGAGCATTCCAGAAAAGAACACGCCATTCCAGCAGAGGTCACATCAGGGCTTCCTTCGGCAGTATCAGCTCTCCCTGTCTTTTCAGACGATGGCCTGCCAGAACCGTCTGCTAAATTAATTGTGGTCTCTTTCGAAGGAACAGAGTCTTGTGGCACTTCTAAAAGAGTGCATATAAACCTTTACGGATGAGGTCCCGTGTCATCAAGGAGCACTTGGAGGATAAAAATGGAAGTTAGAAGAACCATCTACTCAGCTTGGGGTTAGTAAATCCATAAATCTAATGAGACAAGGTCTGAGACCCAATGTCATGTTGTGGTTAGAGCAGGGGCCTAGGATCTGAGAGACCCAAGCTCAAGCCTTCAGTCTGTCACAAACCTTGGACAAGTTAGCAGTGTAACTCATTGTCAGAAGAAAATGGAGAAGAGGGCAAAATGCATACCATTCTGAGCTCCTTGGATGATAGGCAGGGGGAAAATATAATACATAAATAAAAGCATATACATCTGTAGCCTTTCAAGGTGCCATAAAACTCTTGGCATTTTTTGCTGCAACAGACTTTCACCAGGATGGGAGGGTGGAAGGTGCCGTTACATTTCAGCTGACAAGATCTGAGATAGTCTGAGCTATCCAAGTCAGGGTTTACATGGGGTAAACCTCTGATATTTACTTTCTGTCTAACTGCTATACTGATGACTTATAATCAAGGGGCGTTTTCGCACTTACCTTACGCCGGAGCGACGTCCCTCTTCACCGCGCAGCGTCTGCGTGGATTTCGCACTAATTGCCCCGCAGAACCCGGAAGAGCCGCAAAGTCCCGCGGCTTTTGCGTTGCAAATGTAAACTGGTTTTGAGGGACGTCGCTCCGGCGTAAAGTAAGTGCGAAAACGCCCAAGGTTTTTTTTTTTTAGCAGGAACGCACAAGAAAGCAGTTCTAGCTGGCTGTTCTTAAGAACATAAGAGAAGCCATGTTGGATCAGTCCAATGGCCCATCCAGTCCAACACACTGTGTCACATCAGGGGTGTGGCCTAACATGCAAATGAGTTCTATTTGGTTTCCTTTAATGGAACATGATATTGTACCTCAATTCATTTTACAGAAAACTGATTTATTTTTTATTTGGAGTTATTTTGTATATTCTGCACAATTGACTTTTAGACCTTGTACTTTGTTTTCAACATTAGATTGATCTTGTCTATGTGAACTGTATGGGCATGTCATGGTTGTAATTGTAAGAATTAAATAAAGTTTGTTTTAAAAAAAACAGAGTTCCTGCTGGGCTTTTTCTACAAAAAAGCCCTGTGCGAAACAATTGTGATGTCAGGATGTGTGGCCTAACAGGCAAACCCTGCTTATAACTATTCCTTAATTGCTTGTATGCTAACTGTAAGAATACATTTTCAGGTGGTCACATGCACAACAATCCACCATCTTTTTTTTTTTTTTTAGGGTGAATGGCCTTAAGACATGCATTCTCATAGCAAGCATTTTCTATGTTCCTTTCATTGCTGCTGTGAATGCAAATGTGTTCCCAGTAGCCGTGGAGTACCCTCGTGGCGGTCTTCCCCGTACGTTCCTTGCCCAGGCTGTGAGTTCTCCCTGTCCCCAGAGGTTGGGGTGTGCGTGTTAAAACGGTAACCAATATACCATGTTACTTTAAGCTACATCCATATGTCAATTACCCATTTCCCACCAGAGTAATATGTAATTGACACAAAATGTAATTGACTCATCACTGTGGTGATAGGTCAGTTACTGGTTCCTTTTTTAAAAGTCCAACCCCCCCCCCCCAAAAAAAAAAAAAAACCTTCCCAAGGCATGCAGAAGGGAACTTAGTTAAGGGCAATGGACTGATATGGATGGAACCTGGAAAAAAATGTGCACCTTATCCACAAAACGTGCAAAGTTGCTTTGACTGTTGTTAAATAGTAGGTTCAATGCATGAGGAGACCGGTGGTGTGAACCAAAGCTCTTTTTATTGAGATAACAGCATATTAATGGCTGACTACAGACTACTGAACTGGGCCAATGGGGCCAAACATATACACAGCAAAGTTCCAGTGCTGAGACGCCATTGGGTCATTTGAACCAGCAGGGGGTTGGTGATTGGTCCAGGGAAGCAGAGATTTGGATCCTGCTTCCCATTTTGTTCCCAGTCCCCAAGCTCAGTCCTAAAGGCTCCAATGAGCCAGGCAGGAACTATCCACACATGCGAAACATGAAGTCCACATACACAACAACTGTGCTCACCCCTAAATGATTGTGCGAAACCAGATCCGGGAAAGGTCACAGCAGAACTGGGAGAAGCCTGGAAAGCAGGTCATTACAGTGGATGACCTTAAAATTAATTCCGTTTAGACCCAACACTGGAGACATGGAACTCCATGTGGAAGCTGCTGGAGCCATTCCCAAGGAACACAACTTTTCCCTCAGACTCACAACCTTATATATTTTCCCATGAGTCACAGGCAGAAGACCCTCCACGGACACAGGGCTGGATTAACAATTAGGCCAAGCAGGCACTAGTCTACGGGCCCCATGCCTTTAGGGACCCCAGGCTGGCATTTCCCCCCAGTTTTCCTCCTACTTGCAGCCCTCCCAGCCTGCACACACAGCCAGCAACTGAGCCACTCTTTGCCTGACTTGCCTGGTGTGACTGCTGCTGGTGTCATCGCCAAGTTTGTCTGTCTGCCTCTCAGTTTTGTCAAAAGGGCTTTTGAGAAGGTGCCTGCAGGCTGCAGTGGGGCCACAGGCAGTGGGGCGGGCGCTCAACTCAGAGTTCATTTGCATGGGGCCCCCTGAGATTTTGACTGCCTAGGGGCCTCCACAGGGTTTAATCCGGCACTGCACAGACAGCCCACCTTCGTGACAGCCACAAATGCCAGCAAAAGCTAAGCAAGAAATGGGCAGGGTTCTCTTACTGGGAATCTCTTCATCACACTTGTAAGATTCATGTGATAAAACTTGAGAAGAGCTCTGATGAATCACGGGATAAAACCTGAGAAGAGTTCTGATGGATCATGCGATAAAACTTGAGACAAGCTCTGTTGGATCCATTCCATCTATGCCTACATTTTCCCCTCACCAGACAGATGCTTCGAGCAGGGTGTGCAAGGAACATCCTTCCACATCTGGCAAGCTGATATTTAGATCTTCGCTGCCTCAGAGTCCAGAGGTTCAGCTTAGTTATCTTGGCTCATTGCCCTGGATACATAGAAATGGTCCAAAGAAAGGTTCTCCAGGTCTTACCTTTGATGTAGGTGTGTATTTATAGTCTGCTTTGCTCCCCAACAGAGACCAGAAGTCACCTACAAACACTGTAAAAATGAAGTCCAAAAATAAAACAGAAACAAACAAACAAACAAAACCAAGATAAGGGGTTATTAAAGGCTTCTCAATGCAGAGCTGGTCTTTCTGTGTTTCTTTCTCCTTTGGTATTTGCGTGTGTGTGTGTGTGTGTGAGTAAGCACTTGCAAGTCATGGCAACCTCTGGTTACTGACCCTTGCTGTGGGCACAGAGGATATTCAGAGAGGGGGCTGCATAAAGCCTGCCCCTGCTCCCCCCGGCTCTGGTATTCCATCCAAGTACTTGCCAGTCGACCCTGCTTAACTTCCAAGATCTGGTGAGATCAGGCTTGCTTGGGCTATCCAGATCAGGGCTTTCTGTCTCTTTTTATGCAAGCAGGCCTTCCTGTTGGCTCCTGTCTATGACCCTCAGGGCAAGAGCCAAAGGTCAAGGTGCCCTTCAGCATCTGCCCTTTGACTTATATCCTCGGCTACATCAGACCTTAGGTGGCTAGTGGCTGAGAGAAACATACTTAACCAAATCTCCGTTGGCTTCTGATAACCAGTTTCCTCCCCGCCCCCCACCAGACCGCATATTCTACAAAGTATGAAAGATATTTTCTTCCAGGCACCACATTAACTATCCATTCCATTCTCCAAAACACAAAGATGGAAGGTTGGGTGCAGGCCAGGGCCTTTTTTGTAGCAGGAACACCTTTGCATCTTAGGCCACACATCCCTGATGTAGCCAATCCTCTTCGAACTTACAGTAGGCCCTGTACACATGGCTGGTGCGTGAGAGTAGGCCAAGTAGGTGGCCGCCTAGGGCGCCATGTCTCCCCATGTGTAGCGTGTGTGCTCCTTGGAGCCTGCCTTCCCACAATGGAAAGCAGGCTCCAGGTCCAGGCAAGTAGGTGTCAAAAACCTCAGCTTGAAACCCTGGAGAGCCGTTGCCAGTCTGAGTAGACAATACTGACTTTGATGGACTGAAGGTCTGATTTAGTAGAAGGCAGCTTCATATGTTCAACTTCATATGTTCATATGTTCACGTGAGCACAGACACTGCCCGGCTGGTTTTGCGTTCCCCGGGTCTGTTGCAGACCCAGGAAACGCGACAGCAGAGAGTGCCTGCTCAGTGTGCTCCTTGCAACCCGGCAGGGTTAGATTAACCAATTTAAAAAGCTGAAGAAGAGCCAATTAACAGTTTCTAAAAACTGACTCCTGTCGAAGCTGTCTGCTGCCACTCATCCTTCCGACTCTGCTTTAACAGAGCCGTGGGGCGGGAGCCATAGCTCAGTGGCAGAGCATCTTCCTCGCGCGCACAAGGTCTTGTCCCTGGCACCTCCAGCTAAAAGGATCAAGTAGTATTCTCACAAGTTTTATTGCTTAATCTCACAAGTTTTATTTAAAAAAAAAATAAAAATTCAAAATAAAAATCTGAAAATTAAAAATGTAAACAGTTTCAGATTTCTTCATTTCTCATACAATTCTGTTTAAAAAAAAATGGGGGGGGGCACTAGAGGGCAGCTTGCCTAGAGCACAAAAAACGCTAGCATTGGCGCTGCCTGTATGAAGAACCCTGTAAACTCTTGGAGGATTAGCTACACCCAGGGCTTTTTCTGTAGCAGGAACTCCTTTGCATATTAGGGCACACCCCCCTCATGTAGCCAATCCATAAAGACCTTACAGGGTTCTTAATACAGGGCCAACTGTAAACTCCAGGAGGATTGGCTACATCAGGGGGTGTGGCCTAATATGCAAAGGAGTTCCTGCTACAAGAAAAGCCCTGGGTGTGTGTATACAAATCTATTAGAGGTCTCCCACCGATCAGTGACTGGTTGAGGGACTCAGGTAACCGTCATTCGTTTTCCACAGTGGATTAAAACTTTTTTTTTTTTTAAGGGAAAGAAAACTCCCAAATATCTTGTGATCATCTAGAAATGCCGCAAACACTTTCACATGCTTCATGTGTGGCTTTAGTGCTTTGAATGCTGCAGGCGGCTTTCTGGTGAGCAGACCAGCGGAGCCCCCAAACAAGTTTGCAGCCTGGCAGCAACCTGAAACCAAAGTTTATCCTCCACTCTTGGAAACATTTGAAATTCACATCTCTGAGTCCCTGGTCTTCAGCGGTCATGTCCGTTGCCACATTCAGCGCTTGCTGCATCCCGTTACCAGGCTGATTGGGAGGGGGGAAAGGGAGTCAGCAAATGCTAATTAAAACATATCGCTTTTGGGGAGAAGTCCCAAACGATTGAGATAGGCAGGCCAAAAACATTCGGAGCTCGGATGAAATCATGGAATTCTACATTTTTTAAAAAGGCGTGGCAAATGCGTCTGAGGGTTCCTGTGATCTGTTCTGGTGATGAGTATCATTGGAATCTTTGCATTCATGACTGTACAACTTGGGTTGCCAGCTTTAAGTTAAGAACATACGAGAAGCCCTGTGGGATCAGGCCAATGGCACATCCAGTCCAACACTCTGTGTCACACAGCAGCCAAAGCCCAGAGGCCATCAGGTGGTTCCCCAGCGGGGCCAGGACTCCAAAAGCCCTCTCACTGTTGCCCCCCAAACAACAATGACTATCTAGACCAGGGATGACCAAACTTGCTTAACGTAAAAGCCACAAAGAATAAATGTCGGACCTTTGAGAGCCACAAGATATGAACAACAGGTGTTTGAGACTTGCGCGGGAGGAAGAAAAATAGATGGGAGGGAGAGCTGGAAAGAAAACAACTTTAATTTTAAATGCCTTCTCCAAGCTGCCAACTGGTTTGGATTGGAGAAGTAATTTAAAGGGACAAATGCTTTTTCCAAACCAGCCAACAGAGCAGTGGGGGTTTGAGAGCAACACACTACGTGTGAAAGAGCCACATGTGGCTCCCAAGCCTCAGTTTGGCCACCCCTGATCTAGAATATCCCCATGGAAGAACAACTCAGCAATGTCCCAAAAAACCAGAAAACATCCTAAGGCAAATTTGCTCTTTCCCAATAGAGGGGACCAGATAAGAACATAAAAGAAGCCATGTTGGATCAGGCCAATGGCTCATCCAGTCCACCACTCTATGTCACACAGTAGCCAAAACCCAGGGGCCATCAGGAGGTCCACCAGTGGGGCAGAGCTCCAAAAGCCCTCTCAGTGTTGCCCCCTAAGCACCAAGAATACAGAGCATCACTGTTCCAGCCACAGTGTTCCATCAGTACCTTGTGGCTAACAGCCACTGATGGTCCTCTGCTCCATATGTTTATCCAGTCCCTCCTTGAAGCCATCTGTGCTAATAGCTGTCTATTCCAGGTTTACACAATCTGCCAGTTCCTGCAGGCAGCAAATGGTGCATGGGCTGGGAAGCAAATCTGCCCTTCAAGGAAAAGCGGGTGTCTCCATTGAGAATTCCTTTTTAAGCTGAAAGCAGAAAATGAACTCATTCCCCGCACCCCCTGCAAGCCAAGATATGCTCCCTCTCACCCTATTGTGAAAACCTTATTAAAGTAAAGTAAACTGGTGGGGACAATAATTGTATGATGGCGCCTTGTGGGTTTGGGGTATTTTTAGAATTGGACTTCAGATTAGTTATGATTTTAGACGCATTTTATAGAAATTTGTTGCATACTGCCCTGAGCCTGCTTATGGGGAGGGTGATCTAAAAGCCTAATTTAAAAAAAGCTATTTATGCTAATAGCTGCTGATGGACTCTATATGTGTACCTGATCCCCTCTTGAAGCTGTCTATGCTTGTAGCCGCCACCACCTCCTGCGGCAGTGAAAGTGAATTCCATGTGCTAATTACTCTTTGGGTGAAGAAGTACTTCATGTTATCTGTTCTAAGCCAGGTGCTCATTCATTTCATGGAGCACCCACGAGTTCTTGTACTGTGAAAAAGGGAGAAAAGTATT
Source organism: Heteronotia binoei (assembly GCF_032191835.1). Classification (NCBI taxonomy): domain Eukaryota; kingdom Metazoa; phylum Chordata; class Lepidosauria; order Squamata; family Gekkonidae; genus Heteronotia; species Heteronotia binoei. The sequence continues at coordinate 180,477,372 of NC_083224.1, read as the reverse complement.
TCTGTCTACCAGTGTGCCCTTTAAGCTGAGTTAGTGTGAGCTAGCTCACGAGTTTTTTTAGCTTCTGGCTCACGCATTTTTGTCTTAGCTCAGAAAAAGTGGTCCCAAGAACAAACTAATTTATGCATTAGCTCACAACTTTATGCCAGTAGCTCACAAAATAGAATTTTTGCTCACAAGACTCCACAGCTTAGAGGAATTATTGGTCACTACCTTCTCTATCCCAGGCATGATTTGGGGTATCATGTCACCCCCCTCAGTCATCATTTCTCCAAGGTAAAAACTGGGCAACTCCTAGAAATCTGGAGTTTGGGGAAGGATCTCAGCAAGATACAAGGCCATAGACTCCACCCTCCAAAGCAGTCACTCTCTCCAGGGGAAGTGATCTATGTAGTCAGGAGATTAGTTGTAATTCCAGCAAATCTCCAGACCCCACCTTGAGGTTGGAAAACGCACTTACAGCAGCCAACATATGGTAGTGCAGGGATATCAAACTCATTTGTTATAAGGGCCAGATCAGACATAAATGAGACCTTGTTGGGCTGGGTCACGTGTGTCATAAAATGTAATGCCAAGTAGTGGAGATATAAACTTTATAAAGGACACAAAACACAAAGGTTTTTTTAAAATTTACAATATTTTGTTTATTTCACGATCTATGATAACTGACACATCTTGCTCTGAATTGCTGAATCAAAAGCTGGAGACAATGTCTGTGCTGTAGCAATCTTGCATATGCTGTTCAGGTGTTGTTCAAGTGTGCATCTGTAAGATGCAAACCCACTTTTGATTTATTGACATCCGTTGCAGGAATCTCATTGTCAACGCTTTAAGCCTAAGACCCAAAAGAAAACATGAAATGGCTGGGCATTGTGAGTTTTTCCACAAAAAGTTGTTTCACGTGCTTGTCAGCCATTGGAGAAAATAGAGGCCTTGCTCTGTAGCTCCTGGGTTATTGAGCAAGCATAGCAAAGCAAGCTGTGATACAGAAGGAAACAAGTGAGGGAGAAGGACGCAGTGAGTTGCTCCAGGGTCTGATAGTAGCCTTCCTGGGCTTGGAGAAATGATTTAAAATGACAAATGCCTTCTCCAAGCCAGCCAACGGGGTGGGGTGGGGGGCTTCAAAAGCCACCCAATATGTATGAAAGAGTCACATGTGGCTCCCGAGCCACAGTTTTGCCACCCCTGACATAGTCCATGCCTGGAATCTGGAGGGCTTTAAAACTTCCCAGAGAGAGAGAGGCCTGGCGTTTGGATAAGTCCCTGGTTTCACCATCTTTTATTACCCGGCCCATGTAAGGCAAGCTCTCTGGGGTCATCTTGAGCCTTTAATCAGGGCTGGGGGTCAGCGAAGAGCCCTTCTCCACCGGAGGTAGGGGGAGAAGTGATGTAAATAAATTAAAACATGTTCGTTTCTCTCCATCCCTCTTTGCAAAGTATCGATATTTTTTTTCATTGTGGGGGGAGGGAGGAATCAGTGTTTCGAATCAGAAATACTACAGCAGACATAATTGCCCAGAGGAAATAACAGATCTGCTGAGTTTGCGAAGACATTTATCTGCTCACTGCTCTTTTCCCCACTCGCCCCCCTCTTTTGCAGTCCAAGATGAAAGTTTACCCTTCTGGCTGCACGCTGGATGGAGATCAGGTATCTTTCACCCTGGAGGGAGAACTGCCCCCCTCCCCACAAACCTCCTCTTTAAAAAAAATTCATCCAATAATCAGAGCAGGGACAGACAAATTGGCACCACTGAACTTTCCCCCCCACTTCACCCCCCCCCCCCAAGACCCTCTCTCTCCCTCTTTTTAAAGGACTTCAACATTTAGTCACAACTCACAAATATTTGGGGTATTATATTGCCGGGGGGGGGGGGGACTGCACAAGGTAACTCTTAAAAAGTTCAGCTTCCACCTCACGGAAAGCCAGTTTATGCGTTTCCATAAATCTCCCTAGTAACTAACCATTAAAGTACCATTTAATTTAATTAAAAGCTCGTCGACTGCGAAACTTGTCTTTAATCTTTAAAGCGGCATTATGTCATTTGCATGCTGTTCGCTCATTTGAGCACTTTTCAGTGTAAGTCATTTCTCTGTTTTGTTATGTTTTTAACTATGCAAAAGGGGGAAGTTTACAAGCAAGGCTGTGGAATTTTCAGCCTAAAATGTTTGCAACAACCCCCCCCCCTCTGTTTTTTCTACCTGAGCATCATCAGCAACAATAAATTAATGCAAACAAAAATAAATTTGCAGGGAGGATGAATGTCAAGTCCAAAATGTAGCTGGCCAACCCCCTCCCCCCCTTAGAAACACCCTGGAGCATTATTTAATTTGCTTCTATAGAAATAAAACCTGAGCAGATGTGAATTTATCCTTCATTTCTCCAGCAGTGCAGGACCCAGTAAGAAATATGCATGGTTCTAAATTCAATAACAGTGTGATTCTACACAAAGCTATTCCATTCTAAACTCACTGGTTTACATGGGTTTAGACCAGACTAACTCTACAGAGGATTGCATTGTATTGCAAAGCTAGTGTTCTATGTATTCTTACTCTGAGTCAAAGTCAGGGCTTTATTTGTAGAAAAAGCCCAGCAGGAACTCATTTGCATATTAGGCCACACACCCTGATGTCTCCATTGCTTCGCACAGGGCTTTTTTGTAGAAGAAGCCCAGCAGGAACTCATTTGCATATTAAGCCACACACCCCTGACACCAAGCTAGCCAGAACTGTGTTCCTGTGCGTTCCTGTTAAAAAAAAAAAAAAAGCCCTGGTCAAAGTTGACCTGAGGAGAACTTCTGCTCCGTTTTATTTTTCTTGGTCTCAAAGCAAGCTTAAGCAGCCAACACATCTAATGAGAGAGTAGATAATCACAGGTAAGTGGATTTGGGTGGCAAATAAATGTCAGGGTTATTGTAATTATTGATGTGTTCTAAGCATTATAGTAGTGCCAGATTAACCACTGTGGAGGCCCCTAAGTAGTCAAAATCTCCGGGACCCCCTTGCAAATTATCTCTGAGTTGGAGCGCCCGCCCTGCCGCCCATGGCCCCCACTGCAGCCTGCAGGCACCTTCTCAAAAGCCCCTTTTACTAAGCTGTGGGAGAAAGGCAGAGAGAGGCAAACTTGGCGACGAGGCCAGCAGTGGCCACACCAGGAAAACCGGGCAAAGAGTGGCTCAGTTGCCGGCTGCACATGCAGGCTGGGAGAGCTGCAAGCAGGAGGAAAAGTGGGGGAAATGCCAGTCCCTAAAGACATGAGGCTCATAGGCCAGTGCCTACTTGGCCTAATTGTTAATCCAGCCCTGCATTATAGTTTGACTTCCTAACCGTGCCCTCTTTGCTCTCTGCTTGGTTCCTTTGAGAGCTGACATGCTCTTTTCACCCTTCCTGGCCTGCTCCCCATTGGGGTCTCCCATTGCCCTGCCCAGAACAACAGAGCCCCCTTCTTAATTGTCTTTCCAGCCCTCCAGAAGAATCCAGGGCCTCATTCCAGCAACCTTTCGCTCCACACCGTTCCTGAACAGCAACACGGGAACTGCAGAAAAGCCAGTCTACTACTTTTAAATTCCACTCTTCTAAACTTTGTTGCTCTTAAAGGTGCTGCTGGAACCAACGTGGCTGCCTGCCTGGTTCAATATATTGTAATTTGGAAGTCACTGGATTGTTGGGCAGCAGCTCCAACATTAAACAAAGCAGGAGTCAAGTTGTACCTTTAAGACCAACCAAGTTTTATTCAGAACGTAAGCTTTCGTGTGCTCTCTAAGCACACTTCTTCAGACGAGGGGATCAGGTATTGTGGCCGGAATACGTGCAGTTTGTTGATTAAGAGGGCAAACTGGCTGTGATCACATGGTGAAATAGTGTGGCTTGGCCATTTGGTCTGGATAGCCATAAACGGTAATAAAATTTCCTGCCAGTTGGTGTTTATTACCTTATATGGCTATCCAGACCAAATGGCCAAGCCACACTGTTTCACCATGTGATCACAGCCAGCTTGCCCTCTTAATCAACAAACTGCATGTATTTCAGCCCACAATACCTGATCCCCTCGTCTGATGAAGTGTGCTTAGAGAGCACACGAAAGCTTACGCTCGGAATAAAACTTGGTTCGTCTTAAAGGTGCAACTTGACTCCTGCTTTGTTCAACTGCTTCAGACCAACACTTGGATCCATCCTCCAACATTAAAGTTTGCTTGGTTTTCCAAAGGTTGTTCTTTCCTGATTAAACTGGTAAGAAATTGGCTTGCATATACCTTGGCAGAACACAGGCAAACTCAGCTGATTTGCTGGCTGTGATTTTTAGAAATATCTCTCTCTTTCTCTCTCTCTCTGGAAATATGCCCCAAAGCATTGTTCTCTCCAAAATCCAGGTAAGATAAACAGAATGGGTTCTTGATTTGCTTACTGAAGGCAAGCATCTGACGCTCAAATTAGCAAACACCAGGGGTGAGGTCAGACATTCAGAAAATCCCGTTACGGGCATGAGTGGAGTCCAGAAGCATGTCGGATTTTAAGCGGTTGTCCAAATGTCAGCATCTGCGAAAGGTGGTTAGCTCATTCGAGTCCCGCGTTGAGACGACTGGGGCGCGGACTAATTTGATACTGCTTTAAATCCAGAACAAAATTCTTCTGACGGTTCCTGAGCGGAATTTCTCTGTTTGAACACTCCATCGTTGGCGACTCGTCGGAAGCGTACCACCGCTTCCCGCCCAAAGCCCCCTGCAAATGATATCACTGCGCCAGTGAATGAGAGAGTGAATGTTGGCTCGATAAATCATTTACCCGCCCCTATGTCCAGAAACAAAACTCACTTTTGAAACTAGATGTGAACTGATTTGAATTCCTGGGTTTTTTTCTGCACACATAGTGCTCGTGCTGGAAAAGTAGTGCCAACGGACTAGCAAAACTGTTAGTGATCCGACCCATTTAAAAGTCCCCGCTCTTAAGAACGAGGTCATTGTGGGTGTGCTAGGTCTCTCGTGGAGAAGGGAAGAGACGCTGGATCTGCTCGATAGTGCAGATAGCGGGCATCACTGCGCCTGCGCTAATGCAGATTGACGTCTCATGAAACGAGGTCCGGTAGAGCACTCTGATCCACCAGCAACGGGACCCACATGGGATAGAACGGGAGCCTGGCTGTTGTCTGATCGAGAAATTGGTTGTGCAGATTATAATAGAGGCGCATTGCAGATGGATTTAATGGTGAGTGTGACCGCACCCCAGGGCTTTTTTTTGAGTAGGAACACATTTCCGGCTGGCTTGGCATCAGGGGTGTGGCCTAATATGCAAATACGTTCCTGCTGGGCCTTTTCTTCCAAAAAAGCCCTGTGTGGAGCAATGGTGATGTCCGCAGGTGTGGCCTGATATGCAAATGAGTTCCTGCTTGGCTTTTTCTACCAAAAAAGCCCTGACAACCACAACAAACACTTACTTGTGAACAAGCAGCATTTTTACTAGGCCTTCTGTGAATGCTGGAAATAGATTCCCCCAAGGTAGGAGTCATGCACAAAGGAGAGACTGTCACCTTGCCAATGTGACGGCAACCATGCTGGACTTTGAGAAGATCCAAAGGTGTACAAATAACATTCCTACCCCATTCTAGGGAAGGTTCAAAACAAGGTGGCAGTTATCTGCCTGGGAGACAATCCGTTGGAATTTAGCAATCCATCTCTGTTGTAACAATCCCAGTGAGGCAGAACTTCTCCCCTGAGTCTGGAAGCAGGAGAGATTCCAGATGATGGGGGTGGGGGGAGAGAAAAGAAAACAAAGGGAAAGTGACCACATCAGAAATGCCAGCCTGATCCCTAAGTTCCCTTTTCACCTTTTGCATGCCTGCTGTTCAAGTGTAAAATTCTGCCCTAGTTGTGTGTGTTACATGCCAACAAGTCACTTCTGACTTGTGGTGACCCTATGAATGAATGACCCCCCCGCCCCCCCCAAAAAAAGTCTTATCAGATCCAGGATGTACTTCCCTGCTTTGAAATGCTTTGAAGGCCCAACATGAGACAGATGGACTCAGTCAAGGAAGCCATGGCACTGTTCCCCTCCCCCGTGAACCCCCTCAAAAATGGTAACCATATAACTAAGCTTATTATTTTTAATTGACCTTCAAATCCTCTTTGTTCCTCTACAAAGAAGGAGGAGGAGATTGAATTTATACCCCGCTTTCACTAGCCAAAGGAGTCTCAGAGCAACTTACAAATCTCCTTTCCCTTCCCCTCCCCACAACAGACACCCTGTGAGTTAGGTTGGGTTGAGAGAGCTCTTCCAGAACCGCTCTTGAGCAGAACAGCCTTGATGGACTGGTGATTTTCATTTTTTGTTTCTGTCTGTCTTAACTCTAATTGACTCTTTCTGGCAACTACCCCCCCTTTCTATATGTAATGGTTGAGGAAATTCTCTTTCACTGTATCTGAAGAAGTGTGCATGCACACAAAAGCTTATACCTTGAATAAAATGTTGTTGATCTTAAAGGTACCACTGGACTCTAACTTTGTTCTGCTGCTTCAGACCAACACGGCTATTCACCTGAATCGATCTACTTGCTGATTTATGCCAGTGTACTGAAACCATCATGCAGGGGTGCCTCTGTGTATATTATCGCGAGACGCATGTGTGTCACCTTGTAATAAAAGACAACAGCTAGTGTCTGGGCTGCAGAAATTTTATAGGTTATGAATGAACACACGTCCATAATTGGCTAATTTTCTACCTAAGGCAAGACTCTTAAATTGCGTCCTCTATACTTTCACAGCAGCTATTTTGGTAAAAAGGGAAATACATAAGTAGCAAGCGTCATAGTAATGCAACATTTATTTTAGTCATAATACACTTTTTCTGCACCCCTCAACTTTGAGCGCCCAATCTTACCCTTATTACAGCTTTGAATGGACATGTCAGATCTGGACCTAGCATTGCAAGCTGTGGCAGGTTGGCTCAGGCTGAGTAGGTTGAAGCTGAATCCAACGAAGACGGAGGTCCTTTGCTTGGGTCGTGGTGCTCTGGGAAGAGAAATTCCCCTCCCAGTCTTTGACGGTGTGTCACTGAAAGCGGCACACAGGGTCAAGAGCTTGGGGGTTCTACTGGAGCCTTCATTGTCAATGGAGGCCCAGATAGCGGCCACTGCCAAATCCGCGTTTTTCCATCTCAGACGGGCAAGGCAGCTGGCCCCCTTCCTAGAGCGTCATGACTTAGCAACAGTGATCCATGCAACGGTCACCTCGAGACTGGATTACTGTAATGCCCTCTACATAGGGCTGCCTTTGTGCCAAACCCGGAAGCTGCAGCTGGTGCAGAATGCAGCGGCTAGGCTGCTATTAGGGCTCCCAAAGTGGGAGCCCATACAGCTGGGGCTGCGCGAGCTGCACTGGCTGCCAGTTGTATACCGGGTTCGTTACAAAGTGCTGGTTATTACATTTAAAGCCCTATATGGTCGAGGGCCTGCCTACCTTAGGGACCGTCTCTCCCTATATGAGCCCCAGAGAGTACTGAGATCAGGGGGAAAGAAGAGGTTGACAATCCCTGGGCCAAAGGAGGCCAAATTGAAGAGCACACGAGAACGGGCCTTTTCGATCATAGCTCAGAGCTATTAGCTCCACACTGGTGGAATCAACTTCCAGATGAAGTGCGGGCCCTGTGGAGTCTTGATCAATTCTGTAGGGCCTGCAAGAACTACCCTTTTTAAAATGGCCTTCGCCTAAATATAGACCTAAGACAGATCTGCTGTAGACATATCCAGCCACCAAACTTACTGAAGAAAACAACTGAGATGTAGCCCCGCAAATGTTAATTTTAATTGTAATGATGGTTTTAAATTTGATGTTTTTACGATGTTTTTTTAATGAGTTATCTATCTAATCGTACCGATGTTTTACTGTAAATTGTAATTTATATGTTGTGAGCCGCTCTGAGCCTCTTCGGTGGGGAGGGCGGGATATAAATAAAAAGTATTATTATTCTAAGTATCAGGAATGTTAAAGTGTATATTTTCAGCTGGGCAAATGGTTGTCAGTCTCATGCTCTGTATTTTGACAGGCTGTGGCTCTTGAATTATGAAAGGCTGCTGACTCCCTGGATCCTACAGTGGAAAGAGACATTTATTTCAGACCTTGCCACTGGAGAGGGTGCACATGCCGTTGAAACAGGCCAGCATACTTCATCTCTCAGCACGCATCTTTCTGACACCTTTGGATATTGAGAAGGTCTAGAATAACTAAGAGGTGGCATTAGGGGATTTAGCACCTTGGGAAAAATGCCTGCCACTGTGGTCCTCTCCAGGATCCTCCCAGCCTTTCTCTGCATAGTTTGGAGATTTTTTTTTCTTGGCTGATGTTCTTTGCCAATGGATAATTCAGAGCCTCTTCAGCAAGGCCTGAGAAGGATCAGGTTTTTTTTCCATCTTGCTGATAGCCCTGAGAATGGGCATTCCACTGATCCACTGGATGGAATTCAGCATTGAAGGAATAGACCAAACCACAAGAAAGGGGAAAGCTGGATGCCATAGGATAGCTGCAGAAGGAAATGTCTCACTTGTTTGGATTTTTGTCTGCTCTAGCTGTTTGAGTGACTGTGGACTACTGCTGAATCTGATCCCATGGACCAAAATAGCCAACTAAAATCGGTCTAGCAGAAATGGGCAAATGTTTTCCAGGTAACTCCTTGTTATCATAGTGTTTTCAGTCTTTAGTGGGAACTGAATCCACAGGAAGTTGGATAAGTGTTAAGGACTCCTTTGACTTCTTGTTACAAGGAACTCTGTGTATGCTCTGGAGAACGACATGGTTAACATGTTTCGCTTAATTAGTTCAACTGTATTACTTTGCATTGGAATATCCGTGTTGCTGAGTGTGTATGTTTTCCCCTGTATTTTGTCTTGTCTTTTCCCACCCCCTTTTTTTAACCCAACCTCCCCTTTCCCCACCTATCTTTTACAACAAACCCTTTTATAAAGACTTTTTTTTTGCTTCTCTTAGTACAATTTCTATTTAATCTCTTCCCTATGTGTTAGACTGAAGATGGGCGCTTGCATCCTTAAATGCTATTTTGCACACACATACATAAAAATCCTGCAGAAAGCCAGTGTACCAAGGAAGATAAGCCATAATTATTTTCTTTCCCTCCAATATGCTAGCATTCTACCCCCTCCATTCCCTTCAGTCATCCTCTTGAGACTTCTGGCCTCAGGACAGTTTGGTTAGCTGTTACCAGGGGAAGGGCTTTCTCAGTGATGGCCCCTACCCTGTGCAATGCACACTGTGATGACTTCTGTGCCCCACAGGACTTGCTTAGATTCTGCAGGGCTTGCAAGACTAAATTGCTTAGGTTGGCCTTTGGAACTAACCAGATGTTATTTATTTTAGTAGATTTATAGTCCACCCTTCCCCATAATGGGCTCAGGGCAGATCACAAGCACAATAAAACAGTAAAAAAGCCCAACAATAAAACCATAAAACAATCAACGGACAATCAAAATGTACAGCATGAATGGTACAGCACGTTTTATAGATTAAGAAATAGATATCATAAGCGTCATAGATGTCATAGCGTGCTCCGGCTTGGTTTGACTGCGGTATGGTGCTGAGTCCTGTATCTTAATATTGTATACTTGGTCTTTGTTGGTCTTTAACTTATTTTATGGTGTGGTACGTTAGCAAGAGATCTTGCAGATACATGACAACTAAAAAGATCTGATAAACAAAAATCCTACATTCAGGATTTTCTTCTTTACGGAAGTGCATTCTCTCCGCTGGTCTGAAGCGAGTTAAACCAGCTTACAGGTTTGCTATCTCTGTAAGAACAGTACCTAAGTTGTATGCCGGCAGGAGATATTTATAATGCTCTCCGATAAGAACGTGCAGACGGCTCCCCACATCATCACATATCCTGCGCTGTAGTCGTTTGATCGCCCAGCCTGGAATGCGTTTGAGGACATGGCCTCTTCTTCTTTTGTTTAAATAACTACTTGGAGTACAAACCAACTGCATAAGCATTTGGCCGTCTTATCAAAGTAGGCAGGATACACTTTTGAGTTGCCACTGACACCCTCCTCCCCCCCTCCCCAAAAAGACACCACCCTGGCACAGAAGTTCAGCTGGCAGAAGTTCATACTGTTTCCCAGTATAAGGGGTGATGCCAGATCACGTAACTCTTTTGAATGATAGTTTGAGCTCATCTGAACACCTGTGAACCAGTGTCTGTTGTTACGTATACATGCCATTTACCTTAGTGTGTAAGGTAAGCTGTAAGGGGAAATTGCATTGCATATATACATAAAACTGTTAACACTGAGTCACAGGAAAGAAAAAAAAATGTTTCTATGGAATGTAGTCAGCACATTCTCTAGTGTTTTTTAAAACTATTGCAGTTATTCTGATCCAAAAGAGCCAAAACAGTTTTTCCTTAATTTGTGTGCTAGGCTGCTAAGGGTAGAACGATCTCTCTAAAAAACAGGAAATCTAATTGGGCTGGATCCAAATAGGTTTTCTGCCCTCAAGAACAAGTGCCCCCCCCCCCCTTGACCACACACGCACAAAAGGCTGCACTTGGGTTCATGGGACTTGCATGTACAAAAGCCACCTAGAACAAGGACTACAGGGACGAGGGGGAATAAGGTGAGACACAGTGACTGGATCCAGCCATAGTTTGCTCTCCAAATGGAACCAAATGTCCACCTAATACAAAGCCATGGCGGTCTCTTCCAAATGTTCCTATAACAAATACAACCTAGATGTAAATAGCATTCCTCTGCTATGTGGAAATATTCACTTTTGCAGGAAATCTGGAGCATTCACAGCAACCTCTTTAGGGGACACCTGTGTTTCCCATCAGAGAAGTGTCACATGCTGGTGGTGGTAGAAAGTGTCATCAAGTCACACCTGACTTCTGGCAACCCAGTAGGGTTTTCAAGGCAAGAGATATTCAGAGGTGGTTGGCCATTGCCTGCCTCCATGACCCTGATATTCCCTAGAGGTCTCCCATCCAAATACTAGCTAGGGCTGACCATGATCTATTGAAATTCCCAAGATCTATTGAAATCAGGCTAGCTTGGGCCCTCCATGTCAGGGTAATACATGCTAATTATAATACACCAATCTTGTATCTTAAAAGAGCCCCATGGCGCATAAAGCTGCAGTACTGCAGTCTGAGCTCTCTGCTCACGACCTGAGTTCTATCCCAGCAGAAGCTGGTTCAGGTAGCCGGCTCCAGGTTGACTCAGCCTTCCATCCTTCCGAGGTTGGTAAAATGAGTACCCAGCTTGCTGGGGGGAAAGTGTAGATGACTGGGGAAGGCAATGGCAAACCACCCTGTAAAAAGTCTGCCATAAAAACATTGTGAAAGCAATGTCACCCCAGAGCACAGGGGACTACCTTTACTTTTTTTAATCTTGTAACTTATTATTCATCATAATAAATTTTACTCTCTTCTTGCTGGTCTTCTTTATACTGAAAAAACTCTTAGAGATCAATCCACTAAAAGTCAATTTTACTTGATTTTTTTAAAAAAATGATAGTACTTAAAACTTACAATATGGCACATTGTGCTCTTTTTCACTAAAAAAAAAATAATCTTCAGGCCAGGCAACTGCTTAATCTAATTATATTAAGTGGAGAATTTCAGCCTGCCAACCGCTCTCCAATAGATTTTCTTCATTTACTTCTGCATCGAACAAATGTAACAAATTTTCACTAAACTTTTAATAAAATCTTAAATTAAAAAAATTATTTAATAGAAGGAAGTTGCATAGAACTTTCACAAATCCATCTTCAGTTCTATAAACAAACTATACAATTGCTATGTGTTGGCTTGATTTTTAACATTATTTGCCCATTTAAAAGAATAAAAAGAGAAAAAGGTAAGAATGGGCTCCTTCAATTATCTGTCCCATTTGCTGCCAGCACTTCCCATTAAATACAGATGTGTTTTATTGAGTACAACTGATCTAAATTAATGCTGTAATTTAATAGATCCCAGTTGTTAAAGCGAATTCAAAATTGTGTTATTTTAATGTAGTCCACTGGAGGAATGACTTTGAACAGGCTTTGCCATCAGTATCAATAACACAAAATAAAGAGGAGTAGAGAGCAGTCTTATTCATATATATATATGGATGTTTATATATAAATTAAAAACTGTCTTTTCAACACTCTTGTGGAAAACTGGCCAATAAAACGTTTTGACAGCCTGTCTGTCGTCTGCCATACACGCAGCTGATACCCAGCTGTACCTTTCTTTTCCACTGATGTTCTGAATCAGTGTTTGGAGTCGGTAACGGGCTGGATGAGGGTGAACAAGCTGAAACTTTATCCTGACAAGATGAAGGTTCACTGAGTTATTAGAAAGGCAGACCAGATCTCCCATCTTGGAGGTGAGGTTATCCTCCCCCTTCAAAAGTCAGGTTTGCAGTTTGGGAGTGATGCCTGACCCAGTGGTCACCTTACGAAACCAGGTGGCTGTTGTGGCTCACAGACCTATTTCCCACTCACCTTTCACCGCTCTCACTCTCCTCTTCTCAGCGGAGCTTCCATTAGCTTTGGCTTTTTTGTGCGGCAAACAGAAACCTCTAAAAACCAGTTTCTGTTTGCCAAACGAAAAAGCCGAAGCTAGTTGCAGCCCTGGGGCAGATGTGAAATTGGACAGAAGTCCCGCTGAGAAGAGGAGCGTGACCCCGGCACAAGGCAAATGGGAAATCGGTCACAGTATTTGCCCAGCTCTGACTGATGTGTCAACTGCATCTGTTCCTGGGTCAATCAGATCTAGCCTCCGTGACCTATGCCTTGTTACATTTAGACTGGACTGCTGCAATGTGATCTATTTGGGGCTACCCTTAAACAGCATTCAGAAGCTGCAGCTTGACTACTGGTTGGGGCCAGTTCTCTGGAGCATATGCCCCCAATACTACAGCAAGTACACTGGCTACCAATCCACTCTCAATCTCAAATCAAAGTGTTGGTTTTGTCCTTTAAATGGCTTGGGACCTGGGTGTCTGAAGGACCATCTACTCCCATTCATTCCTGCCTGGGAATCAGGATCGCAGAGATATGTCCCTTTAGCTGCTCTTTAATTAAAGATGCTCTTTCGGTAGGTACACAAGATAAAGCCTTTTCCGTGGCAGCCCCATGATTACAGGATATCTTTCCCAAGGAGATGCACCTGGCGCCCTCAGTGTCAATCTTCAGGAGGTGGCTGAAGCCTGTTTTATTTAGGACTGCATTTTGATTGACTTAGCTTTTATCGCTGACAGTCCTAACTGAAGTTTTTCATCTGGTGACTTTTATGGGTTCTATAACTTGTTTTTATTGCATTTTTAAAATAGTGTATTATTCATCCTGTAAGTCGCCTTGAGCACCACAAGGGAGAAAGATGGCTAACAAATATTTTAAATAAAACAAAGTAAATAAATAAAAGAAGCGTGTGCTACTCTCTTCCTAAAAGCAGATACTATAGCTAACATGGGTTTTCTTTTCTATTTCCCTTTGTGTAGATGAACCTTTCGGCTCAGTGAGTCAGGGAAGATGAGCAGGGAGGAGAAAGGTGCTGACACAAATGAATGAATGACTATGGCAGTGCCCTCACGGCAGACGTAAGCAGACAAAACAGCAATGCAGCAGAAGCCTCTAAACCAATAACTCAGAATTTGGGCATGGACAACTCTCTCCCCCCCACAAAGGGTAAATCATAAATCCTGGGATGTTCCAAAAAATTTTTCTGTGGGGGGGAATAAGAAGGGTATTTGGAAGTTTGAGATTTTATACAGACCATTTTCCCCACTTTTGACGGGCTTCTGGCAGCTCTGGGCATAAAAATCCCAAACCCGAAGATTTCTCCCCCAGCCCTTGAGAAAAGCAGCGCGCAGCAAATGGGAATCAATGCTAACATGAAGGAGTTGGCCGACGGCCATCAGGTACAAAGGTCTCATTGAGCGAATGCCTGAGATCTGCAATTCAAATGTGTGCATCATAAATATACATACAAAAATAAAAGTTGCTTTGTCTGGAGAGCCGTTTATGGCCCCATTTTTTAACTTTCGGCTGGTGGGGCCAGGAGGTATTCAACGATGATACTGCATACTTGCTGGAAGACTGAAAATGAAGAACCTGACAGGCAAAGCAGAGAAGGACACATACCGGAATCTGGTTTACTGGGTTCCAGCATTCAGGTATCTTTGCGAGCCATGGCTTCTCCAGACGCAGAGGAGGTTGTCGTCTGAGTGTAAAATGAACATTATCCTGTAACCAATCTGAAGGTCTGAACTTCTTGTTCTATGAGTGTCGCCTTCACCAGTCAAGCAGCATCAGAGGCTTCAAAAGGATCTTTGCAGATAATTATTGCGTCATGTGCCCCCGTGTTAAGCGCCGTAATAAAATAATTTGCTCTCGCATCCAAATACAGAATCTGGACTAATCAGTTCTGCAAAAATTACTCTTAGCCCCATTTGAAATAAGATATATCCTGGAAATATCTGGGGCTATATCTTTTCAAAAATATAATTCTTGTAGAACTAACTACTCCAGATTCTCTAATCGGATGCGAGAGAGAATTATCTCGTTACGTGACCCTTGCCCCCAGGATGAGAATCTGCAGTCTGTTCCAGGAACTGTTCTGAACCCCCAGCTGGGTGGCTTTTGCTCTCGTGTTCTTGGCTGTGACCCTGGGGGGCAGCCACCTCTGGGGCAACAGGAACAGGCTTCCGCGACTGGCCCGCTTGCCCGAGAGCGCCTCCCTCCTGCTGCAGCAGCATCTGCTCCACTTCGATCTCGAGTTCCAGGTTCTCCTCATCCAGCACCACTTCTAGCTGCTGCATCAGCTCCTCCAGTTTCCTCGCCTTGCGCAGCTCATTTTGCTGGATGATCGTGCACAAGTGCTCCGTGAGCTGCTCCTTGACTTCGGTTTTCTTTTGGAGGTCCAGCTTTGCAACAACGTACTCTGCTTCTGCCTTATCAAAACGCTTCCTGAAACAACACAAGAAAACAAAGGACCCGGTGGGCTTTGAAATTGGGGTCAGGCATCCTGGAGAGCTCCCATGGGCTCAAGCATCAGGGAGTGAGCACTCACCACAATCTGCAATGCACTGCCCTTTATGTAATGATCTTAGACATTAGACATATGGCTATCCCCTATCCAAATCTCAGGAAGATCAGAGGAATGGTACATGTCCTTCTTCTTGCAGACCCCGAATCTGGAACCTCAAATAGGGTTGCCAGATTCTGAGCAGCTGCCAGTCTATAGCGGTGCAGTGCTGATTTAGTGGTGCATATTTGCTTTTTTATACCTCTTAAGGAAAGACTATCTGCGTGTGTACATATATATTCTTACAAACACACTTCCAACATAGGTTTTATTCTGCTGGTCCATGACAGTAATAAATTATTGACTGAATTTGAAAAGCATGCGTACTGAGCAGTGTGACAGGCACAGAAAGAAAACGCACACACTGAACTGAAAGCAGGCAACAAACTCCAGGTTGCAAACACAGTTACTTGTTTACACACACACACACACACACACACGGTAACATAAAAGGCACAGCTTTGCTCCAGGAAGCTCACACACAGAGAAAGCTAAGCACCCAACTCCTGCACGCACCCTCTTCATCTAGAGTTTGTCCTGATGCTTTTCTTTGCCTAGCCAGAAGTGTCAGAATTTCAAGTCCTGTTGGCTTGGCAAAATGCTAACTCCCATGCCATGAACGGCACAAAGCCTGCCATTTGATGCTGGACACACAGCCGTGAGATGGGAGGGCTTTTCTTCTATTGCAGAAGACCATTCTGCAAAGAGGTTTGTTCAGCTTTCCCCAGAAAGCCTCTAAAGGGATACAACCTCTGCAGTTCCAAAGTGCTTTTAGAGTCAGAGTCCTCCCCATTGCTAAAGAAAACCTATTTCTTGTCTTACTCCTAGTAGACAGGATAGGATACAGTTTGTGCCTCTTCATCTTTCTAATTTTTTTTAAAAAAGCATTTAGACATCTAACCCTTGTTAACTTCTCCCACACCCACTTCTCTTGGCTAAACATACCTACTTCCTTCAACCTGTCCTCATAAAATTGTATTTCCTATGGCCGTTATAATTTCCCCAATGATGTTCATTGAGCTGATTTTGTACCTGGTTTTTACTTGCTTATATTAGCCTGATGCCTTTGGGCAGAGCAGGCCAGAAATGAATAAATAAAACAAATCCAGTCTTAAATTCACAGACTGCAGAAAAGACACTGTCAGTGTAGCCATAAACAGGGTTACAACTTTTACAGTTCACTGACTTTAAATGGACTTAAAACCATATAATTCTGCTTAGGACTGCCCTGCAAGGGCTGTCGATTCCATATCGTCCTGCAACGCTACTTACTGTGTTACTGTATATTGTTACTGCATATTCCATATCTATACTGCAATGCAACTTAGGCACCAGGGCAAAGCTCTCACAGATGGCCATCACACCACAAAAACTAACGAGCCAAATTTACAAACAGCAATAGCCACAAAGAGACTACAATGAATCATGCAGTTATGTGCTTCCACCTCAGGCCAGCCAAACTTTGCTTCTTTGTTCAGATACTTGAATGAGTCAGTCTGGAACCGCAAAAACCCTTCTCCCAGCAGAGTGGGCTCCCGACAGAATCTTCTCTGTGTGACTTAGATTAAGTCATAACTCGTGCCCTAGATGGCTGCTAGTTCTGGGTTGGATACAATCACAGTTGATGCATGCTTGACAACACCTCTCTTTTCCTAAACTGTGTGCAGTTGGGTTTGTGGTGTCATATTCACATCCAAAGGATAAAGGCTATGAATAAATGAAGCTGCCTTACAATGAATCAGACCATCGATCCATCAAGTTCAGTACCATCTACTCAAGCTAGCAGCGACTCCCCAAGATCTCTGGAAGATGTTTCTCACACCACCCACTACCTGATCCTTTTAATTGGAGATGCCAAGGATTGAACTTGGGACCTTCTGCATGCAAAGCGGATGCTCTGCCTACTGAGCCTCCACCCTCCCTCAACGAGGAATAACTATCTATAAGGAATACAGACAGATGAATGCAGAGCTGCACTGACAAGCAGTCTTGGCAGGGAATAAACCCAAATGGGATGAAGACACATGCCAGCAAGACAACATTTCAAGATGGCAACTGGGAACAGCAGGCAAAACTTTTAAAGAAGCAGACAGAAGACTTGCCACAAATAATGCTTAAAGGTCAGCCTCTGCCTCTCATCCACCCCAAAGCTGGTGTCTGTTTCCTCTGGCAATTTCTGGAGTTTGCTCTTTTCTGCTCAGTTCTTACCTAGCACACGAGTACTCCAAGCTGGCCTGATCGATCCGGTTTCTCAGAATCCCAACGTCAGCAGACACCAAGTCGTCCAGAGCCTGGAGCTCTTTCTGGATCCGCTTCAGTTTCACCGTTTCAGCCTGCGTTCGTTTGGACCTGGAGAAGAAACAGGGAACCTCTTTGAGACATGTTCTTATGAGCCATCCTGTCGAGGGAATTTGTGGCTTTTTAAAGCTGCTCAGAGGCTCACTGACCTTTTAAAGCTGTATTTATTTTTCAATTGTGAATACAGAGGAACAGTTTAAAGATCAGAGAATCTAAGTTTTAGTTTAAAAACATGTCTGATCTTTAGCTGTGAAATGTTTGGTGACACACACTTGAGGTCTTTAACAAGACCATTAGCCTTGTGCAGGCAATCCATCTGGACACTGACTCATGACAGAATGGGTAGGGAGAGCAAGTACAAGAACACTGGCTCCAATTCCATGAAATCTCCAAGTTGTCTGCATGGTGCAAATGCAAAGACGAAATGCCCGTCTGCCCGCCCCCCTCCCCATGATTAGCACCACTGCTTTCTGAACAGTTCCGTTCAATACTTTATTGACAAAGGTTATAAACGTAACAAAAGGAAGAAAAACAATTGCAGCGTTACGATGGGGGGAAATTCCCCACCAGAGGATTTCACCTTTTGTCCCCAAATCCTCACAGTAATTAGAAAACACCTTGCTACTAAATAAGTAATATAAGAGTTCTGATCTGACAGAAGATATAAAACAAGCCTCGCATTGGGATAGCCATGAAATCTGCGCAGAAGAGGGCTAATTAAATATCCCGCAGTTTTGACATTAAAATCACAATAAAGCAAAACATGGGATACCGATTCAGGCTTTTTGACCCTACAAGGACAAAATCTTTCATGATAGGGAACATTTCCAAATCTTCCAAAAAGAACCACTGTAGCGAGAGCCTTAAATCTTGCAAGCACAAAAGCTTGTCATAATCAAGGAGATGTTAAAAGTGAAAAATAGGATGCCAGAACCCCATGATGAGGTGTGATACCAAACACCAGCGGAGAGCATGTCCTGTTTCCTAAAGAGCAGACAGTTTGTTTTTCAACATACCAAAGTCTCTATCTCAGTGACTCATGACTATTACTGGTAGACTGCATTTTCCACAAAATTAAGCATGATCGGTTAGTTGGAAAGGAAGCAGACAGCAAGCATGTCCAGCACATAGCTAGGGGATTCTGCCCTATAATGGAGATGTAGCCAGAATTTCAGGCTTAAGAACCAAACTCTAGACTTTAAAAGGCTCCGCCCTGTCTCCCAACAAGACCGGATTAACAAATAGGCCAAGTAGGCACTGGCCTATGGGCCCCCATGCCTTTAGGGGGCCCAAGGCGGCTCCCCTCCCCCCTGTTTCCCCCCTGCTTGCAGCCCTCCCAGTCTGCATGCGCAGCCAGCAACTGAGCCACTCTTTGCCCAATTTGCCTGGTTCAGCTGCTGCTGGGGTTGTCACCTAGTTTGGATCTCTCACTCTCTGAGCGAGTTATAACTGACCCAAGGTCACTCTAGCAGTTCCATGTGAAAGCGTGGGGAATTGAACCTGGTTCTCCCAGATAAGAGTCCATGCACTTAACCACTATGCCAAATAAGGATTTTGAATGCTTGAGTCTTCCAGAAGTTAATTAATGGATTCCATCTTAACAGTCCCATGAAATATGTGTTTATATCATAGTCCTGAGAAAATGAGACAGCCAAAGCTTGCTCAAATCTAGCAACAGATAAAGGAATCGTATCATAGCCTTTTGGCTTGCTCAAAAATCACAAAAGAGCCTCCATACCTTTCTGCGATTGCTTTGGCTAGGAGAGCTTTCTTGCGTTTGTTCTTTTCTTCCATGAGCTTCTGCTCCTGTTGAAGGACCTCCCAACGAGACTTCTCTTTTCTACAGGTTGGCAAAACAAAATGGTAAACAAGGCATTGTCTTTATTCTTCCTCAGCATCCAGATTAACCCTTAGAAGAATTTGCTCACTCAGGAACGTCTCCTGCAATTGCTTCTGAAGCACCTGAATGACTGAAGAAGATGAAGATGTTGGATTTATATCCCGCCCTCCACTCCGAAGAGTCTCAGAGCGGCTCACAATCTCCTTTACCTTCCTCCCCCACAACAGACACCCTGTGAGGTGGGTGGGGCTGGAGAGGGCTCTCACAGCAGCTGCCCTTTCAAGGACAACCTCTGCCAGAGCTATGGCTGACCCAAGGCCATGCTAGCAGGTGCAAGTGGAGGAGTGGGGAATCAAACCCGGTTCTCCCAGATAAGAGTCCGCACACTTAACCACTACACCAAACTGGCATCTGTACACAAACATACATGGACGTGCATGTCCAGCTCCTGTAACCCAGGTTCTGGACTTCAACCCCCTTTCTCAGCCTTCAGGATGCCATTCAAGACCGGGGTCTACCAGCGAAGTGCCAAGCATTGGAGCAAGCTCGTGTCCATTAGGGAATCACGCTTCCTATCCTTTCACTATAGAGGAAAGGGTACCAATTGAGCTGCTTGGAGAAGGGGAAAGAGGTGAAGATTGGGTCAGACAAGAGGGAAAGGTTCTTGGAGAAACCGGTCATAACTGGTCCCAACCAGCTCAACCAGAATCCTTCCAGTGCAGACAAGATGAAGGGGGTCACACACCTGCCCCTAATAAACCCTCAAGAGAAGAGGGTTCTCATTGAATCAGGGGAGAATACCCGAGAAGAGGGAGAAATACCCAGGAGGAGGAGGAGGAGAAGAATCGCAGATTTATACCCCGTCCTCTCTGAAGCAGAGACTCAGAGCTGCTTACAATTTCCTTTATCTTCCTCCCCCACAACAGACACCCTTGTGAGGTGGGTGGGGCTGAGAGAGCTCTCACAGCAGCTGCCCTTTCAAGGACAACTCCTACAAGAGCTATGGCTAGCCCAAGGCCATTCCAGCAGCTGCAAGTGGAGGAGTGGGGAATCAAACCCGGAGGGAGAGAGCTGAGGTGATAAAAATAAGCTCAGGGAAAGGAAGGGAACGGACAGGACAGGACAGAGAGAGAACCCAGTCCAGAAGCTTCTCCTGAGACCTCGGAGAGGGGTCCATGGTGAGACTGTGCTAACCACCTTCCTGGAGCTGGCTGAATTCACTAAAGAGCTGCTCACCCAGTTCCCACCCTAGAGGTCTTCTCCCCTGATGAAGGGAGCGACAGTGGGGGAGAACTTGACAGTGTACATGTGAATCTGCCTTATAATGAATCAGACCACTGGCCCATCAAGGATACTACCATTTACTCAGACTGGCAGCAGCTCTCCAGGGTCTCACATAGAAGTCTTTCACATCATCTACTGCCCGGTCCTTTTAAACTGGATATGCCAGAGACTGAAAGTGGGACCTTCCACATGCAAAGCAGAGGCTCCTTTACTAAGGCACAGCCCCTCTTTGACTCATCTCAGGCATCAGCTGCACTTCCAAAGCCATTCATCAGTATTACATTTTTGAATAACAGATATTCTGGTGAGGAATCTGACAAACTGTTCTGCATCCTAACTTGTAGATATTAGAATGGAGATTTGTATCTGCAAGAAAGATGCCTTACTTACAGCTTCTAAGAGGACAGAAGGAATCATCATATTTACCCCATGAGAATGGCATCCACTATACAGAGAATTAAGAAGACAACTGAAGATTTATACCCCGCCATTCTCTCTAAATCAGAGACGCAGAGAGGCTTACAATCTCCTACATCTTCTCCCTCCACAACAGACACCCTATGAGGCGGGTGGGGCTTTCAAGGACAACTCCTGTGATAACTATGGCTGACCCAAGGCCATTCCAGCAGGTGCAAGTGGAGGAGTGACGAATCAAACTTGGTTCTTCCAGATAAGAGTCCGCACACTTAACCACTACACCAAACTGGCTCTAATGCCTAATAGTCTCAGGAGATATTCAACAAGGACAGTTTAACGCAGGGCTTTTTTTGTAGCAGGAACACCTTTGCATATTAGGCCACACCCCATGGATATAGCCAGCCCTCCAAGAACTTACAGTAGGCCCTGTACAAAGAGCCCTGTAAGCTTGGAGGATTGGCTACATCAGGGGGTGTGGAATATGCTAAGGAGTTTCTGCTACAAAAAAGCCCTGGTTTAACACAAATAAGCCACAACCTGGATTAATTCTGCCCTCCATGCAATAAAAGATTTCACTTTGCAAATCCACACGGAGATGTTGCATCTTAAGCCTCCACATACACAAAGAACTTCCTTAGAGGAAACAAGCGGGTTCAGTCTTCAAAGATTTAGTAGCACTTCTTTTAGTAAATGCTTTTGTGTGCTTCATCCTTTAAACTTCAGAAAGGAATTTCACTAACACATGAATCCTATGCACAATGTAGATATTACACCTGTAATTGTTTCAGGTAAAAAGTTCCTTAATTCTTAACTCAAAATGCATAAACATTTCTGTAGTTAAATGTCACAGAACTGTTCTCTGTTTTGCAAGCATCATATTTGTTGCCAATGGAAAATCAGACTAGATCACCTTATTTACAATACACCAGTACAATTAAACAGTAGTGAAACTACTATGTTTTACATAACACTAGAGCAGATGGAGTGTATATAGTGATATATCGATGGCTTCAGGGCATCTTAAAAGAAAAGGCCCAGCAGGAACTCATTTGCATATTAGGCCACACCCTGATGTCCCCACTGTTTCACAGCCCAGCAGGAACTCATTTGCATATTAGCTCACACCCCTGGACACCAAGCCAGCCAGAACTGCATTCCCGCTTGGAAAAAGCCCTGAATGGCTTTAAATGGGTTACAGCAAATTCATGCAGGACAGGTCCACCCATGTTAACTAGAGGGAATGTCAATATCTAGATTCTAGAGGCAGCAAACCTCTGAATACCAGTACTGGGAGGCAGCATCAGGAAAAGGCCTCTATGCCCTGTCGGGTTGGCCCTCCAGGACAACTGGTTGGCTGCTATGTGAAACAGCATCCTGGACTAGATGGACCTCTGACCTGACCCAACAGGTCACCCCTTTGTGTTCTCATGTGGCACAGACAACTGATGCTCAACTCTTTGATAACTCTGTTCACACTTCAAAACTGTGAGTCAAGGTTCTTCCAAAGCTTATCAGAGATCCCTTAGTGAGAATGTCGGTAAAGGTGACAGTTAAAACAGCTAACCCGATCTTATTTCCAGTCGTATCTTACAGTGTGCAGCTGCAGGCTGCGCTCTCTGTTCACATGTGTCAGCAAACAGGCATGATCCGAGTGTGCACCCTTGAACACATCCCAGAATCCTCTGCAACAGACTCAGATTCTATAGCCCATAAATCAGTGCAGGCTGGGTGTTTGGCAACCACAGCCTATATAATTTTAAACACGTGTAGCACTATATCCCTATACACAGCAGAAAATGCTCTTGCAGTCAGGGAAATGGAATCAGCTTCAAGCCGGTTTTGATGTTCATAGGGATATAATGCAGGTGCCCCTAAGATACCTGGTGAACGGGTCATAATTAGCCCTACACACAAAGCCACACCAAGAGAGAAAAAGAACTGAGTAAAATTGTTGACATCAGCAACCCTCCCCTGGTCAAGGCTGCACCGCTCTTGATTAGCTGCGACCTTTCCTGAAGTGGAACACCTACAAGGCCTCTGACTTGTTCCTTCACCTTTCCATACCCTCTACTCCTCTTCTACTCTGCCCGAGCAGGGATATTTCATCCTCCTTGGCCTGAATGCAGATCCTCCTCAAACAGGCCACTTATCCAAACCCCAACCCTGGCTTGCTCCTCCTCTCTACCCCTTTCACCCAACCAGAAGTGTCTGGAAGCCCTGTCTCAGCTGCAGCTGCCTCCTAGGTTGCTTCCTCTGGCAGGCAGGCCTTGATAATGTGACTGACACAACTAGAACGATTAAAGGGTTGGAACACTTTCTCTACGAAGAAAGGTTAAAGCGCTTGGGCCTCTAGCTTGGAGAAACATCGACTGAGGGGTGACATGATAGAGGTTTACAAGCTTATGCATGGGATAGAGAAGGTAGAGAAAAAAGTACTTTTCTCCCTTTCTCACAATACGAGAACTCGTGGACATTCAATGAAATTGCTGAGCGGGTGATTAGCACATGGAATTCACTGCCACAGGAGGTGGTGGCAGCTACAAGCATAGACAGCTTCAGGAGGGGATTGGATAAGCATCAGTGGCTTGGCTATTAGCCACAGCTTATCATTGGAACTCTCTGTCCGGGGCAGTAATGCTCTGTATTCTTGGTGCTTGCGGGGGGGGGGGGCACAGTGGGAGGGTGTCTAGTGTCCTGGTGGACCTCCTGATGGCACTTGGAATTTTTGGCCACTGTGTGACACAGAGTGTTGGACCAGATGGGCCACTGGCCTGATCCAACATGGCTTCTCTTATGTTCTTATGACACCACCTGGCTGTCAAACTCTTATTACTGAAACCAGAGTCTGCCATCTGCCCTGCTTGTTCTGGGCATGTCCTGGCCTGGCGGCTGCAACTGCTACTTGTGTCTGGCTTGTCTCAGTCAAGGTGAGTTGCCCCTGCAAGTCCAGGGCAGGTCCTGGTAGCAGGCATCATCCTAAAAGCTACTGGTGCAATCTGGTACAAGCCTTGCCAGTTTACCATGTAAGCTGCCAAACCGTTTGGAAGGAACAGCACCGTTTTTGCAGGTTTCATTAGACTTACTAACAATTCCATTTTCTTTCTTGCTAGGTCACGGCTCGTCTCTGCGGAGTGATTCTGGATTTCTTCATCTCCGTTGGAAGATTTCTCAAGTCCAGAATGACCAGGCTTTTCAAGTCCAGGTGGAACCTCCTGATTTTTGGCATCGTGCTGCTCTCTGATTGAAGGACAGTGGGCTGATGGCACAGATGTCCGGGGAGAAGAGGATGTGAGTTTGGGTGCAGAAAGTCGCTGCTCTGGAGGTGCCAAGAGTGCTCCGTCTTGCAGTTCTAGTCTGTCATGCAGCTGCTGTACAGCCTTCTTGCGCTGCTGCTGTTGCCGACTTTTGTTTACAGAAGGTGGACGACGATGCTGCTCAGGTGGAGGTTCTGGCGGCTCTACATAAATACAAAAAAGTTTAAATTACCCACATTACCTGTGAAACATTAATTTAACACAATTGTTTGGGAAGGAAAATCCGAGAGTTGAAAAAAGGCACACAGATGGGTATGCACCTGCCATGACCCTAAGCCTAGTGTGGCCTACAGGCTCCAGGGAGGCCTGCGTCAGAGTGGCTGCAGGGCCTACATTTCCCAGGATCCCTTCTGTCTCTCTGACTGGGTGGACAGCACTTTTGGAGGGAATACTTGCCCAGAGGAGTGGTACCTGGGACAAAAAGATAAAAAGGCCAAGCTACAGACAGGGAAGTGTTCTCTCTGAAAAGGCTGGGCTGGAGAGAGGTTGGTAGCTGAAGAGATCCTTCATCCAAGGGGTGCTGAGACTGTTGGCATTAGAAGAAGGGAACTTTTAGTCATTCACATCAGGGCTGTTACTTTCTTTGCATTGCCTTTACTTTTCCTACTTTTCACTGTTGCATAAATAATTAAAACCATTTGTTTGTTTTGAGCACTTATAATAAACTTGTTGCTGTACTGCCTGGGTCCTCACATCTCTGGTCGTGGATAGAAGGTGTTTTGTTAAGTAAGAAGACAGTGATGGCTGGGTGCTCTGGGCACTCCCAGACAGACTCTTACTAGAGTGGTGGCAGCCGGCAGAAGGCCCTTCCTGGTTCCCTATCAATGTGTCACTGCCTGCCACTGCATAAAAACCCCGGATTTCCTTATTGGCCTTCCATCCAAGTACTAACCAGGGCTGACCCTGCTTACCTACTTAGATCTGATGAGACTGGACTATCCTCCTCAAGCTCCACATTTCCAGGAATTTCCCACCTTTTACCTTGGAGAAATGATGATTGGAGGGTCGACATGATAGAGGTTTACAAAATTAAGCATGGGAGATCAGAGAAAGAATTATTTTTTTTCCTTTCTCACAATACAAGAACTCAGTTTGGTGTAGTGGTTAAGAGAGCAGGCTCTAATCTGGGAGAACCGGATTTGATTCCCCCGTCTTCCACATGCAGCTGCTGGTGTGACCTTGGGTCAGTCACAAGTTCTGTCAGAGCTGTTCTCTTGAGAGCAGTTCTTGAAAGTGCTCTCTCAGCCCCACCTACCTCGCAGGGTGTCTGTTGTGGGGAGAGGAAGGGAAAGAAGATTGTAAGCCCGTTTGAGGCACCAAGTGAAGGGCAGGGTATAAATCCAATCTCTTCTTCATGGGCACTCAATGAAATCAATGAGTGTGTTAACGGATTAACATGTGGAATTTACTGCCACAGGAAGTGGCAGCTACAAGCATAGACAGCTTCAAGAGGGGAATGGAGTAACCTATGAAGCAGAGGTCCATCCTAGTCAGGGCCCTGAGATATATGGTACAGAGTGCTGTCATGTTGCAGCTGTATTATGGTGACCCTTCATGGGGTTTTCAAGTCAAGAGATGTGCACAGCAGGATTGCCATTGCCAAGCTCTGTGTAGTAACCTTGATATTTTTTTGTGGTCTCCCATCTAAATATTAACCAGGGCCAACCCTACTTAGCTTCCAAGATCTGGCAAGACAGGCTATCCTGGGCCACCCCTACTAAGGAAATATTCTATTTAACAAATAGTCTACTCTCCTCTCACATCAATCAATCCTTTTGCATTCTCATGCCCATTTTTTTATTTATTTATTTTATTTATTTATTTCTTGCAGGTTCAAGGGGGATTACAATTTAAGAAACAATGCTATACAAAACAACGTAAGTCATACAGTAAGCCATGCAATAAACCCAGGGTTACAAAATAGAAAACAATGCACACAAAAATCCAGTGTAAGGCATGGCATTCCAGCAATGCAAGAAATGGCATTTCAAACTATGCAGTAACAGCAAGATAATACATAAAATAAACAGCAGCACGCACTACAGTTCTGTTTCCTTTATAAAAGCACACTACTGAAGCACTCCCTTAAACCACAGCCCTATTCCCTTTATATACACGACCTTAGCAGGTTTGGGCTTGCCCATTGCAATGTTCATTGGGACTCTGAGGATCTGGAGGACAAGACAGCAGTTCCTAGTGTGGCTAGCCAAGGTAGAACTACATATCACACATCGTTCTGTGATTACTTTTCAGACTATGTGTGTGTGTGGGGGGGTGCATTTGGAAGGGCACACTGGAAGGGAACAAGGAACTATACAACCCTTTTCCCTTTGGCCTTTTTTTTTTTTTTCCTTTTGGAGGATCACCATCTTTTGAATGTTCCCCCCAAACAACTTGGTGATGGGAATACTTATTTATAAAGTTACATTTTAACGCTATCATTGCTTCAAGGAGGTCAGAGAGGCATCGAGTTCTTCACTCCTGCAGTTGATATATACTCACAACACCCCTGCCAGGTAGGTTAGGCCGACAGAGCAGGCCTGATCCAAGGTACCTTGGGGGGCTGCTTTCCTTGGGAGTGGAGTCTGGAAAGGTCAAAGGGGGCTTGGTTTTATTCAGCAGGGCAAACGAGAGCCCCACCACCACGCCTTGCAGTCGGATCTGAGGGCCAGAAAAGATCCCTGGGGCTGTGATCACACACACTAAATAATGCAATGTACTTTCCAACCGGATTTTACTGTGTGAACTGGCAAAATCCAGTTTGAACGTGGATTGAAAGTGCATTATTTAGTGTGTTTGATCACAGCCTGGGAGGCGAACGGATAAAAAGGACGCCTGCTCAGCATTTCCCAAGGTCTCCCCTCCGCCTTCTGGCCTGCTCAAAAGAACAAGGAGGCTCTGAATCAGAGTCTTAGACACGGAAATCCCAGTGTACGTCTGGATGCCCGCTGGGGAACACGGAAGGCCTTTCCCGGTCTTCAAAACAACAGAAACCGACCCAGCGACCAAAAGCCGCTTTGGGAAACACCAAAATTAGTATTCAACGCAAAACTGCATTGGAGGGAAGAAGGATAGAAGAACTTCCTTCTCAGCAAGGTTAATCCTCGGCCTCCCAACGGCCCCGGCGCCCTCACTCCCAAGGAAAACTGGCAGAGGATGAAGTCCTATTGCGCCCTAGCAGGTTGCATTGCTTTCCCGACTACCCGCACACACGCCACCCTCGGCCGGAATTACCTGGGCGCTTTCCCTGTAGCTTCCGAAGCTCCTGCTCCGAGAAGCCGGCCCAGTCCCCGGCCATGGCTCCTGCTAGGCCGGCCCCGCTTTCCGCTGCCACGTCTCTCGACTCCGCCCCTGAGGCTGCGCGAAGCCGAGGCTCGCTCGGGCCTGGCCCGGCTTGCAAGGCCCGGCGGGTTACCATGGAAACGCGAAGCTGCCTTCGCTCTGGCCCGGGCGCGAGGAGTTGCCTTGCAGAAAGAATCTCTTTTTAAAAACTCCTTTATTTACTAGATTTAATGGGGTTGCAACATGGAAAGGAACAAGATGGTTATAAGAATAGAGAAATCGCAACATCCAAAGACGGAAACAAATATATTTGGATAACAAGAACAGATCATTAATATAATGCAATAATTTTAAATCTATCCGGCGTCGTTCGCTGCAATGGGTCATTTTTTTTTCAATACACTCAAAAAAGGGGAACCGTTTTACATAGGAGTCAGAGGGGAAATTACGATTTTCAATTGTTGAAATGTGGTCTGATATTTTATCCATTTATATTCCCATAATATAGCAAGCCAAAGTTTTAATAAGAGAAACTCTTTGGATTTACAGTGTTTTGCCATAATAGATTTGGCAGCAACCTTCATATTTGAGATTAGATCTTTACAAATAAAGGGTATGTTAACATCTACCCAAAGGTTTAAAATGTTCTCAGGAATAGCATATCCAATAAAGTGTTTATCATTTATTAAACTATTTTTATTTATTGATCTGTTTCTTGATTGATCTATTTCTTGATCTATTTTTATCGATTCTAAGCGTATGAATCTCAAGACAGTATGCCAGTTTTCAAATTTACCATGATTATTTGAGGAGGGGGAATGGATCCTAATTTTTTAACAGAGAGGTGGGCTTCCAGGTTGGGCTTGGAGTTCTCCCAAAATTAAAACTGATCTCCAGACTACAGAGGTCTGTACTGCTGGAGAAAATGGCAACTTCAGAAGGCCAATTTTATTGGTATACCATAGAGATGAGGAGAAATGGATGTTCCTCTCTAGGTACTACCTACAAGTATTCAGGAATTTTCTGAGTTGGTGACTCTGCTTTAGGGAAAGCAGCGAGGGAGTGGGGAAAGATGTTGGGAATGGGAGAGCCTGAGGCCAGCCTACATAAAGTAGCTGGCTCTTACACATTTTAAAAAGCCAAAAATATACTATTGGGAATGAAACAATTCTTCTAGGGTTGCAAGCCTCCAGGCAGGACCTGGAGATCTTCAACTGGCAGAGATCAGCTCCCCTGGAGAAAAAGGCTGCTTTGAAGGGTGGACTCTATGGCACTGTCTCATGCTGAAGCCCCTCTGCTCCCCAGATCCCGCCCTCTCCCAGATCCACCTCCATAGTCTTCAGGTATTTTCCAACCCTACTTCCCACTCTTCCATTTACAGCTGCCTTAGGCCACCTCCTTTAAAGGTGATGCTGTGTGGCAGTGGTTTCTGGGTGGGTTCAGATCTGTGGAGAGCAAACTAAACATACACGTAGACTCTAAGAGACTTGGGTCTTACCCACTTTTGAAATTCATCTGCTCTGAATATGTGAAGCCATCAGTTCAGCTACCTTGCAATACTACAAAAGAATGTTTTGAATAAAGGAATCTCTATTGGAATCATTGTGGCACCTTTAAATTCATTCCGCAGGAGCGGGTGGATGATACTTGAAGTGTCTCAAGTCGGAAATCGACATGCACACGCGAATCTTTGAATGGACCGTATATTTTGTATGGATGGTGTATTTTTTATAAGATTTTGTATTCGAATTTGTAATCAATTGATAATTGTAATCTTGTGAAATATATAGGAATTTTGTTTATGAGTTTTTGCTTCATAGCTGTTTTGCTTTAAGAGAATGAATGATGTTGATTGGTTACTTTTCTCCTTTCACGTATTACTTCGTTAATATTCCACAGTTTTTTGTAGGTTTCTTTGCTGTTTACTGCGGTACTCTAGGGTTGCTAAACCCTAGGTTGCAGCTTGGTTTAAACAGGAGACTTGTATGAGGCCACTCTTTTACTTCACTGGCAGCACTCCATCAGAATTAGGCCTGATTTGCACTGCTACCCTTGCGAAGCAGGTATGCATGCTTTATTAAATCATTGGCGATCTGTAACCTGACCTGGGTGGGTGTTAATTAAGTATGCATAACTGTTTTGAACCACTCGGTTAGATCCTGGGCATGTGCAAAATTGCACTGACAAGTTCTTTTGACTGACAGTGTCATACTAAATTAGGCTTTGAAATGCAATGGTGCAGGCGTTTGGCAGAGAGGCAAGCAACTGCAAATCACCAAACGTCTCTTTCCTTGAAAATCGAGGTCTCCATAACTTGACAGCACTTGCTGCTACCACCGCAGCCCAGTCTTCTGTATGTTTGCTAATATAACAGCGTTCAAGAGGGCTTAGTCTCAGATAAAGAGAGTTGCTAACTTCCAGGTGGCTGGAGATATGCTATCACAACTGATCTCCAGGTAGTGTTGCCAATCCCCAATTGGGGGCAGGGGATCCCCCAGTTTGGAGGATCTCTCCCCACTTCAGGATTATCAGAAAGTGGGGCGGAGCAAAATGTTTGCTGAGTACTCCATTGTACCCTAGGTCTAGGGAGACCAGTTCCCATGGAGTATAAATGAGAATCAATCCATGGGAATCTGAGGTTCTGTGGGGGCTGTTTTTTGAGATAGATGCACCAAATTTTCAACATATCATCTGGTACCTCTCTTCTAAAGACCAAGTTTCAAAAAGATTGGACCAGAGGGTTCAGTTCTATGAGCCCCAAAAGAAGGTGCCCCATCTATTATTTCCAAATGGAGGGAAGGCATTTAAAAGGTGTGTGGTCCCTTTAAATGTGATGGCCAGAACTCCCCTTAGAGCTCAGTCCTGTTTGTCACACCCTTGTTCCAGGCTCCACCCCTAAAGTCCCCAGATAGTTCTTGAATCAGACCTGGCAACCCTATCTCCAGGTGAGAGAGCAGTTCATCTGGAGAAAATGGCTGCTTTGGAAGGTGGACATGCCCCATTGGAATGTGGCATTATGCCCCATTGCAGCCTTCCCTCCCTAGGCTAGGTAGCACTGGAGAAAATTCAGAAAAGGGCAACTAGAATGATTAAAGGGCTGGAACACCTTCCCTATGAAGAAAGGTTGAAACGCTTAGGGCTCTTTAGCTTGGAGAAACGTCAACTGAGGGGTGACATGATAGAGGTTTACAAGATAATGCATGGGATGGAGAAAGTAGAGAAAGAAGTACTTTTCTCCCTTTCTCACAATACAAGAACTCATGGGCATTCGATGAAATTGCTGAGCAGACAGGTTAAAACAGATAAAAGGAAGTACTTCTTCACCCAAAGGGTGATTAACATGTGGAATTCACTGCCACAGGAGGTGGTGGCGTCCACAAGCATGGCCACCTTCAAGAGGGGGTTAGATAAAAATATGGAGCAGAGGTCCATCTGTGGCTATTAGCCACATTGTGTGTGTGTGTATATATATATATATATTTGGCCGCTGTGTGACACAGAATGTTGGACTGGATGGGCCATTGGCCTGATCTAACATGGCTTCTCTTATGTTCTTAGGCTCAACCCCAAAATCTCCAGGTATTTTGCACCTGGGAGCTAGCATCTCTACAGGAAAGTGTGCATTAACTGATTGCAGCCTTTGTTATACTGTGTGCCTGATGAGACTGAGTTGAAGCAAGACATGCTGGGGACAAACGATCAGTGACTGATTACTCTTGAAAATATAACATTTAAACCTTTTTTGCTTAATATATCTATGTGCACAGCACCTGCTGCCTGACGCTGACACAGCTTTTCACAAGGAAGAATAATGGTCAAACAAGCAAAACAGCAGTCAACTGCCTTTAAAAGGGGCCAAATACCTTCCTTAGAGGTTGTATGTGAGGTGGAAGACAGGTGATTCCCCCCACCCCTGAATGCTGAACTTGATCTGAGAGGCGTTCTGACCAGCAATGTGCAAACTGATGACAGCGGATGAGACTGAAATTGTTTTCTAGTTCCTTAATTTGCAATTCCTAATTTGAGACAGAGGTACAGATTTGGTCTGAATAAGTCATTTGGAATTGATACTGCTGCATCTCCAAAAGTGGCACCAACAGAGCATGTTTCAGTGCACTATTTTTCATTTATCATCTGCTTTATTTACTAGGACACAAAGTGGATTACATACAGGTATACTTTAAAAAAACCCCAACCCTTTTAGTCAATCAGCAGATGACAAGATACAATAACATATGAATCTAACAGCAAAGATTCCCAAGAAGATGATGATACTGGATTTATATCCCTATATCCCTGTACTCTGAATCTCAGAGTCTCAGAGTGGTCACAATCTCCTTTACCATCCCCCACCCCACCCCGCTACAACAGACACCCTGTGAGGTGGGGGTGAGAGAGCTCTTACAGCAGCTGCCCTTTCAAGAACAACTTCGAAAGCTATGGCTGACCCAAGGCCATTCCAGCAGCTGCAAGTGGAGGAGAGGGGGAATCAAACCCAGTTTTCCCAGATAAGAGTCCGGGTACTTAACCACTACACCAAACTAGGCTAGTGTGGTAGAATAAGGAGGGGGGGAATAACACTTGCACATGTATCTGTTTAAGAGAGTAGCTATACTGATCTGCAGTAGAACAGCTAGATTCAAGTGAAGTCCAGTACCACCAACAAGATTTTCAGGGTATAGGTTTTTGAGAGTCAAAGAGAGCCAGTTTGATGTAGTGGTTAAGACCAGCAGACTCTAGAGAACTGGATTTGATTTCCCACTCCTCCGCATGAAGCCAGCTGGGTGACCTTGGGCCAGTCATAGTTCTTTCAGAAGTCTCTCAACCCCACCTACCTCACAGGGTGCCTATTGTGGGGAAAGGAAGGGAAGGAGATTGTAAGCTGCTCTGAGACGCTCTGTGAAGTGCATAGTATAAATCCAATCTCTTTTCCTCCTTCTTCCTTTTTGGTATCTGGCTAGAGAACTTTGACTCTTGAATGCTTATATCCCCCAGATCTTGTTGGTCTCTAAGGTGCTGCTGGACTGAGTTCTAACATATCTATTTAAGACAGGGGTGACCAAATTGTGGCTCTTTCACACATATTGTGTGGCTCTCAAAGCCCCCCCCCCCCCCAATTGGCCAGCTTGGAGAAGACATTTCTCTCTTTAAATCACTCCTCCCAAGCCAAGCCAGCTGGTGGCTTGGAAAATGCATTAAAAGTTAAAGTTGATTTCTTTCCACCCCTCTCTACCCATCTGTTTTCCTTCCTTCCTTCCTTCCTTCCTTCCTTCCTTCCTTCCTTCCTTCCTTCCTTCCTTCCTTCCTTCCTTCCTTCCTTCCTTCCTTCCTTCCTTCCTTCGAGGTTCATGTCTTGCAGGTCTCAAACATCTGACATTTATTCTATGCGGCTCTTATGTTAGGCAACTTTGGCCACCCCTGGTTTAAGGCAACAAGACAGTCAGTGTAGGAAAGACTTTATCCCTAATAAAAGGCATGTCCTGAGCTGAACCCTTACCCTGCAGCTTTGCTTCTTTGACGAGAAAGCCTTCTGGAATGATTCTCTTTTGCAGTCCTTGGTCTGCTGTGTGTTTCCTGCCAGGTATCAGCAGGCATTATGCTGCAGGACAGGTGAGTTCATCGGCACTGGAAGATGAATTTGGTCTTCAGTTCCCAGTTTACAAGCACAAGCCTTTATTGGCATATATCAGATTATAAATAAGGCAAAAAAGAGATACGGAAATAACAAAATACACCAGTCAAATACAGCTATACATTGGACAATCAATCCTTGATTACCAGACTCAAGAATAAAGCAGCCTTTTCAGTTATTTCAGATGACAAGTCATTCAGAAGACAGCATACCTTTGCAGCATCTGAGCAACTTGTCATATTGAACAGAGCTGGGTCTAGAAACCTAAGGCGTATAGTATCATAATGGGAGCAGTAAAGAAGGATATGAGACAACGGATCAACTTGTTTAACGTTGCATGTACAAAGTCTTAATGAGAGTGGGAGTTTTTAATATCTACCATATGTAACTGCTGATGGGATAGTATTACATCCGGCAAGAGTAAATGCTCTGCGCAATTGTGGAACATGGAGAGTTGATAGATAAGAAGGCAGATGACCAATAATTTTGGAAATTCCAAAATTCGAAGGGGAGCAAGATGTATTTGCAGCACCCAATTTGCAGTTATAGTTCACTGTCTGTTTCAGACGTTGATGCTCTGAATCCCACACCTGAAAAATATGATTCCTGAAAAACAGGCCTCTCCAATGTTAAATTCTTGCGAATACTCAATTGCCTATCTTATATAACCGAAATTCTTCAGAACATTTTTAAATGTATTAGAAAAATCAGACAGGCTGGTTTAAAATCAAATCAGTAGCAGCAGTCATAAACATCCCAAATTTATTCGTTTCTTAAGAGATTATTTCTTGACAGTATTTCAGTTGCCAAATGCCTGACGGAAACCCCCACCCCACCCCTTTAATAGAGACTTAATGGGCTGTTATTTACCAGGTGATGTTATTTACCTCTGTGCCAACAGTCCGGTTCCTCTGTTAAATGGACAAGGCATTTTTCTCTCTCCAAGCAGTTAGGAACCCCTGTCCCGTATGCATCTAACCTCCTTGGGCCTTGAAAGTGAACAGAGAGAGCACGAGGAAGAAGAAGCTTCTGCTTTTTTGGTATATATTTAAATTGTATTTCTGTTTCTAATTACTGAACTTGGGAATGGTCTTCCCTCCAGCCTTTCTTCACAGGATAGGGGCTCCAATCTTCTCAGTCGCCCTCGTTGGTACTTTTTTTTCCAGTTCTACAATATCTTATTTGAGATAGAGTGACCAGAACTGCCCACATTATTCCAAATGAGGCTAGACCAGGTGTGGTCAAACTGTGGCTCAGGAGCCACATGTGGCTCTTTTATACATATTGTGTGGCTCTTGAAGCCCTCACTGTCCTGTCAGTCAGCTTGGAGAAGGCATTAATCTCTAATGAGACTAATGAGAGCCAGTTTGGTGTTGTGGTTAAGTGCGTGGTCGCTTATCTGGGAGAACCAGGTTTGATTCCCCACTCCTCCAACTTGCACCTGCTGGAATGGCCTTGGGTTAGCCATAGCTCTCGTAGAAGTTATCCTTGAAAGAACAGCTACTGTAAGAGCTCTCTTAGCCTCACCCACCTCACAGGGTGTCTGTTGTGGGGGGAGAAGATATAGGAGATTGTAAGCCGCTCTGAGTCTCTGATTCAGAGAGAAGGGTGGGGTATAAATCTACAATTCTTCTTCTTCTTCTTTAAATCACTTCTCTGAGCCAAGCCAATCAGGAGCTTGGAGAATGCATTTAAAGTTAAAGTTGCTTTCTTTCCACCTCTTCCTTCCTTCCTACCTACTTACCTATCTACATTTGACATGCATGTCTTATGGCTCTCAAACATCTGACATTTATTCTATGTGGCTCTTACATTAAGCAAGGTTGGTCACCCCTGGCCTAGACCATAGGTTTAAACAAGAAAAGAGTCATCGGATCCAAATGGGAGGGGCACATATCCACAGCAAGGTTGTTGTAGCTCAATTAATGTGCGTCTGGTTTTACCCTTAGTATGTGAGCTCTTAGGGGCTATGGATAGATAGGGTATTAATGTAAGAAATACACAAATTCCACGGTGGAGTGGAGTGGTTCAAGATGGGATGTGCCAGTACAAATCTGTTCCCCCTGTTCTGAGTAGCAGAGGGTTTGCCTAATAAGACAGGCAGACCAAGCTGGAGGGGTCTTAACAATTTGCATGGTAATGGTATGGCCATGTGGGATTCAAGAGAAGGTATGTCCCCCTCAAGCTAAACCGTGATGAAAGTGATCATACGGTTGAACTGTCAAGAGGGATTATTTTTAAAAGTTCTAACAATCGCCATCCACACCGTTATCTTCTTATAAGGTCATAAACCCGCAATACGTTTCTAATATCAAACAGTAACATCGCCTGTTTGGAACGGAGCTGTCGGCGGGCCGTTCTGCTTCATTCGTTTCCCTTAACTTTCTAGAGAGGTGGAAAGAGTAAAAAAATGCATAAAGGTGGTTTGCGAGATGCTGAAGGAACTGGGCCAGGCCTAACGGGCCATGTCAACATCGTCCTCTGCAATCCTGGGGGTGGAGGGGGGGGCGGAGCGGGGAGAAACCATGGAGTTTGCCTTGCAGACTAGTTGAGCTCAGTTTCCTTTTGGAAAGGAAAAAAAAAACGGGCCTTTTTTGGCTCAGTCACTGGAAAGCTATTAGCAGGAAAGCAAGTGACAGGAGCGGTTCAAGGTTAGAGAACTCCAGACAAGACCCTCAGGGCACCGCAGCACTGAGGCGCCTCATAGACCTTAACTGTTAATTTGCTGGACACTCACATGACTCAGCCCTCCAGCCTTTTTTTTTTAAGATTGCAACTGAGTGGAACCCATTAGCATTTTAAAATACTTGCAGAAATGGGGTGTGGGCGTGGAGGGAGAGAAGGTATTTGCGGAGGCCTATTACTCAGTCTTCTTTCATGTGTGCCAAAGTTTGCTGGCATGGCTTGGAGTTTGATAGGGAACATCTGGGCAGCCGCCGCAACACGGAGGTTGGCTCACGGCAGCGAACAAAAGGAGCTTGTGCGGAGAATGTGCGATTAGGAAAATGCCTCGGCAAAGGGAAAGAATCTTGTGAAGACTGCCCCAGTGCGTTTGCCAGGTCTGTGCTTTTTCTTCTCCAGGGAACACCACAAAAAAAGTGTAGAGTTCAGGCTCTACCACGCACAGAAGTGGGCTTGTTACTCTGCCTGTTTGTTGAGGCCTACAGCCTTGTACAACGATTTAGAATATGTTACTGAAACACAAACAAAAAAATGGGGTGCATTAATGACCCCTCTTAGCTTCCTCCCAAGCCATGAATCATTACCATTTATAAATAAGGGGTGCATTCCCTTAAACCAGTGTCTCCCATTTGCAGGGTTGTGACCCGGTACCGGGCCACGGAAGCCTCACTACTGGGTCACAAGAAAAGCCAAAGTTAGCCCCGCCCTCAGCAAAGCTAGCCCCGCCTCCAGCAAAGCATGACCTCTGCTCTGCTTCCTTCCTTCCCCCATCTCTCTGTTGTTAGCCTTGAAGACTGACACAGGCTGCAAAGTCTGCTCTCCATTTGGCTTCCTTCCTTCCCTCGTTTCTCTGTTGTGCAGATAAAAGCTAGCCTTGAAGACTGACACAGGCTGCAAAGCCTGCACTCCGTTTGGCTTCCTTCCCCCGTCTCTCTGTTGTGCAGAGAAAAGCTAGCCTTGAAGACTAACACAGGCTGCAAAGTCTGAGTTCTGTTTGGCTTCCTTCCTTCCCCCATCTCTGTGTTGTGCAGAAAGGAGCTGGGCTGCCTCTTCTTTCTTCTCCCCCCCATTTTTACCAAATGAGCAGAATTGTTGCTGGCTGAGGTCATCTGATGCTGGGAGGGGGGGAAGCAACAGTGGGAGGGCTTCTAGTGCCCTGGCCTCACTGGTGGACATTCTGAAAGTGACATCACAGGAAAAAGTGGAGTTTTGGTTCAGTGTACCCCAGAACTGACATCACTTGGCCCTTGACACCACAGGAAATGACATAATTCCTGTCTCCCAGCTCCACCCACAAAGTCTCCTGGCTCCACCCCCAAATTTTAGTGGGTCATGAAGGAGAAGTGTAAAAATAACCGAGCCATGGGAAAGAAAAGTTTGGGAAATTAAGGAGGCCAATAGAGTTTACTGCCACAGTGAGTAAATTCTAGAATGGTTAATAGTGGGTTGTTTGCTAAAGCTTGAAGTTGGCGCAGATCTGTTTGTTAGGGACTTCCTAGGGGACTCACGGCATCTCCGTGAGCTAGGGTTGCCAGGTCTGTGTTGGAAAATATTTGGAGACTTTGGGGGTAGATTCAGGAGAGGGTGGGGTTTGGGGAGGGGTCTCAGCATGGTACAGTGTCTTAGAGTCCACCCTTAGAAGCAGCCATTTTCTCTAGGGAAGTTGATCTCTGCCAACTGGAGATTATTTGTAAAAGCAGGAGATCTCCAGGCCCTGCCTGGGGGCTGGCAACCCTACAAAATGTTAGCATCAATTTACAATCTTGGGGATCTGTAAAACAGAAGCTGTGGTTTAAAAAAGCACTCCAAATTGGCTTTACTAACACAACAACAAAGAGCACTGGGGATGCCACCTAAAGGAGACCATGGGATCAGTAAATGAGTGAGTCAGTCCCACAACACTTCCAGGGGTCATTTCGTAGAAAAAGAGGTGCCGGAGCTCATTAGTACAACTAATTGGCACAGCTCATTTGCATATGCCACACACCCCTGACATCACCAGAAGGTATACTAAAATATATCAGCTCAGCATCTACCTTAAAATGCTTCTTGAATTATAATTACTCCCATCATACTTTTAAAATTACTTTCTCCTATGTGGCCACAGTGGCGTGATGACAATTTTCATCCATCTGCTTTATATATTTTGGTTCTTTTCCCATTTTTTGTGGGGGAAAATATTAGAACGCTCTTAAAATCTTAAGAGTTCAGCAAAATTCTTACAAGGGGTTTGAATGATGGAGCCCAGAAGCAAATATTTTGGGGGTGGCGGTAAGAAAGAGCACAATAAAATGTAGAGATTCTGGAGCTCTGCTCCTGTGAGCTCCTGCCCCAAATGAGGCCTGAACACTTCAATACGTGCTTGAGGAGAAGACATTCATAGTGGGTTGTTCCTGGTTACGGTGAAGGCAGCTTGTCTAGGTATTTATGAAACGGTAATATTTTCTGACAGAAAAGTAATGAATTCTAATGACTGCCGACTGAAAAAGGCATTACCCAGAACCTAGCACTCATTGTATAAAAAGGAAATCATTGTACAATTGGAAAAGCACCACTGTTTTTTTTTCTAAACCACACTACTGAAAGACTGCAAATGGGCTTTCTTATTCTTAAATATAGAAACCTTTGGCTCTCACGCCAGGAGCCAGCTATCCTTAGTCTTTGTGCCACTACTGTAGCATGATATTTTAAAATATCAACAGGCTTGACAACTTTTGCAGGTTGAGCTACTCTTCGATCGCCTGTTGCTGCCCGTCTACCAACTGGCTTTACTGCCTGTCTGGTTTGACGGGCTACCTGATTCTAACTTTGACCATTTGCGGGTGTAGTGATTTCAGCTTCCAATTATTCCCTGATCTTCAGCTTATGCCATGTAGTCATGGAATTTGGAAGCCATGTGGAAAAAATTACTTTTCTGGGGAAAATGGGGATTTGGGGGAAATGGAAATATATACAATACTTACATTCCAAATTAAGTGTTTTACCACTTTAACAACATGCACAGTGCCATCTTAAACAGTTGTACCCATCTGTCAAAGTTGTTGGCTTCAGAAGAGTATACGTATCCTGCTAAGAAATCATTAATAATTTTGGACATAATATAGCAGTATTTGGGTTATTAACAACATTTAAAAATAAAAATGTTTTCCAATGTAGTTCTAAGCAAAATTAAGCCCTGATAAACTATTGATACCAACTGATTGCAAAACATGCAATTCTGTTTAGCATTGCATTATTGGCTGCAAGCAAAATTGCAAATACGTCAAACATTAACGAGAGAGAGAGAGAGCTTCTCGTTGCTATACTTTATGCTACCACAGAATGTTTGTGGAATGGGGGGAGTTTAAAATAGAAAACAAAATTTGTAGTAAGGAAAATAAAGTGTAATTATTTTGAATGTAACATCTGATTTGTTATCATCCTATTTGTATAGCTTGGATGTTATTTTAATGGAATGTTGGGATAGAATTTAAAAATTAAAAAAACTTGATTGTGATGTGGTAATTGTTCACAGTTAGTTCACGTGTTAGATTTGGACACCCTTCACAATTAATTCCAAGGGCTGCCTTAACTCTGGTGAATTCCTTGACCAAGGATCTGTCATTTATGGAGTCAATGAGATTTTGAATTGGGCTCCAAAACAAACTGGCAGTCAATATAGACATCATAAAGCTACCATATTACTGCCCAAATGGCCCACTTCCACAAGAAGAACATTCTGAAGAACTTACAGTTACATACAGTGCCATCCTAAGAACTGATTCCTAGAAGTAAACAACCCCATTGAATAATCCTACAGACCTGTTTACAATCACTCTATTTATGTCTAGTTCACTTTTTTTGCTGAGAACTGGGAGATAATACAAATTTCAAACCCCCAATTTAACACATGCAATAAATATTACCAATCAACAGTATTTCTACCTGTTTTCAAATTGAAGTTCAATTTGTCCACCTTCATCCAGGCTGTCACCAACCTCAAAACACTAGTATATAAGGTTGCCGTGTTGGAAAATACCTGGAGATTTTACGGGTGGATCCAAGAGAGGGCATGGCTTAGGGAGGGGAGGGGCCTCAGCATGGGACAATGCCATAGAGTCCAACCTTCAAAGCATCCATTTTCTCCAGGTGTGCTGACCTCTGCCAGCTGGACAGAATAGTTTATTGTACATGGCCATTACGATATAAAAGCACATAACGAAGAACACAATATAGAATTTACATTCAAAATACCAAGCTTAACAACCAAGTCTTCAGGTTAAAACTGCCAGCTGGAGATTGGTTGTAAAAATGGGAGATCTCCAGGCCCCACTTGGGAGGCTGTTAACCCTAAATGTTTTTATCTGTGTGTGTGCTTGGTCAATGAGTTACAACAAGTCACAGAAGGGTCTTTCACCAAGGAGGGCAACCAAGATGTCTTGAGCTTGAGCTCTACATATATCCTGCTCTATATATCACATAAGTATTTAAAGTATTTATACGTTTAAAAATGAGATGCAGTAAAAAGAAACGTAATCTCTCTCTTAGGCATTCAGTGGATGTTTCTCTCCCAGTTGTTTAGTTGACCTTTGGAATGAGGAAATGACCTGGGTGCTTGTCATACCCCCTCTTAGAGGCCACAGATCCCTTAGATCCCTAAACTAGGGCTGTTTAGCTTCCCAGCAGCCGTCCTTGCTCTCCACCAGGCCTCATTTTGGGCAGGAGCTCACGGGAGCAGAGCTCTGGAACCTCTGGATTTCATTGTGCTCTTTCTTTCTTACCCCCCTCTCCTAATTTTGCTTCTGGGCTCCATTGTTCAAACGTCCTGTGAGAATTTTGCTGAATTCTAAGATCTGACAAACTTTCTAATATTTCCCCCCACAAAAATGGGAAAAGAACCAAAACAATATAAAGCAGACAGATGGAAAACTTCATCATGCCACTGTGGCCACATAGGAGAAAGCAGGGCTTTTTTTGAGCAGGAACGCACAGGAACACAGTTCCAGCTGGCTTGGTTTTGGGGTAGGGTTGCCAAGTCCAATTCAAGAAATATCTGGGGACTTTGGGGGTGGAGCCAGGAGACACTGGGGGCGGAGCCAGGAACAAGGGTGTGACAAGCATAATTGAACTCCAAGAGAGTTCTGGCCATCACATTTAAGGGGACAGCGCACCTTTTTAAATGTCTTCCTTCCATAGGAAATAATGAAGGATAGGGAATAATGAAGACGTTTCCCTCCCCCCCCCGCCCCCTTTCTGGTGAGTCTGAAGCAGCGGATCAGCCTCTCTACTCACCAGTTGCTGCCAGCTTCTTCACAGAAACACAGACACACCATCCTAAATTGAAGCCTTTCAAGTCAAGCCTCCAGAGGTGCAAAGGCACATGATCCTTTGCGGGCGGGGCTCCCTCTCCCCCCCCCCACCCCGCCAGCCAGCTGATTGGGGACTGGAAGCAGGCTGGGAAAACTGAAGAAAGGCTGCTGCGATCGGGGCTGGGTGGGAAGGGAAGGGCAAGGAGAAGCTGCTGGGATCGGAGCTGTGTGGGAAGGGCCGCCATTCCCTTCGCTTTCCGGATTCTTGGCAAGCGGGGGGAGAAGGCTCCAAATTGGGGGTCCCCCGGCTAGGCGGGGGATTTGGGAAGCCTATTTGGGGGGGTGTCCTAATATGCAAATGAGTTCCTGCTGGGCTTTTTCTACAAAAAAGCCCTGTGTGAAACAATGGTGATGTCAGGGGGTGAGGCCTAATTTTCAAATGAGCTTCTGCTGGGCTTTTTCTACAAAAAAAGCCCTGGGAGAAAGTAATTTTAAAAGTATGATGAGGGAGTAAGGTTTTATGAGGACAATTCTAATTCAAGAAGCATTTTAAGGTAGATGTTGAGCTGATATAATTTAGTACACCTTCCGGTGATGTCAGGGGTGGGTGGCCTATGCAAATGAGTTGTGCTAACGAGCTCCGGCACCTCTTTTTCTATGAAATGACCCCTGCTCGCCAACACTCCAAGATCTTGGTGTGCAAGATCTTGGAGTGGTGGCCCTGTCTATGCAAGATTTTGGTGGTTATATTTTGACCCAGAAGCAGGTGAGCTGTGGGGAGAAAAGAAATGGGCAAACAGGAAAATTAAGGGATCAGGGAAGCAAAACAGCACAGGAGAAGGCAGCCGGAGTGGGGGAAGAAAATTCCCTTTGCCAGTGAGTCCCCCATAGGATTGTGAAGTCCAATTCAAGAAATATCTGGGGACTTTGGGGGTGGAGCCAGGAGACTTTGGGGGTGGAGCCAGGAGACATTGGGGGTGGAGCCAGGAACAAGGGTGTGGCAAGCATAATTAAACTCCAAGGGAGTTCTGGCCATCACATTTAAAGGGACAGCACACCTTTTTAAATGTCTTCCTTT
The DNA here is from genome assembly GCF_032191835.1 of Heteronotia binoei. NCBI lineage: Eukaryota > Metazoa > Chordata > Lepidosauria > Squamata > Gekkonidae > Heteronotia > Heteronotia binoei. The sequence goes on along the minus strand of NC_083224.1, from coordinate 180,435,194 downwards.
CATAGGAAATAATGAAGGATAGGGGCACCTTCTTTTGGGGCTCATGGAATTGGACCCCCTGGTCCAATCATTTTGAAACTTGGGGGGTACTTTGAGGAGAGGCACTAGATACTATACTGAAAACAGAGCCCCCAGAGCCCCCGAAACCTCCAGATCAATTCCCCATTACACTGTATGAGAATCGATCTCCACATAGGGAATAATGAAGTGCTCAGCAGACATTTCCCTCCCCACCCCGTTTCTGAAGACTCTGAAGCGAGGGATTGGCCTCTCTACTCACGAATTGCTGCCAACTTTTTCAAAGTAACACAGACACACCATCCCAAGAGGAAGCCTTTCAATCAAAGACTGACGCCTCCGGAGGTGGAAAGGAACATGGTCCTCTGGGGCAGGGCTTTCCCCCGCCGGCCAGCTGACTGGGGGCGGGAAGGAGCCTGAGAAAGCGGAAGAACCCTGGCTGGGACCTGGGGATTGGCAAGCCTAGTCCCCCAGTGTAAACTAATAAGCAAGTCACTGATACTCTTTGGGTTCCATCCCAATCACAAATCAGTGGGAGATTTGTTTTTGATTTCAATATTTTGGCTCCAGCCCAAAAAAATACACACAGATATCTGCAGACCCAGCAGGATGATATCAGAAACCTCTGTGTTTCTTCTGCATTCCATATCGTTCTTTCCTGGTTTTATACTAAAAGCCCTAGGATGTATATTAATTAGATTCTTTGCTTGGCAACTTTCATTCAGTTCTTTTTTTTTCTTTTCTTTTTTTAAAAAAAGAAGTACATCTAGCCCAAATAAGTCAAGAAATGGCTGCCGTTTTATCAATAATTCTGCAAGAAATGTCAAACTGAACACTGCACGGTGGCACTGTATAGTAACTGGAGATACCCACTACACTATAACAAACTTTAACTGATGTTGATTTTATCTTTCTCTTACAGTCTGTATGTTAAGTTGTTTGGAGTGGTTTCTCAATAGTTTTTCACACATCCGTGCATTCCAGAAGCATGCACTATTCACAACGTTCCTGATACACATCGTCTCCATGTTGTGTGAATAGGGGCAACGTATGTTATATAGTATACAGCCTTGGTAGATGCAAAACAATACTCTGAAAAAACTAGTGGTCAAGGTGCATGTACCAAAGTACATGGTAAATATGTGCATTGTCCCTGTTTACACACATGGTGACAGCATGCCTTGGGTAGGGTTGTGCCCAGATTGAGGGCATCTTTATGTGGTTGTAACAGTTTAACTTGTTGGTGGTTTATGCACTGAGCCCACATGCACGGAGGGTGGGATATAAATTGAATGGATGGATGCATGGATGGATGAATAAGTACTGGCATATAACATATGCATGGGAGGGGGCTTCTTTTTAGCAGGAACGCACAAGAACAGTTCTGGCTGGCTTGGTATCAGGGGGTGTGATATAATATGCAAATGAGTTCCTGCTGGGCCTTTTCTACAAAAAAGCCCTGTCAGGGGTGTGGCCTAATATGCAAATGAGTTCCTGCCAGATTCTGCCCCCCCCCACAAAAAAAGCCCTGTGCATTGGGATAAATGCACCACACTAAGTTGCAACTGCAGCTGTTGGAAAAACAGAGACTTTGGACATTTCCTTGACACAGTTCTGCTTTAAAAAACTTTTTGATTAAACAAGCAACATGGAAATATCTGCACAATCTTCCCCAAACCATGGAAACGTTGGACATAGATGCCACTACCTGAGAAGGACAGAAGGGCCAATTCAGTCATTGGGTGCACCCCAGTAGATTATAGTATGAGGTTGCCAGTCTCCAAGTGGTAAAAAAGAGCAAGAGTCCAGTAGCACCTTAAAGACTAACAAACTGTACAGTGGGGTATGAGCTTACATGACTCACAAAGACTCATATCCTGCCACAAATTTTGTAGTCTTTAAGGTGCTACTGGACTCTTTTCTATTGCTATAGACCAGGGGTGGCCAAACCCGCTTAACGTAAGAACCACATAGAATAAACATCAAATGCTTGAGAGCCACAAGACATGAACATCACATGTAGGAGGAAGGAAGGAAGGAAGGAAGGAAGGAAGGAAGGAAGGAAGGAAGGAAGGAAGGAAGGAAGGAAGGAAGGAAGGAAGGAAGGAAGGAAGGAAGGAAGGGAGGGAGGGAGGGAGGGAGGGAGGGAGGAAGGAAGGAAGGAAGGAAGGAAGGAAGGAAGGAAGGAAGGAAGGAAGGAAGGAAGGAAGGAAGGAAGGAAGGAAGGAAGGAAGGAAGGAAGGAAGGAAGGAAGGAAGGAAGGAAGGAAGGAAGGAAGGAAGGAAGGAAGGAAGATAAATGGGAAGGATGATGAAAAGAAAGCAACTTTAACTTTAAATGCATTTTCTAAGCTGCTGGCTGCCTTGGCTTGGAGTAGTGATTTAAAGAGACAAATGCCTTCTCCAAGCTGGCTGATGGGGCGGTAGGAGCTTTGAGAGTCACACAATATGAGTGAAAGAACCACATGTGGCTCCCTTGCTGCAGTTTGGCCACCCCTGCTACAGACAGTCTAACATGGCTACCTATTCTGATCGGTCTCCAGGTGGATCATGGTGATCTCCCAGACTTGATCTCCGGACAACGGAGGTCAGTTTACCTGGAGAAAATGGCTGCTTTGGAGAGTAGATTCTCTGGCATTATTCCATGCTGAGCTCCCTCCCCAAACCCTGCCTTTCCAAGGACAGAAATTTCCCAGTTCAGATCTGGTAGACCTAAATTCTCCCAGAATATTAAAACTCAGGGACACAATGAAAATTATGGGCAATGGATTTAGGACAGGACACTCACTGAGTTCTTAAATTATTGATAGCCAAAAGCTTTAAAAGACAATTTGACAGATTCATGGAGAAGAGGTCCATCAGTAGCTACTACCCATGGTCATGGAAGGAAAGCTCTGTGTCCAGAGTCAATAAAGCTCTTGAAAGTTCTAGGAGGCAGCATCAGGGAAAGCCATGGGCTCTGTGTGCCTTGCTTGTTGTCTCTCCAGAGCTATTTCACAGTGTGAAAAAAGACGCTGGACTAGACGGACCACCAATCTGATCCAGCAGGGCACCTCCTCTCATGTTCTTATGTTCACCAGAAGATCTAAGTTGTGAAGTCTAGATGCCAGATGAGGAGAAAGTCTTTTTCAGAGCAGCCTTTTCCCAGTATCCCATACAGTTGGTGAACGTTTCTGTACCCTGGCTTCGCATGCCCAGAGGTGTCTGATACAGCACAGTGTCAAGTCAAACACTGCACACTGGTTGCACAGGTGTTTGGAGCATGTGAAGCAGAGGCCCACTGGGACGTAGGTGGACCCTCCATCCTGAAAGCCTAGAAATTTCTGACATGGCAAGGGGTTAGGATAAACACTGTCCCTTGTTCTGACATTCCTTGCATTGCATCAGAGTCGTCGGGAGATAAGCCAAGAGGCCCAGCAAAGCGAAGACTCTCTTTGCATTCCTGGGGTGGATTGGGGAAACCGCCTGGGAGTTTGGGTGGAGTGGAATACGACCACCGCGTTCTGCCAATACATTCTTTTTCCCTTTGAGCGGAACCAAATGGTTCTGCTCACCCCATACCTCAGATCTTGATTACACGATTCTCCCTAAGAATTCCCGTTCTGTTCTCAAACGCTGCCTGGCTCCCATCCCCAATATGTTCCCGCTGTGCATGCTGGCCTGATGAGCATCTTTGTACGTCTTCTTCTCATCTTATCTCATCCTTTCTCTAGAGACCATTCCACCTCTGGCCCTGGATTGCATCCCCACCTGCTTTTCAACAGACTCCCCCCCAACACAATTCGGCCACCTCCTTGCTGTCTTCTCCTTACATTGGCCTCCCCACTTCCCTTTTCAAAGCTCTTCCACGTTGTCCGCTTTCTTCCTGAGCTCCATCTCCTCCTTAATCTTTATTTGACTGAATGGCTGCGATCCAGGAAGCCCATTTAGACATATACAGGGGGAGTGAATGTGCAAAGCTGGACTTTTTTGTGTGTTTTGGCACCGCAAACACCATCCACCCATCCTGCCCCCCACGGCCCTGCAAGCCATTTTTGAAACTCCAGGTTTCACACACAATGTGTGGTGCCCCAGGACAGGATAAAAAAACCCATGATAGCACATGGGGTCCCAGGTGTTTGGTCTTCTGAGGCCCTCGTATAGGAGAGTCAGGTTTGAATCCCTCCTCTTATGTGGAAGCTCACAAGATGATCTTGGGCCTGTCATAGGGTAGCCAGCCTCCCGGTGGGGCCTGGAGATCTCCCGCTTTTACAATTGATCTCCAGCTGGCAGAGATCAGCTCCCCTGGAGAAAATAAAACATAACTGTGATACGTATATAGGCTACCATACTTTTACTTATGAATGTCACAAAAAGAGACAGAAACATTTTTCAGTTTTCAACAGAGCTCATTGTTGTTTAGTCATACCACATCCAATTACCTAGTTACAATAATAGACACGTTTCTGTTGAATGTGTTTCTGTTGAATGTGTTTCTGTTGAACTAGTTACAATAATAAACGCGTTTCTGTTGAGCTCTGTTGAAAATTGTTTCTTTCTGTCTATTTTTGTGAAATTCATAAGTAAAAGTATGGTAGCCTATATATATATCACAGTTATGTTTTGTGTCTCTTATAGCGTATTTCAAGTGTGATCCCATACTTGTTTTTTTTCCCCCTGGAGAAAATGGCTGCGAAGAAGAAGAAGAAGAAGAAGAAGAAGAAGAAGAAGAAGAAGAAGAAGAAGAAGAAGAAGAAGAAGAAGAAGAAGAAGAAGAAGAAGAAGAAGAAGAAGAAGAAGAAGAAGAAGAAGAAGAAGAAGAAGAAGAAGAAGAAGAATTGCAGATTTATACCCTACCCTTCTCTCTGAATCAGAGACTCAGAGTGGTTTACAATCTCCCATATCTTCTCCCCCAACAACAGACACCCTGTGAGGTGGGTGGGGCTGAGAGGGCTCTCACAGCAGCTGCTCTTTCAAGGACAACTCCTGCAAAAGTTATGGCTGACCCAAGGCCATTCAAGCAACTGCAAGTGAAGAAGTTGGGAATCAAACCAGGTTCTTCCAGATAAGAGTCCGTGCACTTAACCACTACACCAAACTGAAAGGTGTACTCTATGGGATTGTACCATGCTGAGGCCCATCTCCTCCCCAAACGCCACCCTCTCCTGTATCCACCCCCAAAGTCTGAACAGAAGGGCAGGATAAACACATACTACATAAATAAATTATTTTAAAAATGTTACCTTCACATGGACTTGGAGGTGACCTGCCATCCATAATGAGAGCACATGCTAATCACACTCCTTCTGATATGCATGATCACAATATTGTGCGAACAGGAGCCATTTGTGTGTTTTCCATGTGCAGACAACTTCAGTCACAATATTGTGATCCCTGAAAAATCCAGTGGTCGGTTTGCATATACCAAAACTGTATGCACATGGTAAAGGGGCATTGTGGGGATCCAGGCAGTTCACAACTGCTTGGTCCTCCCGTCTACCTCCATGATTCCAGCTGAGATCACAGGGATGGCAAAGGCCTCTGAAGCTGAGAGGGGAGTGGGTGATCTGCACACTGCTCTTGTTCCTCGTCCTCCTCCTCTCTTGCCAACTCTCTCCTCTGCAGTTTGAAAAAGACCTGGAGCCTCTTTCCAGGCTTGCTGTTTAGCCTCATACATGGACCAGGGCCAACAGCCTCCCCTGATCCCGTTGTCTGTGGTCCTGGCCTTGATACTGGTGAGATCATCACGCTGGCCTTCCTGTTTCCTGTCATATGACTGATCCCGGTGGTTAGATTAGATGGCCTGTATGGCCCCTTCCAACTCTGTGATTCTGTTATTCAATTTTCTGCGCCTGTTCCCCATTTGCCTGACAGCCTGGTCAGTCTGGCCCAGCTTCAGCTGCTGCTAACAACTTCTTAAAGGGCCACTTGGTGATGTATAGGAGCTATACCTTGCCTAGGGTTGCCAAGTCCAATTCAAGAAATATCTGGGGACTTTGGGGGTGGAGCCAGGAGACTTTGGGGGTGGAGCCAGGAGCAAGGGTGTGACAAACACAATTGAATTCCAAAGGGAGTTCTGGCCATCACATTTAAAGGGACCACACACCTTTTAAATGCCTGCCCTCCACTGGAAATAATGAAGAATAGGGGCACCTTCTTTTGGGGCTCATAGAATTTGATCCCCTGGTCCAATATTTTTGAAACTTGAAGGGTGTTTTGAGGAGAGTCATTGGATGCTATTCAGCAAATGTGGTGTCTCTACCTCAAAAGACAGCCCCCCCAAAAAAACCCCAGATACCCGCAGATCAATTCTTTATTATAATCTACGGGAATCAGTCTCCATGGGGAATAATGGAGTGCCCAGCGGACATTTCCCTCCCCCCCCCACACACTTTCTGATGACCCTGAAGTGGGAGGAGGGCCTCCAAACCAGGGGATCCCCTGCCCCCACCTGGGGATTGGCAACCCTAACCTTGCCTGGCCCTGCGATCATTTTCCCATCGGAGTCATAAGGAGCAGTTGGCAGCCTGCAGGTTGGGACCAGGGTCATGTCCACCTGCTGTGGCTCTGGTAGGTGCAGAAGAAGGCCTAGCCTTTGTCAGGCACATTGCCCCATCACACAACATGGCAGCTGTGCAAATTGGGAGAGTTACAGATAAGACGTGCTCCTGTTGTGCATAAGCTTACCACTCCAGCATGCCCTGTTGCCCACTTGAAATGGCAGCAAGAGAAAAACAAAATTAAAAAGCAACAACATTACTGATGTCGCTACATCACTTCTGGGTAGAATCCGGAAGTGATATAGAGTAGCTCTAGGAACAATTGCTAGAAACTTGATGGTTTTACCATAGATTTCTGGCAATTCCCAGAGCTACCCTTTGTCACATATGTGTTTTACTTAGAAGCAATGCAGCATGCCTATAATAGCACACAACTTAATCAGGCAGCTGTCATCACTAAGCAGAGCTGTTAATTAACTGCAGGGCACGCAGCAATCGATTCTCCTCCACCAAGCTGGATAGCTATTTTCAAAGAAGATTTTGTAAGATCTGTTTTCAAAGGAAGATTTAAAGAAGTTCCAGTACAGAATAATCACCAGGCAGAATAGTAATACTTCCTGGCATCACTTCCTGGCACAACTCGTTTCTTGAAAAAGAGAAGGGAAATTCTAGGCAATGTTGCAACAACAGGGATATTTTATCTGGATCCAGCCCAACGAATCTGGATTTAGAGTTCATTCGTTTTCTAAAAAAATGAAAAATGGAGAATGCACAATCTGCACATATTATTCATGCATAAAAATACAGAGAGTACAGTTTTAAGGGGTACTTTGCATCCTCTGACTGCTCAGTAAACAAATTAGGGTTTCCAGCCTCCAGGAGGGGCCTGGAGATCTCTTACAACTTATCTTCAGATTACAGAGAGTAGTTTCCCTAGAGAAAATATCTGCTTTGGAGGGAGGACTGTATGGCATTGTACCCCACTAAGGACCTTCTCCTCCCCAAAATCTCCAGGCATTTCTCAACTCAGAGCTGACAAACCTAGCTAAGGTTACCAACTCCAGGTTTGGAAATTTCTGAAAATTTGGTGGTGGACCCTGAGGAGGGGAGGGATGTCAGGGGAGTTAATGCCATAAAGTCCAGCCTCGAAAGCAGCCATTTTCTCCAAGTGATCTCTGGAAGTCAGTTGTAATCACTGTTCCCTCTTAGCTGAGTTAGTGTGAGCTAGCTCAGTTTTTTAGCCTCTGGCTCACACATTGTTGTCTTAGTTCACAAAAAATGCCCCCAGAGCAAACAAATGTATGCAGTAGCTCACAACTTTAATGCTAGTAGCCAGGGCTTTTTTTGTAGAAAAAGCCAGCAGGAACATATTTGCATATTAGGCCACACCCTCTGATATCACCATTGTTTCACACAAGGTTGTTGAAAAAGCCCTGCAGAATCTCATTTGCATATTAGACCACACCTCCTGATACCAAGCCAGCCGGAACTGCATTCCTGTGTGTTCCCGCTCAAAAAAAAAGCCCTGCTAGTAGCTCACAAAGTACAATTTCTGCTCACAAGACTCCGCAGCTTAGAGGGAACATTGGTTGTAATCCTGAGAGATCGCCAGCCTCTACTTGGCAGTTGGCATCCCTAGCATCTTTCTTGTGTCAGAATTGACTTCCTCAGCTTTGCAGCAAAGAAACTGAGAAACAAAGAATGGAATGTGTGTGTTGGTGCTAGCCATTATGGTTGTAGAATAGGGTTGCCAAGAGAGGGTGTGGAGGATTTACCAGTAGAAAGAAGACCTAGGCCGCATTGCTGGTGTCACACAGGAAGTGATGCCATCATGCCAGTGACTTCTGGGTGATGCTCTGATATTTGGGCAAAAACTCTATGGTAAAACCAGCTTCTACCATAGAGTTTTTGCCCAAATACCAGAGCATATTCTGGAAGTAGTTGGCATGATGACATCACTTCCAGCGTGATGCTGGCAACATGGCCTAGGCCTTCTTTCTACTGATACCCCTGCCAGCCAGCTGGCAGAATTGATTTAAAGAGTCACACCACTGATTCAATTCACACCACTGAGGAAAAGCCTATTTTAAAATGTAAAATGGCTCCAGAGTTTCAGGGGTTATGATTTTAGACTAACCAATCAGACCCTTCCACAGTTTGAAACTTGTAGCCCGCCCCCACCTCCAGGCTGAACATAGATAGGAAATATCTGTTTAGCTTGACTGAAGTGAGAGTAGGGTTGCCAGACCTCTCAGTGGAGTAGGGAGTACCCAGGTTCCTCCTGGCAACTGGAAGGGGATTGGGGGACTTACCCTGAGCAGTAGGGAGACCCAGTCGATGTACAGTAACATGTATACATCACTGCTCACATGACCCAGAAGTGAAGTCATCACATTCAGGATGTCAGGGAGACACTCTGGTGTTTGGGCAAAAACTCTGTAGAAAATTTGGCTTCCTAGAGTTTTTGCCCAAATACCAGAGTGTCTCACCGATGGCCTGGACCAGATGATGTCACTTCTGGGTCATGTGGGCAGTGATGTAGACACGTTGCTGCATATTGAATGGTTCTCCCTCTTAGGGAGGGTAAGTTCCCCCCTGGTGGCCAGCTGATCAGTGGCGGGGAGGTGGGGCCTGGCAGCGGAGAGCCCTCACCTCCGACAGGGAGTCTGGCAACCATAAACAGGGGCCCCCCTACCTCCAGGTCCTGCCCCCAACTGCTAATTAGCTGGCCTAGAGGGGGACTTACCAGTAGAAAGCAGAAAGCCCAGGCTACATTGCTGACATCACATGGGAAGTGACATCATCATGATAGTAACTTCTGGGCAACACTCAATTGCCAACATCACACAGGAAGTAACATCATCATGTTAGCGGCTTCTAGGCAACACTCCAGGTTGGGAAATACTTGGAGGTTTTGAGGGTGGAGTCTGAGGAGGGCAGGGTTTGGGGAGGGGAGGGACTTCAATGGGGTATAATGCCATAGAGTTCGCCTTCCAAAGCAGCCATTTTCTCCAGATGAACTGATCTCTGTTGCTTGGAAATCAATTGTCATTGCAGGAGATCTCCAGCAACTCAAGTTCACAGATCCAAGCCACAAATGTGTTTTTGCAAAATGTGAATTATTTGATACAACTCTTTCTTTGTCAGCCACCCAGACAGAATCACACTGTGGTCAAGACAGGCCTCTCTGCGTTTCCTGCAGCCCAGCTAGATCTTATCAGTGTTTTATCTTCCTCTCCAGATTTGATCCGAGAGGCAAGCCACGTGGCAGTAATTGTGTTAGGAAAACAAACTAATCTCCAAAGGCAGAAAAAAGAGAGACCAGGCGGCTGTTAAGCTATTGACACCGAGAGAGAAAATATACAAAAATGTGCACAGAGAAGCAGAGGGAAGTTCGCTAGCATGGCTGAAGCATAATATGCAGCATCAAGGCAGGCTAGCAATACTCAGGGGGCCATTTGCATTCTGCACAAAATTATAAACCTAATATTAAAAGATCAACTGTCTGCAAGAGGAAAGGCTGAATTCAGCAGCAACCTGCCTCCATAGCACGGTTGTAGGGTTTCTCTTGCAGTTTTTATTCTTCTCACAATGGACTTACGAATCTATGAAATTTTTGTATGTTGCTAAGTGATATATATTTTTGTATCAGGTGATTCATAAGAACCATGCTGGATCAGGCCAATGGCCCATCCAGTCCAACACTCTGTGTCACACAGTGGCCAAAAAAAAGGCGGTTCACAAGTGGGGCTAGAAGCCCTTCCACTTTGCCCCCCCCCCCGCAAGCACCAAGAATGCAGAGCATCACTGCCCCAGACAGTTCCAATAATATGCTGTGGCTAATAGCCACTGATGGACCTCTGCTCCATATTTTTATCCAATCCCCTCTTAAAGCTGGCTATTCTTCTAGCCACCACCATCTCCTGTGGCAGTGAATTCCACATGTTAATCACCCTTTGGGTGAAGAAGTACTTCCTTTTATCCGTTTTAACCTGACTGCTCAGCAATTTCACTGAATGCTCACGAGTTCTTTTGTTGTGAGAAAAGGAGAAAAGAACTTCTTTCTCTGCTTTCTTCATCCCTTGCATAATCTTGTAAACCTCTATCATGTCACCCCATAGAATAATATTATCTACATTCATAAAATGTATAAACATATATTTAGATGTTTTTGTTAATTTTCCACAGTTTTTTGGAGTCTGTATAATTAATCCCCAGGTGAGGGCAGGGGATCCCCCGGTTTGGAGCCCCCCCCCCACTTCAGGGTCATCAAAAACGGGGAAGGGGAGGAAAATGTCTGCTGGGCACCTCATTATTCCCTATGGAGACCCATTAATGCAGAGTTGATCCATGGGTATCTAGGACCTGAGGGGGCTGTTTTTTGAGGTAGAGGCACAAAACTTTTAGCTTAGCATCCAGTGCCTCTTCTCAAAACACCCTCCAAGTTTCAAAAAGATTGGACCAGGGGGTCCAATTCTGGGAGCCCCCAAAGTAGGTGCCCCTATCCTTCATTCTTTCCAATGGAGGGAAGGCATATAAAGGTGTGTGGTCCCTTTAAATTTGATGGCCAGAACTCCCTTTGGAGTTCAATTATGCTTGTCACAACCTTGCTCCTGGCTCCATCCCCAAAGTCTCCTGGCTCCACCCCCAAAGTTCTCAGATATTCCTTGACTTGGACTTGGCAACCCTATACACAGGTAATGACTGGAAACTTTATTCAGGATCTCATCTAGTTCCCAAGGAGTCATCAGCACTGTTTATAAGGTTGCCAATTTCCAGGTGGCACCTGGGGATCGCCTGCTATTACAGTTGATCCCCAGATGACCAAGATCAGTTCCCCTGAACAAAATGGCTGCTTTGGAGGACGGACTCTGTGACATTATACCGCATCAAGATCCCCAAATCCCACCCTCCACAGGCTTCACCCCCAAATCGCCCAAGTCAGAATTGGCAACCCTTTGCCCACCTTCAAATCTCCAGGAATTTCCCATCTCAGAGGAGGCAGCCTTATGTAACTTGTTTTGTTGCTAAGGACCTAAAGTCATCCTATGTTTTTCTCGGGCCCTCCCCAAGTTGTGGTGATGCAATCCATATTGTGTATTAGAATTAAGTTCCTGGGTCACAGGAGGCTGATCTAGATTGGGACCAGAGTGCATGAGGAACGGGAAATGACTCCAGGGGACATTATTTACCCTGTGTATATCTCATTAGTACAAAAGGCTTGCCAGTCCCCAGGTCCAAGTGAGGGAGCCTCCAATTTTGCAGGTTCCTTGTCATGGCCAGCCAGCTGGCCAGTGGGGAGGAAGCCCCACCCCAACAGCCACTATGTGCCTTTAGATCTCAGGCAGCTTGCAGCTGTTTCTGTTTTGAAAACTGTGTGTGTGCCTTTAAATCTCAGCGAGACTTAAGCTGCAGGGGGGCAGCAGGAAGCGCCAATTGTGTGTGAGAGAGAGGAAGGGAAAGAGCCCAATCCCTGTTTGTTTTGCATTCCTTTCAAAAGTTGTTTGTGTAGTAAAAGGGACAGTAAAGAGTTAACTATAACCTAACTATGGGATAGAGGAAAACTCCAGCCCCCTAGACCTCTTTCTCAGTAAATTGGTTGAAATACAGCAGATTGTTAACATTCAGCAACTCCAGTTAATAAAGCTATCTATACCATTGCCCCAGGAAGCTCACAAAAGTGTGGACATGCAAACTGCTTATTTTGGCTACTGTGTGTTTGTGTATTCACTTTATTTTATTTATTTCATTCAATTTATATCCCACCCTACCCTACCGAAGCGGGCTCAGGGCGGCTTTCATTTTAGTGGAAGTGCAGCTGCTGTGGAACCATTTCAATGCAAAAAAGAGGAGGAGGAAATGAAGACTGTATTCAGGGGAACTGCGCTGCCGTATTTTTATTTATTTATTTTTAGGGAATGGGAAGGTCTCACAGTTCCACCTCCAAAGTCCCCAGATATTTCCTGAGCTGGACCTGACAACCCTATAGATTCCCCATTGGCACAAACAGCACTTCCCGTAGCTATTTCAGGTCAGGCAAATAGGTGGGGAGAATGCTGAACCCCTCCTCTCCTCACTTTTTATAGTGAACACAGTCATGTTGAATTGTTAGATGCTCCACCTGTAAATCTGCATTTGAGCTATTCAAACTCTCCTAACATAAATATTTCATTTTGAGGCTTAAGGTTCAGCCAGAAAAATTAAACTTTACTTATTGTGGTTACCGTATTGGACTAAGACCAGGCAGGCCTGAATTCAAATCTCTACTCTGCCAGGAATCTTGCTGGGAGGCCTTGGGCTGGTCACTCTCTCTTGGCCTAACAAAGAGTTGTTGTGAAGAAAAAAATAAGGGAAACACATACTCTGCCCTGAGCAACTTGAAGGAATGGTGTGATAGAACAAGAATAATTGAAGCAAAGTAGAGGGCATAATGCAAACTAGATTGAAGGAGATCATTAAAAAGAGGATGAATAGGATGTGTAATAAAAAGAATAGAACATGTTTAAAACTATTACACAGAGAACATAAGAGAAACCATGTTGGATCAGGCCGGTGGCCTAACCAGTCCAACACTCTGCCACACAGTGGTCAAAAAAAAAGAGAGTATCATTTAGAAAGAGACATCATTTAGAAAGAACCCTTGGCTTTCTTCTAATTCAGTAGCATAAGAGGTGCTTCAGAAGAACTCAAAAGGCATCTTCTTTGTGTATACAGAAAGCATCCCTTCAGAACCAACTGCCTCCTTTGCAGGTGGACACTTACAAAGAACCTCTCAATTTTTTATGACTGATCCTACCTGCTGTGGCAGCCATTCTATCATCACACCTATCCACTACCTGCTCAAAATCCCAAGTGTGTCCACAGGCTCAACAAGCTCGGGGATCTCAGCTCAAGAGATTACCTGTCCTGATCCCATCTGGCAGTTGCCAGCCGATGAGTTGGGGCCAAAGCTGAATGCTCGCTTCATAACTGGGACCCTTTGCAAGAAAAATGTACAGGCTTCCCTTCCCAGAACTATGCAGGATGACTGAGTCTCACTGGCAAAACTAGTTCAATTTCCTGACTGAATGTTTTGTTTGAAAAACATAGCATTGTAGTCCTAACGTTTGTCATTTTTCTGAACTGACGCCACAGGAGATTGAGGCATGAGGGGATAAACATTTTACACTGTGCCATTCTTATTACAGCTCAGCTCAAAATGGCTACCTCCCTAGTTTTTAACTCTCTGCCAATGTTCCTTAGTATGTCTTCCCTCCGTTCTCCCATTCCTGGAACACCGTGGTTCTTGTGAACACTACAGTAAAGATCTCCTTTTCCCAGCATGAACTAGCCCTTCCCCCAAATCAGCCTAGAAGTCTGGGGGGGTGGGGAACAGGGGAAGACAATTGTGAGAACTTATCTGACTACAGACAGACAACAGCCCTTGCCAGATGTGTCCTATAAAGCCGCTAATGCTTTGTTCTAACCCTAAGTCGTAATGTATTAATAATTAAATGCCCCCCCTCAGCAACCTGAGACACATTTCCTCTCTAATGGACGGGACTGTGGGAATTTGGAAACCACTGCATTGCAGCCATTTAGCTTTAATTTTACAAGAATCAAAAATAGACAACTCAAAAAGAAAATACACAAACTTGCTGTTTCCAATTAAGAAGGGTTTTCTGTGAATTCCCTTGCCACTGGCGTCCTTGGCTAGGGAAATAACTAATGCCAAAATGGACAAAGGATGGGGTAGGGAAAAAGGGGCAGCTTCCAGGGATCTCAAGAGTCAAAGTATACATGGTGGGTGCAGGTCTGTCTTTTATTTACATCTATCCCACTTATTAATAAACTGCAGAATGGGGGTGAGGTTGAACCGTGTGTCAAATGTTCAACATTGTCCATAGGTTTAGCCAGGGATTTTTTGTATAGAAAAAGCCCAGCAGAAACTCATTTGCATATTAGGCCACGCCCCCTTATATCACCTTTTATTCACACAGGGCTTTTGTGGAAAAACCTCCATCAGGAACTCATTTGCATATTAGGCCACACCCCGGACACCAAGCCAGCCAGAACTGTGTTCCTGTGAGTTCCTGCTAAAAAAAAAAAAAGTCCTGAATTTATCAGATTTGGAGGCCCATGAAATAGAGAGGTGCATCAAAACATGTGGATAGCTTTGCTTTCCAAAGGCACGGCTCCTTGGAAATCATGAACATGGCACATTGGCAGGGCATGATTAAGATTTGTTAGGAGTCCCTAATGATAGTGAGAATGGCTACATCTTAGGGTCAACCTAAATAGAAGGTAAGCCAACACATTTCTTTATACCATACCATACCAAACCTTTAATGGCATAATAGATTCAGATAAAAATACACAGAATATAAAAATTTAAACATTGGAGATAAAATCAAAATAAAACCGAGCTTACAGATACATTCAAACATGCTCAGAATTAAATTTAAGGATGTCAGCCAGAAATTTTGCCACAGCCTCACTAACCACCCCCTCAGTATCACTCAATAAATAATAACAGGGTGGCAGAATAGACAAATCTGGAGAAAAAGAAAGCTTGCCAAATAAATCTTTACGGAGGTTATGGTAAAGAGTTTAGAAGACCAAATTCTTGACCTTTCTTTAGAACTAAAGAGACTATCAGTGTCAATGGATAAAGTCTACTTAGCCCAGCTGGATGATACCACATTTCTTTATATTTCACTTTCATGTATAAAGTGGGGGGGGGGAGGGGATGTTTCAACAACCACAGATGATATGTGGGTGGGGGAAATTCTCCCCTCTACCTCACTTTACCTCTGGTTCTTCAACAATTTATCTCCTCAGCCTGTTTTGCCTCTTGGATCAAACCTTGGCTGGAAGGTAAGAACCTGAGGCCACAAAGTGCCAGAACGTTCAACCCATGAGGCAGATGCAAGGTTCAGCCCTCTCAGCTTCACCCCACCCTGCTCCAGGGAGAGAAGGAAGTGGGTGGTGAACAGAAGGGGAGCAAGGAAACTTTGCAGTTCCTGTTGGGGAAGCACTGCTCTGCTGAAATGCAAAGGAGTGCCCACCAGGTTTATCGTGTAGAAAAAGTCCAGCAGAAGCTCATTTGCATATTAGGCCATGCCCCCATTGTTTCACACAGGGCTTTTTTTTGGTAGAAAAAGCCCAAGCAGGAACTCGTTTCCATATTAAGCCACACCCCCAATGTCAAGCCAGCCGGAACTGCATTCCTGTGCTTTCCTGCTCAAAAAAAGCCCTCAGTGCCTAGTCCATAATGATAGTCATCTCGGGGCAAATACAGAGAACTACTTTTTCTATAGCCCAGTATTGGACAGGAAATGGCAGAAGGAGGGTACCTGTTTACCCTGCTTGTAGCCATGACCAAAGCACAGCATTTGATGGCTTTCCAGAACAGAAATCTGCTCCCTGCAGTTCTCCCTTTAAAATCTGGCAATGAAAAGGACTACATAATACTTTCAGGGCAATGGATCATTAGAATGTTACTTTGCAATAGCCCAACAGCAATTACCTTTAAAAAAAAAACCCTCAAAAAGCCATCTGATGTCATGGCAGGGGAAAAATGCAGGGGAAATGGTGGATGCACCAGGAAGAAGAAGAAGAGGAGGAGAGGAGGAAGAGCAGCTCTAGCCCAAGATCACTCAGCAGGCTTCATGTGAAGGAGTGGGGAATCAAACCTGGCTCTCCAGATTAGAGTCCTCCACTCTTAACCATTACACCACGCTGACTCTCTTAGACAGTTGAATGAGTCATAAATTATATTAATCAGACAAATTCTGTGGGTTTTTAAAAAACAAATCCTATCCTTCTGTATTTATCTAACTAGTCTTTAGTGCACGGCTGCCACCAATGTTTCCTCTAAAATGCAGAGTCTTGTGAGCAAAAAATTCTGCTTTGTGATCTATTGGTATTAAAGTTGTGAGCTACTGCATAAATTATTGTGCTCTGGGGCCATTTTTCCTGAGCTAAGACAAAAATGTGTGAGCTGGAGGCTAAAAACCTGTGAGCTAGCTCACACTAACTCAGCTTAGAGGGTACACTGGCTGCCACTCTGCTTGGATTGGCAGCACTATGCATTTGTACAAACCTATTTGACAGGCATTCAAGTAACTGAATACCAGTTGAACAGATCAAGTTATCAGCTCACATCTAACCATCACATTTGAACATGAGAAGTTTGACCATTCAAAGCATTCAGCCTCTAGTTGTAATGCTGCAACTCTACTGTAAGCCAAAACTATTACCCCAATCCCAGTCTGAAAAAAGAAGGGAGGACAACATGGAAGACATTGGATTACAATGCTCTCACAGCATTGTAATCTGAATTCCTCTCAATAATGAGGTGAATGAATTATGGCCATTCTAGATAAAATGGCTACTGTGGAAGCAGCCTCTAAGGATACAACCTGATAGCAACTTATTCCATGCTGTTGGTTTCAGGGACCTGTTTTGAGCCTATGTACCCAGCCCGAGTTTGCATCAAACTGTGGCCAACGCAGCAAATGACAGCAAAGCAGCATTCTGAATAGCAATTGGTATGAATTGTGGCACTTCCTAATTCCCCAAAAGGATTAATTGCCATTGGAGGTGGGGCTGTAGAATCTTATCCAACAAAGATTCATCCTGCACTCTGTAACAGGACACCATGTCTCAGCTGAGTATGGACAGGTCATCCAGGGCTAACCTCCAGGAATTTCCAAACCTGGAGTTGACAGTCCTATTGCAACAATCAACGCTCATGGCAAAGTATTCTTGCCAGACATTAAAACCTCCACTTAGAATGTGGTAAGGGCTGTTTTTGTATTTTTTGTATTTTGTGTGCGTGGGCACACACCTGGAAGTCATGGCGATCTCTGGTGACTGACCCCTATTGGGGCCTGGAGGATATTCAGAGAGGTGGCTGACTAAAGCCTGCCCCTGCCGTCCCGACTGCTGGTATTCCAAGGAGGTTTCCCATCCAAGTACTTGCCAGAGCAAACCCTGCTTAGCCTCTGAGAGCTGATGAGATCAGGCTAGGGTTGCCAATCCCCAGGTGGGGGCAGGAGATCCCCCAGTGTGGAGGCCTTCCCCCCACTTTAGGGTCATCAGAAAGCAGGGGGAGGGGAGAAAATGTCTCCTGGGCACTCCATTATTTCCTATTGAGACCAATTCCCATGGGTATAATGGTGAATTGATCTGTAAGTATCCAGGGCTCTGTGGGGGCTGTTTTTTGAGGTAAAAGCACCTAATTTTCAGCGTATCATCTGATGCCTCTCTCCAAAACACCTTCCAAGTTTCAAAAGGATTGGACCAGGGGGTCCAATTCTATGAGCCCCAAAAGAAGGTGCCCCATCCTTCATTATTTCCAATGGAGAGAAGGCATTTAAAAGCTGTCAGTCCCTTTAAATCATCAGGCTTGCCTGGCCTATCCAGGTCAGGGCAGAATGTGTTACATTTTAATGTGTAGACCTGTAGGGTTGTTAGCACTGGCTTGGGAAATTTCTGGAGACTTGCAGGGTGGAGTCTGGAGAGACCAAAGGGGATTTCAGCAGGGTATAATACCATAGAGACAGATCTCCAAAGTAGCCATTTTCTCCAGCAGAACGGATCTCTGTTGACTGGAGACCAGTTGTAATTTGGGAGATTTCCAGCCGCCACCTGGTCTAATTTAATTGGGGCAAGAGTAGAGTGATTTCCTTGCATATACTCACCATTGTGTTCCCAGCAACTTCTTAAGTTTTCTCAGCTGAAAGGAATATGGCTCCTGAGGCTGCCAATTTCAACACAAGATTGAGTGGTGAGGCCTGCAAAAACTTCCAGGTCAGGTTAGGCCAGCCCTGCTCTCTGCTCTTATAAAAGAACAGACTCTTTGGAAGAACAAGGTAGGAGTTAAGTAGCACCTTTAAGGCCAACGAAGTTTTATTCAGAATGTCAGCTTTTATATGCATAATACATACATACTTCTTCAGAAGAGGGAATGGGGTACAGGGAGCAAAACTTATATATAGCTGGTGGGGAATAGTTAAGAATCTAAAGTGATACAAAGTTAGGATCAAACGGCAAAAACTTTGGATCACTTTAGATTTGTATCACTACCCACTTTGTATCACTACCCACCAGCTATATGTAAGTTCTGCTCACTGTACCCATTCCATTGTCTGATGAAGTATGCAAATATATGGCAATTACAATTAGGGATGCTGAGAACTTTGAAGTGAATGCAGTCATTAGATGAACTTCCAGCTCATTACGTCTGTGTAAATCAAGCTGCCTCACCAGACTGCTGAACAAATTTTTGAGTTCAGTGGCACCTTTAAGACCAATAAAGTCTTATTCAAGGTGCGAGCTTTCATGTAGGCGTATGCAGGCCTTGAATTCAGCAGGAGCTCACAGGAGCTCAGCTCCTGAAGGTTTCTGAGGGTTCCCCCTCCTCCTCCCCACCTACCTATCTTGTCCATTGAATAGTAGGTGCAGCTGCATAACAATCCCTGGATGAGCTCCATCACCTATTTTTCTACAAAACGACCCCTGCACGTATGTACATAAAGGCTCACACCTTGAATAAAACTTTGTTGTTCATAAAGGTGCCCCTGGACTCAAAATTTATTTTACTGCTTCAGACCAACACAGCTGCCTGCCTAGATCTATCACCAGCCTGTTGTTCGATGTGTGACTTTAATCCTGTGACACCGTGGCCACACAGCAGTTTCTTCTGCTCCAGGACCACTGCTTGGTCCTACCTTGTTAAGTAAATTTTGTTTATTCAGGGCTTTTTTTGTAGCAGGAACTCCTCTGCATATTAGGACACACACCCCTAATGTAGCCAATCCTCCAAGAGCTTACAGGGTCTTCTGTAAGCTCCAGGAGAATTGGCTACCTTGGTTTGTGTGGCCTAATATGCAAAGGAGTTCCTGGTACCAAAAAACCCATGGATTTATTTCTTGTTGCGCATGAAATACTGTTCTCAGAGTGAACAATTACTAGAGCATGAGGACAGAATTTGTCCGCAGACATACACGGCAAAGAGACTAACACTTCTTGTTAATCTGCCTCGTATCTTCAACACCCAAGAGGCTCTGTATCAAGAATTTTGCCAGCGTATAACTTCAGGGGTCCTGAGGAGACTGACAGCATGGGAGAAGGATTGTGTAACGAGACTTCTGAGGAAAATTCGAAACACCTTACGCTTGTGGTGATGCCAAAGTCGATTAGGTGCTTTTATTGCTAGCGGCTGGAGTGGGACTCCTATCTCTGTCAGGCCAGGCCTTTGAGGGGAGGTTAGGCCGCCTCAGTTCAGCAGCCTTTTGACTACAGTTTGCTCAAAGCTGCCGACACCCAGATGTGTAACAAGTGAACATTAATTCTCTCCTTCGCATCTGGATCCCATGTACGGCAAGTGGCGAGATTTATGTCCTGCTGAGGCATTCCACAGCTTTTAGCCCAGAATTCATTCAACTCCAGATGTTAACAAGATGCAGGGACCCCCTTTCTGCTATTAAAAATGTGATTTTCTTGTTTTTGCTGGTGGCAAAAAATGACTGGATTAATGCGCTGTGATTGGGGACAGCAAGGCTGTTGGTGGAAAGCTGGGTCAAGACGAGGTAATTGGGACCCAGTCAGAGGTTTCCTCATTACTGAAGTTTCTCGGGATTTAGATTTGAACCTAAATCTAAGAAGTGGGGAGGGCAGGATTGCAATGGCAGCTACAGCTAATGGCCATGTTTAGGGTTGCCAGGTCCCCTCACCCATCTGATGAGGGGATCTGAGAGGCATTTCAGGGGTGAGCAGGGATGTTGCATGGGGACGCTTTGGTATTTGGGTGAAACTCTATGGGGTTTTTTCACCTTCAAAACCATAGAGTTTGCCCAAATACCAGAACATCCCCATGTGACATCCCCCAACATGATGATGTCACTGTTTAGAGAAGGGATTCCCACCTGCTGGTCTGCAGCAGAGAGGAGCCCCTGAAACTGGGGGATTCCCCTCTGGGACCTGGGGGCTGGAACCCTAGCCCATGTTTGGATTAAAAAGAATACAGGACAAGTACCCAAAAGGACTTCTGGGAGGAGGGGCTGGTAGAATTCTCTGTTTCCCCTCCACCTGAGAATGCTAGCCTCCAGGTAGGACCTGGGGACCTGATTCATCTCCAGGCTACAGAGATCGGTTCCCCAGAAGAAAAATGGACTCTATGGCACTGTACCCCAGTGAGGTCCCTGTCCTCCTCAGGCGCCACCCCCAAATCTCTAGGAGTTTCTCAAACTGGATCTGGCAACCATACCCTCACCCCCTGCCGGTGGCCAGGGAGGACCTGGCAACCCTACCCCCACCAGTGGCATCCCTGCCCACTCCCTAGCTGCAGTCCCCCCACTCCAATCACCACACTGACTAGGGTTGCCAATCCCCAGGTGGGGGCAGGGGATCCCCCGGTTTGGAGACCCTCCCCCCGCTTCAGGGTCGTCAGAAAGCGGGGTGGGTGGGGAGGAAATGTCTGCTGGGAACTCTACTATTCCCTATGGAGATTTATTCCCATAGAAAATCATGGAGAATTGATCCACGGGTATCTGGGGCTCTGGGGGGGGCTGTTTTTTGGGGTAGAGGCACCAAATTTTCAGTATAGCGTCTAGTGCCTCTCCCCAAAATACCCCCCAAGTTTCAAAAAGATTGGACCAGGGGGTCCAATTCTATGAGCCCAAAAAGAAGGTGCCCCTATCCTTCATTATTTCCTATGGAAGGAAGGCATTGAAAAGGTGTGCCGTCCCTTTAAATGTGATGGCCAGAACTCCCTTTGGAGTTCAATGATGCTTGTCACAGCCTTGATCTTGGCTCCATCCCTAATGTCTCCTGGCTCCACCCCCAAAGTCTCCTGGCTCCACCCCCAAAGCCCCCAGATATTTCTTGAATTGGACTTGGCAACCCTAACACTGACTCAGTGCTCTGCTACCGGACTTATGAGTCAAGCTTCACCTTCTGTAGTGACTGAACAAAGGAGTCTCTCATCTTGTAGTGTACAGCATCTCTTAAGAAGCTCTTAAGGGCCATGAAAATCTTTGCCTACCATTCCCTTCATATTGTGGTTATTCTGTCACCCCACCCAACCATGCGATGTACCTTCATTTAAAGCAGGGGTATTGAACTCATTTCTTATGAGGGCTGGACCTGACATAAATGAGACCTTGTTGGGCCGGGCCATATGTGTCATAAAATGTAATGCCCTAAACTGTCTGGCACCCTAGGTGAGGCTAACTTCTGGCAGCCCCCCACCCTGCACTGATAACCAATTTTTAAAAACAGTTTAATTGTGGGGAAAATAAAAAACACAATTCTCCCCCCCCCCCACAGAAGGCCAGCACCCTAGGCAATCACCTAGTTTGCCTAGCTGGCCCTGCCGCTGGTGCTTTATGCACTTCACTTGTAGGGTTGTCAGCTCTGTATTGGGAAACTCCTGAGATCTGGGGGGGGAGGAACCTGTGGAGGGTGCTGTTTGGGGAGGGGAAGGCACACTGCAGGGAGGTAATGCAATGGACTCCTCTCTCCAGAGCAGCCTTTCCTCCAGGGAAACCGATGTCTTGTTAATATCCGGAGTTGAATGACTTCTGGGCTAAAAGCTGCAGAATGTCTCAGCGGGAGATCTGGAGATCAGTTGTAATTCCGGGAGAACTCTGGGTCCCATTTAGAGGTTGGCTACCCAACCGAGCAGTGAGAAGTTTCAGGGACCAATGCTTACCCAGGCTGGTTCTCTTTGGAGGAGAGGGGTGGTGGAAAGTGTCATCAAGTCACAGTTTACTTATTTATGGTGACCCTGTGGAGTTTCTGAGGCAACAGACAATCAAAGGTGGTTTTGCCGGTGCCTGCCTCTGCGTCATGACCCTTGTTTTCCTTGGAAGTCTCTCATCCAAATACAGGCCCGTAGCCACAGGGGGGCCTACGGTGGCACTGCTCCCTGACTTTCAGGCCTTCCAGGGTGCAGCCTGCTTTGTTTGTTTGCCATAGCTGAGCCTGCAAAGGACCAGAAGCAATAGCAGCAGGCAGAGAGGAGGGAGGCGGAAGAAGTGTGTGTTATGGGCCGGGAGGGTGGGGGGACAGACAGATAGAGCTGCTGGCTGCAAAGTGCCAGGATGGGGGCGAGAGAGGTGGAAGGAAACCCCACTGCTTGCACTCAAGGTGCAGTCCCTTCTTGACGCCAAAGTTTTAGGGTTGGCTGCCTCGATTTGGCCATTTTCAAGGCCTCCAGCTTTTGCTTCTACTCCAGAAAGCTTCTGAGAAGCAGCAAACCCCACAGTGGAAGGGAAAGGATGCCCCTCAACTTTTAAAAAAGCCCCACGACTTTTAAAATCCTGTCTATGGCCCTGTCCAGATACTAGTCAGGGCTGTCCCCATTTAGCTTCTAAGATCTGAAGAGACAGGGCTAGCCTAAGCTATCCAGGCCAAGGGATAAAAATAACATATAAAATATACATTTGTATCTCGGCTTGACTTCGCGAACGAAGATTTAAGAAGGGTGCAGTAGTCCACGTCTGCTGCAGGCTCGCTGGTGGCTGACAAGACCAATGCGGGACAGGCAGATCCGGCCACAGTGGCTGCAGGGAAAAGCCTGATTTGGGGTTGGTGCTGTAGCAGTGCGATTCTTCCTCAATCTCCTTTTGTCCTCAAGACCAGCTATGCGTGCGTTCTCAAAGGAAGAGACAGCCTGGTGGATGGTGTGCCTCCATGCTTTGCGATCTGAGGCTAGGTCAGACCACTGGTGATGGTTGATGCGACAGGTGCCAAGGGATTTCTTCAAGGAGTCCTTGTACCTCTTCTTTGGTGCCCCTCTATTTCGATGGCCGGTGGAAAGTTCGCCATACAGAGCAATCTTGGGAAGGCGGTGGTTTTCCATCCTAGAAATATGCCCTGCCCAGCGCAGCTGCGTCTTCAACAGCAGTGCCTCGATGCTTGTAACCTCCGCCCTCTTGAGGACTTCAGTGTTGGTCACAAAGTCACTCCAGTGGATGTTGAGGATGGTACGAAGGCAGCGCCGATGAAAGCGCTCAAAGAGTCGCAGGTGATGAAGGTATAAAACCCACGATTCGGAGCCGTAGATGAGGGTTGTCATCACAACCGCTTTGTAAACATTGATCTTTGTGCCTTTTTTCAGATGCTTGTTGCTCCACACTCTTTTGTGCAGTCGGCCAAATGCACGGTTTGCCTTTGCCAGCCTGTTGTCAATCTCCTTGTCGATCTTAGCATCTGAGGAGATGATGCACCCCAGGTAGCTGAACTGCTGGACTGTCTTCAGAACTGATTCACCCACAGTGATGCAGGGAGGGTGATAATCTTCCTGGGGTGCAGGCTGGTGGAGAACTTCTGTCTTCTTCAGACTAACTTCTAGGCCGAATAGCTTGGCAGCCTCTGCAAAGCAGGACGTCATATGCTGCAGAGCTGATACCGAGTGGGAGACGAGTGCAGACGACATTTGTATAGTATTTGCTTTATTGGCAAATGTTTAGGCAGCACGCAGGTAGAAGCTCTGATGGGACAGCAAATCTACTCTCCAACACGAGATTCCCAGCGGGAAAGATCCTTCACTAAAAGATGCTTAAGTCAATTCACAGCAGGCTCTGACTGCTTCACTGTCTTCTCTGGAATCTACATTCCTGTTGTTGTGTTGCTTTCTTTTCAGTGCATAGGCACACGTTTGCCCCTTCCCTTCAGAGCCCCTCCAAGCTTTGAGAGGTGTTTGGACAGTTCCATTTCTTCACATTGAGGAGAGAGCTACAATTTGTTAAGAAAGATTCCAATTTTGAGGTCGGGCTCTGGGTTCTCTCTGCCCTGCCCTGAACCCAAGAAACCCATATGGCAGTCCCATTTGCAGTAACCAGATCTTGTGCTGGATTCATTTGTAATGGTTTTCTTTATTTCTTTGAACCGTTGTGGAGAAATCATGAGCATTTCTTTCTTTCTCTCTCTCTGAGGATAAATGGCGAACTGCTAGAATCAATTTCTTCAGCTTCGTGTCTCTTGGGACAAAGGAATGCCAAATCTTTTCCTTCTTTTTTTTGTTAAAACCCCAAAATGTCAAGTTCAAATAACAGAACTGCAACCAGTCCAAGTTATGAGTGTGGCCGCCACAACATTTCCTCTGAGAACGCTCTCCTGGGCATGCTCCGTAGCAATGTGTGCTGTGACGTGGCTCCCTAGGGGGAGTTCCACGAGGCCATCGTTGCTCGCAGTGCATGCTGGGATATGCATCTTCTGGGAAGCGCCAACACTCTGCTGTGTTGACATCGTCCATTTCCCTTCGTTCTTGGCTCCACTCGACACGCACTTCAAAGAGGCCTCAACGCAGAAAGAATGTTTCAGTCCTGTGATATTTCCATCTGTTATTCCAATATTGTGTGCTGTGGGGCTTACTCTTTGCTTCACTTTGATTCCATTTGGATGAACAAATATTTGGTTGTGAAGTCCCCAGGGAGAGTCTGCCTATCAGATGGCTGGACTGTGAGCGTTCCTTGCAATTTTGTCTACAGCGGGAACCCACTGAAACACTTGGAGGTCCTTCCATTCCATCACACGCAGATTGTGCCAGCGGAGACTATCGAGGGCATTGCGGGTGTGTGGAAACAGAAAACATATCCTTTTAAATACTTCAGCGAAGATTAGAAGGGATGAGGGGTTGACTCCAATTGGAAATGGACCAGGCTTCCCCTAGCCTGCCATATTCTCCCTTCCTTCATTGGCTCTCGGTTTCCAAGGGGACCATGGGAAAAATCATCCTTGGCCAGCTTTTATAAAGTGCACATATTCCGAGCATCTTTGAGATCTTATGAAACCTCCTCATCCCATGGGTCCGAGTTTGAGCTTTGTCTTGTTCTGGTATAATGAGGCTAGTGTTTTCTATTGGTTCTGATCGCTGACTGTTTCCCAGTCATTCTCATGGTGTGGGCAACGGAATATGCATCTTCTGCAGCGAAATTCTGCAGTAACACCCTAGAGACCAACAAGATTTTTCGGAGTGTGAGCTTTTGAGAATCAAAACTCCTTTCATCGGATAACAGAAGGGACCTTTAGCTCTCAAAAGCTCTCATGTCCCCAAAATTTGTTGGACCCTAAGGTACTACTGGACTTGAATCTCACTGTTCCACTGCAGCTCAAGATGGCTGCCCTCTGAAACTGCCAATGCCTTCCTTGAATGGGATGCTCTAGTCTTATTTAATTTATTTAGACATTATTTTTGCCTGAGATGGCTAAAACATTTCTCTTCCCTTCTCTTTTCCTCGGTTATAAAATCGGTTATCTAAAGCGGCCATTTTCTCCAAGTGAATGGATCTCTGTTGCCTAGAGACTAGTTTGTAATCCCAGAAGTCCAGCTATCACCTGGAGGTTGGCAACCATAGTGGAGGACTCAAATCTGGAGACCTGGTGTTGATTCCCCACTCTTCCTCCATGTGAAGCCTAGATGACCTTGGGCCAGTGACAGCTCTCTCGAAGCTCTCTCAGCACCGCCTACCTCACAAGGTGCCTGCTGTGGGGAGAGGAAGGCAATAGTAAGTCACTTTGAGACTCCTTCGGGTAGAGAAAAGTGGGGCATAAAAACCAAATTTTCTTATTCTGCAATGCTCAGCAGTTTTTTACTTACATATAAATGCAAGGGATGAAGTCACCATCTGTTTGCAATATTTTCAGGGCTGCTCCAAGGCATTTTGGTACCTGATACCTTGGTTTAACAACTTTCATTGAGGCAGAGTATCAGAAGTGTCTTAAGACAGCACTTTTCATCGATCTGATTGCTGCTTGTGACACAGTCTGGAGGGATAGCCTGCTGTCCAAGTTTTTACAAGTTTTCCCCTGCAGAACATTGTTTCGACTCCTAAATAACACACCAAGCAATAGAACTTTCTGAGTAATTATGGGTCATTCAATCAGCAAGCAGAAGAAACTGAATAACGGTCTATGGAATTGGTTCTCTCTCCAATTCTTTTCAGTCTATACATCTTTGATGTTCCCTAGACAATATCCAGGCAGTTTGCTTATGCCAATGACATGGTGATTGCAGTAGGGCACAAATCAATTGAGAAGACAGAGGAAATGCTGACTAGGGACCTTGAAATTTTGGCTAACGACTACTATAAATGGCGATGCATTCCAAGTCCAGGAAAAACAGAATGCTTCTGTTTCTGTCTCAATAACAATCTTGCCAACCAAGAACTGAATGTCTATCTTAATGGAACCTGATTGAAAAACAACCATGTGTCTAAGGACCTTGGCATCACCCTGGACAGGACCTTGAGCTATAAACACACCATCTTAACAATGCACCCGTGAAGACATGCATGTGAAACAACATTCTCCATAAATTATGTGGTACAACTTGGAGTGTGTTTGCTACAACACTTAGATACTCAGTTTTGGGGCATGCATGGAGTTGGCCAGTGGGGGGATGCTCGCTCCCAAACAGCTCCATCACATGTGGCGTGCCCAGCATGATGATATCACCTGGAAGTTGCAGGGGGGACTTTCTAGCAATTTGTCACCATAGAGTTTTTACACAAATTGCTAGTGCGTCCCCATGTGACATGTCGAACACAATGCCATCACTTCTGAGTGACTTCATCATGTCATGTGTTTTGCACATGCAGGAGACTTCCCTCCACCAGAGGCCTGGCAACCCTACGACACCCAGCAGTAAGATCCGCACAAATCCTGCAATCACATTGTGAACATGGATGCAATCAATTCCACCGATATCCATAACCTGATAACCAGATTTTCAGCATAGTTATCTGGTGCCTCTCCTCAAAACACGCCCCCCCCCCCAGTTTTCAAAAAGATTGGATCAGGGGTGCACAGTCCCTTTAAATGTGATGGCCAGAATTCCCTTCAGAATTCAATCATGCTTGTCACAGCCTTGCTCCTGGCTCCACTCCCAAAGCCTCTAGATCTGACCTGGCTACTCCAGCTGGAAGACCTGAGTCCCCCAGCAAGTGGTAACCATAGGCAAGGCTTTTTCAGTGGTGGCCCCTCATTTTTAGAATGCCCTTTCCCTTAAAGCTCCCTGGCTTCTTTAGGTGCCAGGTCAAAATATTCCTTTATAACCAATTTTTTTTTTTAATTGAGCAGTTCCATCTTTTTTAAAAGCTGCTTTTGTGGTCTGCTTCTAGCCTAAAGACTGTTTTATGGATATCGTTTGGGGCAGTTGAATGTTGCTTTATGGTATTTTTATATCCCTGGTTTTGTTTTCACAGCTTGTTCTATTCCTGATCACTTTTGTACTGTTTTTTTTTTAATTTATTGTATTGTTTTTATTTTCTGTACCACCCTGGGCAGGTCCTTGGAAAGGCTTCATGTTTTCTTTTCTTTCTTTTAAAAAAATAAAATAACTTTGTTAAATTTGAGATTAGAATTACACAGACAACGGTCAATATACATTAAATTGGCTTATGTAAAGTTACAGAGGTATAAAGTATCACACCAACGAAATGTATGTGTTACAAAAAGTGATAACATTCCGTGTCCTAGAAAAGTAATTTTTATAGCCAACTGGTATAACGTTTTTGTTTACCCAGCAGTCAAGTAAGGGACACCATTTTTCAGTAAAGTTAGTTAGTTTAGGAAATTACATTGCTCTGTGGATTCTATCTGAAATATTCTCTGTAGATTCTGTGTGTACCCTGACCTGGATAGTCCAGGCAAGCCTGATCTTGTCAGATCTCAGCAGCTAAGCAGAGTCAACTCTGGCAAGTACTTGGATGGGAGACCTCCTTGGAATACCAGAGATGGGAGGCAGGGGCAGGCTTTATTCAGCCACCTCTCTGAATATCCTTCAGGCCCCCAGTAGGGGTCATTCACCAGAGGTCGCCATGACTTCCAAGTGCACATATGCATGCACATGCACATACATGTACAAGATGGATGGATGGATGGATAGAGAGAGAGTGTGTGAAGTGCCATCAAGCCGCAGCTGACTCATGCAGAACTAGGTTTGCCAGGTCTGACTCAAGAAATATCTGGGGGCTTTGGGGGTGGAGCCAGGAGCAAGGGGGTGACAAGCATGACTGAACTCTGAAGGGAGTTCTGGCAATCACATTTAAAGGGACTTAAATATTTTTTCTCCATTTGGAAATGCTGGAGGATAGGGACACCTTCTTTTGGGGCTAATGGAATTGGACTCCCTGGTCCAATCTTTTTGAAACATTGGTGGGGGGAGTGTTTTGAGGGGAGGCACTGGATGCTATGCGGAAAATGTCCTGCCTCTACCTCAAACAACAGCCCCCACAGAGCCCCAGATACCCATGGATCAATTATCCATTATATCCTCTGGGAATCGGTCTTCATAGAGTATAATGTAGTGCCCAGAAGACATTCCCCCCCACACACACTTTCTGATATCCCTGAAGCAGGAGCGGGGGGCCCCTCCAGACTGTGGGATCTCCTGCTCCCAACTGGGGACTGGCAACCCTATCCCAGCAAGAGGCTTTCAAGGCAACTGAGAAGCAGGGATGGTTTGCCA
Organism: Heteronotia binoei; assembly: GCF_032191835.1. Classification (NCBI taxonomy): domain Eukaryota; kingdom Metazoa; phylum Chordata; class Lepidosauria; order Squamata; family Gekkonidae; genus Heteronotia; species Heteronotia binoei. The sequence goes on along the minus strand of NC_083224.1, from coordinate 180,406,236 downwards.
TCGCCCCTCTGCAGAGAGTGGCATGTTGGTGGGTCTCCCTTCCTAGCACCGACCCTGCTTAGCTTCTGAGATCTGAGATCAAGTTATACCATGCCGCCTTCCCTCCCTCTCCATAGATTATCTCGAGAGCCAGTTTGGTGTAGTGGTTAAGTGTGCGGACTCTTATCAGGAGAACTGGGTTTGATTCCCCACTCCTCCACTTGCAGATGCTGGAATGGCCTTGGGTCAGCCATAGCTCTCGTAGGAGTTGTCCTTGAAAAGGCAGCTGCTGTGAGAGCTCTCTCATCCCCACCCATCTCACAGGGTATCTGTTGTGGGGGGAGAAGATATAGGCGATTGTAAGTCGCTCTGAGCCTCTGATTCAGAGAGAAGGGTGGGGTATAAATCTGCAGTCTTCTTCTTAAAAAATCCAGAGGAGAATCCGTCATTCCAATATGTTTCACTTTTTGTTCTGGCCACTTTCAAAGGAAAGCTTCCAAATGGACTTTTCCTCCTCCCGTCAGACACTTGGAAGTCATAAATATAGAAGTTGCTTACCAAATGGCTCAAGACAGTTTTAAAGATAGTGAAGGCTGTCCAAAATGGCTAAGCACTAGTTTGTTAATCAAAGTAAATGTGGTTTTTAAATATATCCAGCCTATACATTCACATGCAGCTCAGTGTGATAACGTTATTTAGTATTTGCAGGTGTCTTATATCATGAAAGGAATTTACTTTTATGATGGAGGCAAGGAAGGTTATCCTGTTGCTGCAGTACATTTGGCAGTGGTGTAAAGGATGTCCTGAAATTGACAGAATGGACTGCTAGATCAGAGAAAGGAACTAAAGATCCAGACCAGGATAAAAGATTGAAGCCAAAAGGACACCATCTAAATACGATTCTCAGGGCTTTCTTTGTAGCAGGAACTCCTTTGCATATTAGGCCATATCCCTCTAACACTGCACCAGTGGAGTGTCAGTATAGAACTGAGCAGGACTTTTTTGGGTAGGAAAAGCCCAGCAGGAACTCCTTTGCATATTAGGCCATATCCCTCTGATGTAGCCAATCCTCCAAGAACTTATAGGGCTCTTAGTACAGGGCCTACTGTAAGCTCCAGGAGGATTGGCTACATCATGGGGGTGTGGCCTAAGATGCAAAGGCGTTCCTGCTACAAAAAAAAAGCCCTGGTTCTCATATCTATGCCCATCAGCTCATTTCTCCTGCAACCTTGGATACCTTACAGCTGAGACCTGGGTCTGCCTGTATGACAGAATCAAGTGGGAGAGTGCTGAAGTTACCACTTCTGAATGGACTGTACCACTTCCGATGGAATGCTCACTTATATTAAAAAGTATTTTTGGTAGAAAACGAGAGCAGCAAGGAGCACAGTAGGCTACAACTAGAACTGTCAGGCAAGGGCTGGCAATGGACAGAAGTTTGGGGGTGGAGGGCACCGTTGACAGTAGTGTAACATCACTTCCAGAGGAAAACCAGAAGTGACATCATACCTCTCTAGGAATCATCAGAAACTCTATAGTAAAACCTGACAACCAGTATGAGCTTTGGGGGTGGAAACATAAGGGGGCACAGCATCTTTTGCACCGGCTTTCCTCGAAATGATGTTGTATAACTCTAGGAATCACCAGAAACTCGATGGTTTTATTACGGCACACAATGTCTTTTTTTCCCCCCCTCCTGCCCTGTCACTGATGAAAGAGGTGATGGGCAATGAGGGCTGCTGGTGGTAAGTCTGGCAAAAGTAAATATAGGCACAACTAAAATATGCCCTGCCCTTGGCACACTCCTGATGTTGCTCAGTTCCAGGGCTTTTTTTTTTAAGTTCCGGCTGGCTTGGTGTCAAGGGGTGTGGCCTAATATGTAAATACGTTCCTGCTGGGCTTCTCCTACAAAAGTTCTGTGTGAAACAAAGGTGATGTCAGGGGGTGGTGGCCTAATATGCAAATGAGTTCCTGCTGGGCTTTTCCTACCCAAAAAAGTCCTGCTCAGTTCTATACTGACACTCCACTGGTGCAGTGTTAGAGGAACTTGACATTTGTGTCTCCAGGGTACACGAGTGTAGGGCTGAGTTGCCATCCTAAGACCTTTTGTCTTAGGATGGGACTTAGGATGGGACTGCTCATGTATTACATGTCTTAAAGTGCAATGCAATCCTATCACTCTGTGCATATTTACTCAGAAAGAAGGCTGTATCCACTTATCACTGGATGCTGTACCAGTGTGGCCTTTTGGAAATAATCTGTAACCAGATTTTTCTGTGTGCACAAGACAATCCAGGAGGCGATGAACAGCTACAAGCAATGAAAGGGTATTAGCCAACGATATGCAGAGACAGCCTTAGACTCACTACATTCAGTGGGGCTTACTTCCAAGAAAGCATGGATCAGATTGCAATTTCCAGCCTTTTATTTAACTTGCACAAGACCTCAAGTCTGTCAATGCAAAATTTGGGGCTTAACGAAATAAAACTGCAGTGGAAAACAAATATGACTTGCCTCATAAAATTACTATTTAACTACAGTTATAATAAAATGCTCCTCTGTATACTGGCTCAGAGCAGAGTTCAGCAGATTTTTATCGATAACATCATGGAACACCTACGGTGCAACTAAGTGGGTTGCCATGGCAATTATGACAGATTTATTGTGACTGTAACTTAAAGCACTGTAATAAGTATCTGCACAGTTGTTATTGGTTTACATTGATAACTGGAGTTCAACCACAGCTTTATGACTAAATTTGTAGTCTTACTAGGATCTGGCCAGAAAATGGAGAGGGAGGGAGGGAGGGAAGGAAGGAGAACGAAACATGTTAGAAAGAAAGAACAGGGAAGGAAGGGAAAAGAAAGAAAAGGGTGATGCTCTCAGATCTTATACATTAAAAAAAAAAAAGTCTTGGCTAGTTTCATCATAAAATGAATGAGGACTGCATTTAGTTGCAGGTCATAAACTTGCAAGGATGTATAGCTTAATACCCCACTATAGCCATGCAATTTACTGAAAAATCCGCAGCAGCTGTCTCATTATACAAGTACTCACAAACAAACAGAGCACAGTGTTCCATTTACACACAGATTTCTTTTTTTTGCAGGGGGGGGGGCTGGTATTATAATCTACTGCAAGTTAATGAAACATTTTAAAAAGTATACAGGCAAAGGTATTGCCGTGAGCTTCAACTTTCCAGAGCACGAGCCTGTCTGATCTCAGCATGTGGGTTATATGTCCTGCATGGTTGTTCAAAGGCAGCAAGGGCTCCCCACTCAGTATTCTAATCTGTACGCTAAAGTGTAGCCTATTCCAGTATATCACCAGAAATGTGGTGGTGACCTGATCTAGTCTAACCCCCTGCACAATGCAGGAAGCTCACAAACACCTCCCCTTAAATTTACAGGATCTTCATTGCTGTCATATGGCCATCGAGCCTCTGTTTAAATCACCTCCCGAGGAAGTCCTTTTCTCCCTTTCTCACAATACAAGAACTCATGGGCACTCAATGAAATTGCTGAGCAGTCAGGTAAGAACAGATAAAAGGAAGTACTTCTTCACCCAAAGGGTGATTAACACATGGAATTCACTTCCACAGGAGGTGGCGGTGGCTACAAGCATAGACAGCTTCAAGAGGGGATTGGATAAGCATATGGAGCAGAGGTCCATCAGTAGGTATTAGCCACAGCGTATTGTTGGAACTCTCTGTCTGGGGCAGTGATGCTCTGTATTCTTGGTGCTTGGGGTGGGGCACAGTGGGAGGGCTTCTAGCCCCACTGGTGGACCTCCTAATGGCACTTAGGTTTTTTGGCCACTGTATGACACAGAGTGTTGGACTGGATGGGCCATTGGCCTGATCCAACACTTCTCTTATGTTCTCCCACAATACTAGAACTTTTGGGTCACCCAATGAAGTTGATGGGCCACAGATTTGGAACAGGGAAAGGGGGGTGGTTCTTTACTCATGGAGTAATTGTGAAATTCACTGCCATTTGACATAGTGATGGCCATGAACACAGATGGTGTAAAGGGATGAGTAGACAGATTCATGGGCAGTAGGTTTCTCAGTGGTTACTAGCCATGGGATTCAAAGGAGCAGCTATATCCAGAGGCAATAATCTTCGGTGTACCACAGCTAGGAGGCAATATCAGGGGAAGGATTTGGCTTCCCTGCACTGGGCAACTGGTTGGCCTATGTGAAACCAGATGCTGGGCCAGATGAACCACTGGCTTGATCCAGTAGGGTTCTTATGTTCTTAATGTTAAAAAACAAATAGGGAGAATTGTAATAGTGTGGGAGACTGTACAAATTGTCTCCTGGGACAACACTCACAAGTTCCTTCTCTCCAAGAAATGGGACTGGTTTCTCTCAATAAAGTGGTGTGTGTGTGTTTGTGTGCAATGTCATCCCATCATAACACCATTCCTTGCAACTGTTATGCTAAATTAGGTGTGGCCAAACTGTGGCTCAGGAGTCACATGTGGCTCTTTCACACATATTGCGTGGCTTTTGAAGCTCCCACCACCCCATCAACTGACTCAGAGAAGGCATTTTGTCTCTTTAAATCACTTCTCCAAACCAAGCCAGCCAACAGCTTGAAGAATGCTTTTAAGGTTAAAGTTGCTTTCTTTCCACCTATCTCTCCCCCATTTGCCTTCCTTCCTTCCTTGCTTCCTTTCTTCCTTCTCTCAAACTCCGATGTTCATCTCTTGTGGCTGTCAACCATCTGACGCTTATTCTATGTGGCTCTTACGTTAAGTGAGTTTGGCCACCCCTGTGCTAAACAAAACAAAATTTCCAAACCAAAAAAAAAAAAAAAATTCTGCAGTGAAAGCAGAACTGCCATAATGACTAAATGAGGTTATATTCATGGGTTAGGAGGGGAATGTAAAAGATGAAGTACAGATCATGGTACTTTGGGAATGAGAGGAGCAATACTTCTGTAAGAACATAAGACGACCTCTGCTGGATCAGACCAATGGTCCATCTAGTCCAGTATCCTGTCTGACAGTGTCCGACCAGTTTCTCTGCAGGGCCAACAACAGGGCATAGAGGTCGAGGCCTTCCCCTGATGTTGCCTCCTGCCTGTGGGATTCTGAGGATTAGTGCAAGTAAGCAAAAGGCTGCCTGGGAATGTATGTGACCAGATACGGCCATACACAGACCCACCATTTTGTGGGCCTTTCAACGGAAAGTTTCAGTCCAGCTTCTGGTAGTGTTGTCTGCAGAGCTGGAATCTCAGACCTCTTGCCTTACCAGCCGTGACTCATCTTGTCACAAAAAAATGAGTCACAGAAGGAAAGATGGAGAGCCGTGCTCGAGGCCAAGATCGCGGCTGGTGAGAAAACATTTCCATCTTGTGGGGGAAATTCCAGTATTTCGGGCATTTGTTTTCATCCCAGACTAGATGGAAATGCTGAGTGGCTGGAATTCCACACTAAATGAAACACTGCAAGATAGACGGATGTGAAAATGCGTAGAGAGGGAATGCTTTTACCATTTCCAAAACAAAACTTTCCCCTGTCAGTGTTTTATCCAAAGCCCAAGAACTGGGTTTGGATCTCACCTCTATGGGTCAAGGAGAGACGACAGATTAAGATACATTCCCCGTTCCACCAACACACACACACATTGGGGGGGGGGGGCACGTTCAGGTCTTAAGAACTTCCTGGCATCTTGTGAATATAGAACATCTATCACAGTATTCAGTTATCCAAACTGTATTTCAGACTTCGCCCCCATCTAGATGGCCATGTTTACTTCCAACGTAAAGCTCCAGTCTCCTTTTGCTACCCACCACTCCCTGTTATACCCACATAAGGTTGCCACCAACTCTGGGTTGGGAAATTTCTGGAGCTTTGGGAGCTGAGTCTTGTTTAGGGGTTTGTGAGGCCAAACAGTCTACCTCCCGAAGTTACCATTTTCTCTATGTGAACTGATTTCTGGAGGCTGGAGATCCTTTTTCGTTCTGAGAGAAATCCACACCCCACTTGGAGGCCAACAAACTTAAGGCCATGAAGTGGGACACTGACTGGGCTTCCTCCTCAAGGTTCAGTTTTGACAGCTCCACTGCTCCCCCTAGCTGTAAACTCCCACAATCGCAGCCACCACCCCCACTCACACACACACACACCATGCTCCTTCCACGCTTGAAAACAGAATGGAAGAATATTTGCCTCAGGTCTGTTGTTAATTTCCCTTTCCCATTCCACAGTTCTTTCTGTGTCCCATTCCCCCCTGGCTCTACCTTTCCTCCAGTTACATTGTTTTGATTTTGTTTTGGATGCGTTGTAAACAAACCAAAAAAATTGTCTGTATAGTGAAAATATTTTAAAATGGGAAACCTGAAGCTCAGATCTCAGCATGAACTCGCTAGGTGGGCCGTCGGGAAGCCATTTTCTTTCAGCCTTTTGACGCTCTCCTTCTTGTTTTGCAATACGAGGACAATAATAACTCCAAGTTTAAAAGGGTGTTAGAAGCACTAGTGAAATAACATCTCGAAAATTTCGGAGCACTCTAACGTCGTGTAAAAGCGTATTCTATTTACAGCGCTAGTTTTCCGGAAGTGTGTGGCTATGACCATTGCTAGGTAAACTATAATGTTCCGGAGCCCGCAAATACTAAACCTACTGTGAACTTCCGTCCTCAGCTTCCATCTTGGCATCTTCCATTTTCAAGCTCATCCTTCTTCGGTGCCACCAGCTTTTATTTGGAAGGGAAGGTAGAGTAGAAGGGTGAACATCTGGATTCCATGTGTGGAGCTGTCAAGACCTTGGGAGTTGCTGAATGTTCTTCCTCCCCTTTCCCTGAGGAATTAACTTGCTCGTTTCATTCTCCGTAACAGACTCCAGATAGACAGTTGGGGTCTACAACCTCTCCTGGAAGATGATCCTTCCCTCTCACAGGCCTTGTGAGGAGGGAGGGAAGGGGGAGAAGAGGCCGGTTCTCGCTTACAGACAGCCCTTTTCCCAACCTGAGGCAACAATTGATCATCCAGCGGAAACATAAAGCCGAGGTCTAGCCCCTGAGGTGAACCCTGGTGCCCGCTCTCTCCTCATATTCATTCGCCCAAGTGACACAATTACCATCTAGGGCTTTTTCACATCCTTCGATGAGACATATGCAATTGTATGAGCAACTTACTTATTTAAAAATATTTATACGCTCCTTTTCTGCAACACACTCAAAGCGTTTCCCAAATATACAGCTAGTCTGAGAGAGCCAGTTTGGTGTAATGGTTAAGAACGGCGGACTCTAATCTGGAGAAGCGGATTTGATTCCCTCCTCCACGTGCAGCCGGCTGGGTAACCTCGGGTCAGCCCCAAGTTTTCAGCAGAGCTCTTCTCAAGAGCAGTTCTCTCAAGAGCTCTCAGCCCCACCTATTTCCCTGCTTGTTTGTTGTAGAGAGAGAAAGGGAAGGCAATTGTAAGCCACTCTGAGACTCCGAATGAAGGGCAAGGTATAAATCCTCCTCCTCTTCCTCCTCCTCCTCTTCTTCTTCAGTTCAAACGATCAGCAAAACCACCAGCCCATTTCTCAAGGCTTTTCAAGTAATTTAACTTTACTTTTCTCCCCCTGAAGACCCCAGGAGATGTCACCAGCCATCAGCAACTGTGTGACATCACTTCCAGAGAAACCTGGAAGTGACATCACACTTATCTGGGTATTATTGGAAACTCTATGTCATTATGCCATCACTCATTTAAAAATTATTTCTCTTGGAGTGCCAGCTTGCAAAGCCCACTGGGGGCAAGAAGAAGAAGAAAACTTCAAAAAAAGCACTGCCAAAGTGACTTGGAAACCCTTAACATTCTATTGAAGTGTGGAGTGGATTCCAATTCTAAAAAGTGGATTCAAATTCACCTTCCAAAGCAGCCCTTTTCTTCTGCTGAATAGATCTGTTGCCTATAGATCGGTTGTAATTCCAGAAGATCTCCAGCCACCACCTGGACGTTGGCAACCCCAGCAGATGTACCACTTTATTACAGGTACTCTGTATGGCCCATGCTGGTTTCCTTTTACCCCTGGGAAGCATGTTAAAATTTGCAACTGGAGACTAACCAATAATTCTCATTGGGGAACTGTTTTCCTTCAAGAAGCCATAAAACGCTCCATAAAAATGGGTTTCTGCCTACATTCGTTGATTATTTTGAATGGACGCGTCTGGAGCATAAAGATGGACCCCAAGAATAATAACCCCAAACCCAAGCCTAGCCCCTACTTAACCTTACAATTATTACTTTTTGAGCCTCTCTCATTTCCAACACTAACATTGTTCTAAGAAGTTGTGACATGTTCTTTTCTCTTTGGCAAAACGTAACCCCCTTCTCTCCTCCTTTTGACTTTCTTCGCAGTATCAATCAGCGGCAAAGATGCGCCAAATGAACTTTAAATCAATAACAGCTCCCGTTCCTTGTATTGAAACTGTTTTATTATTTTAAAAGAGGGGAACAAATATAATCGAGCCCAATGTGTACATTTCCCCAACTACTGGGGCGAGGGAGGGGGCAGACCACAGTGCCTATCGGAAGGGATGGTTTTTGAGGTCGATTTCCCCCCCCCCCCCGAAGACTGAAAAGGCGAAATTAATTTTAAATTGTTTTAACATAGGCTGCATCAATGCAAAACCACAGAGTAGGATTCAGACGGGAGGTCTGGAGCAAATTAGCTAAGTCAGTAATTAAGTGCTTCTATTTTGTCTACCTTCTGTTATGTTGCTATACAAGAGGGCTGCGGCCATGTGTCAATAAACAGTTTTTAGCACAACACCAGTCTGAGATTGAGTTCAATTAGAATCCACACATCAATAGGATGTTGATTAAGGGGCTCCAAGTCACTTTGGCAGTGCTTTTTTGAAGTCCTAAATCCAGTCAAAAGCGCAATGAAATTAAGCATTTGCCAGCATGGTAAGATACTATTAATTACTGTTATAAATCTTGTAACAATAAATATTGTAAACCACCATGAAACCTGCATTGCTAGTACGGTGGCTAAGGAAATACACCTAAGGTTGGTCCTGGAGAGCAAGACAGCCAGCAGACCTTAGTAGTTTGGGGGTCAAACTAGGACTAGTCCAATCCCCACTCTGCCATTCTTGGGATGGTCTCTCTTTCCATTTTGGTGTAGTGGTTAAGTGCACAGACTCTTATCTGAGAGAACAGGTTTCATTCCCTACTCCTCCACATGCACCTACTGATGTGACCTTGAGTCAGTCACAAGTTCTTGCAGAGATGTTCCTTTTAAGAGCAGTTTCTGTCAGAGCTCTCTCAGCCCCACCAAGCTCACAGGGTGTCTGTTGTGGGGAGGGGAAGGAAAAGGGGATTGTAAACCGCTCTGAGACTCCTTTGGGTAGTGAAGGGCAGGGTGAAAATCCAATCTCTTCTCTTCTTTTTCTTCTCTCTCTGCTTACATACCTCAAAGGATTGTTGTAAGGATAAAATATGGGAATAGGAACTGTGGATGTCACCCTAACCTCCATGGAGAGAGCAATCATCTTGACTATTAAAAAAAATCTGATACCAGCAATTCACCTGTTTAGGTACATCAGTATTTGCTGATCTACAGAATTGACATAGATGCACCTCGTTTATCAGCATGTGAACAGAGGTATCCTCAGCTTTCTTCAACCCAGATATCAAAGTTCCCTCAATTTGGCCTACATAGAAATTGGCAGCTCATTTTTTCCCCTTAAGGGGAACTGAAGTAGTTATTGCAAATTCCAGACTGGTCTGAACCACCTTTAACAATAGCAACAGTAACCTTGGGATGTCTGGAAGAATTGCAATTTCTTCTCATTGCAAGAGACTTAACAGAGATGAACTATACCAGTAACACCAGTCCTGTTGTTATTATAGCAGAGCTAAACTGGCTGATGGGTGATCCAGGTTGGCAGCCATGTTGGTCTGAAGCAGTAGAACAGGGGCGGCCAAACTGTGGTTCAGGAGCCACATGTGGCTTTTTCACACGTATTGTGTGGCTCTTGAATCCGCCACTGCCCCATTAGCCAGCTTGGAGAAGGCATTTGTCTCTTTAATTCACTTATCCAAGCCAAGCCTGCTGGCATCTTGGAGAATGCATTTAAAGTTAAAGTCGCTTTCTTTCCACCTCTCTCTCCCATCTATGTTCCTTCCTTCCTTCCCTCCCTGTCTTGTAGCTCTCAAACATCTAATGTTCATGTCTTGTGGCTCTCAAACATCTGATGTTTATTCTCTGTGGCTCTTACGTTAAGCAAGTTTGGCCACCCCTGAAGTAGAACGTTGTTTGAGTCCAGTGGCAGCTTTAAAACCAACAAAGTTTTATTCAGGATATGAGCTTTCGTGTGCACACACGCTTCCTCAGATACAATGAAATGGAAGGTAGCAGTTTAAACATATAAGCAGAGTCTGACCAACAAATTAGCATGTAAAGTGATGAAGATATTTTAAGATATGCAAAGACAAAACAGGGATAACAAGCTACGTTTATATGGTCAGCATCTGTTTGGAGTTAATTAAGGCAGAAAAAAACCAGTAAAGCAATCAATATGTCAAAATAGGAGACAAATGTGTAAAAGTATCCTTCCTAATTGTGGGAAGTTAAGAGTTTAACTGCGACTTCGTAGTTATGCTCCATTAATCTCCTCTCAAGTATGGAAGTAACTTACAGCATTTTTTTCCCTTTGGTCTGGCTTTGCTTATATATTTGAATTGTTCCCTTCCATTTCATTGTATCTGAGGAAGTGTGCATGCACATGAAAGTTTATACCGTGAATAAACTTTGTTGGTCTTAAAGGTTTCACTGGATTCAAACTTTGTTCTGGCTGATGGCTGGCATGAATGAACAAGGAATGATCTCTAGACTTTTATCTGGGACAAAATGCTGGGACAAAAATCCTGGTCCCCAAATCCATCTTTTGTGAAATTATGGTGCAAGGATCTGGAAGAAGAAATTACAATATAAGGACTACATGATGGTCTACAGTCAGGGGCTTGGGGGTTTTGTGTGTGTGTTTTTTAGCAGGAATGCGCAGGAACGCAGTCCCGATTGGCTTGGTGTCAGGGTGTGTGGCCTAATATGCAAATGAGTTCCTGCTGGGCTTTTCCTACACAAAAGCTGTGTGAAGCAACGGTGACATCAGGGGGTGTGGCCTAATATGCAAATGAGTGCTACAAAAAAAGCCCTGTCTACAGTACCTTTCAAACCTACCTCTGTGAACCAGAGACAGCACTCAGAAGAACGTGCTGTTGCATTGCAGCCAACTCATGACAAACCTAACCATGGGGTATTCAAGACAAGAGATGACCAGAGGTTGCCTTCCTCCATTGTAGCAATCCCAGTCTTCCTTGGTGGTCTCCCATCTGAATACTGATCATAGCTGACCCTGCTTAGCTTTGAATCTCTGACAAGCTCAGGATAATTCAGGTTCATCATGATCACACTTAACATGCCATAAAATAAAACTCATCATATGCGCACACATCCCAAAATAGCCTGGAGAAAATGGAGAAGAAACTTCTACACATCACTGGTGGTGTTGGCCAAAGGTGCTTCATTATCACATAGGAAAAAAACTAACATAACATTCTTCCTTCCCAAACACTCATTATTTTATGACCCATAGATGACCCCTATATCTCAAAGAGTTACATGGAATTAATAAGCTTCCTGCTTTTGGCTATAGAAATGCAAATTGCTAAACTTTGGGAAAGCAGGCTTTTCTCTGCCAAAAAATCTTGATAGGCTATGATAAAGTATTTTTTTTTAAAGACATTCTGTATTGTAACTGTTCTTTGTCAATAATGTGATTACCTTTTGTCAACTTATGCGCCTGAAGCCAGTGCAGCATTTTAGTGCGCAGAAGCCCCATATGATCCCTGAAATAATGCTTCTAAGGCAGTGTTTCCCAGCCTATGGGTCAGGAACAAACAGTGAGGCTTAGTCCTTAGAAGCTGGTGGAAATACAGCAGATAGTTACATTCAGCAACTTCTGTGAGTAAATTGCACTAGTGAGATCACAAAAGTGTGTGCTTGCAAAGTGTGCTTATTTTGGCTGCTTTTTGAGTGTGTATGTGTGTGTGTTCACTTTCATTTAGTGGAAGTGTAGCCAGCTGCTGGAGGTGAGGAAATGAAGATTGTATTCAGGGGAACTGCAGTGCTGTATTTTTATTTATTTATTTTAAAGAATGGGGAAGTCTCCTGGCTGTACCCCCAAAGACCCCAGGTATTTTCTGAGTTGGACCTGGCAACCCTAGGCAGCAGCAGCCTTTGTGTGATGTTTGTTGACTTCTCAAAAACATATGGTTGGGCATTATATTTATTTATTTATTTGGATGTTTCCAACCACCCTTGCCTGGAGAACTGGGCTCAGGTGGTGTACAACATAATCATCAAAACATCAATAAAACAGGTTAAAACCAATAAAACACAGTAATTTAACTGAAGATGGCACTAAACATCCCAACTACGCCACTATCTCACAGTAGGGGAGAGGGTGGGAGTGCTAACATGGAACCACCACTGTTCTCAACCGAATACCTGACAGAACATCTCTGTCTTGCAAGCCCTGCGGAATTCTAACATCTTCCAGAGCATGGATGTTAAGGTTGGAGCCAGGTAGACAATGCCTTGAGTCTGGTCAAGAACAGCTAGACATCTCTTGGGCTTGGGGACCACTAGTAGTTTCTGATCCATAGAGTGCAGTGCTTTTCTGGGGGGATACCAGGACAGGCAGTCCTGCAGAAAGAAAATGGAATACTGGAATAGATAGATATCAAGGTCATTTTTACCTAGGATACAAAAAACCTGGATGGATCCCTGTACAAAGAATAAAAGTTTGAGTCCAGTGGCACCTTTAAGGAATCAAAGTTTTATTCAAGGTATGAGCTTTTGTGTGCACGCACACTTTCTCAGATACAATTAAATGGAATTTACCAGTCCATACATAGTAGGCAGACAGTTGTGGGCAGTAAATTAACATGCAACATAATGAAGATATTTAAATAGCAAGCTCAGTTTATATGGTCACCATTTAACACAAGATGTTTTAATGGATGAAAAGACCAAACAAAATCACAAGCTAAGTCTCCTTGGTCACCATTTGGATTCAGTTCCGGGGAGAGGGGACACAGAAGCAAATAAATATGTCTAAATTGGAGGCCAATATATCCTTAATTGTGAAGAGCTAAGACTAACTGAAAGAGCCCTGTGGCGGAGAGTGGTAAAGCTGCAGTACTGCAGTCCTAAGCTCTGCTCACGACCTGAGTTTGATCCCTGTGGAATCTGGGTTTATATAGCCGGCTTGAGGTTGACTCAGCCTTCCATCCTTCCAAGGTCGGTAAAATGAGTACCCAGCTTGCTGGAGGGAAAGTGTAGATGACTGGGGAAGGCAATGGCAAACCACCCTGTAAAAAGTCTGCCGTGAAAGCAATGTCACCCCAGAGTCAGAAACGACTGGTGCTTGCACGGGGGACTACCTTTTTAAGAGTAATTGAAGGCAATAGAAGAGGACGGCAAAGGATGAGGTGGTTAGACCGTGTTATCCATGCAACGAACATCAATTTGAGTGAATTTAGGAGGATGGTGGAAGATGGAAAGGCCTGGCATGATGTAGTCCATGTGGTCGTGAAGAGTCAGATTCAACTGTGTGACTGAACAACAACAACAAAGAGTAATTAACTGTGTGGCCCTGTTGTTATGCTCCATTCATCTCTTCTCAAGCATGGATGTAACTAACAGCATCCTTTTCTTCGAAGTGGGGTGACTGGTTTTGCAGTGGTTATGTCTCCTCCCCTGTCAACAGACAAAGAAAAGACAGACTTGTGAGTCACCATAATTAAGAGGACAGGAACCCTTGTTCTAGGGGACAGGCAGGCTTCAGATTCAGTGGGAGCTCACAGGAGCACAGCTCCTGAACCTTTCTGAGCGTTCCACCTCCTCCTTCTGAGAGTTCCGCTTCCTTGTCCATTGAATAGTAGTGCAACTGCATAACAATCCCTGGATGAGCTCCACCACTTATTTTTCTACAAAACAACCCAAGAACAGCAGTTGTGGCTGCAGCAGGACAGGGAAGGTAAGAAAACCACACTCTGTGTGTGTGTGTGTGTGTAGGAATCCTTCTACCCATGAAAAAGCTGTGCTAGATCTAAGCCATACTAAAGAATGCTATGAGAAAAATGTAAACGAACATGTTAAAAAAGCGAGTGTTGACCTCCAAAGCAAAGATGTGAAGTAAGGGAAGAAGATTAAAGGCATTGCCTCTACTCTTTTGATTATCTGCCTGGGCAGAGTGGGGAAAATTTAATTATAAACGGCTAACTGAGAAAGCTCAGGCCTGTTATTATGGTCTGCTGGCCCAGAAGGGAGTGCGGAGTGGTTGCCCGCTGCATTCCTTGGTCACCTGGCTCTCTTCTCTTACCATGAACAGCCTTGAACCCCATGCCGATGCTGCAGCAGCACTAGAATCGAGCAAGGCAGCATGAGCTGAAAAGCAGACAGCTGTTGCAAGCGGAATTTTCGCGCCAGGAGTGGAGTCTTCCATTTCGTGCTGGACCTGGGCACAGCATCTTCCCTGCCATTGGTGATAATGATAATATTGGATTTATATCCTGCCCTCCATTCTAAATCTCAGAGCAGCTCACAATCTCCTTTACCTTCCTCCCCCACAACAGACACCCTGTGAGGTAGGTGGGGCTGAGAGAGCTCTTACAGCAGCTGCCCTTTCAAGGACAGAGTCTCAGAATGGCCTACAATCTTCTTCCCCCACAACAGAAGAAGAAGAAGATGATATTGGATTTATATCCCGCCCTCCACTCCAAAGAGTCTCAGAGCGGCTCACAAACTCCTTTACCTTCCTCCCCCTCAACAGACACCCTGTGAGGTAGGTGGGGCTGAGAGAGCTCTTATAGCAGCTGCCCTTTCAAGGACAGAGTCTCAGAATGGCCTACAATCTTCTTCCCCCACAACAGAAGAAGAAGAAGATATTATTGGATTTATATCCCGCCCTCCACTCCAAAGAGTCTCAGAGCGGCTCACAAACTCCTTTACCTTCCTCCCCCACAACAGACACCCTGTGAGGTAGGTGGGGCTGAGAGAGCTCTTACAGCAGCTGCCCTTTCAAGGACAGAGTCTCAGAATGGCCTACAATCTTCTTTCCCCACAACAGAAGAAGAAGAAGATGATATTGGATTTATATCCCGCCCTCCACTCCAAAGAGTCTCAGAGCGGCTCACAAACTCCTTTACCTTCCTCCCCCACAACAGACACCCTGTGAGGTAGGTGGGGCTGAGAGAGCTCTTACAGCAGCTGCCCTTTCAAGGACAGAGTCTCAGAGTGGCCTACAAGCTCCTTTATCTTCTTCCCCCACAACAGACACCCTGTGACGTAGGTGGGGCTGAGAGAGCTCTCCCAGAAGTTGCCCTTTCAAAGACAGCTCTGTGAAAGCTATGGCTGACCCAAGGCCATTCCAGCAGGTGCAAGTGGAGGAGTGGGGAATCAAACCCAGTTCTCCCAGATAAGAGTCCACCCACTAAACCACTGCATCAAACTGACCCTTACACAGCTGATGTCTAAAGCAGCCAGAGCACTGTTGGGATCATCAGTGCTTTTCAAGAAAAGAGTAATCTGAGGGTTCTTTTCCATCCCAAACACAAGAGCCACAGTTCTCTTCCTGCTCTTCCCGATCATGCAGTGAACGCTGTACGTTGCCCATCATCGCTATGGTGATATTAGGAGGCTGCTCCACAGATGGTCAAAGGGAAACAGCTCAGACGCATCTGCATTCCTGAGGCCATCTGAATCACCGACCTGGGCACTTTCCCATGTGGATGATCCAGGGAAGTCACATGTGGAGCAGGACAGCAGGGATTTGGATCCTACTTTCCATTGTTCCTGAGTCCCCAAGCTCAGTCCTGCAGGCTCCAACTGAGCCAGGCAAGAACACCATTAAATATACACACTTCTGCTCACATATACCAGGGGTGGCCAACGGTAGCTCTCCATATGGCAAGCATGGCCAATGGCTGGGGCTGATGGGAGTTGTAGGCAAAAAACATATGGAGAGCTGCCGTTGGCCACCCCTGACATTTACAACACAAGGCAAGAGACATTCAGAGGTGGTTTGCCATTGCCTGCCTCTGTTCTACAACCCTGGGCTTACTTGCTGGTCTCCCATCCAAATATTAACCTCGGCCAGCCCTGCTTAGCTTCCAAGATCTGATGAGATTGGGCTAGCCTGGGCGGTATGAATCTTACCTTGCTGCTTAACAAGGTTGGAAGCCTTCCTCTCATCTCCTTCTCTAGAGGAAGTGGCTGTTCTAAGGGTTGCCAACTTTGACGTGGGCAATGCCTGGAGATTTGGGGAAGGGGCCTGGAGAGAGCAGAGTTTGAGAAGGGAGCTCCATGGATATTTGATGTTACTTTAGGGTTCTCATTCCTTCTAGACTCTATGGTATATCATAGCTGGGGCAGTGATGCTCCGTATTCTTGTGCTTGGGGGGGCACAGTGGAAGGGCTTCTAGCCCCACTGGTGGACCTCTTGATGGCACTTGGTTTTTTTGGCCACTGTGTGACACAGAGTGTTGGACTGGATGGGCCGTTGGCCTGATCCAACATGGTTTCTCTTATGTTCTTATAACTGTGGAGTCCACTCAAAGCTGCTATTTCCTTCTAGGGAACTGATCTCTGCAGTCGGGAGATCAGTTGTAATTTCAGGGGGACTCCAAGTGCTACCTTGAGGTTGGCAACCCTGTTCTTCCACCAGTGAAAAGGCCTCTTAAGTTGGAGAAAGACTCTGAACTTTGCTGAATGAAGTGATAGGATACGGGCCAGTGTATAGTACAAGCATCCTGCACTGACTGAGTTTCATTTTGATTGTGATTCTTGAAACAATGGTCTGTCTTACAGTGATTGCCCTGAAGCTGTGACTGAGCTTGCTCTATCAAAGCAAAATATGGTTGCCAACTCCAGGTTGGAAAAATTCTGGATATTTGGGGGTAGGTTCTGGGGAGGGTGGAGTTTGGGGAGGGAAGGGACCTCAGCAGAATATTGAACCATTGATCTCCACCCCCCCCCCCCCCCAAAAAAAAGCTGGAGGACAGTTGAATTCTAGGAGATCCTCACACCCCTCCTAGAAGCTGGTCACTTTTAAGCCAAGTCATCCCTCTATCAGTTTCTGCAGAAAATGTCTGCTAAAGGATAAACCTCCTAACTAGCCCTTTTCCAGAAAGAGATTCCAGGACTGAAATGTTATGAACACATGCTTCATCCTACCTGTTTGGCTACAAGCGTAGCAGAAGGAAACATTTTAATGCTTTTGCTTTGAGCTTACATTTTTGACATATCGGAATAACAGGAAACACTGCAATGTAGACCTGATTTTCATGGGTTTACAGCCACAACAGTTCAAGTAGCAGCAGCAACTAGTGGCGCAACATTCAAAGTAAAAGGCAATTGAATCTGCTGCTTTTAGGGATCTGAAAGCAGTCAAGTTTGAATTTGCAGGATGAATTTTGCTGCCATTGGCTATGTTTTGTTTTGCTAGGTGTACATAATCCAGAGTCTTGGCTTACCTTTCAAGCTCCTGGTAAGGATGAAGGAGTTGACAGTTCCTTTGCCATAACCTTCTCAAATGTTTTTGGGAATATCTAGTGGCCATAACATGTACACTTGAGCAAGTGAATGCCACCCTAAGCCAAGAAGGCAAGATGTTGCCTTCTTCAAACGGAGGAACCTTGGATTTGCTAGTGACAGTGCTTTCTGTGGATAGAGACACTGCCATTTTTGATGTGTTCATGACTATCCAATATGGCCACTAAAGGTCAGGATTTTTTTTTTTATCTCTGAGATGGTCGCAATGGAATATCCATCCACCCCCTGCCATATCTCACAGGAAAGATTCAGTTATAATAGATCCAGGGGCTTTTTTGAGCAGGAACACACAGGAATGAATTTCTGGCTGGCTTGGTGTCAGGGGGTGTGGCCTAATCTGTAAATGAGCTCCTGCTGGGCTTTTTCTATTTGAAAAAAAAAGCCCTGAATAAATCAAAATAGGTAATGGAGAAAACAGCTGGGTCAAAAACCAGAGATTCCAACTAAGAAGAGGGTCTTCTGAAAACTCACTTTGCTCCTGCTAACCTGCTGGTCCATCTGCTAGACCACATGTCTTGAAAGAATGAGTTATGTTGGGCATATTAAAAGTCAGAGCACAGAGAAATCAATGCAGCTGCTTCATCAAACCATTCCGGCATATCGGTGGACACTTTCCAATGATAACATTCCTAGAGAAAGTATGTGGCAACCTGTAAATAGAAAGAAGGTGTGGTAAGAACAGTAGGAGCATCTCTCATTTGAAAGGGCTTCTGGAGTTAGTCAGTGCCAATTCACCCTTCATGCTTTTCCCACAGGTCTCCTGTCTCCAGGGCTTTTTTTGTAGAAAAAGCCCAGCAGGAACTTGTTTGCATATTAGGTCACACCCCTTGATGTCACCATCATTTTCCACAAGAATTTTTTTGTACAAAAACCCCAGCAGGAACTCATCTACATGTTAGGCCACACCCCCTGACACCAAGCCGGCTGGAAATGCATTCCTGTGTGTTCCTGCTCAACAAAAGCCCTGCCTGTCTCCCAGGAGCAGCATTTTGGGGAAAACCTTTGAGTTGAACTAATGAAGAACAGGGTCGACCCTAGACTGTCTGGCACCCTAGGCGAGGCTAACTTCTGGCATCCCCCTGCACTGATAACCTCACTGAGACATGGGGGGGAGAGGGTGCCCAATCTGGCGCCCTCAGAAGGCCGGCACTCTAGGCAATTGCCTAGTTTGCCTAGTGGTAGCGCTGGCCCGGAGGAGGAGGTGACAACTGTTCTGTTGATGGAAATCCCTTTCTCTGGATCCAGCCCGGGATGAGGATCCTGTGCTATCTTCATCTCTTCACGTGTCCTGTCATGGATTGCCTTTCCGTAACTACTGCTTCACTGCCAGGTATTTGTCCTTGACAGTTTGTGCTTCATTCAAGAGGCACTAACCATCTTGCAGTTAATTCCCATCCCCACGCCGCTAAAAAGTCTCGCAATAGCAACCATCTCTCTTACCAAGGCTTTTTTCTAGCAGGAACTCCTTGGCATATTAGGCCACACACCCCACTGTAAGCCAATCCTCCTGGAGCTTACAGTAGGCCCTGTACCAAGAGCCCTGTAAGCTCTTGGAGGATTGGCTGCATCAGGGGTGTGTGGCCTAATATGCAAAGGGGTTTGTTAAATAGTGGGTTCAATGCATGAAAGAGGCGAAGTTGCAGTGATCAAAGCTCTTTATTGTGATAACAGCATGGCAATGGTTAAACTAAAGAGTACTGTGCAGGGCCAACGGGGCCAAATATATACACAATCCAGTTCCAGCACTGGAACGCCATTGGGTCATAAGAACAAAAGAGAAGCCATGTTGGATCAGGCCAATGGCCCATCCAGTCCAACACCCTGTATCACACAGTGGCCAAATTTTTTTTGTATGTATATATATATATATATATATATATATACACACACACACACACACACACTGTGGCTAATAGCCACTGATGGACCTCTGCTCCATATTTTTATCTAACCCCCTCTTGAAGCTGTCTATGCTTGTAGCCACCTTCCACATGTTAATCACCCTTTGGTGAAGAAGTACCTCCTTTTAGCCATTATAACCCGACTGCTCAGCAATTTCATTGAATGCCCACGAGTTCTTGTATTGTGAGAAAGGGAGAAAAGTACTTCTTTCTCTACCTTCTCCATCCCATGCATAATCTTGTAAACCTCTATCATGTCACCCCGCAGTTGACGTTTCTCCCAGCTAAAGAGCCCCAAGCGTTTTAACCTTTCTTCATAGGGGAAGTGTTCCAAACCTTTAATCATTCTAGTTGCCCTTTTCTGCACTTTTTCCAATGCTATAATATCCTTTTTGAGGTGCGGTGACCAGAATTGTACACAGTATTCCAAATGAGACCGCACCATCGATTTATACAGGGGCATTATGATACTGGCTGATTTGTTTTCAGTTCCCTTCCTAATAATTCCCAGCATGGCGTTGGCCTTTTTTATTGCAATCGCACACTGTCTTGACATTTTCAGTGAGTTATCTACCATGACCCCAAGATCTCTCTCTTGGTCAGTCTCTGCCAGTTCACACCCCATCAACTTGTATTTATAGCTGGGATTCTTGGCCCCAATGTGCATTGCTTTACACTTGGCCACATTGAACATCAACTGCCACGTTGACGCCCACTCACCCAGCCTCAACAGATCCCTTTGGAGTTCGTCACAATCCTCTCTGGTTATTACCACCCTGAACAATTTAGTGTCATCTGCAAACTTGGCCACTTCACTGCCTGCTCTCAACTCCAAATTATTTATGAACAAGTTAAAGAGCATGGGACCCAGTACTGAGCCCTGCGGCACTCCACTGCTTACCGTCCTCCACTGCGAAGACTGCCCATTTATACTCACTCTCTGCTTCCTATTAATTAGCCAGTTTTTGATCCACAAGAGGACCTGTCCTTTTACTCCATGACTCTCGAGCTTACTAAGGAGCCTTTGATGAGGAACTTTATCATTTGAACCAGCAGGGGGCTGTGATTGGTCTGGGGAAGCAGGGATTTAAATCCTGCTTCCCATTGCTCCCCAGTCCCCAAGCTCAGTCCTATGGCTCCAAGGAGCCTGGAAGGAACTGCTTCAACACAAGTCCACATACATGAGTTCCTGCTAAAAAAAAAGCCCTGTCGCTTACTAATACTACCTAGCTCTTTCTTCTTGGTTCCCGGAACCCCCTCTCCTGTGTATCCATTCACTTGTACAATGCTGAAGTTTTAGACATCTTTGGAAATGTTGTTTTGTTGTCGTCGTCACCATCACCATCGTCATCATCACTATCTTAGAAACCTTACTAGAAAGCACCCACCTTCAATAGCATAAGAATAATGCAAACATGTATGGGAAATACACAGACACAAGACAAGGAGGGACTGAAAGGAAATGCAATGTAGCGTGATACTGTTCATTTAGCAAAAGGGGACCTACAGCAGTCAACGGCCTGGGACCCGCATCCCAGCTCCTCTTGAGGTTTGCAGAAAACTCATCTTGCCCGTCTAGACGAGCACAAAGGAGAGTTCAGAACCTGAATCCCACCTCCACCCCCCACCCCTTCTTCTCCCCCGCTGCAGGTTCATTAAGGCTCTTTCGCGTCCCTCCACCCCGCCAGAAAACAGTCTGCATTTGGGGGCCGTTGAAGCGTTTGATATTTTCCACTCTGCGAGTCAAGGGCATTTACAGTCGGCGTCAGAATGTTCTGTCAGTCTGAGGGAAGCACTTTGAAGTGTTTGTGGTCTGGGCCACATGTGCAGGCAAGATGTGCCTTTCCCTGCAGCGGCTCTTACTCAGCTTGCATTCCCAGAGTCATGTGACAAGGAACAACACAACTTAACTCTTTCCTGCCACCGGAGACCGTTTCCAGCTGAGAGACGACTACTGGTGCAAAGCGGGGGGAGGCCGCTAGGCACCAGATCACCAGATCCTTTTCCTCTGGCTCAAAACGTATCCCCAAGATCATCTGCAACCAGACTAGAAATTCACTGGCCTGATGGCGACTGGGTTTTAGTCTTTCCCTTTTCAGCACAGCCAATTAGAGATGCCAACCTCCAGGTGGGACCTGGGGACCCCCCCAGAATTCCAGCTCAACTCCAGACTAGAGGGATCACTTCCCTGGGAGAAAATGGATGCTTTGGAGGGTGGACTATATGGCATTGTACTCCACTGAGGTCCCCGTCCTCCTCAGGCTCCTTCCCCAAATCTCCAGGAGTTTCCAAACCTGGAGCTGGCAACCCTACTCTCCCCAGCCCCTGCCAGTGGCCAAGAGGGACCTAGCAACCGTAAGCTTGGTGTAGTGGTCAAGAGTGTTGGACTAGAATCCAGGAGGCCCAGGTTTCAATCTTCATTCTACCATGGTAGCTTGCTGGGTGACCTTGGTTCAGCCACAAACTCCCAGCCTAACCTACCTCACAGGGTTGCTGAAGACCAACAAAGTTTTATTCAGGATGTAAGCTTTTGTGCGCTAAAAGCACACTTCTTCAGACAATCGTACGGGATGGAATTAGCAGTCCTACATATATAGAGTGAATTCGTATACAAATGTTTTTTTGAAATGTTTTTTTTAACAGATGAAAGGAATAATAAATTGGTGTCTGGTAACTGTTGGTTTGGTTTGACTGGGCAGAAAAAAACAGCAAGAGCAATGAACATCAGAACTGGAGATTGATATCTATGTCATTAGGTTTCTTAACCGTTAAGAGTAATAACAGAATCTGTTGTGATGTTCCATTGTAATGTTGTAACGTTCCATTGGTCACCTCTCAAGCATGGGTTGAAATAGCAACATTTTTCTGTAGAATGAAGTTGGCTTCTACTCTGTTCAAATACTTGTACAAAAATACATTAGAATACAATGGATTTATACCTCTCAAGTATGGCTTAAACTAACAACATCCTCTTCTAAGAGTAGTTCTGTCAAGAGAGATTTCTACTCTGTTACAGTGCATCATATCACAGACATTATTCTGAGACACTATGCTAAAAGAGGAATACATTTGGAATACCGTGGATGTATAGCCCTACTTGGTGAGAATGGGTTAGCATATGTAATGTGATAAGAAACCAATATCCCTGCTCAGTCTCAAGCTGCCCACCTGTATCTATCATGGATGGGGTGGAATTCTAGCAGGAACGCCTTTGCATATTAGGCCACACACCCCTGATGTAGCCAATCCAAAAAAGCTTACAAGGCTTTGTTTTTTGTAAACTCTTGGAGGATTGGCTACATCAGGGATGTGGCCTAATATGCAAAGGAGCTCCTGCTAGAATTCCACCCCTGAGCATGGAGTTGTTGTGAGAATAAAATGCAGGAACAGAGAATGATATAAGGTGCTTTAAAAGGTAAAGGTAGTCCCCTGTGCAAGTGACTCTGGGGTGACGCTTTAACAATGTTTTCACAGCAGACTTTTCCCCCAGTCATCTACACTTTCCCCCCAGCAAGCTGGGTACTCATTTTACCGACCTCAGAAGGATGAAAGGCTGAGTCAACCATAGCTGGCTACCTGAACCAGCTTCCGCTGGGATTGAACTCAGGTCGTGAGCAGAGGGCTCCGATTGCAGTACTGCAGCTTTACCACTCTGCACCACGGGGCTCTCTTAAGGTGCTTTGGACCCCCGTTAGGGAGAAAGGTTGGATATACGTCTAAATCTCTGATAGTCAACATGGCCCCATTTGTGGATACTTAAACCCAGGGCTTTTTTGGTAGAAACAGCTCAGCAGGAACTCATTTGCATATTAGACCACACCCCGTGACATCACCATTGTTTCACACAGGGCTTTATTTGTAGAAAAAGCCCAGCAGGAATTCATTTGCATATTAGCCATACCCCCTGATTGCAAAGCCAGCCAGAACTGTGTTCTTGCTCAAAAAAGCCCTGCTTAAACCTGTGTATTGGTGCCACATTGAGAGAAGGGAGGTTTTCCTCCAAGCTCATTAAAAACAACAACAACCCAGGAGGGCGCATAGAAAAAATCCAAAAACAGAGAGTTTTCTACACTTGCTGTCTGCGTGGGCAGGCAGGGAAAGTGAAGTGGAACCCCTAACCCTCGTGATGTTCCCCCATCAGCTGCTATCCCCTGCTAAGGCAGTGGTGCTGGAGGCAGGGGGCTGAGAAGGAGGAGTGGGAACCTCCACCACTGCCCCGCAACCTTTCCAAACGTTGCTGGCCCACTGAACTTGTCAGAGTGGCAACTGCTACCAGCAACACATCATAAGTCAGACCAGTCAGCTGGCTGGGTTAAGCGATGGAGGTGATGCAGCTGGGTGGAGCAGTGCCAAGGGGGGCTGCCAGGCAGGCTGAGTGATAGGGAGGGGCACAGCAGGGTAACGTCCCCACAAGTCTTGCAGGTCCCCTCTTTTAATTTTTTTTTTTTTTGCCCTTGAGTCAAGCTGATTTGTCTGGCAGCCCCTAGTGGGGCTAAAAGTCAAGGGATGTTCAGAGGTGACTTACTATCACCTGCCTCTGTGTCCCGGTCCTGGTATTCCTTGGAGGTCTCCATCCAAATACTAGCCAGTGTTAGCTCTGCTTACCTTCTGAGATCTGACAAGGTCAGGCTTGCCTCGGCTATCCCAGTCAGGGCTTCTCAGGTCCCCTCTTCTAAATAAATAAATTGCCAGAACGGAAGGACACAAAAATATGAGTGGAAGAATTCACCAAAATCTAGTTTTCCTATTAGTGTGTGTAAGTCCACTATGACAACCCTCAATTGGTGGTGGTTAGGGTTACACTTATTCTATTGTGCAGTCATTCATGAATGTGCAAAGTGCCACCAAGTCTCAGCCAACCTACGACAAGAAGTAGATGATGATATTGGATTTATATCCCGCTCTCCACTCTGAATCTCAGAGTCTCAGAGCGGCTCACAATCTCCTTTACCTTCTTCCCCCACAACAGACACCCTGTGAGGTGGGTGGGGCTGAGAGAGCTCTCCCAGAAGCTGCCCTTTCAAGGACAACCTCTGCCAGAGCTATGGCTGACCCAAGGCCATTCCAGCAGGTGCAAGTGGAGGAGTGCGGAATCAAACCCGGTTCTCCCAGATAAGAGGCCACGCACTTAACCACTACACCAAACTGGCTCTCATAGGGTTGTCAAGGGAAGAGACAAACAGGTGGTTTGCCCATTGCCTGCCTCTGCATAGGCATCCTGAACTTCTTTGGAGCTTTCCATCCAAGCACTAAGCAGGGCTGACCCCGCTCAGCTTCCGAGATCCAGTAAGATTGCTAGTGACAGTGCTTTCTGTGGACAGAGACATTGCCATCTTAGATATGTTCAGGACTATCCAATATGGATAACCTGGGCCATCCGAGTTAGGGAAAAGATCTAAAAGATGTAATAATAACACCAAACTTACATGAGAGAGAAACTCCACAGCTATGTATGAATGCTTCACTGTAAAGGAGTGCTATTATCAGTATGTTGAAATGACTGTTTTAAGACAAGAATCATTTTAAAGGTTTTAAAATCAGAAGATGGTAGGATTGCCAAGTCTGACTCAAGAAATATCTGGGGACTTTGGGAGTGCCAGGAGATTTGGGGTCGGAGTCAGGAGCAAAGGTGTGACAAGCACGATTGAACTCCTAGGGGAGTTCTGGCCATCACATTTAAAGGGACCACATGTCTTTTAAATGCCTTCCCTCAGTTTGGAAATAATGAAGGATAGGGGCACCTTCTTTTGGGGCATATAGAATCGGACCTTCTGGTCCAAACTTTTTGAAACTTGGGGGGTGTTTTGAGGAGAGGCACTGGATGCTATGCTGAAAATTTGGTGCCTCTACCTCAAAAAGCAACCCCCCCCCCCAGAGCCCTAGATACTCAAAGATCAATTCTCCTGTATACCCAGGGCTTTTTTTGAGCAGGAATGCACAGGAATGCAGTTCTGGCTGGCTTGGCTTCAGGGAGTGTGACCTAATATGCAAATGAGTTTCTGCAGGGCTTTTTCTACTAAAAAAGCCCTATGTGAAAGAATGGTGACATCAGGGGAGTGGCCTAATATTCAAATGAGTTCCTGCTGGGCTTTTTCTACAGAAAAGCCCTTATTATACCCTATGGGAATTGGTCTCCATAGAGTATAATGGAGTGCCCAGCAGACATTTCCTTTCTGCCCCCACCTTCTGATGACCATATAGCAGTGGAAATAATGAAGGATAGGGGCACCTTCTGCCCCAAACCGAGGGATCCCCTGCCCCCACCTGGGGATTGACAGAAAGAATACTCTCCTTGTTACAAAACAAAATCAAAATATAATTACAATACTTTCCATTTACAACATTGTGTTACAATATAAATTCCAGTGACAAATACCATCCGAAGCACACAACTTCACTGCTGTCCATAAGACGATATCAGGTTCTTTCCAAACAATACAGTCCGACGATGCAAAACCGGTCCATTCTCATTTCAGATCCTTATGATCCTTCCTCTGGGATGGTCTTATTGATTTTGAATGCAGTAGTCTGATGGTGCCTTATTTAGTGCTGTAGCGATTGGCCCAGCCCATCTCCATGGAGTTAGTCCTCACCAGCTCCACCTGGCATTGGTTGTCTTGCCTTTTCTAAGCCAGCTTTCAAAGCTGCTGGTATACTGCTTTGCTTCCAGCCATGCCTTGGGGCTTTCCTCATGAGGAGTACCTCCTGGCCTCTGAAAACAGTGTATAGTAAAGAAATAAGGCACCATCAGACTACTGCATTCAAAATCAATAAGACGGTCCCAGAGGAAGGATCATAAGGATCCGGAACGAGAACGAACCAGTTTTGCATCGTCGGACTATATTGTTTGGAAAGAACCTGATATCATCTTAGGGACAGTAGTGAAGTTGCTTCGGATGGTATTTGTCACTGGAATTTATATTGTAACACCATGTTGTAAATGGAAAATATTGTAATTATATTTTGATATTGTTTTGTAGCACAGAGAGTATTTTTTCTGACATTTCCTGATCGTTGAACCTCCATGGTCCTGGCATTGTTTGACCCTACCTGGGGATTGGCAACCCTAGAAGATGGTATGATGAAGTCATCATTAGCTGGAGTGGACACACCCTGTTCTTTTGTAAACGAGGTTGTGCCAGTTTATGAAGCAGTACAAAGTCCAGTGAAGAATGATGCTGGTAACATCCACAGTACACTTTTACCCATATTTTGAAACAACTATTGTTTGTCTCCCAGCCCTCAGTTTAACAGGCACCCCAGCAGCTGTGTTAAGGACGCTGGCCAAGAAATCACCTCTTGCCCTCGTCAACAGTGAGAGAGGTCATCTGCTGAGCAAACACCCACAATCCCTCATTCTGAATATCTGAGGAAAGGGAAGGCAATGGAATTTACTTCCCTTGTGACCTGCGGTTTTCAGAGCACGGCTGGGGTCCTGCAGAGTTTACAAGGCAATAACTTCAAATCTCTTCATTATATTGGATTTGAGGAGAGCAGAAGATCCCTCACGCTCAGGGCTCCGAGGAAGGATTAAACTGCCCCCTTTATCCGGGTCTTAAATGAAAGCAATTACATTGGCTACAAGCTTTGATACGGAGAAAAAGAAACGCATTTAATTGCTATTTGCTGTGGAGCCTAAATAACATTTCAGAAATCTATAGCCAAGCTAATTAATTTAAGCCAACATTTATTTCAGTGAAATCTCTTTCTCTCACACACACACCCTCTCCGCCCCCCTCACTTTCTCTCCCTCATATTTTCCCAGCTGCATTAACTCCCAAAACGATGCCAGGATCACATATCCAGCCCCCGCAAAAGAGAGGCTGCTGATACGGTCTGTGTGCTTTTGTGATCTTCTTGTTCTGCAGATGTACTCTCCAGATGTGGTGAACTTCAAATCTGGGCAAGCAGTACTGGATGCTGGATTTCAAGATGTCTCTCCTATCCCCATCCCAGGACTGTCTGATCAGAAATGTGTAATACTTCTGCATTCATAGAGAACCACTTGCCAGAACCACTGGCCTTGGACTGACATACTTGAGGGACCACCTCTCCCCATAAATGCCCCGGAGGGCACTGCCGTCTGCTACACAGCACCTCCTGACCACCCCTGGCCCAAAGGACGTCCGTCTCACCTCAACCAGGACCAGGGCTTTTTCAGCTCTGGCTCCTGCCTGGTGGAATCAGCTCCCTATGGAGATCCAGGCCCTACCTGAGCTACTGCCATTTCGTAGGACCTGTAAGACGGAGCTGTTCTGCCGGGCTTTTGGTTGAGGCAGAGAGCATCCTATTCTACCAACTATTCCATCAGTTGGCCTCCCTTGTTGTGACATCATGCTTTATAGCCTTGTTGAGGCGCTGAATCTGATTTTAACACCACTACTTCTTCTTGGGCCAAAAACTGTACTCTGTGAAATGTGCCCTTTCTGCCGATGATGCACCTTATTTAGTTTTATCGTTCTGCTGTTTTGGTTTTATTGTATTGTTTTAAATTTGACTTGTTGGTTTTTTATTGTCTAATCTATGCTGTGATCTGCCCTGAGTCCGTTATGGGAAAGAGCAGAATATAAGTTCACTAAATAAAACAAAAATAGCGAATGGCTTATACGAACAGCAACTAACATCTTGGCCTCTAATCGCTATGTCTTACTCTAGAATAAAGGTCATGTGATGTTAGGGCAACTCCACAAATTACTGATTCCTTAACCCTACAAAATATAAGAGGGTGTCTTTAAATTGTAAATTTCATAATTACAAAATGGGTATGTTTTCAGCTTTACATTCCCACAGAAGCTGGACCTACTTTGGCTCCCTCTCCCATTCTGCAACTTGCAAAGGGACCATAACATTTTGAAATCTGAGCAGAATAGTCCAGTTTATTGATTTAGATTTTTTAGACCACCCTTCCCTGTGGGACCAGGCTCCAGGTGGGATACATCAGTTTAAAAAAAATCAATAAACATTCACATACTAAATACACAACTAAAAACAAAATACAGAAATCAACCTATTAATTTGATAAGATGGCATTAAGACTACCAAATGTGCTACCACCTCGTAGGGTGGGGGAGGCAGGAAAACAGGAGTGTGAGTGCCAGACAGAGGAAAACCGTCACTGTTCTCAGTCTGTCCACTGTCCTCTGCCTACAGGCTCTGTGGAACTGCATTAAGTCCCGCAGGACATGGACACTGTCAGAGAGTTTGGGGCCAGGGCTGAAAACACCCTGGGAACCGCTGGAATAGAGAATTCAGTACATTTGTTCTGAGTAACTTGACCTTCTGAGAATTTCAGCCATCTTTGGAATAAATAAAGCATACAGTTGATATCTATCACAAGTCGTGGCATTCTTTTCCTCTGGCACGTTTTGAGCACACACCAGCTTAGTTCACAGCCTGTTTACCAGTTGCAAACAGGGAGCTGTTTGGATATGTCTTAATCAGGGGTGGAATTCTAGCAGGAGCTCCTTTGCATATTAGGCCACACACCCCTGATGTAGCCAGCTGTAAGCTCTTGGAGGATTAGCTACATCAGGTGTATGTGGCTTAATGTGCAAAGGAGCTCCTGCTAGAATTCCACCCCTGGTCTTAATGAAGTCAAGTTTGTCTGTTTGCATGATTATGCTGTTGTCTAGCTCAGTTATGGCACTTTTTCACACTGCCCACCATTGCCAATCGTCTGTCATTACCTCCAATTCCAAAAGGCACATAGTTAAAAGAAGAAGAAGAAGAAGATATTGGATTTATATCCCGCCCTCCACTCCAAAGAGTCTCAGAGCGGCTCACAATCTCCTTTACCTTCCTCCCCCACAACAAACACCCTGTGAGGTGGGTGGGGCTGGAAAGGGCTCTCACAGCAGCTGCCCTTTCAAGGACAACCTCTGCCAGAGCTATGGCTGACCCAAGGCCATCTCAGCAGGTGCGAGTGGAGGAGTGGGGAATCAAACCCGGTTCTCCCAGATAAGAGTCCGCACACTTAACCACTACACCAAACTGGCTCTGAAACAAAACCAGTTAAAGGTTTTTTAGTTGAGACTTACTACTAGGGTGACTGTGCCTTCTGTTTCTACCTATGAATGCAGCTAGTCTAACAATCACTTCTGAGAGATACCCCTGTCTGCACAAGTGCGAAAAGCAGGCAATGCAATCTAGATGATACAAATCATGAAACAATACATCTGACTGTGCCAGCACAAAGAGAGGATGAACTGCAAGTGATCTCCTACTTAACAATGCAAGTAAGTCACTTTAATGACCATGTCGTGACTCAGAGGTTGTGTGCCTCAGTTGTCAACCAAGGAAATTTATTCATTGGACAGAGCAAAAACAGCTGTGAGCTACAAGAACCTAGCCCCATACAACAAGCAACTACTTGTAAATTAAGCATGTCTATCTGCCCTAAACCCAGAACTAGATTTATTCACCACTATTGGACTACTGGACTGTAATTCTTGAACCTGGAGGTTATACGATTGTCTTGTATAGTATCAATCATGCAATCCCTAGTATATAGGAAGGAAAACTGAATGCTGAGAGACTGAAGGAAGAAGAGAAATTTACTAAGAACTCAAGGTGTGCATTGGATCAGACCAGCAATCTATAGTCCAGCAAACTGTATCACACAATGAGCGACAAGTTCCGCAAGAGTCTCCCTTGAAGAGTGTTGCCTCCTAGCTCTGGTGTTCACAGGTTTGCCGCTTCTACTATTTTACTACCGTTGTTGAGCCTACTCTCCATGAATCTGTCTAATGGTGGCTAGTGAAACCAAAGGTACAAAGAAGAGTCAAGAAGAGAAGTTGTAGACTGAGACTCTTCTCTTCTTCTTCCTCCCCCCCCCCATACCAATTCTAAATAACCTGAACAGTTTGGATTAATTAAGAGGATGTTTTCTCCAGCTTGATATGGAACAAACCGAGACTTTTCAGCTCTGCCCCACGTCCAGAAACATCATCACAAGGCACAGAGTTACCTCCATTCTACGTGGCACCTATATGAATGGATCCCTCATGCCTACTTCCCTGCATTGCACTAGATACTGGAGGTGGTCAGGTAGTGGCTACAGAGTGGTCCCATCCATGTTGGACGCCTATACTTTTGACATCATCCAATGATCCTGGGAACTGTCTTCCATGGCTGCAAACACATATGGTATGCAGACCTGCTATTTCTCCTTTATTTATAATTCCATTTATATTCCCTTTATGTTAAACCATTTAATTATTGTATATCATTACACATGTATTCCACTTTTCTCCCATTGTAGAACTCGAGATCGCCAGGGCAGGGGAAGGGGAGTTCTTCCATCCAGGCACTGATTAGATTCATGGATTAGACCTGGCAACCCTAGAGGTAGTGGTTGGGGACACTACTGAGAAGCACAGAACCCTTGTCATACCTCTGATATCAAGTCCTCATAGCATCAGTGGGGGACTTTGTATCAAGTCCAGGCGTCATTTTAAGCAGAGGCTCACAGGAGTGGAGCTCCAGAACCTCTGCATTTTATTGTGCTCTTTCTTTCTTAGCCCCCCCACCCCATACTTGCTTCTAGGCTCCACTGCCAGTTTGGTGTAGTGGTTAAGTGTGTGTGAGAGCCAGTTTGTGAGAGTGTGAGAGCCGGTTTGGTGTAGTGGTTAAGTGTGTGGACTCTTATCTGGGAGAACCAGGTTTGATTCCCCACTCCTCCACTTGCACCTGCTGGAATGGCCTTGGGTCAGCCATAGCTCTGGCAAAGGTTTTCTTGAAAGGGCAGCTGCTGTGAGAGTCCTCTCAGCCCCACCCACCTCACAGGGTGTCTGTTGTGGGGGAGGAAGACAAAGGAGATTGTGAGCCGCTCTGAGACTCTGATTTGGAGTGGAGGGCGGGATATATATTCAATATCTTCTTCTTCATTGTTCAAAACCCCCCCCGTAAGAATTTTCCTTAACTCTTTAAGATTTGACAAACTTTCTAATATTTCCCCCCACACACAAAAAATAGGAAAAGAACCAAAACATATCAAGCAGACAGATGGAAATCTTCCTCATGCAACTATGGCCCCATAAGTAATTTAAAAAGTATGATGGGAGTAAGGCTTTATTACAACAATTCTAATTCAAGAAGCATTTGAAGGTAGATGCCAGGGGGTGTGTGGCATATGCAAAGGAGTTACGCTGATGAGCTCTGGCACCTCTTTTTCTACAAAACGACTCCTGATCATGCCAATTGCTAAAACAGTTGTGATCAACCAGGTATTTTTGTATTGGTAACGGGCAGGTTTCTAGAATGGCTGTCCTCTCTTTGAATCGTACCACACAGTCACGCTCATTGGGTGGGGAAATTCCTGCTTTCCTTTTCTCATTTCTTCAGCAGCCAGCAGAAAACATGACTCACACAGGATTTGAACTACCCCTTTAACAATTCATTCCTTTGCAGAAGGATCTGTATGTCTTACTATCACTGACCGAAAAGCTCCTTCGGGTTGGCTTCAATACTGAGAACGCCCTCCCAGAGGAAAGAAGGCAGTTGGCAGCCGGAAGGGACTGAGCTTACCGCTTGTGGTGATTCATCAGGCCCACTTAGAAAATGAAAACAGTTTGACTTGTAAAGGTCAAAGCTGTTAAGAAGATTGAGGTTCCCTTAAAAAAACTAAAAATGCTAACCTCATCATCCAAGAGTCCTGCGCTTGCTGCTGGATTTTGGGAATAGGGCTTTGTTGTTTCTTCTCCATATTTGTTAGGGCTTGATTAAAGATACACATAGATGTATAACTCAATCTGCCGGTATGGGATTTATCAGACTACGGGTGGCCAAACTTAACATAAGAACCACATAGAATAAACGTCGCATGTTTGAGAGCCACAGGACATGAACGTCAGATTCTGAGAGCCGCTAGACAAGGAAGGAAGGAAGGAAGGAAGGAAGGAAGGAAGGAAGGAAGGAAGGAAGGAAGGAAGGAAGGAAGGAAGGAAGGAAGGAAGGAAGGAAGGAAGGAAGGAAGGAAAATAGATGGAGGACGGAAGGAGAGTGGAAAGAAAGCAACTTTAACTTTAAACTTTCT
Organism: Heteronotia binoei; assembly: GCF_032191835.1. Classification (NCBI taxonomy): domain Eukaryota; kingdom Metazoa; phylum Chordata; class Lepidosauria; order Squamata; family Gekkonidae; genus Heteronotia; species Heteronotia binoei. The sequence continues at coordinate 180,373,697 of NC_083224.1, read as the reverse complement.
CGAAGCTGCCGTCTGGCTTGGCTTGGAGAAGGGATTTAAAGAGACAAATGCTTTCTGCAAACTGGCTGATGGAGTGGTGGGCGCTTTAAGAGCCACACAATATACCCTGGTTTTTTCTCTCTAAGTGGCTTACAATCACCTTCCCTTCCTCTTCCCGCAACAGGCACCTTGTGAGGTAGGTGGAGCTTGAGAGACAATTCTGACAGAGAGAATTGTGACTGGCCCAAGGTCACTCAGCAGGCTTCATGTGGAGGAAGGGTGGGGAATCACACTCTGTCCTCCAGATTAGAGTTTGCTGCTCTTAACCGCTACAACACGCTGGCCATGTTTGCACTGTTCCCCACATAATAGATAATAATGCAGGGTGATTTCCTTGCCACTGCTGGGAATTTAGACGCAAGCACCCACTTGGCTGGATGAACGCTCATGCATCTGTTAAGAAGTCCATGAAGCAATGAAAGAAGGGTGTTGCAAATAAATCCAAATAGGCTCTTGATCCTGGCAGGACATATCTCAGGAGAACCCTGCTGCTTTCCCAATATTTTTTATTGAGGTTGGATTTCAGCCTCCAGGTGGTTACTGGGGATCTCCTGGGATTACAATTGATCTCCAGGTGACAGCAATCAGTTCACCATAAGAAAATGACTACTTTGAAAAGTATACCCCATTGAAGTCCCTTCCTTTTCCTGCCCACCCGAAGAAGAAGAAGAGGAGGAGGAGGAGGAGATTGGATTTATATCCTGCCCTTCACAACCCAAGGAGTCCCATGGCGCAGAATGGTAAAGCTGCAGTACTGCGGTCTGAACTCTGCTCACGACCTGAGTTCGATTCCGGCGGAAGCTGGATTCAGGTAGCTGGCTCAAGATTGACTCAGCCTTCCATCCTTCTGAGGTCGGTAAAATGAGTACCCAGCTTCCTGGGGGGAAAGTGTAGATGACTGGGGAAGGCGATGGCAAACCACCCCGTAAAAAAGTCTGCCGCGAAAACACCGTGATGCAACATCACCCCAGAGTCGGAAACGACTGGTGCTTGCACAGGGGACCTTTCCTTTTCCTCACAACCCAAAGGAGTCTCAAAAAGGCTCAATCTCCTTTCCCTTCCCCTCCCCACAACAGACACCTCCCTAAATCAGGCTCCACCCCCACCCCCCAATCTCCAGGTATTTCCTAATCCAGAACTGGCAACCTTAGACAGGAGTTCTCCCTACTGTGCCACAAAACTGAAGTCCCCTTCTGCAGGGTCTACCTTCTCCTTACAGTAACAGTTTCCCTCTTTGCAGCTTATGTTTTTTCTTCCCTTTTTTATATTAAAATTTTAGGACACAATCCAGCCAAAGTGAATTAAAAAAAAAAAATCCTACTGATTTCAGTGGTCGGGGTTTAAGCGTCTCTGATTGGAATCCGCAAGAGCTTGGAAGGGCTTATATTTAGCTGGTTCCTGTGGCAGTTAAGCCCTCCAACTATTACATGGAAAAGGAGCCTCATGCTACAGGGCTGACATCAGTATAATGTTTTCATCGAGAGAAAAAAGAGAGAAGAAAAGGTTTGGCGTGCCTCTCCATGCCAAATCTAGAAAGGCCCAAAGACTTGGACTAAACAGCATGCTTCCCTTCCCTTCCATATTCAATCTGAGAACACCTTTGTGATGTATGTTCCTATCATTCCCTTTAGCTATGAGAATGGAGCTGAGATACACATAGGGTTGCCAACCCCCCCTCCCCATGGAGGCGGGGATCCCCTGCCGTCAGGCTCTGCTCCCCACTGCTCCTCAGCTGGCTGGCAGGGAAACTTTATAGGATGGGGAGGGAGGGCCAAAGTACGTTGCCATGATGTGGTGACTTCACTTTTGGCATGCAACGGAAATGACATCATTGTGTTGCCGACGTCACAGCAACACTCTGGTATTTGGGCAAAAATGCCACGGTAGAAGCCAATTTTACCATAGACTGCCGAAACAGCAGAGCATTGCAATGCAATGATGTCACTTTAGGGTTGCCAAATCCCTCCACCACTCTGGCAGGGGACTGTTTTCTCATGCACACATATTGCCTGTGGTGCAATGATGTCACCCGGAAGTGGTGTCAGAGTTTCACTGCTAATCCTAGAGCATCTGAAGTGCGACGTGCCCGGTGCGATGACTTCACTTCTGGGTGACGTCATCATGTGAGGCACATTGGACGGCAATGGGGCTGTTTAGAGGCAGGGATTCCCCCGGCGGCCTGCTCTGTGCCAGCGGGTTGGGCCCCCCCAAACTGGGGGATCCCCCACCCCAGCGGGATCTTGGTAGTCTTATGCCACTTCCAGTGCATGCCAGAAGTGATGCTGCTGGGTCACCAGTGACTAGGAGCAGCAGGGAGGTCCAGGTACATCACCAGAGACGTTGCCAAAACAATGAGGTCACTTCCATTGTACGCCAGGAGTGAAACCACCACATTGCTGCTGGTTGCTAGGAGGGGCTTGGCAACTCTAGATACACAACTTGCCCCATGGCAAAGCTAAATCCTTAGGCAGGGGTGGAATTCTAGCAGGAACTCCTTTGCATATTAGGCCACACACCCCTGATGTAGCCTTGTAAGCTCTTGGATTGGCTACATCAGGGGGTGTGGCCTAACATGCAAAGGAGCTCCTGCTAGAATTCCACCCTTGCCCTTAGGTGTTTGTGCTCAAATATGGACCTGCTGGTCTTGTCTGGGAAGATGGAACCATACTGCTGAGCAGACAAAGCTAGGTCGAGTTCTTACCTGGCCTGTCCAAAGCAGAGGCTCCATATAGGCTGCCAGTCACGTGTACTGGCCTGTTTCCTTCTGTGCTTTCTTTGAGGTTTGAACGCACGCAGACTGTGGTAGTGCCGCACTCTCAGATCTTCATGAGGAAACTGCAAGAGAGAGAAAGCTGGGAGTTAAAGAGAGGGAAAGCATAAGGATCACACAATGCATTCAGGATCCGGAGTCAGCACACAGCAGAGTGGAATTCCTCACTGGCAGAGTTGAATTCCTCACTGGCAGAGTGGAATTCCTCACTCAGTCACACGCACTGGCAGATTATTGCAGTTTCTGACCTAGGGGAAGGGGGATAATAGGAAACAACGCTCTTGAGTTCTCTGTGCTTGGTAGGACTGCCGATCTCCAAGTGAGGCCTAGAGGTCTCCAGGAATTACAATTGATCTCCGGATGACAAAGATCAGTTCCTTTGGAGAAAATGGCTGCTTTGGAGGATGGACTCTTGGCATTAATACCCCACTGAGCTCACTCCCCTCCACCAACCCTGCTGTCCCTAGGCTCCACCCCCAAATCTCCAGGTGTTTCCCAACTCAGAGTTGGTAACCCTAGCCTGGAGAGAGGCCCTAGTTGGGTGGGGTTGTAGCAAAGACGCTCCTTGGCCTTAGGAAAAAAAACAGATGATCGAGGCAGGAAGGAGCTGTTAGAGGTGGCCTTTGCTGTGGAACTAGGAATTGACTGAGAGCACATGGAAGAAATAAAATATAGGCAATTAAAGGGTGATGTCATCAGGGGTCTCTTTTGTAAGAAAAAATGTAACAAGACAATAGGCTACTGGGCTAAACAATAGCCTAAAAGCCTTTCTGTGCTTTTTTATTGGGTTTTTTTTGCCATCAACTCATGACTGATTTATGTGACCCCGGAGGGTTTTCGAGTCAAGAGACGTTCAGAAGCGGTTCACCATTGTTTGCCTCCGTGTCATGACCCTGGTGTTCCTGGGAAGTCTCTCATCCAAATACTGACCAAGGCCAACCCTGCTTAGCTTCTGAGATCTGACAAGATCAGGCTAGCCTGGCATATTCAAGTTAGTCAATAAATGACAATATACACAATAATGGCTCCAGCAATCAATTCCCCACCAGTTGATATGTTGGTGCATTTTGATCCGCAGCTTCCTCCTATTTCCCTTGTGGCTTTCTGCTCTTTTTTTTAGAGATCCAGAAGCTGCGAAGGAAATTGGAGGGAGCCACAGGTCAAAAGGCACCCACAGAGGAACTGGTGGGGAATTGATCGCTTGAGCTGAGGAAAACAGAAGCCCAGGAGTTAGGGGGGAATCAGTTTCTCTGTCTCTGTTTCTGTCTCTCTCTCTCTCTCTGGCAAGGAAGTGCTGCCCAGCCAGCCCTACCCATCAAATTTGAATTTGGGAAAGGGGCCTTGGGGCTCCAGACTTCGCAGTCCCTTTGTGTTTTCCCCAGCAGTTATACTCCACCCTGGATCCTGAAAGCTATTTTTAAAGCATGTGACCCCAACCACAGTATGAAGTGAAGTCATGTATAACCACAATAGGAATTTTTCAATATTTCAGTCAGAAGGTCTGTTTAACAGACACCTTTTCAAATGAACTATTTAAAAATATTTTCTTGCATACTCACAGTTCCGCTACATGACCAAAGAGAAGATCTCTGTGCTGTGGTGGCAGCAGCTGCTGAAACAACTTTTTAAACAAAATCCCCAATAGCCAATCAGAAGCCTTGCTGGGCAAAAAGCTGCACCTACCCCCTTCCACTTTCTCAAAACATTTGACGGGCACCAGGTTGAGGACTCCTGGTTTATTGAGTCTCAAACGGTGCATTTTTGCTTTCCATTCTAAGCTTCAGTTTTAGGCAATCATCAATATGCACAAGACTTTTCTTGAGCAGGAATGCACAGTTCCTACTGGCTTGGTGTCAGGGGGTGTGGCCTATTATGCAAATGAGTTCCTGCTGGGCTTTTTCTACAAAAAAGTCCTGCGCATAAGAACATAAGAGAAGCCATGTTGGATCAGGCCAATGGCCCATCCAGTCCAACACTCTGTCACACAGTGGCCAAAAAGCCCCAGGTGCCATCAGGAGGTCCATCAGTGGGGCCAGGACACTAGAAGCCGTCCCACTGTGCCTCTCCTGAAGCACCAAGAATACAGAGCATCGCTGCCCCAGACATAAGAACATAAGAGAAGCATGTTGGATCAGGCCAATGGCCCATCCAGTCCAACACTCTGTGTCACACAGTGGCCAAAAAGTCCCAGGTGCCATCAGGAGGTCCATCAGTGGGGCCAGGACACTAGAAGCCATCCCACTGTGCCTCTCCTGAAGCACCAAGAATACAGAGCATCGCTGCCCCAGACATAAGAACATAAGAGAAGTCATGTTGGATCAGGCCAATGGCCCATCCAGTCCAACACTCTGTGTCACACAGTGGCCAAAAAGCCCCAGGTGCCATCAGGAGGTCCATCAGTGGGGCCAGGACACTAGAACCCTTCCCACCGTGCCCCCAAGCAAAACAATGGTGATGCCAGGGGGTGTGGCCTAATATGCAAAGGAGTTTCTGTTGAGCTTTTTCTACAAAACAAGCCCTGAAAATGCATATATTTAAATCAGCAGCCAGTTCTTTTTCTCTGGAGGACAGGACCACCGTTTTTGTGTGTTTTCATTTTGTCCCTTTGGCTCTTTGTGGTTCAGTTCGGTCTCAGTAAGCAGCAGGTACCAGTTTGAATAATAATCCCATTCCCATGATGGTGGAGCAAAAGATGGGTTTTCCACGGAGGAGAAACATCAGCTGCTCCACCGCCTGCTTCGTATCTTATGTGCATCGATTCATTTATTTATACTCGCGCAAGTTTACATTTATCCGCTCAGCCATAAAATACGGTCAAGCCAGTTGGCAGCTTTGTTGATGAGAATCGCCTGTCTCTTCTCTCTGCCATTCCCTTCCCCTCTCGACTTTCCTTGGGGCTTCTTCTGCACCTTCCTTGGGACTTGGCTTGCATGAAAGGCAAGAGCAATGGCAGCTGGTGCTGCAAAAGCACACAGCGCTTTGCAGTTGGTGGGTGTGCTTTAGATTCAAGCAAAATAATGTTTCCATTTAACTTGGGTGGGCTCCTGAGTCATTCCCTTGAATCCCATATATATTCTTCTGTGCTCCCCGTCTCCCCAAACGGTGAGAAGCTCCAGGGGCAACACCTCCAGATTTCTGTCTCTTTGGGATGAAAGAATTCTGGATATTTACAATATCCTTGTGATTGCTGTGTTGTTTGCATTCGTACAAGTAGAACGATGCGCTCCTATAGTAGGCAGGATATCCTCATCAAGTTCCTTTCTCTTCTAGTTCCACCATTTGTTGCTTCTCTTCATGTCCCTGTTAGGATTGCCAGTCTCTGGGTAGTGCCTGGAGATCTTCCATTAGGACAATTGATCTCTAGGCAATCAAAATCAGTTCCTCTGGAGAAAATGGCTGCTTTGGGACACACAAACGAGGATTTCAGAGAAGTCAAAGAAAGAAAAGAGCAGAAAAGCAGGGGAAATGCATGAGAAGAAAGAAGCTGTGCCAGATTTTTACTCAGGAAAATATTAACTGCAAAGGAGAATTTAGATGGGTGGAAAGTATCATGGAAACTTCCTTTGACTGTCTTTTTTTCATATGCTGCTCTCCACCTGTGGTTTGGCCTTCTTTTCCTGAACTGCGGCTTCAGCCTTTTTCTTTTTTTAAAATGAGTCCAGAGCTAGCTCCATTTATCTGTGAGCTGGATCCCAAAAAGATTTGGCTTGTTTTTAATACAGAAACAATAAAATATAACTTTGTTTGGTCAAACCTGCATGTTTTCCTAGCCAAAGGACTTTTACAATGAACGTGAGTGCTTTAGAAAGACAGTATTTGTATGCAGTTCAGCCTATACATCTCCCTTTCAGTGGAGTGGTGCAATCTCCTGACTTGCACAAATAAGCAGGGCTTTTTGTGTAAGGGTGGTGGTGGTGGAATCCAGCAGGAACTCATTTGCATATTAAGCCACATCCCTGATGTCACCATTGTTTTCCCCAGGGCTTTTCTTGTAGAAAAAGTCCAGCAGGAACTCGTTTGCATATTAGGCCACACCCCCTGATGCCAAGTAGGGCTGCCAAGCCCCTGGTCCAGGCAAGGGTCCCCCCACTCGGGAGCTTCCCAACCCACCAACCCACATTGGGCTGGCGGGGGGAACCTCCCCCTATGGCGCGGGCACGATGACGTCACCCGGAAGTGATGTCATCATGATGGTGACACTGTGCGAAGCTGCTCTAGGCATTTCTGGGAAAACTCTATGGTTTTCCCGGATACTCTAGCCATTTGGGAGGGGAAACTCTATGGTACAATAGGTAGCATAGAGTTTTCCCCTCTCAATGGCTAGAGTGTCTGGGAAACCAGAGTTTTCCTGGAAATGCCTAGAGCAGCTGCGTGCGATATCACCAGCGTGATGATGTCACTTCTGAGTGACGCCATTGCATTGCACACATGCTTTGTGCATGCGCGAAAGTCCCCTGCTTTGGGACGCAGGGGATTTGGCAACGCTAATGCCAAACCAGCTGGAACTGCATTCCTATGCTCAAAACAAGCCCTTGAAATAAGTATTCTAAAGATGGCTTTTATGCATTACTACAGAAATTAAAACAAACACATTTATTCCAGTATAAACTTTCTGGCAAAGAAAGATCTGCCAAAGTGGGTTCCCATTCATGAAAGCAGAAATAAAAGCTAGTTAGTCTTTAAAGTAGGGTTGCCAACCCCCAGGTGCTGAGCGATCTGAAGATGCCACCCTTGTTGCATGACTCAAAGTGAGTTCTTGACTGTATGAATTTTCCCAGAATTGTGCACCTGCCGAAGCCTTACTGGGAAACAGCTTGGTATTGTTGGCTATCCATTGCGCTTCCTTGTACTGGGATGACTGGAGTGATTTCCTGAGACCTCCACATGAGCAAGGAGAAAGAGGAATGCTCTAATGTGTTATGATTAGCTCTCACGTGGACTTTCAATTTTTGGGCTTTTCAAGACTGTGTAGAGTGTTTCTAGGCTGTCTGTGCACAGTTTATGTTTAGATAATTTTGGAAGAATTTCACATAATTTATATTTATAGCACTTTATTGAATTGTTGTTGTTGTTCAGTCGCACAGTCGAGTCCGATTCTTTGCGACCCCATGGACAAAGTCACGCCAGGCCCTCCTGTCTTCCACCATCCTCCGAAGTCTGCTCAAATTTGTGTTAGTTACATCAGTAACACTGTCCAGCCATCTCATCTTTTGCCATCCCCTTCTTCTTTTGCCTTCTGTCTTTCCCAGCACCAGGGTCTTCTCCAGTGAGTGCTCCTTTCTCATTTGGTGGCCAAAGTATTTAAGCTTCAGCTTCAGTATCTGACCTTCCAGGAAACAGTCTGGGTTGATTTCCCTGAGAACTGACTGATTTGATCTTCTTGCAGTCCAAGGGACTCTCAAGATTCTTCTCCAGCACCACAGCTTGAAAGCATCTATTCTTTTTGCAAACAAGTCGGAATGGAGATACGTTTTACAGCATTTGACAGCAAATAGAATATACACTTTACAGCATTTTGTGAGCTTTTGCTTCTGCTTCTGTTCTCACATGGCTTCCTCCCTGTGTTAGCCCTCAGGTTCTGGCAGAGGTCTTCACCAGGTGACACTCTGGTTTTTGGGCAAACTCTATGGTTTTGAAGCAGTTCAGTTCAGACCTTTATTGGCATAAAAGCAATAATGATTAACAATCAAAAGTAAGTACAAAGCCCTGAAGTATAGTAAGAACAATACATAAAGCAATCAATTAAAATGGCAGCCAGTAATACTAATCAAGAGTAGACACCCAGCAATTAAATTACAGTCATATGCGTAGATTTAATTTTATAGGCTTCTACTAAGAAATTCGCAACACATGTAGTAATGTGGGGATTACCGTCTTCCAAAAAGTAGGCTAGAGTTTTCCTTTTAGTAAATACATTGTATTGGAGATATTCATCTAAAAATTGTCTACATTGTGAGGCCAGGAAAGGACATTCTAAAACAATATGGGATATAGAATCAAGGACTCCTAATTCACATGGACATAATCTATTTTGGAGAGGTATCTGTTTTGAAGCAAAAAAACCCATAAAAGTTTGCCCAAAGACAGAGCATTGCCTGGCAACATCGCCAACATAATAATTTCACTTCCACCGACTCTCAGAAATGCTCCCCAAATCCTGCTGCTGTAGCAAAGACAGGACCTGGCAACCCTATTTTAAAGCACCACTAGACCTTATTAATTTGCCGCAGGGCTTTTTTTTGTAGCAGGAACTCCTTTGCATATTAGGCCACACACCCCTGATGTAGCCAATCCTCCTGGAGCTTACAGTAGGCCCTGTAATAAGAGCCCTGCAAGTTCTTGGAGGATTGGCTACATCAGGGGTGTGTGGCCTAATATGCAAAGGAATTCCTGCTACAAAAAAAGCCCTGATTTGCCGGCAACAGACTAACAAGGCAATCCTCTGGAATTATTACATAATAAGCATTCATTAAAACTTTTGGGGTCAGACAAGTCAGAACTTCTGTACAGGCTATCATCTGAAGTCAGATGGATGGCAAACTGAGAACGGGTCTTCTCAGTGGTGGCCCCAAAGTGATGGAATTCCTTTCTTGAGGAGATTCATTTTTCCTGGAGTCGTCCTGAAGCACCGTAAGGACCTACAAGATTTTTTTGGGGGTATGAGCTTTCGAGAGTCAAAACTCCTTTTGTTAGATACAAGTTGTTATGGAAATATCTGAATCCTTATATCCCAGTCAGAGATCTCTCTTCTGAACCACAGGACTTTAATTGTAGCAGGAATTCCTTTGCATATTATGCCACACACCCCTGATGTAGCCAATCCTCTAAGAGCTTACAGGGCTCTTAGTACAGGGCCTACTGTAAGCTCCAGGAGGACTGGCTACATCAGGGGTGTGTGGGTTAATATGCAAAGAAGAAGAAGAAGATATTGGATTTATATCCCGCCCTCCACTCCAAAGAGTCTCAGAGCGGCTCACAATCTCCTTTACCTTCCTCCCCCACAACAGACACCCTGTGAGGTGGGTGGGGCTGGAGAGGGCTCTCACAGCAGCTGCCCTTTCAAGGACAACTTCTGCCAGAGCTATGGCTGACCCAAGGCCATTCCAGCAGGTGCAAGTGGAGGAGTGGGGAATCAAACCCGGTTCTCCCAGATAAGAGTCCGCACACTTAACCACTCCACCAAACTGGCTCTCCTGCTACAAAAAAAGTTCCTGCTACAAAAAAAGCCCTGCCGAACCGTATCTAACGAAGGGAGCTTTGACCCTCAAACACTTATGCCCCCAAGATCTTGCTGGCCTCTAAGGTGCCAGTCTGGTGTAGTGGTTAAGTGTGCGGATTCTTATCTGGGATAACTGGGTTTGATTCCCCACTCATCCACTTACAACTGCTGGAATGGCCTTGGGTTAGTCATAGCTATCGGAGGAATTGTCCTTGAAAGGGCAGGTGCTGTGAAAGTCCTCTCAGCCTCATCCACCTCACAGAGTGCCTGTTGTGGGGGGAGAAGATATAGGAGACTGTAAGCCGCTCTGAGTCTCTGATTCAGAAAGAAGGGCGCGATATAAATCTGCAGTCTTCTTCTGCTATTGGATTTGAATCTACTGTTCTATTGCAGACGAACAGGGCTACCCACTGAAACATTCCTTCTTCTCTATCACTGTCCTCTATCAGCGGGTGAAGTATTTTCTGGTTTTTCTTCGGCATTCCCTCAGTGTTCCTTCTTTCTCTTTATGTATATATGTCTACATGTCCATGTTTTGCTGGATTTAAAAAAAATGTTTTAATGTTTGGGCTGTTTGCCCACCTTGAGGACCCTGAAATGGGTAGAAAGGCAGTATAGAAAAACTTTACATAAATAAATCCTACACCTGCAAAGCATCTGGCTTTACAAAGTGACCAGTGGGAGCTTCAATGAGCTTTGCATTGCAGCAAGGAGCTAACATTAATGGTGGAAAGTGCCATTTGCTCATAGCTGACCTATAGTGATCCCAAAGGGGTTTCAAGGCAAGAGACAGAGTTAGTTTGCCAGACTGGTGCCAGTTAGAGCCAGTTCATTGTAGGGCTTAAGTACGTGGACTCTAATCTGGGAAAACCGGGTTTGATTCCTTGCTCTTCTCCCTGCAACTGCTGGCGTGACCTTGGGTCAGTCGCAAGTTCTCTCAGAGCTGTTCTCTCAAGAGCAGTTCTCAAAAGAGCTCTCTCAGCCTCACTCACCTCACAAGGTGCATGTTGTGGGGAGAGGAAGGGAAGGAGATTATAAACCGCTCTGAGACTGAGTGAAGGGTGGAGTACAAATCCAATGTCCTCCTCCTGATGATGATATTGGATTTATCATCCATTCCAAATCTCAGAGCCTCAGAGTGATTCACAATCTCCTTTATCTTCCTCCCCCGCAACAGACACCCTGTGAGGTGGGTGGGGTTGAGAGGGCTCTCACAGCAGCTGCCCTTTCAAGGACAACCTCTGCCAGAGCTATGGCTGACCCAAGGCCATTCCAGCAGCCGCAAGTGGAGGGGTGGGGAATCAGACCTGGTTCTCCCAAATAATAAGACGACGACTGCAGATTTATACCCCGCCCTTCTCTTAGTCTCAAAGCGCCGTGCAGAGTGGTAAAGCAGCAGTTCTGCAGTACTGTGGTCTGAACTCTCTGCTCACGACCTGAGTTTGATTCTGGCAGAAGCTGGATTCAGGTAGCCGGCCCAAGGTTGACTCAGCCTTCCATCCTTCTGAGGTCAGTAAAATGAGTACCCAGCTTGCTTGGGGGAAAGTGTAAAAGACTGGGGAAGGCAATGGCAAACCACCCTGTAAAAAGTCTGCCATGAAAACGTTGTGAAAGCAATGTCACCCCAGAGTCGGAAACGACTGGTGTTCGCACAGGGAACCTTTCCTTTCCTTCTCTCCAAATCAGAGACTCAGAGCAGCTTACAATCTCCAATATCTTCTCCCCCACAACAGACACCCTGTGAGGTGGGTGGGGCTGAGAGGGCTCTCACAGCAGCTGCCCTTTCAAGAACAACTCCTGCGATAGCTATGGCTAACCCAAGGCCATTCCAGCAGGTGCAAGTGGAGGAGTGGAGAATCAAACCCGGTTCTCCCAGATAAGAGTCCGCACACTTAACCACTACACCAAACTGGCTCTCAGATATTGGATTCATATCCCACCCTATACTCTGAATCTCAGTCTCAGCGCGGTCACAATCTCCTTTACCTCCCCCACCCATGACCAACACCCTGTGAGGAAGGTGGGGCTGAGAGAGCTCTCTCAGAAGCTGCCCTTTCAAGGACAACTCCTATGAGAGCTATGGCTGACCCCAGACCATTCGAGAAGTTGCATGTGGAGGAGTTGGGAATCAAACCCAGTTCTCCCAGATAAGTGTTCACACACTTAACCACTATACCAAACTGGCTCTTCTTCCTTTTCCTCTTCTGCTGCCTCTGGGTAACAACCATGGTCATCCTTGGTGGCCTCCCATCCAATTCCTAACCAGGGCCAGCCCCTCTTAAGTTCTGAGATCTGATGAGATCAGGCCAGCCTGAGCCATTCAGGTCAGAGCAAGGGGCAAAGTTACCCTCCACCACCACCAAATGTGCATTTTTGTACTTACAAAGCAGGTAGCCTGAACTCTGACCACATCTGTACATCCTCTTTCTTTGTATTCCAAGCTAGAGATCATTTGATTCATAATACAGCTGAGCATTATGAGCGGGACAAATTTGCATTCCAAACCACAATCGCAGCCTTTATGGGCACTTCTGGTCAAACTGGTTTCCCCCTCTTAATTCCAGTGGAAATTATGTGCAGTTTTCCACCGCAGAAATGCTGAGGGGATATTACGACGCCACAATGTGTCCCTAGAGAATCACATCCAGCGTCATTTGTGCATCTCCTTCAGGGCTTTCTTTTCTTTTTTTTAGAGAGGTGCTGGAACTCTCAAGAGGGAAATGAAGGAGAAACACATGGAATTCTTCGAAACAATATTATTTTCATGCAGTAAGGACTTGTGAAATAATTAAATAAAAGCACACAAACAAGCTACCCCAGAACCAGAAAGAGGGCCAGTAACTTATTGGGCGTATGCCAGAAGAAGGAGAAGGAGGAGGAGGAGGCTATAGATTTATACCCCGCCCTTCTCTCTGAATCAGAGTCTCAGAGTGGCTTACAATCTCCTTTATCTTCTTCCCCCACAATAGACACCATGTGAGGTAAGTGGGGCTGAGAGAGCTCTCCCAGAAGCTGCCCTTTCAAGGACAGAGTGTCAAGCATGGTAGAATTCCATTGGTAATTGATTGTTTTAGGGTCCTCCATAAAGCTGGCCTGTGAAATATCATGGAGGACCAAGGTCTATTAACTCTGTTATTCTTTCCCCCTCCCCCTTCTTACTTTATTGCTTGCAAAGTAGAAGTAGAGAGAAACGAAACTAACTTGAGAAAGAGTAATCAGCACCTTCCCATACATTCCTGTTAGGGAGTGTGGCACATCTGGGGAAAGCAAGGACAGAGTCCTGATAACGCCATGAGAATGTAGACATTTATGATAGTTTATGTGTGAGAGCGCATCCCTCGCCCCCACCTTTTGGAATCCTTTTGAAGTATGCCTTAAAAGTATTGTATCAATGTATCTTTAGCATCACTCTCAAGAATCTGTTACACTGGAAGTATCAGTCTATCAATAAACATAGTTTTGTATAAAACCTGACTCGTCATTGAAACCGCATGCTTGACACAGAGTCTCAGAGCAGTCTATAATCTCCTTTACCTCCTTTACAATCTCCTTTACCTTCCTCCTCCACAACAGATATCTTGTGAGGTAGGTGGGGCTGAGAGAGCTCTCACAGAAGCTGCTTTCAAGGACAACCTCAGCGAGACCCAAGGCCATTCCAGCAGGTGCAAGTGGAGGAGTGGGGAATCAAACCCGGCTCTCCCAGATAAGAGTCCGCACACTTAACCACTGCACCAAACTGAAACAAAAAAGTGTTCACTTGCTGGTGGAAGACACTGATAGAGGGAGACAGCCGAATCTGCCTAGAGAGGGAGTTCCAAAATTTTGGTGCCACAACCAAGAAAGTCCATTCTCAGGTTGCCACTCATCTAGCATCAGACAGACAGGGCAATCAAAGCAGGGCCTCCCAAGATGATTGGAGCGTACAGGTAGGTTGGAGACAGCGGTCCTTAAGGTATGTTGGTCCCAGTCCTGGCTAGTCCACTCTCATCAGATCTCGGAAGCTAAGCAGGGTCAGCCCTGGCTAGTATTTGGAAAACCAAAGTTGTGACCCAGAGGCAGGCAATGGCAAACTTCCTCTAAGACATCTCTTGCCTTAAAAACAAGTTTAGCTCATCATCTAGTGGTACACAGTACTATAAAGAGTTAGAACTTCTGGCTAATATGCAAAGGAGTTCCTGCTACAAAAAAAAGCCCTAGTCAGACCATTTGTCTATCAAGGTCAGTGTTGTCTACTTTAACTAGTAGTGGCCCTCCAAAATCTCAGGTTGAAGTTCTTTCACATCACCGGCTGCCTGATCCTTTTAATTAGAGATGCCAGGGATTGAAACCAAGACCTCCTGCACGCAATAGTTCTTTCTGAGAGGTCTTTCACATCACCTGCCACCTGGTCATTTTAATTATAGATGCCAGGGAAGGAACCTAGGAATTTCTGCATGCAAAGCAGATGCCCTTCAAAGTAGCCATTTTTTTCCAGGGGAACTTATCTCTTTTGGACTGGAGATCAGTTGGACTTCCGGGAGATCTCCAAGCCCCACTGGATGCTGGATACCCTAGCCCCAACTTTCTGGATGTTGGCTTTTTGTGGCAGAAATGCGGTGTTAGGAATATTAGGAAGCCGCTTGCCAGGAAGTGACAGTTCCTTATTTGATCTCCTGTGCCATGGTATTGCTGTTTCTTGGATACTGTCATATCATATTTGTGCATATCTTAGTCCCAGTGGTAGTGAGGCTGTTAGCAGAGGGATCCAGGGGCTTCCCTAAAGCTTTCTTTCTCCAACTGAGTCAGATCTGGGAAAAGGGGAGAGAAGGAGGAGAGGAATCTCAAGGAAATCACATCTGGCTCTCCTCTTAGACATATCCTCTCCCCTCTGTTCTGTGGCTTTGGGACAATCAAAATAAGGAATGTTTCCTCTAGCATACCTTTTGGAAAGCACAATCTGTGAGCAATATGGCCCGCGAACAACACCCCCACAGCTTCCTCCTTTCCTCAGTTTTTACACTCTGGACAGCTTTCCTTGGCATTTATCTGAGACAAAAGCAAGTCTCCTGGCAGGGCTGAGTGCCTGGGAGGATCAAAGGCCCTGAGGTGAGAGTCTACGAAACTGAAGCGAAAATGAAGGAAGCCACTGCCAACACTAACAGGCAGCTCTCGACCTGAAAGGCTGAGACTACATACCCATAACCACAGCTGTTTTGCTCCTCTTCAGCTTCCAAACCAGAGCAATGTTTCTCAGAGCATCTGTAGGATGTACTCCGACCATCGCCTTTCTAGATTTCCCCCCGCTTTGCTCCAGTCAGTGTTCCCTCACAGTTAGCGTGAACTAGCTCACAGTTTTTTAGCCTCTGCCTCACACATTTTTGTCTTAGCTCAGGAAAAAAGGCCCCAGAGCAAACTAATGTATGCAGTAGCTCACAACTTTAATGTCAGTAGCTCATGAAGTATAATTTCTCCTCACAAGACTCCACAGCTTAGAGAGAGTATTAGCTCCAGTCTCCTCCAAACCTG
The DNA here is from genome assembly GCF_032191835.1 of Heteronotia binoei. Classification (NCBI taxonomy): domain Eukaryota; kingdom Metazoa; phylum Chordata; class Lepidosauria; order Squamata; family Gekkonidae; genus Heteronotia; species Heteronotia binoei. The sequence continues at coordinate 180,358,164 of NC_083224.1, read as the reverse complement.
CTTACTATACTTGTTTCAGAAAGACAGCAGTCCAAACAGGTTACCAACCATATGGTCTGAAGAGGAAAGTGTGCATTTTTAAGCTGCCAACCCTTATTGGTGGCACTTTACTGCCTTAGTTCTGGGTTTGGAAATTCCTGGAGATTGTTTTTTGGGGGCGGAACCTGGGGAGGGTAGAGTTTGGGGGGAGAAGGGACTTCATCAGGGTATAATGTCCAGGGCCAGCCCATCCATTAGGCAGCTGCCTAGGCCATGGCCTGGGGGTGGGGTGCCAATTTGGGCTCTCCCTCTCACCTTCTCCTCAATGAGGGAAATAGACAAGTGCGGTGGAAGCACAGACCCAGGAGACTGAGTGATGGCAGCCGGGTGGCACACGTGCTCTGAGGTGTAGGATCCCCACTGCGCTGCCACTGTTGTGCTTGCCCTTGCCAGGGCCCAGGGGGGAAGGTTGCGGGGGGCAGGGTGGGGGGAAGGGCCTCACCTCAGGCACCAGATGCCCTGAAGCTGGCCCTGATAACACCATAGAGATCAACTTCAAAAGCAGCCCTCTTCTCCAGGGGAAATGTTTGCTGATGACTGGAGAACAGTTGTAATTTTGGAAGATCTCCAGCCATCACCTGGGGGTTGACAACCCTGTTTAACTGTCATCATTCCCTCGTGGGCTCCATTTTGCCCACTTCACCACCAGAGGGTTTTCTGATGCTTTAAAAAGGGGGGGGGGTGGAGTTTGGTATATCACTATAATTATATAGCAACTACTGTTTTTTTAAAAAAACTAGCTAAAAGCCATCCGGGAGCAGGGGGGCGGGGGTGCCCCAGCTGGGAGGTGACTAAGGAAAGTGTGTAGTGGGGATGGTCTGTTTGCTCTGGGTCCATTTTTCCTGAGCTAAGAGGAAAATGTGTGAGCTGGAGCTAGCTCACACCAATTCAACTTAGATGTAATGCTGGTGGTCACCATAAGTAAGTTCAACTTGAGGGCACTTTGCGCACACACCAATGCATTTACCACAGAGAATCATCACAGCATAGAGGCAGCCTAGGAGGAAGTCGGAGATATTGCTGAACTATTGGCCTCCAGGAACATATCCCCCAAGAAAGGAGGACCTAATAGATGCAATGATTTTAGCTGCCGGTAAATCAACTGCCACCAAATAGAAAAACCAAGCAGCACCCAGCTTATTTCTATGGTATTGCAAACAGTGGGATCAATATATAATGGAGAATATTTCAGATGGAATCCACAGAGCAATGCAATTACCTAAACAAACTAACTTTACTGAAAAATGGCACCCCTTACTAGACTACTTGGTAAACAAAAACTTTATGCCACTTGGTTGGGCACAATCACAGAGATGGCTATAAAAATGGCTTTTCTAGAACAGGAGATGTTACCACTCTTTGTTACAAATACATTTTTTTGGTGTGATACTTCATACCTTTGTAACGCTACATGAGCCAATTTACTGTGTATTGACTGTTGTCTGTGTAAATCTAATCTCAACTTTAAGAAAGGCTGTTTTTTGAGGTAGAAGAACCAAATTTTCAACATGGCATCCAGTGCCTCTCCCCTAAATACCCTCCAAGTTTCAAAAGGATTGGACCAGGGGTTCCAATCCCAGAAGCCCCCAAAGAAGGTGTTCCTATCCTTCATCCCTTTGGAGTGCAATTATGCTTGTCAAAACCTTGCTCCAGGCTCCACCCCAAATATCTCCTGGCTTGACCCCCAAAGTCTCCTGGCTACTACACCCCAAAAGTTCCCAAATATTCCTTGTATTGGATTTGGCAACCCTAGCCACAGCTCTTTCCTTTCATGCCGTGGAACACTGCTTATCCTAACTACTCAAAGTTACACTGCTCCTTACTTCCCAGCCTGCCCGTGGACGACTCCTTTTATTTCTTCCTTCTTGAGCCAGGTGGCCTTCTTAGCAGCTTACCAGCTCCAAGTGATTCTCTAAGTAGCCTGGAGTAAGTATCCTGTGCCTTGGCACTGGCTGATCAGTGATGACATCATCAGCTGGGGCCAGGAGAAGGCTCTCTTTAGTTGGTGCTGCAGCTGACCATCTTTCCTCCTTCCTTTTTTAGGCTCTAGAGAAAGTAAATATTTCAGATAGGGATGCCAGCCTCTGGATGGGATCTGGGGATCCCCTGGAATTACAGCTCATCTTCAGACTACAGGGATCAGTTCCTTTGGGGAAATAGGGTTGCCAAGCTCCAGGTGGTGGCTGGAGATCTGCTTTTACAACTGATGACAGAGATCAGTTTCTGTGAAGAAAATGACTGCTTTGGAAGGGAAGACTCAATGGCTTTATATTCCATTGAAGTCCCTCCCCTTCCCAAACTCCACCCTTCTCAGGCAACATCCCCCACATCTCCAGAAATTTCCCAACTTGGAGCTAGCCATCCTATGGAGAAAACAGATGCTTTGGAGGGTGCATGTACCCCACTGAGGACAATGACCTCCCCAGGCCCAATCCCCAAATCTCCAGGAATCTCCCAAACTTTTTGGAGCTTGGGGGGGGGCAGTGGGAGGGCTTCTAGTGTCCTGGCCCCACTGATGGACCTCCTGATGACACCTGGTTTTTTGGCCACAGTGTGACACAGAGTGTTGGACTGGATGGCCCATTGGCCTGATCCAACATGGCTTCTCTTATGTTCTTAGGTTATTAACCTGGATCTGGCGTCCCCCCATGAGCCGGTTCCAGGGCTTGCGTCCCACGCACCTTGCAAGGAGTGCTGGACGCGACCATTGGCTCCCCCCACCCCCGATCAGGCTTCCTGCGTTGTAGGAAGCCTGGGACAGGGCTTGTGTCCCACGTGCCTTGCAAGGCACACGGGGCATGACCGTCAGCTCCTCCAACCCCGATCAGGAAACCCCAGCACCGGCCATGCTAATAAACATAAGGTCTATGCATGTGGAGAATGTCTGTCCTCTCAAAAGGCAGGGAATTCAGTACATGGCAGCTTTGTATCTTCACTTTCCTCAAAGACTTTGAAAACACAAAGAAAAGAATGAAGACCTGTCAATCATAAAGTATGTGTGTGTGAGGGGGGGGGGGGTTAGTTTATTAAGCATTCCAGCATTCTTGCCTACCACACACCAGAAACATTGCTCAAATATCTTCAGAACATGGAAAGTTGGAAGAAGTGCTTTTGCCTGAGGCCCTTCAGCCATAGCAATGCAAATGCATAACTGCAGCATAGTATCTGATTTCTTTATTTAGTATCATTTTAACATGTCTTTCTCCAAAAAAGTGGGTTACAATGAAAGCCACATCATTATAGTCTTAATATAAAAGATACAGGAATAAAAAAATACGACTGCCTAATTCAAAAGAGCAATGACTGGGCAACATAGAATTTTAAGTCATCATCCGACTATCCGATACAATTTGGCTATCCCCTAAAAAACACTGAAGTAGCTGAGTGAAACTCAGGCTTGCCGGGTGGCTGCTACTGGTGAGCTAAAAAAAGTGAAAGGTAAAGATAGTCCCCTGTGCAAGCACCAGTCGTTTTCGACTCTGGGGTGATGTTGCTTTCACAACATTTTCACGGCAGATTATTTACGGGGTGGTTTGCCCTTGCCTTCCCCAGTTATCTACACTTTCCCCCCAGCAAGCTGGGTACTCACTTTACTGACCTCGGAAGGATGAAAGGCAGAGTCAACCTGGAGCCGGCTACCTGAACCAGATTCTGCTGGGATCGAACTCAGGTCGTGAGCAGAGGGCTCCGACTGCAGTACTGCAGCTTTACCACTCTGCGTAAGGGGCTTGTCAATGGTGGGCTAACTCCTGGTAATTCATTCTGATGTCCTGTGACATTCATCTGGTCAATGGGCAGAAGCAGGCCAGCAAAATGGGAAGCGGTGATCTTTGTCTCCATGTGTTAATGTCACTTCCTGCATGATCCAGAAGCACCAGCATCACACTGGGGCAACGCTCCAGCACTAGGGTTGCCAAGTCCTCTTCATCCCCCAGCAGGGGACAGTTGTGTGTATGCTGTGTGACGCAATGACGTTGCCTGGAAGTGATGTCATCAAAATGGCGCCACCCGTGCGGGGCTGCTCTAGGAGTTTCCGGGAAAAATCTATGGTTTTCCCGGATTGTCTAGCCATTTGGGAGATTAAAACTCTATGGCACCTATATGCCATTAAATGCCAACAATGCCCTTCAGTTCTCTACATAGGGAAAACAGGACAAACCCTACGCCAAAGGATAAATGGACACAAATCTGACATTAGGAATCACAAAACTGAGAAATCTGTGGAAGAACACTTTAACCTTCCAAAGCATTCAGTGGGTGACCTCAAGGTAGCTGTTTTACTGCAAAGGAACTTCAAGAACAGAATGGAGAGAGAAATTGCTGAATAAATAAAAATTGGTTGGTCTTAAAGGTGCAACTTCACTCCTACTTTGTTCAACTGCTTCAAACCAACACGGCTGCCCGCTTGGATTTATCCATTCATGCCTTTGAAGCCCCCAAGTCTTATGTTGGTTGCCCGGCGGGGCGGGGGGAGTCCATTGGGGGGGGGGCTCCAGCCCCTGAGCCCCCATGTAGTTTACGCCTATGATTAATGCTATATATCAGTTAGTGGCTTTCTAATTTTTTGATGGAGGAACCATTTCTAAACTTACTTCTTGCACAGTAAATCCCTGCTACTTCTCTGCAACATAAAGTGTGGGAACCTCACATGTCATGTTCATAACTATAACAGTTCAGAGCAAGAGGCTGGATTCCATGGCCATTTTTATATGTTATGCAGAGGCAAACCTGAAGGTAAATTCACTATTGAGCCACCCAGCACTTCCGTTCCTGTACTATTATCTTGTACCACCTCCTCCATCTTGGCCTTGTGAGAAACTCGCAATTCACTCTGAGAAACGCTGCTGTAATTTTTTTAAAAAACATGGCAGAGCAGCTGGATACATATTTTTTAAAAAATTCTGCCCTGCCACTAGTGTATATCTTGTACATGTAGTCCAATAGATGATTAAAAATGGACACTATTCTGATCATTTTGGTATTACCTAAAGGGGCATAGATAAAGTCAGAATGCGTCACAATTTGTGATGGATTGAAAAAGAAGGACAGGATTTTATACCCTGATCTTCTCTACCTTAAGAAGTCTCTTTTTCGTTTTACCTAGATTTGCAGCAACACCAATTGGCAGGCAATTTTTATTACCTTTTAGGGCTCTCCAGACCAAACGGCCTTTTAATTTGTTACACTGTTTTGCCATGTGATCCTAACTTTGTATCAGTTTGTACTCTTAACCCACCAACTACATGTATTTCAGCCCACTGTACCTTATCCCGTCGTCTGAAGAAGTATGCCTGCATACGAAAGCTGACATTCTGAATAAAACTTTGTTGGTCTTAAAGGTGATACTTGACTACTACTTTGTTCTGCTGCTTCAGACCAACATGGCTGCCCATTGGGATCTATCTTTTCGGGTCAGTATTTTTTTGTATTTTATGTTTGCGTGTGTGAGAGTGCATGTGTGTGTGTCTGCACCGGGAAGTCATGGCAACATCTTGGTGACTGACCCCTGCTGGGGGCCTGCAGGATATTCAAAGAAGTGGCTGAATAAAACCTGCTCCTACTACTGGTATTCTTTGGAGGTCTCCCATCCCAGTACTTGCCAAAGTCAACCCCACTTAGCTGCCAAGATCTGATGAAATTGGGGTTGCCTGGGCTATCCAAGTCAGGGCTCTACATCAAGGAGCCTCAAAGTGGCTTGCGGTCTCCTTCCCTTCCTCTCCCCGCAAGAGGCATCCTGCTTTTAAAACCAATGTTAGAGATCATTTTCAAGCTGCTCTATCTGTTCTTGTCCCTTTAAAATCAGAGTTACTTATTTTACAGGCATGCAGTTCTGTGGTACAAGCTATTAAGCCTGACCTTGGTAAACTCACCCTAATTATTAGAAATGTGTGTGTATATATATATATATATATATACACCCACCATAGGGTTTTCAAAGCAAGAGATAAGCAGAGGTGGTTTGCCGTCATCTGCCTCTGTAGAGCAACCCTGGACTTCCTTGGTGATCTCCCATCCAAGGACTAACCTGGGGACTACCCTAGTTTCTGATATCTGAACTGTTTGAGCTAGCCTGGGCCATTTAGGTCATTGTCAACAAAAGAAAAAACATTAGGGTTTGTAGAATCTTTCGGGCTCAAGTGCCGTGTTCTACTGGAGAAAGTTTTCCTACCAGATGTTTCGTTCTCAGCTGCGGAGAACATCCTCAGTGGCGTTGCAGCCAGAGCAGGCGCTCAGACCTTCTTGGCTGCTGTGCATTGAGTTTGAAAAAACAGCTTTGACAAAGGGAGCTAGTTTTTAAGTTGCTACTAGTTGCACATCTAGTTGTTCCTCAAGAACAAGTTCTGTTGCCCCTCTCAAGGCTTACAGGAGGAGCCTCATTTGGGCTGTGTTTTGGTACTGAGGTTGCAATCTTTCAGTGTGTTATTTGTGTTCTCCGTTAGGAAGTGTTCTCTCCCAGCTGGCAACAATAAAGAGACCTGTTGTAGAAGTGTCTGCAGTTCCTTACACATGGGCTACAGAGCAGGACTGAAGATGAATTGGAAGTTGGAGATCTAAGTTCACCTCCACCACACCTTGAGGTAGGGAACCTGTGCCCATGTACCAACAACGCCCACCAGACCATTTTGCTTCGAACCCAGTCCAGACATCCGCCCAAGAAATCGAAGCGCTGGTAATACTGCTGGAGCCAGTGGTATAGGAGAAGGCAACAGATATGGCTTTATTGGCTTATACCAGGGGTGGCCAAACTGTGGCTCCCTCATCGATATTGTGTGGCTCTCGAAGTTCTCACCGCCCTGTTGGCCGGTTTGGAGAAGTCATTTGTCTCTTTAAATCACTTCTCCATGCCAAGCCAGCTGGCAGTTTGGAGAATGCATTTGAAGTTAAAGTTGCTTTTTTTCCACCTCTTCCCTCCCTCTCCCTATCTATTTTCCTTCCTTTCTTCCTTCCGGCTTTCAAACATCTGATGTTTATTCTATGTGGCAAGTTTGGCCATCCCTGGCTTATACCCATCACCATCTCCCAGACTTGCAGAAGGCAAATCCCTGAGATGCTGACCATGCTACCAGGACTTGGCTTGCTCCAGTCACATATCCAAGTACAACCCTTGTCTCTCCACTGCATTTTGTTTTCCAGCACACAAAAAGGTAGACATTGAACTCTTTTGGCACTTTGCCTATCCCTAAGTGAAAGATAATAGGTACATGTGGGATACTTTCACGCAGGCTGGTTTGTTTTAGTTGTCTTTGGGTGAAAGTAGGCAAAGATTTTTTGGGTGTGTGTGTGTGTATTTTTTTGTATTTGTATGTGTGTGTGCACATGCATGTATGCCTGGAAGTCATGGCGACTTCTGGTGACCCCTGTGGGGGTATGGAGGACGTTCAGAGAAGTGGCTTGATACAGCCTGCCTCTGCCTCCCGCTCCTGGTATTCCAACGAGGTCTCCCCTCCAAGTACTTGCCAGAGTTGGCCCTGCTTAGCTTCTGAGATCTGATGAGACTGGGTTTGCCTGGGCTATCCAGGTCAGGGCGCAAAGAATACATTATCGATCTTGATGGGAGGCATTGCAAACATTGATAGTAATTCAGGAGGGGGAATGGTTGAGTGGTTTTCTCAGTGGTACAGCCTTCCTCAGGAGGTGGTGAGCTCTCCTTCTTTCGAGGTTTTTAAACAGAGGCTAAATGGCCATCTGACAGCAATGTTGACTCCGTGAATTAGGCAGATCATGAGAAGGAGGGCAGGAAGGGTGGGATCAGTGCTTCGTTCTTGTGGTCCTTTCTTACATGATTTGGGAAATGCTGATCCGCACTTTGGGTTCAAGAAGCAATTTTTCTCCAGGCCACCTGTGAGACCAGAGATCCTGGAGAGGTTTTTGGGGTTTTGTTTTTTGCCATCTTCTGGGCATGGAGCAGGGGTAACTGGTTTTTGGGGGGGTATTTGTGAATGTCCTGCATTGTGCAGGGTGTTGGACTAGATGGCCCTGGAGGTCCTTTCCAACTCTATGACTCTGTGATTCTATGCACTGTATTTTCCCAAGAGAAAGAAAAGCTAAATTCAGGTCCAGTAGCACCTTAGAGCCCAGCAAAACGTTTGGGGGTATATTTGAGAATAAATGCTCCCTTCCATACCCCAAAAAATCTTGTTGGTCTCTAAGATGCTACTGGACTTGAATCTAGCTCTGTTGCCGCAGACCAACATGGCTACCCTCTGAAACTATCAGTTGAATGAAAGTTGCATTATCCAAACTATCAGATCCCCAAGAAAGTAAGATAGGGTTGCCAGATACATGTTGGAAGCAATGTTCCCCGCCAGGAACAAAGAATGTAATTGACATGCGTTAATCCGTGGTTGAAACATATGTACTGTGGCTCCAGGAGTTAGGTTTGTGAGAGAAAAGGCTGATGAAGGACCTGATCTGCAAAACTGTGAGGAACCCCGGGCATACGGTCTCTTACTCTCTCGTTGACAAATTTTTCACTGGAAGTTGGAGGACTCCAACCAAGTCACTGGACACAAATTTTCATAATGGGAAGAAGAAGAATTGCAGATTTATACCCCGCCCTTCTCTGTGAATCAGAGACTCACAGCGGCTTACAATCTCCTATATCTTCTCCCCCCACAACAGACACCCTATGAGGTAGGTGGGGCTGAGAGAGCTCTCCCAGAAGCTATCCTTTCAAGGACAACCTCTGCCAGAGCTATGGCTGACCCAAGGCCATTCCAGCAGCTGCAAGTGGAGAAGAGGGGAATCAAACCTGGTTCTCCCAGATAAGATTCCACGCACTTAACCACTACACCAAACTGGCTCTTGCCTCTAAGAGGGACTACAAACAGCAGACTTTTTGGGGGGAGTGGGAAGTACTCTGTTTCCAGTTTTGAATTTTGAGTGGCTATCAGTAACGTGATATTTTATATTGATGCATGATTTTTGATGAATAGAGTTTGCATACACACTGCATGTGTGAAAGTATTATTATTATCCTGTGAGTTATAGATTAGAGAGCAAGTTGTGGTAAAGCTGCAGCACTGCAGTCAAAGCCCTCTGCTCACGACCTGAGTTCGATCCCGGCAGAAGCTGGGGTCAGGTAGCCGGCTCAAGGTTGACTCAGCCTTTCGTCCTTCCGAGGTCGGTAAAATGAGTACCCAGCTTGCTGGGGGGAAAGTGTAGATGACTGCAGAAGGCAATGGCAAACCAACCATGAAAACGTCATGATGCGATGTCACTCCAGAGTCAGAAGCGACTGGTGCTTGTACAGGGGACTACTTTTTTTCAAAAGTATTAGAGACTCTTATCTGGGAGAACCAGGTTTGATTCCCTGCTTCTCCATTTGCAGCTGCTGGAATGGCCTTCGGTCAGCTATAGCTCTGTCAGAGGTTGTCCTTGAAAGGGCAGCTGCTGTGAGAGTCCTCTCAGCCCCACCTACCTCACAGGGAGTCTGTTGTGGGGGAGGAAGGTAAAGGAGATTGTAAGCCACTCTGAGATTCAGAGTGGAGGGCGGAATACAAATCCAATGTCGTCGAATTCTTCTCCTTCTTCTTCTCCTTTATTGAGAATTTTCTCCAGGGGAGCTGATCTTTGCCAGCTGGAGATCAGTTGTAAAAGCAGGAGATCTCCAGGCCCCAACTGGGGGCTGGCCACCCTAAAAGGACTACAAGGTATGCAAACATGAGAGGATGCAAACTCAGAATCTCCCCTGTTTGCTTTGTCCGAGGCGCAACTCTGGCTCCAGCAAGCTGGCTCTTTCCCTGTCTGTATCGGAATAGATTGCTTCCACATGGATGCCAGCAGGGGATAAAAACAACCATTACCAACGAAGCCCATGGGGATTCTTTTTTTCTTTAAATGTAGCCACAGTATAGTTTTTTTTCCCCCTTCAGAAATAATTATTTTACTCTAATTGGGGCTCTGTTTCTCATCTGTGACTAAGGCCTTCTAATTTTTAGCACCGAACAGTTCAAAATCCTGGCACGGGATAAAAAAAGGTACATTTTTAGTGCATGACACCTTCCCGTTTTTAGCAGAAGAAAATGGGACCACACTTTGGGTATTTTTAAAAAGTTTATGGCAAAGCGTTAAGGCATTTAGATTGTGACCCAGCCAAATAAATAAGTCACCTCCATGTGGTCTGGCAGTGGCGCATTGAGCGCATACTGAAATATTAGCTTCATAAAATGCGTTTCTCTACCATTCAAATAACCCTGTTTTAAGAAACATTTCGAGCTCATTAAAAGCAGCGACAGAGGGAAGCAGCGGCCATCTGGACAGTGTAAAAGATGGGAGAGCCAATGTAATGTGAGTGGATAGAGCGCTGGATGCGGACTAGGGTGATTTAGATGACCTTAGGCCAGTCCCTGTGAGCTAAACCTACATCACAGGGTTGTTGTGAAGACAAAATGGGGACGACCCTTGGGTACTAAATAATTAGGAATGCTAAGAACTTTGCAGCAAACATGCTTGGCAGGAGAGCATACCGTCTTCAGCAGGAGTGGCCACTCATGAGCCAAGTCTCAGATTTCTTCGCTTCTTCACTGTAGCATTAGACCAGGGCTGAATCTAGGGGCGGGCAGAGGGGGGTGCTTGCCCCGGGCACCGACTGAGGGGGGGGGGTGGCAAATTGGGTATGGAGCCCATTGTATTCTATGGGACCATAAAATAGAATGGCCCATAAGGGGGCACCATTTTTTGCTTTTGCCTCAAAAAACATGTAGATCCGGTCCTGGATTAGACCAGTGCATTGAACAGTTTTGCAGCTGCGCAGTGGCTGCTGCAGTTGTGGAGTTCCATTTCCTTCAGCCTTTACAGCCACTTTCCCACCTGCTCAGATGAAATCGATTCTTTCCTGAGTTCACAGATACTTTGGTCAGGTAATTCAATTATGTCAGAGGAGAGCTACAGCCTTTGGGACTTGAGAATGGCAGCTTACAAGTCGAAAAGGAAATGCCGATCTAGGCCGGGGGTGGCCAAACTTGCTGAATTTAAGAGCCGCATAGAATAAATGTCAGATGTTTGAGAGCTGCAAGACATGAACAGCAGATGTTTAAGGGAAGGAAGGAAGGTAGGTGGGGGGGGAGGGGAGGGGGGGAGGGAGGGAGAGGTGGAAATAAAGCAACTTTAAATGCATTCTGCAAGCTGCTAGCTGGCTTGGCTTGGTGAAATGATTTCAAGAGAGAAATGCATTCTCCAAGCTGGCCACACAATATGTGTGAAAGAGCCACATGTGACTCCCGAGCCACAGTTTGTCCACCCTTGATCTAAGCTGAATTCTATTCCTATAGCTCCTTATAAGAATTCTAAGCAAACACTGAAAAAGTAATAATGAAACCACCTGTACCAGAAGGCATGTCCATTTGTTGCTGTTATTGCAGTCTCCTGTCTTTGTTTGGCTCTAAAGAAGTGACCTTTTCATTTTTGGTACTTACGGAACCAGATGAACACAATAAACAAGTCACCGTGGGAGGCTGTGTCCTTGAAGCTCTACTTCGGTGGAAGGAACTATAATTGTGTCACTTCTTATGTATTATTCAGGAGGGGCATATATGTTTGAAATGTGATATGTTATGTTTGTTAAATATTTTGGTGTCACAGTAAACAGTTTATATATACTTGAGGTTTAAAATACCTTTTGTGTCCTTAAAATTGACATGGAGGCTTATTTGCCCTCCAACATTTCAGCGGTTCTTTATCATGTTGCCTGTTTCTTCCGGAGAAACTGATCTCCATAGTCTCCATTCCAGCTTGTATCTGGCAAAGGGAGTTTTGATTTTCAAAAGCTTATACCTCCCCACACCCCCCAAAAAATCTTGTTGGCCCCTAAGCTACTGCTGGACTCAGGGGGTGGTGGGCTCTCCTCCTTTGGAGGTTTTTAAACAAAGGCTAAAGGGACAGAATTTTTGATTCTGTGAACTTAAGCAGATTATGAGAGAGAGGGCAGGAAGGGTGCTTCAGTGCTTTCAACTTATATACCCAAGGATATGCCAATAGCCACTTTGGGGTCAGGAAGCAATTTTTCTCCAGGTCAGTTTGGCCAGGGAGCCTGCAGGTTTTTTGCCATCTTCTGGGTATGGCACGGGGGTCACTGGGTGTGTGTGGGGGGCAGGTATTTATGAATCTCCTGCATTGTGCAGGGGGTTGGACTAGATGACCCTGGAGGTCCCTTCCAACTCTATGATTCAAAATCCAGCTGTTTTTCAGGATGGGTTTCAAAGTCACCTACTGTAAGGTAGCTGGCACCTTCAGGAAAGCAATTATGGTCTCTTGGTACTGTCACCCTTTTTGCCTTAAAAAGGGCCAGGTTAGTGATCACACGATTGTGGATGCCTTAGTTAAAACCTAAACACACTTAAAAAAACAACATTTATTGAAAGGTGAGGGAAACAATAAGGCCAAACTGGGAGGCTTAACAAACAGTGTGCGTAAAAGCGGGGCTTTTGGGTAGAAAAGGCCCAGCAGGAACTCATTTGCATATTAGGCCACACTCTCTGACATCACCATTGTTTCACCATTGTTTTGTTTCTACAAAAAAGCCCAGCAGGAACTCATTTGCATATTAGGCCACACCTTCTGAAGCAAGCCAGCTGGAACTGCGTTCCTGTGTGTTCCTGCTAAAAAAAAAGCCCCGCATAATGGCAGTCCCAAACTTAGAACAAAAAAGGGGGGAAAGCAGTGTATGGAATAACAGAAACAAAGGTAACACTGCACTGTAACCAATCATTATATAAATGAATAACAATGAAACTAAATAAACAGCTGAGTTATATTAAATTGTGTATTTAAGCTATTATGGGTGAGTAAATTTACTAAATATAAATATTCTAAACAAGAAACTTACATTAATACAATTAAGCACAACTGTTGTTACAATACTGTTCAGAAAGAATGCATGCGAAGTCAATAAAGCCAAAACAGACCTCCGTGAAGATACAACATTTGTAATAATCTATCCACTAAAGTCCATTTCCAAATAAACCAAGCCATAAATGAGGCTAATAAACTGAGTAGAAGAAAGTCACTGAAAAGCCACATTCCCTCAGAATTGAGGGCTCACTCCAGAAGATGGCCACTCCTCTACTAGCTGGCTTTCTGTTTCCACTGGTCTGTTTTCCCCAGGAACTTCTTTAGAAAATCTCCATGTCATCAGGAATAAAAATTACCTCAGTTTCTTATTTGGCTGCCTCTCCCTCTTTTGGAGTTCATTCCCCCCTTCTGCCTTGTAGCCAGGCAACCACTCACTGTAGAAAACACCCTCCCTCCAGAACAAGGGTGTCAAACATGTAGCCCGGGGGCCATCAAAAGGCCCCCTATCAGGCCCCTGAGAAACTGAATTCTGTCTGCTTCCTTCTTCCTCTCTCTTGCTTCCTTCTGCATCACAGTTTTGCTTGGCCAGGCTTGCTCAAACACACAGGGACTACAGAACAAAGCCTCTCTTCCTTATATTGGCTGACGATCCTCCTGGTACCCTGGGGAAGGAAGGAAAGAGCCAGAGCTTCCTTTGCCCAGTTCCCTGGATCTCATGGGAGAGATACAAAGAAAGCACCTTTAAGACCAACAAGTGCTAATGTTTTAAGTTTTTTAAAAAATATTTAATTTGTTTGTGTTCTTTATAAAGTTTATATGTCCGCTACCTGGCATTACATTTTATGACACACATGACCCTTCCCGATAAGGTCTCATTTATGTCAGATCGGGCCCTCATAACTGGATGGCATGTTGGTGAGGCTTTTCTTTGAGCCTGGCTTCCCTTGCAAGGGAAGCTGGGCTCAGAGGACAGTGCGCCCTTCCAGGTTGCTCTTGTCTTGATGAGTGGGGCCTGTTCTTCTTCTCCAAGCTCCAATCCTAAAATAACAACAAAATATAGATAATACCTGTTCATTCTCATAAATGGAGGTGCATGGTTATCCACAATTATAAATGTCTATGGTGCTTTGCATGGTATTTTTCCATGTGGGCTTGTTTCCGTGTGGGCATTTTTCCACATGGGCTTTTTTCCTGTAAGCATTTATGACCGTGGGTTTTTTTCTGTGAACTTTTTTTCCTGTGGGTTTTTTTCTGGTTACCCTTCCAAGGAAGCTTCTGAAGAGCTTAGTCTAGTGGGAAAGTGGCGGCACAGCAGCACTCTTGTGCCCCGCCCTTCACTTTTTTGTTCCCCACTCGCTGCCTGTGTGATGATGTCACTTCCGGTGATGTCATTGTGCTGCGTGTGCGCTTTGTGCAAGCATATGATTAGCTCCATTAAGGGAGCTTCTGGGGGGGGGGCACGGCACGGGGTTCTGCCTCAAGCAGCAGATCCCCTAGCGCCGGCCCTGTTACAACTGATGTCCGGGTGACAGAGAGCAGTTCACCTGTAGAAAAATGACCACTTTAGCATGTGGACTCTGCGGCATTGAAATCCCTCCCTTCCCCCAAACCCTGCCCTCCTCAGGCTCCACCCCCCCTCAAATCTCCAGGTATTTCCCAACCTGGAACTGGCAACTCTAGGTGGGATCCATAATTAGAAGGAGCTGATGATTAAACTTTTGTCAATATCGGTAAGTTCAGACCCCATTAGCCTATACTTGAAGCTGGGATTTTTTGTCCCAATGTACATCACCATACACTTATTAATATTGTACTTCATTTTTTCATTGTTGTCTACTCACCGTTTGTGGAGGTCCTCTTGGAGCTCTTCACAAGTCAACCTTGGTTTTCACCATCCTGAATAATTTAGTGCCTCTGCGAACTTGGCCACTACAATACTCATCCCTGTTCCAGATAGCTTAGTAAATTACATAGTACCAGCCCCAATACGAATCCTTGTGGGACCCCACCACCACTTACTTCCCTCCATTGTGAGAACTGTCCATTGACTCCTGCTCTTTGCTTCCTGTCATTTAACCAGTTTTTGATTAATCAGAGAATCTGTCCTCTTATCTCACGACTGCTAGTTTACTCAGGTGTCTTTGGTGAGATGGCTTGTCAAAAGTCTTGAAAGCCCTGGTATATAATGTCTGCAGGGTCACTGTTGTCTACATGCTTGTTCACTTTCTCAAAGAACTCCAAAAGGCTGGTGGTGAGGCAGGACTTCCTTTTGCAGAAGCCATGCTGATTTTCCCTCAGCCGGCTTTGTCCCTCTATTTGCGTAACAGTTCTATCTTGGATTACAGTTTCTACTAATTTACCTAGAACAGACATTAGATTGACTGGCCTGTAATTTCCTGGTTCCTCCTTGGGTCCCATTTTAAAAACTGGTGTCCCATTTGCTACTCTCCAGTCTTCTGGTACAGCAGCTGAATTTAGTGATAGGTTACATATATGGGTTAGTAGTACCTCACATCTGAGTTCCTTAATGTCATGAGCCCCGAGGAGGGGAAGCTGGAAGGGTTAACAGACCAGGAAGAACCAAGAGCTGGGCTGTCAATCACACCCTCTACATTCCAGGCACCCACACCGGCTGTTGACCATCAGTCTCCTTCAAGCTGTCCCCCTCCCATTTCAAGAATGCCCGCACCTCTTCAACAGACACTGACAGAAAACAGATGCGCCGCATGCCAATGCTTCAGATCTCTTAGCCCTGATTACTAGGGGAACTACGGCCACCCAGGAAGCAGGCTGATTGATATGCCCATATAACTCACGCTCGGGACTTGGCAACCTCATGGAAGCAACAAGTCGATTCCCTGGCTTGCATCCACGCTCCTTCCTGATTCCAGTTCCTGACCAGTTTGAATTCCTTGGCACCCTGACCCTTTGGCTTTGGACACTGACTTCTCCTTCCGGTTTGTGATTTTGCTGTGGTGACTCAGTTCCTGACTGACTCCTTGAACTTTGACTTTGGACCGGCTTTAGACTCCCTCCTGCCTGCGCCCTGAGACATGATACTTAAGAACTCTTGGGCATACACCATCAGGACCTGGAGACTTTTCAGTTTTTAATTTCCCCAACAGCTCTAGAATTTCATCTCTGGTCACCTCAATTTGGCTCAATTTTTCAGACTCCCTTCCGGAACATAGTGACAGTCTTGGGAATTTTCCTCACACTTTCCACAGTGAACACAGAAGCAAGAAGGTCACTGAGCTTCTCTGCCTTATTTCGATCTTCCTTTAGGAATCAATTTATTTCTTTGTCATATGAAGGCCCCAGTGCTTCTCTGGCTGGTTCCTGCTCCAGATATATTTTCTAAAAATGTTTATTGTTGTGCTGATGCTTTTAGCAACCCACTCTTCAAAATCTCTTTTTGCATGCCTAATTATCTTTTGACAGAGCCTGTGGTCCCTCCTGTTCAATTCATTGGGGCAGACCTTCCACTTTTTAAAAGAAGCCTTTACTTTTTATAGCTTCCTTGACTTGTGTAGTTAACCACACAGGCCTTCTTATAGACTTGGCAGTGACTTTCCTATCGTGCAGAATGCATTCTATTGGAGCTTCAATTAGTGTGGTTTTAAATAGCTTCCAAGCATTCTCCAGGGATTTGAACTTTCTTGTGTTTCCCCTTCAGTTTCCTTTTTACCATTCCCCTCATTTTTAAAAAACTTCCTTCTTTTGAAATTAAAAGTTACAATTTTGGACTTTAGGGATAATTGGTCTGAATACTGAACTAAATAGCATTGTGGTCACTGTTCCCAATTGGTGCAACAGTCTCTACATCTCTCTCCAGGTCTTGAGACCTGCTCAGAATCAAGTCCAAGATCACTCCTTCTCTGGTTGGTCTGGTTGCGTTGCCAGCCTCCAGGTGGGGCCTGGAGATCTCCCACTTTTACAACTGTTCTCCAGCTGGCAGAGATCAGCTCCCCTGGATAAAATGGCAAAAAAATATAGAACACTCTGCGAGGGTTTTTATTAAAACATGTAACACCACAACTATTTTTTACTAAGCAATATTCAATAGTATTCAAAAAATTCTTTTTTTACAAAAAATTGTACAGTGTTCTCTTTTTGTTTACAGAGCTGCACAAAGTCCAAGAAATTCCAAAATAGAAATGACTGCTTCCCAAAGCGCTGTGGCTGCAAATGGACTGCACTTCTGTCCTCTTTTCAGAGTTTCCTTCTTCAGGCAGCTCACCAAAAGGGCTGGCATGTCATAAAAATTAAAAATCAAACAGCATTTTAAACAATATTTAAATTCATATTTACTAAAGTCTTCTTCAAGATACCCCCATGTATACTCACTAAATTATTTCAATTGGCTGTACTCTTGTCTTCCCTCTGGAGAAAATGGCTGCTTTGAAGGGTGGACTCTATGGCATTGTACCATTCTGAGGCCCATCCCCTCCCTAAACTCCACCCTCTCCTGGATCCACCTCCAAAGTCCCCAGATATTATCCAATTCAGACCTGGCAACCCTAGGCCTGGAGGAAATAGGCAGCTTTGGATTGTCCTTTATGGTATACCATGGAATCTAGGCAAAATCTAAGTTTTAGAGTGACATCACAGGCAGATCAGCTGATCTCCCTCCCAACACTCCCCAAACTGGGCAATTTCACCCTGTCCCATGGCTGCCTCCTGATCTGTATGGCTTATAGACCAAGCAGACCCTGTGGCAGTGGGAACAAAGTTTACTGGTATTGGAAAGGACTGCTGGAGGAAAAGAACATAAGAAAAACCATGTTGGATCAGGCCAGTGGCCCATCCAGTGCAGCACTCTGTCACACAGTGGCCAAAAATTGCAGGTGCCATCAGGAGGTCCACCAGTGGGGCCAGGACACTAGAAGCCCCCCCACTGCTGCCCCACAAGCACCAAGAATACAAAGCATCACATTCTATCTATATAGAGTTCCATCTATACCTTGTGGCTAATAGCCACTGATGAATGTCTGCTCCAATATGTTTATCCAATCCCCTCTTGAAGCTGTCTGTGCTTGTAGCTGCCACCACCTTCTGTGGCAGTGAAAAGAAATGTGCAAGCCCCCTCTGAATCCAAATCAGGCCTGCGCACACCTGGCAATCATGTTCTGAGCATGCAAATGTCTGATAGACAAAATGTCTGATAGACACTAGACAAAATTCAGAGTAGCGTGAGGGCTTTGTAATGTGTGCATTTGTCCTTAGGGCAAGGATCAGGGAGATAAGGAGTGGTATCTGGTGCATTGCCCTGACCTAGGGTTGCCAGGTCAGTGTTGGAAAATACCTGGAGACTTTGGGGATGGATCTAGGAGAAGTCAGGGTTTGGGGAGGGAAGGGGCCTCAGCATGGTGCAATGCCATAGAGTCCACCTTTCAAAGCAGCCATTTTATCCAGGGGTACTAAAAAGCAAACCCAAGGGGTCCTGGGGGTAATCAAGCACAAGCAAAGGTGGCTAGCAATAGGGTTGCCAAGTCCGACTCAACAAATATCTGAGGACCTTGGGGGTGGAGCCAGGAGCAAGGGTGTGACAGACACAACTGAACTCCAAAGGGAATTCTGGCCATTACATTTAAAGGGACCACACTCCTTTTAAATGCCTTCCTCTCCATTTGGAATAATGAAGGATAGGGGCACCTCCTTTTGAGGCTCATAGAATTGCACCCCCTGGTCCAATCCTTTTGAAACTTGGAGGGTGTTTTGAGGAGAGCCACCAGATGCTATGCTGAAATGTTGATGCTTCTACCTCAGAAAACAGCCCCCCAGAGCCCCAGCTACCCACAGATCAATTTTCTATTATAGGAATCAATCTTCATAGGGAATAATTGAGTGCCCAGCAAACATTTCCCTCCCCCCCACCCCGCTTTCTGATGACCAGGGGGAGGATCGCCAAACCAAGAGATCCCCTGCCCCCACCTGGGGAACGGCAGCTCTAGCTTTTCTAAAAAAGAAAAAAAAAGTTAGTCCCCTGTGGAAGCACCAGTCATTTCCGACTCTGGGGTGACGTCACATCAGGACGTTTTCACGGCAGAGTTTTTACGGGGTCATTTGCCATTGCCTTCCCCAGTCATCTACACTTTCCCCCCAGCAAGCTGGGTACTCATTTTACCAACCTCGGAAGGATGGAAGGCTGAGTCAACCTTGAGCTGGCTACCTGAATGCAGCTTCCGCCAGGTTTGAACTCAGGTCATGAGCAGAGAGTTCGGACTGCAGTACTGCAGCTTTACCACTCTGCAGCATAAGACCCTGACCTAAATAGCCAGGCAATTCTGATCCTGTCAGATCTTAGAAGCTAAGCAGGGTCAGTCTTGGTTAGTATTTGGATGGGAGTCCACCAAGGAAATCCAGGGTTGCTAGGCAGAGGCAGGCTACAACAAACCACCTCTGAACATCTCTTGCCTTGAAAACCGCACCAGGAATCACCATAAATCAGCTGTGACTTGATGACACTTTTCATACACACGATACATTGCCCCAAAGTGAATTGGCCCTACAGGCTCAGACCTGGGGGCTCCAGAGACATGCCAGCCCTAATCACAGTACTTTTGTACAAATGTCCACATTTCCAGAGAGTAGCTGGGCCACCATCTTGGGTCCTTTCAGCTCTCCCAGACCTTGGCAACACAGAAAGCCAACAGCTTTCCTACCCATTTAATGGGACTCTTAAAAACAGCCTGGTGGGTTTAGCAGGGCTTAAATCGTGAAGGAGAAGCTGAAAGCTCATCCATAGATCATCTGTGGCAGGCCTGAACTTCAGCCAAAGGGGATAAAAAAATAAAATAAGGGAAAATAAGGGTGTGTTTTTTTTTTAAAGCATTACATTTGAAAACTGGGAGTAATTGTACTCTGTATCTGAAATGGCATCTGAAAGTGATTTAACTGAACAATGTGGTTTCTGATTGGTATTTGAATTGGTTCCAGAACATTTTTAACAGCAATCATAAAGATCCCAATTATCTGATTTCTTTTTTTCCCCCAACGTAGTCATAGAGCTCTTTTTCTCAAAAGGGAGATTTCTCCCCCGTCCTTTTGCTTTCTCAGCTTTGCACGGGATCCTCTGCCTACACATGCACAATTGTATCCAAATGAAGAGGTTTACTTGTAGGCACAGATTAGGCCCATGAAATCAGGCTTCTCCATGGTCAGTATCTTGAGGTAGTGAATGGGACGGGTCGTTATTCCAAGAGCTGTTCAGGGTTTATTTTTGATTCAGTAAAGCAGGCCTTGGCATTCCTAATATAATTATTTACTAAAAAACCCTCACCAATGTAAGACAGGAAGTGGGGGTTTTTACTCCAATCAGGTAGGGTTGACAGCCTCCAGGTGGGGCCTGGAGATCTCCGCTTTTACGACTGATCTCCAGCTGGCAGAGATCAGCTCCCCTGGTTACGTTTGCACATACGGCCCTCGAGTCGGGACAGAGGTTCCCGACCCCTGCTTTAAAGCTTAGATGATTTGGGCCCCTGCAGTCTGGCCCACTCTTTCTTGGCATGATCAGACCAGAGCACACTTGGAGTAATTATAGAATTGCCATCTTTAGGGAACCAGTTGGAACCATGGCTACACAAGTAGCTATTCTTGGAGTTTTAGTGACAGGATACCATGAGGTTTATCACCTTAGATATTTGTCCCCTGCTCTCCTTCATAGGGTAGCCAGCCTTCAGGTGGTGCTGGAGATTTCTGGCTATTACAACTGATCTCCAGATGATAGAATCTACCTTCCAAAGCAGCCATTTTCCTTACCTGGAAAAAATGGCTGCTTTGGAAGGTGGACTCTGTGGCATTATACCCCGCTGAAATCCCTTCCCTCCCCAAACCCTGCCCTCCTCAGGCTCCACCCTGAATCTCCAGGTATTTCCCCATCCAGAACTGGCTATCCTACCCCACTGATGTTGTCCCAAAGTGGCTTACTACTTTCTCTCCTCCTCCATTTTGTCTTCACCAGTAACAGTATTAATAGGGTTGCCAGCACTAGGTTAGGAAATTCCTGGAGATCTGGGAGTGGAGCCCAGGGAATATCTCCGCAGGTATTATGCCATAGAGTCCACACTCCAAAGAACCCTATTTTTTCCCAGGAGAACTGATCGTTGTAGTCTTGAGAACATTTGGAATTCTGGGAGATCTCCAGGCCTGTCCTGGAGGATGGCAGTGTTACCTATGAGGTGGGTTACCCTGAGAGAGAGAAAGACTAGGCCAAGGTCAACCAGTGGCAGAGTAAAGATTGAAACCTGGGTATCCTGGATACTAATCTGACACTAACTACTATGCCACACAGCTAGGGTTGCTAGCCTCCAGGTGTGAGATCTCCCAGAATTCTGCCTGATATCCAGGCTGTAAAGTTCAGTTCCCCTGGAGAAATGACTGTTTTGGAAGGTGGACTCAGTGGCATAATACCCTGCTGAGGTCTCTTCTCTCCCCAGCCTCTACCTCCCCCCTAAATCTCCAATAATTTCCCAACCTGGCAACCATAGATGCTGGCTTGGCACAGGGCTGAACCAGAGGGCCTGGAACAACTTTTGAACATGAGGACATATTATTATAAGTAGCCCTTTCATGAGCAAGGTTCACCCACTGTAGTGATGCTCGAAAGAATTATTTTTTTAAAGCTTGTGCGTTAAGAGAGGCAGTGTAAAAGAAACGCAGACTTCAGCACTGCCTTTTGAAGCTTTGTTTGGGCCTTTGCACGTAATTTATGAGGTGTCACAACGTTCTGACCACAATGGGCAGGGCAAGGCCCATTTTTACGCTTCAGTTGTGGTTTCGTTCTCTCTTCAGGCCTGTCTGCCTCCTCAGTCAGCGAAGCTTCATGGCTTCCAGAGATTATTTTTCTAGTGATTGCCAGACTCCATTTCACAGAGACCTGTGTGATTCTTGCCTTTCCCTTCTTGGGTTTTTCGTCCCTGATTTGAGGAGGGAACTCCCCTCTCTCAGGCGTTGGCCACGAAAACCTTGGTTTGACAGACCACTCTGTGTGAACGGCTGGGGTTTCAAAAGGAGGCAGGAGAGGGGATTAAGGGTTCTCTAATTGACCGAGAACATTAGAAACTCAGACAACCACCATCGTCACCCACAATAAGCTATCTCCACTCGGATCCTTCCACTTCTTTGCTGGGAATTTATGAAGCAAAATAAAATAAAAAAGAGCCCGCCTCAGTCGTCTCCTCCAAATCCTCTGTGTGCCTCTGTCTCTGTAAAAGCGTTTTTGGGACCAGCGCCGTGTTTCCTTTGGCTGGTATGCTGGGCCTCCTGGCTCTCCTTGACATGCAAAGCCGTAGACATTTTGCTGAGTATCTCGTGGGCCTCCTTGCCAGGAAAACCCAATGTCTCTGTGGAGAAATCTCAGCGGAGGCACTTCGTATCAGTCATCAGACTGAGAAGAAGGAATTTTTTTCCCCTGCCTTCTTGGAGACCGAAGCCTGTGCTGTTTTTGAAAAAAAAGTTCAAGCTGTGCCAGTGTGCTGCAGGAACCACCCGGGGCACTGTGCTGAAAAGTGTCATAATATTTGGACAGAGATGTGGGCTAGGGTTGCCAGCTTTCAGATGGGGCATGGACTGGAAACACAACTGATCTTCAGGTGACAGAAATCAGTTTCCCTGGAGAAAATGGCTGTTTTGAGGGGTGGGTACTATGGCAATGTAGCCTGCTGAAGTCCCTTCCTCCCCTCAATTAGGTTTAACTAAGTCTTACCTGGCTTCCAGTGGGGGGCTCCCGTGTGCGTTCTAGAATATTCTCTCATGTGTGCAAAGCATGCGCATGGCATGATGATGTCACCCAGAAGTGACATCATCACGTCAGGCACATCACACATTGGCACTCCAGAATTTTGATTAAAAACTCTACGGTAACCATAGAGTTTTGGCCAAAAAGCTAGACTGCCACTGTGTGGTGTGCCCAGTGTGAGGACGTCACTTCTGGATGATGCCATTGCACTGATGATGTTGGCGTGGGAGGGGGCTGTTTGGTGGTGGATTGGAACCCCCCCAATCAGGGGAACTCCTGCCCCCTGACCAGGGGACTGGCAACCCTACCCCAAACTCTGCCCTCCCTGAGCTCCCCACCCCCCCAAAAAATCTGGTATTTCCCAACATGGAATTGGCAATCCTGGGCTAGCTACAGGGTGAGGGATCCAAAACTCACTGGTATCAACAGGATTTTACCATATCATAATGTACATATTGATGGAATGGGCCACAGGCTCATACACTGCCTTCTCACATGGCAAATTCCCCCGTAGGGTTGGTTGCCAACTTTAGATTGGAAAATTCTGGAGATTTAGGCGTGGAGCCTGGGCTGGGCAGGGTTTAAGGAGGGAAAGGAGCTCAGCAAGGTATAATGCCATAGAGTCCATCCTCTAAAGCAACTGTTTCCTCCAGAGTAACTGATCTCTGTAGTCTGGAGATCAGTTGTAATTCTGCAAGAACTCCAGACCCCACCTGCAGGGGGTCATACAATTTGTCATACAATCATCCACTTTGTCATACAATTTGCTTTAATCATGGTTGAACTATTCTTAAAACTTACTGGGATTACCTTGAAAAAAACATGCTTTCAAACAGGCCTGTAGACAACACCCCCTCTCCAGTTTTTCCAGCCCAGCCAGAAGACTGATTGTGCCAGTGTTTACTCTGGTATGAGAGACTGAGGGCGTTTTCGCACTCACCTTCAGCTGCCGCGACCCCCCTCTTCACCGCGCAGGATCTGCGCGGATTTCGCACTAAATGCCGCGGAGCAGCCAGAAGAGCCGGAAACTCCCGTCGCAAAAGCCGCGCAAACGGAAACTGCTTTTTGGCGGTTTACGTTTGAGCGGCTTTTGCGCCGGGAGCTTCCGGCTCTTCCGGCTGCTCCGCGGCATTTAGTGCGAAATCCGCGCAGATCCTGCGCGGTGAAGAGGGGGGTCGCGCCGGCTGAAGGTGAGTGCGAAAACGCCCTGAGAGGGGGGTGGGAAACCTTTTGTAGGTAAAAGCTGTTTTCATTTCCCTGCTAGCTGATAACTTATAGCTGGAGGTGTGAAAACTGACAGCTGTCAGGGAGGTCAGTAGCATTCTGAGTGTTGCTGGGCTGGGCAGTAATTGACTAGCTGAAGGTGTGAATTGACCATGACATTGTCTGTGGACAGGGAGGTCATTAGCATTTCTAAAAGGTTAGTTCTGACCTGGTGGGCTGCTCAGTCAGGACAAAACAAGAGCATCTTCTCCATTCTTTTGCATAGCCTGATCTGCTTAGCAGGTTTCCTCCAAAGTAAGCTCCACCATTGTAAACTGCCCCCATGCCTGCCCCCTCCCAAGAAAAAATTCTTGGCTACTACCCTGCTTTGCAAGCATGTTTCAAAGGACATTTGCAAAATCATGGTTTGGGGCATTCCATGTCTGTGTGCTCTTCACTACCCTACTTCACTCAAACAAGGAACTCATCAAGCCTTTATACTTCCAATCTGCTGCTCTTTGAGTTTGCTGCTGCAGTTTTCTGGAAGGGAGAACTATGTTTTTAGAGTTTCCACCTAGGATCTAGGAAACCCGGGTTCGAATCCCCACCGTGCCATGGACGCTTGCTGGGTGACTGAGGGCTAGTCACATACTCTCTGCATCACATATCTCACAGGGCTGCTGAGAGGAGCATGGAGGAAAGGGAAATGATGTAAGCCACTTTGGGGAGTAAGGAAAGGAAAGGTCCCCTGTGCAAGCACCAGTCATTTTCAACTCTGGGGTGACGCTGCTTTCACGTTTTCGCGGCAGACCTTTTTTACAGAGTCGTTTGCCATTGCCTTCCCCAGTCATTTACACTCCCCCCCCCAGCAAGCTGGGTACTCATTTTACTGACCTCGGAAGGATGAAAGGCTGAGTCAACCTTGAGCCGGCTACCTGAACCAGCTTCCGCTGGAATTGAACTCAGGTCGTGAACAGAGGACTCTGCAGTACTGCAGCTTTACCACTCTGCGCCACGGGGCTCAAAGGCAGGGCATAAATGAACTAAGTAAATAAATCCCAGAATACAGCAGGAGGAATTTCCTTTACCCTAACAACTTGTTTGCTCTAAGGTAAAAAAGGAGAGGATTTTATTGAATTTCTTAAGCAGCAGCATTTTTTTTGTGTGCCAGTTTTAACATAGTTGCATTTAACACAGATCTACCAGTAAATTCCAAAAGTTGCTGCTGGAAACTCCTCGGACATTTATGATGAATTTCGCCCCTCGTACTTGAAGTCTGCAGCTCACCTATGTGCCTCTCCTGTGGTTTTTATGGAGCAAAATAATATGCAGGGCTTTTTTTGTAGCAGGAACTCCTTTGCATATTAAGCCACATAACCTGATGTAGCCAGTCCTCCTGGAGTTTACAGTAGGCTAAGAGCCCTGTAAGCTCTTGGAGAATTGGCTACATCAGGGGTGTGTGGCCTACTGGCCTAATATGTAAAGGAGTTCCTGCTACAAAAAAAGTCCTGGTAATATGAATAGAGAATCATATCAGAATTTTGCAAAAAAAATAAAATAAAAAGGACACACCTTTGTATGATTGGACTTGTTCAATAGGCATATGATCTTATGCCAGTCCCCTGCCATTGCTAGGGTTGCCAATCCCCAGGTGGCGCCTGGAGATCTCCCACTATTGATCTCCACATGAACAGGATCAGTTTCCTGGAGAAAATGGATGCTTTTGGAGGGTGGACTTTACGGCCCTATGCCCTGCTGAGGGCCCTCCCTTCCCCAAACCCCACCCCCCCAGGCTCCACCCTCAAAGCTCCCAACCTAGAGCTGGCAACCCTACCCTATGACACCTGGAAAGCCAACGTTGTGTTGTCAGACTAGGATC
Source organism: Heteronotia binoei (assembly GCF_032191835.1). Lineage (NCBI taxonomy): Eukaryota > Metazoa > Chordata > Lepidosauria > Squamata > Gekkonidae > Heteronotia > Heteronotia binoei. The sequence goes on along the minus strand of NC_083224.1, from coordinate 180,332,512 downwards.
TGGGAGACCCAGGTTCGAATCCCCACTCTGTCATGGATGCTTGCTGGGTGACCTTAGGCCAGTCACTCTCACGGCCTAGCCTACCTTGCAGGGTTCTTGTTCTTTGTCACAGAGGGAGGAGAATGCTGTTGTTAATGAGGTGAAAACTAGGGGATAAATATATAAATAAATGAATGTTGTGTGGATAGGGTCTAATGAGATCTTCAGTCCGGTTGTGAAAGGCAGTTTTTATAATCTTGTTAGATAAACAGAATCGTTTCAGTGGGAACATTTATTTAGTCATTCACCAAGGTTACAATGATCTTTTTAAAAAAGACGTAAATTGCAATACAGCAGCTTTTTCCTGGCTTGATTGTACATGCATCATCAGAAGAGAAGGGAAAAAAACATGTTTGTCTGAGTGGTGGTGGTGGGGAATCAACACAACTGGTTTTAATCACATCTCACAGTCAAACTCATTTGGCCATTATCTACTGTCTGAGCATGCTATAATCCAAGATGTTTACAAAGGAAGCAGAAAAGCTGCAACACTGGTAATAGCCAAGATTCAGTATGTGATAGATGGTTTTATAATGATGCGTGTCCAACATGGAGAGAGAGTTATGCATAGGGAGGCCTTAATTACTGTCAACATGAAAGGCCACTTTGGTGTGCTGAAACACAAGTTTCGTTGTGCAATCTGTTGAAGGGAGCCCTGTTACGTTGCAAAGTGCAGGACTGCACCTGCCAGAGTGGTGTGTTGTACAATTCACACAATACAGAATACACAGGCTTCCTTAGGCGCCCCCAGCCTAAGTAACAGTGAGACATGAGTCTCCTTATTCCCATAAACAGGGCTTTTTTTTTTTTAAACAGGAACGCAGTTCCAGCTGGCTTGGCATCAGGAGTGTGGCCTAATATGCAAATGAGTCCTGCTGGGCTTTTCCTACAAAAAGCCCTGTAGTGCAACAATGGTGAAATCAGGGGTGTGGCCTAATATGCAAATGAGTTCGTGCTGGGCTTTTCCCACAAAAAGCCCTGTAGTGCAACGATGATGATATCAGGTATATGGCCAAATACGCTAATGAGTTCCTGCTGGGCTTTCCTACCGAAAAAGCCGTGTAGTGCAATAACGGTGATATCAGGGGTGTGGCCTAATATGCAAATGAGTTCATGCTGGGCTTTTCCTATCAAAAAAGCCCTGCCCATAAGTATGGTGCCTGATTCTCCACAACTCACCCCTGTTATGCAAGGCGAGGACCCAACCTGTGGTTTCCAAAATAAGTCAATTGGCTTGGAGTACACTTACACGTGGCACAATAGTTTTAGAGTCCTTTTGGATAGGTTCAGAAAATTCCTTTGGGAATTCATCTGTACAAGGTACACTCAAATGAACAGAACTGCTCAAGATATTTGTGAGACTTGGGGAGGCACCTTCCCAGTGGATTGGGCCTCTGGTGCAGAGCTGTAAATAATGGGGGGAAATTACTGAGAATAACGGCAAAGAAAAGATGTTAAAGCTGGAAGACTCTTGGTCCTCAAAAAGAGAATTTGGTGATTGGCTTCTTTGAAGATTGGTTCCAGACAACTCCATGTAATGAAAATATCTTTGGAGTTGATCCTCTTCTGAGGAAGAGTGAAATAAGTCAAACACCTAGGTGCTCATCAAGTTGATGTTTATGTTTGTTGCAAGAGTTTATCACAAGTCAGAACAAGCTGACATGCTATTTATGTTTGTTGTAAAAGTTTGTCACAAGTCGGGAATTTTTCCTATGCTTGTTATTACCATTTAGTTGGAACTTTGGAAGTGTTGTTGTAATTGACTCATTTAAACATTGTGATTGTTGCTTATAAAAATGATTCACTTATTTTAACAAAGGTCCACGACATGTGATTTGTACTAAATCTATTCAACATAGGCATTCAACCGGACTTAGTATAAGATGAGCAGCCATTATTCACAGTGATTTTTTTCATTATTTTCTGTTATATACTGCAATCTTGTTTTGTTTTGTTTTGAATTTGGTGTAAGGTCACCAACACCTGGGTTGGGAAATACCTGGAGATTTTGGGGGTGGAGCCAGAGGAAGGCGGGGATTAGGAAGGGGAGGGACCCAATGGGGTATAATGCCACAGAGACTACCTTCCAAAGTGGCCATTTTCTCTCTTGTAGTTCTGGGAGATCTCCATGCCCTGGCCACCCTGTGTTCTTCCCTGGTTTGTCCCCCATGAAGATGATTTGGGGGGACATTATGGGCTGAGGAGATAGAAGTGAGGAGTTCCTGTTCTGATGGAAATCTCTTCCATCAGCATAGTTTTACTACACCATCCAAGTCTAAATCTGGACAAAACACAGGCTTTCCTGACCACTGACTTATTCCACTTAAAGATCTCTTCTCCCTTCTCCTCATCAACCCAGCTCAGCTACATCTACCAGTCAGTCCCCTGGTGCTCTGTAATCCTGGTTCTGCTACAGGCAGTGCATTCCTGCAAGTTATTCCAGTCTAAACCCAGTCAATGGCCTTAGAAGGGGGTAACACTGCTGCCTAGGACTGTATTGAGAGCCCCGCCCCATCCATGAAAGCTCTGTTTCCATTCTTTCTCTTTCCCCTTGGCCAGCCTGGTGCCCCAGTCATTCCCACCCTGGCAGTGAGTCTGTATTTGTGATGTGGGCCCTCCACTCCATAAGGAAGTCAGTATTTTCCAGGTAGGTGCAGGGTTGCCAAGTCCAATTCAAGAAATATCTGGGGACTTTGGGGGTGGAGCCAAGATCAAGGCTGTGACAAGCATAATTGAACTCCAAAGGGAGTTCTGGCCATCACATTTAAAGGGACGGCACACCTTTTCAATTCCTTCCTTCCATAGGAAATAATGGATAGGGGCACCTTCTTTTGGGGCTCATAGAATTGGACCCCCTGGTCCAATCCTTTTGAAACTTGGGGGGGTATTTTGGGGAGAGGCACTAGATACTATACTGAAAATTTGGTGCTTCTACCCCCAAAAACAGCCCCCCCAGAGCCCCAGATACCCACGGATCAATTCTCCATGATTTTCTATGGGAATAAATCTCCATAGGGAATAACAGAGTTCCCAGCAGACATTTCCCTCCCCTCCCCCCGCTTTCTGACGACCCTGAAGCGGGGGGAGGGCCTCCAAACTGGGGAATCCTCTGCCCCCACCTGGGGATTGGCAACCCTAGGTAGGTGACACTCAGCACTTCAAGTAGAGGCAGGAAGCACTGGCAACAGATAGGGCATATGGAGTGGCCAGGCCAGGCTATGCCAAGCAGAGAGAGAAGAAGAGGTTTCGTTAGGGTTGCCAGATCCTTGCCTGGGATGGGGGAAACCCCCACTTTTGTGAGGCACTTCCCCACCAGCAGCCAGCTGACCAGCAGGGGGACATCCTGCCACCAACTGGCCTGAAAGGTGATGTCATCTAGAAGTGATGTTGTCATGCCACCGACATCACACTGTGATGCTCTTGTTTTTGGGCAAAACTGTATGGTGAAATTGTCTACGAACCATAAAGTTTCCCCCCAAAGCCCGACAACAGTGATGTGATGATGTCACTTCCAGGTGATGTCATTGTGCTGTAAGCACTTTGTGCATGAGGAGAAAACTCCCAGAGGAGACCCAGAATTCCCCCACCAGCTGCCAGGTAGGACCTGGCAACCCTGGGTTTTGTGAAGAGGAGAGGGTCTCTTGAGTCTGCCTGCATTCATTTGTTTCTCACTAAGGAATACCACTGGGTGCTTGGCTTCTTTCCTGTCAATGACTCTCTCTGTCTGCTGCCCCTGGTCCCAGCCCTGTCGGTCTATAACTGTAGATTCTCCTTTTCCTGCTATGTGACTGTGACATCACATTACTTCTTGCGACAGTGGATTCCATTAGGGTTGCCAGGTCCAGTTCAAGAAATATCTGGGGACTTTGGGGGTGGAGCCAGGAGACACTGGGGGTGGAGCCAGCAGCAAGGGTGTGACAAGCATAATTGAACTCCGAAGGGAGTTCTGGCCATCACATTTAATGGGATCGCACACCTTTTAAATGCCCTCCCTCCATTGGTAATAGTGAAGGATGGGGCACCTTCTTTTGGGGCTCATAGAATTGGATCCCCTGGTCCAATCTTTTTGAAACTTGGAGGACATTTTGAAGAGAGGCACTGGATGCTGTGCTAAAACTTTGGTGCCTCTACCTCAAAAACAGCCCCTTCCAGAGCCCCAGATACCTGCAGATCAATTCTCCATTATACTCTATGGGAATTGGTCTCCATGAGGAATAATGGAGTGCCCAGCAGACATTTCCCTCCCCCCATGCTTTCTGATTACATCATCATCATCATCACATTTTATTTATATCCCGCCCTCCCCCGCCGAGGCAGGCTCAGGGAGGCTAACAACCCTGAAGCGGGGGGAGGGCCTCCAAACTGGGGGATCCCCTGCCCCCACCTGGGGATTGGCTATGCCATGCTGCTTCTTTGTGAGTTCCAAGTCAGGAAAGTATGCAGACCTCTGGTATATGAAGAGGCAGATCCCATTAGGGTTGCCAGGTCCAATTCAAGAAATATCTGGGGCCTTGGGGGCTGGAGCTAGGAGCAAGGTTGTGACAAGCATAATTGAACTCCAAAGGGAGTTCTGGCCATCACATTTAAAGGAACCACACACCTTTTAAATGCCTTCCCTCAACTGGTAATAATGAAGGACAGGGACATCTTCTTTTGGGGCTCATAGAATTGGATCCCCTGGTCCAATCTTTTTGAAACTTGGACACCAACAGCCACTGAAAATCTTACTTTCACTGGCTACTGAGCAAACACACTAGCAAGCGTCTCTTTGAAGATTATCAAATTTAATTAAAAAAAACGTTCACCAGTCCCAGTCTGTGTATTTCTCCTGTAGCAGCCACATTAATGTTCTTCTGCTTGACCCAGGGCTTTCTTTGTAGCAGGAACATCTTTGCATATTAGGCTACACCCCCCCTGATATAGCCAATCCTCCAAGAGCTTACAGTTGGTGGTGTAAGAAGAGCCCTGTAAGCTCTTGGAGGATTGGCTACACCAGGGGGTGTGGCCTAATATGCAAAAGAGTTCCTGCTACAAAAAAAGCCCTGGTTTGACCCATGCTTTTAGGTGCCTCAGCTTAGTAATAGCTTAAAGAAGCATGATCTTCACAAACCAGAAATATCCCACACCCTGGAAGTTCAGACATTTTAAAGACAGATGGCAAAGGGCAGGAATATTTGAAATTATGCTCCATGGAGACCCACACATTGACTTTATGTAATGCATTTGGAGGTGGGGTGGAGAAACGTGCGACCCCTCTCTGTTTGCACTTCTCACATACATAATATCCAGGGCAGCATTGCATCCAGAAGGGGAACTTGCTCTGTAGTTCAACATGTCTCAGAGCCTCTGAAGTCCCTCAAGTGTCAAAAAAATCTTAAGTATGCAACATTAAGCATATGTATGGCCAAAGTCACAGGATCTCCACTGTGTGCTGACCTGGAATGTTGTAGCAGCAATCTGATGACTGCTGCTTTGCACGGCTAGTAAAACTGGACCCGTATGTCAGTTGTGTGAATTTATTTATATTAGCGAGTTGCGATGAAATGAATTGGACTTATTTCCAAGAATGTGTTTTTGGAACTGCGTTGCGTTCATTTAGGCTGACCATGAAAAAAAGGCATCATGTAGTAAGATCATCCTAGATGGAACTGTTTGGAAGTAAAGGCAAGGCTGACTGACTCGGAAAGCATGCTGACCCCTTGCTCTGGTGACTGTTTTGAAGTAGTTTCTCATTGTTTTGTGAATGGGTGGGTGGGGGTTAACGGGGTTTACCAGGTGCCGCTTCGTTCTCTCTCTCTCGTGACTCGAAATCGTTGAGTTCCAGACCCGTTTCAGCCTCCCCATTTCTGGCAGGTGTGGGATTCTTCTGCATGGCTATCATCCAGACAGGCACACACGTCTCAGGAAAACCCTCTTGTCTCTGCTGCCTCAGGATGGTGAGTCCACTCTTTTCAATCAGGTTGCTGAGGATGTTCAGATCCCGGATCACGCTGCTGTCCATTTGATCCAGGACGCAGCCCTGGCGAGCCACGTTGTCCTTGAGGACGATGATCCCATTCTCCTTCAGGCCATTCTGGCAGCGGATAAGAAACCCTAGCAAGTCCTTATCTGTCAGGTTCCCTGTGGGACACAAAGCAGGTCAGGATTATTTGTTTTATTTATTTGCAAAATTCACATCCCACCTTTCTGCCCTCACAACAGCCACTGAGGTGGCTAACAACTAGGGCTTTTTTTGGTAGAAAAAGCCCAGCAGGGACTCATTTGCATATTAGGCCACACCCCCTGATGTCACCATTGTTTTGAACTGGGCTTTTTGTGGAAAAATTCTAGTAGGAACTCATTTGCACAGTAGGCCACACCCCCTGATCCCAAGCCAGCTGGAACTGTGTTCCTGTGTGTTCCTGCTAAAAAAAAAAGCCCTGCTAATAATTTAAATTTAAGACTGCATTTTAAAACAATTAAAAATCACCCCCCAACCCTCCTCCCCGCATTATTAAAATACATACAAACAGCAATTCAGACATTGGTTAGGAAGCAGAGATTGCTGAGGTAGGTTTGGCAGATGCCCAACGGGGGCAAGAGAACCCCTGCTTTTGTGGGGCACCTCTCCACTGCCGGCCAGCTGGCCAGCAGGGGGAAATCACACCCCCAACTGGCCCAAAAGGCAACATGATAGCATCACCCAGAAGTACACCCAAAGTTGTGCAGCGATACTCTACTTTTGGGGCAGAACTCAATGGCAAAAATCAGCTACAAGCCATAGAGTTTTGGCCAAAAACTAGAGCGACACCCCCCAATGGGGGTGACATGATGATGTCACTTCCAGGTCACCCCAGAAAAGAATGAGGATCCCCCTGCCAACAGCCAGATAGGACCTGGCAACCCTGAGGGAATACCAAATGAAACAAACAAAGCCTTCACCCGTTGGCAGAAGACAGCAATAGAAGGGGACAGGCAGATCACTCTGGTGAGAAAGTCCCAAAGTTTTGGTGCCATGACCAAGAAGGCCTTGTCCTGGGTTGTCACCTGCCAAACCTCAGAAGGTGGGGGCACCCAATCCAAGGATGACTGTAGTGGTTCAGTGGATTCATAAGAGGAAAGGCAGTCCTTCAAGTATGTTGGTCCCAAACCTTGTAGGGCCTTGAAGGCCAGGACCAGTTCCTTGACTTGTGCTTGGAATAGGGTTGCCAAGTCCAATTCAAGAAATATCTGGGGACTTTGGTGGTGGAGCCAGGATACTTTGGGGATGGAGCCAGGAGGAATTGGGGGTGGAGTCAGAAACAAGGGTATGACCAGCATAATTGAACTCCAAGAGAGTTCTGGCCATCACATTTAAAGGGATAGCACACTTTTTAAAATGTCTTCTATAGGAAATAATGAAGGATAGGGGCACCTTCTTTTGGGGCTCATAGAATTGGACCCCCTAGTCCAACCGTTTTGAAACTTGGCGGAGAAGTTTGGGGAGAGGCACTAGATGCTATACTGAAAATGTGATGTCTCTAGCTAAAAAAACAGCTTCTCCAGAGCCCCCGAAACCTCCAGATCAATTCCCCATTATACCCTATGAGAATCGATCTCCGCATAGGGAATAATGACGTGCTCAGCAAACGTTCTCCCCCCCCCACAGCTGTTTCTGGCGAGTCTGAAGCAGGGGATTGGCCTCTCTACTCACGAGTTGCTGCCAACTTCTTCACAGCAACACAGACACACCATCCCAAGAGGAAGCCTTTCAATCGGAGACTGAAGCCTCCGGAGGTGCAAAGGCATATGGTCCTCTGGGAGCAGGGCTTCCCCCCCCCTCCGCCGGCCAGCTAACTGGGGGCGGGAAGGAGCCTGGGAAAGCAGAAGAACTCCCGCTGGGACCTGGGGATTGGCAAGCCTAGCTCGGAAACAACTTGGGAACCAGAGTAGATGTTCATGGTTAGGATTATATCTATCACTGATTCAACGGCTTCACAATATGAACATTGTCACAATGTAAATTTACGTGAGACTCAGATTCGCTCCAGCAAACTATAATAATAATAGTAATAATAATAATAGTGACAGGACACTAAAGTGTGGAGCAAACCATTTTCCCTAAACACTGTGCAACTCTTCAAGCGATCTCAGAATGGCTACTGCCTAGTTTTCAGTTCTAGAATTACTTCCCTCCATACACCCACTCATGAGACACATGGTTCCTTCAGGTCTTCAGAGGAAAACCAAGAAATGTTTATTATGTCCCAGCCTGATTGATTATTACCTTTACCCTGACACCAAACCAGATCTTTGTAAGATAACCGTTCCTTTGACCTGGCCCAGAGAGAAAGTATCGATCCCATGAAAAGGACACCACCCTGAAGATAAAAGCCTAATGTAAGCCCCACTGTGAGTTTCTTTGGGCATCCAAACACTTGATTCTTTTCAAGTATGAAGGCATGTTTTTTCTATTGAATCACTGTTGAAAACCATTTACAGAGGAATATACCATGGAGAAAAATGTTTGGCAAATGTACTTGGATGGAATGTGAAACCCGGGCAGATTTTGCAGGAAACACATTCATAAGCAGAAACTGATGGGGTTGGAAGAATCTGTGTTCCAGTGTGTTCCACAATTCTTCTAGAACAGAGAATACTAGGACAAGGATGACCTTTAGAGAGTTTCCTTGCACTGTCTAGCAGTTTCTGATGGATCGAGCCTAATCCCTGCCTTCTTCCTTCCTCTCCATGTCAGTTTTTAAAACTTCTTAGTATTCCCGCACTTCACCAAACCCTGATGTTGATGACTCAAAGTGTGGTTATATACTAGTAAGGTCAAGGCTCAACCTATATAGAACTTCTGTCCTGTAATCCTGAGCATACGTGTGTCAATTTGGAGAGGGCAGGGCTGGCCCTGCCACTAGGAAAACTAGGCAATGGCCTAGGATGCCAGCCTTCATGTGACTTGGTGATGTAATCACTGCAGTGGGGGGCACCAGAAGTTAGCCTTGCCTAGGGTGCCAGGCAGTCTAGGGCTGATCCTGTGAGAGCGGGGGTGGGGGGACTTCTTCATTGCTAGTCTGAAAGTAGAGCAGAATCCTGCACATATACTTGATCCATAGGCCTTTATGGCTTCTCAGTCTCCCTTTATTAGCCCTGTCCTCTGTTTGGATTGGTGTGTTCTGTTCAGAGTATCACTCAATGGTCAGTCTGTCCATGGCAGCGGTCACACTCACCATAAAATCCATCCCTAACCCGTCACTATTATACCCCGCAGCTTTTTTACAACGAATTTCCTGATCAGACATCCCTCCATCCTTCAGTTGTAAGTAGCGTTGGTCCCGTCATTGGTTGATCAGAGGTCTTAACCAGACCTCATTTTTTGAGATGGCATTCCACACTCGCGCAAGCGCAGTACCGTGGGATATCGTGCTTGGCTTTTTTTTTTTAAAGGTGCCAGAAAAGGTGGGCGATCTGCCCCCCCCCCCGCATTTAAACACCCGGAAAGGAAGGGGAAGCCCAGGAGTTCTCTTTGCTGTCTCTCCACCTGGCGGGGAGACAGCAAAGGTGGATCATCTTCCTCCCCCCCTCACCTTTAACACCCCGCCGTGGTGTTTAAATGGGGGGGGGAGCACGGCAACTCTCTTTGCTGTCTCTCCAACTGGCGGGGAGACAGCAAAGGTGGGTGATCTCCCCCCCCCCCCATTTAAACACCCCGCCGTGGTGTTTAAATGGGGGGGGAGCATGGCAACTTTCTTTGCTGTCTCTCCGCCGGGTGGGGAGACGGCAAAGGTGGGTCATCTTCCTCCCCTGGCAGGGAGACAGCAAAGGTGGGCAATCTGCCTCCCGCCCCATTTAGGAAAGGTCCCCTGTGCAAGCACCAGTCGTTTTCGACTGGGGTGACGTTGCTTTCACAAAGTTTTCACGGCAGACCTTTTACGGGGTGGTTTGCCATTGCCTTCCCCGGTCATTACACTTCCCCCCCCCCCAGCAAGCTGGGTGCATATTTTACCGACCTCGGAAGGTTGGAAGGCTGAGTCAACAATTGCTGGCGCAATGATATCATTTGGAGTGGGCTCTCGTAGGGAAGCGGATGTGTGCTTGTGACTATCGGCTACAATGGAGTGTTCAATCATAGAAAGTACGCGCGGGAGTCATCGGAAGCATTCTTATTCCGGATTTAATGTACTATCAAAGAAGTCCGTGTCTCAGTCGTGGCAGTTTGGGACACGAACGAGTCAACGATCATTGCTAGATGCTGATGTTTGGACAACCGCATAAAATCCGACATGCATCTGGCTTTCATCCATGCCCATCTCGTCAGTTTATGTGCGTCTGACCTCGGCCCATGTCATTCTAAACCACTTCAGGCATTCTGTTCCACTTCAGGAAGAGTGTTAAAGCTGCAGTACTGCAGACCTAAGCTCTGCTCACGACCTGAGTTTGATCCCCAGTGGAAGCCGGGTTTTCAAGTAGCTGGCTCGAGGTTGACTCAGCCTTCCATCCTTCCGAGGTCGGTAAAATGAGTACCCAACTTGCTGGGGGGAAAGTGTAGATGACTGGGGAAGGCAATGGCAAACCACCCTGTAAAAAAGTCTGCCGTGAAAACATTGCGAAAGCAACGTCACCCCAGAGTTGGAAATGACTGGTGCTTGCACAGGGGACCTTTCCTTTCCAAAATGATATAGGTAGAACCCTTGAAATGAAAGTGTGAATGGTGCAAACTAGGGTTCCAGGGCCCCCTCGCTGGTTTGGTGGGGTGTGGGGTTGGGGGCATTCCTTGGGTGGGCGGGGATGTTGCAATTACATCCATTCCAGATGATGTCATTGTGTCAGCTGGGGATCATTGTAGAGCATACAATCAGTGGCAAAACCATGTTCACTGCAGTGTTCCCTTTAAGCTGAGTTAGGGTGAGCTAGCTCATGGGGTTTCTTTTAGCATCTGGCTCACACATTTTTGTCTAAGCTTAGGGAAAATGGCCCCAGAGCAAACTAATTTTTGCAGTAGCTCACAATTTTAATGCCAGTAGCTCACAAAGTAGAACTTTTGCTTACAGGACTCCACAGCTTAGAGGGAATATTGGTTCACTGCCATGTGATGTGTAGTTCATCCTCCAAATCCTCATGCTTCTGACCAGCGGTCATTTTGTAGAAAAATAGGTGGTGGAGCTCATCCAGGGATTGTTATGCAGCTGCACATACTATTCGATGGACAAGGAGGTGGAACTCTCAGAAGGAGGAGGTGGAACTTTCAGAAAGGTTCAGGAGCTGTGCTCCTGTGAGCTCCCACTGAATTTGAGGCCTGCTTCTGACATGATCCCAGCCTCCCCTTCCACTTGCTTCTGATCTGAATATTTTAGTTTAACTGTAATAGTCTGTCCAGGGCAGAAGGGGAAAATTGGGAGAGGTAGCAGCTGAACTTTCAGTCAGTATGTACCTTGCTGGTGAAAAGTGCCATCAAGTCATAGCTGACTTATGGTGACCCCATGAGGCAAGAGATGTTCAGAGGTGGTTTGCCATGGCCTGCCTTCTGCATGGCAACTTCCTTGGTGGTCTCCCATCCAAATACTAACTAGGGCCAACCCTCCTTAGCTTCTGAGATATGACAAGATCATGTTAGCCTGTGCTGTTCAGGTCAGGGTGCATGCTTTATCTGACTACCTTAATTTAGATTTTGACAGATGTTGAGAGTTCAGAACTCTTTACATAGTCTCAGTATGTTCCACAAAAACACTAAGGTGGGCTATGCTGGGCTCCTGATCCTGCAAACTGGAGAGGTGGGGTGGCTACAAGCATAGCCAGCTTCAAGAGGGGATTGGATAAACATATGGAGCAGAGGTCCATCAGTGGCTATCAGCCACAGCATATTGTTGGAACTCTCTGTCTGGGACAAGTGATGCTCTGTATTCTTGGTGCTTGGGAGGGACAACAGTATAAGGACTTCTAGTGTCCTGGCCCCACTGATGGACCTCTTGATGCCACCTGGGTTTTTTGGCCACTGTGTGACACAGAGTGTTGGACTGGATGGGCCATTGGCCTGATCCAACATGGCTTCTCTTTTGTTCTTATGACACTTACCAGTATTAGCTATTAAACGGCCTACCTATCATTTCTGTTCCTCTGTCATTTTGTCATCAGAAATATAGGACTGACCTGAAACCCACTGAATCCAGATGACATCGTACTTTCCAGGCGCTGGTGTGAAATCCTGGAGACCACAGCAATAATACATGTCAACTTTTCTCTTGTATCCACCCAGATAGTTCTGGGCTTCTGCCAGAAAATTCTCCATCATGTCCACCAGCTCTACACTCTTGAAGAAAGGAAGGAGGACATGTTTGCTGACCCGACCAATACCTGAACCACAGTCAAGGGCAGAGTCAGTGCCAGCTTTGCCGGGACCCTGTGAAGCACATAAAAACAACAGTGACAAATGTTGAGAGTTCAGAACTCTTTTCAGGGGTGTCAAACATGCCGTTTGGGAGCTGAATTAGGCCCCCAGAGGGCTCCTATCAGGCCCCCGAGCAACTGGTTGTCATCTGCTTCCTTCTCCCTATATCGTGCCTCCTTTTGCATAACAGCTTAACTGCATAACCTCTATTTTCTCCATTGGCTAAGGCTCCTCTCTTGGGGAGGGTGGAGGGAGGAGGCAGAGCTTGCTTTGCCAGGCTCTCTCAATTGCACAGCAGAGCTACTGAGCCAAGCCCCTCTTTCTTCTATTGGCTGAGGCTCCCCCCCCACAAGTCCTCTGGGGAAGGAAGGAAAGAGCCAGAGCTTCCTTTGCCCAGTACCCTGGATCCCATGGAAGAAATACAATTATTTATTATTATTTATTTATTACTTTCAATTTATATCCCACCCTCTCCGCAAGCGGACTCAGGGCGGCAGCACAAAGAAAGCATCTTTAAAACCAACGAGTGCTAATGTTTTAAGCAGGTTTTAAGTTTAAAAAATATATATATTTATGTTTGCCTGTGTTCTTTATAACATTTATATATCTGCTACCTAATCTTAAATAGGCACAAACATGGCCCAGCCTGACATGGCTCAGCCCAACCCAACATGGCCTGGCCCAACCAGGTCTCTTTTATATCAGATCCGGCTCTCATTGCAAATGAGTTCGACACCCTTGCTTTACATAGTCTCAGTATGCTCCACAAAAACACTAAAGTAGGCTATACTGGGCTCCTGATCTTGCAAACTGGAGAGGTCTGAGGATGTAAGATGTTGGATTTATGGCACAAGTGCCATTTCAACCATGGGCTTTGTAGTTCACCCATAACACTAAGTCATGCCTCTAGACGAGGAATACATGCATCTTTTCTTTGAACATTGTTTTGTAAGACCTAGTTTTTAGCCCAGCTTTTGAAGGATCACAAGGATCACTTCACAAAGACTGCATTGTGACTAAGTAATAATAAGGATAGCAGCCCCATGGTAAGCTGCAGTACTGCAGTCCAAGCTCTGCTCGCGACCTGAGTTCGATCCCGGTGGAAGCTGGGTTTGGGTACACAGCTCAAGGCTGACTCAGCCTTCCATCCTTCCAAGGTCGGTAAAATGAGTACCTTGCTTGCTGGGGGTAAAGTGTAGAAGACTGGAGAAAGCAACGGCAAACCACCCCATAAAAAGTCTACCAAGAAAACGTCATGATATGACATCACCCCATGGGTTAGTAATGACTCAGTGCTTACACAGGGGACTACCTTTACCTTTTATAATAACAAGGATGCCACCATAACAAATATTCCCTGCTCCGGAAGATCAGTTTCAGTTGTTCAAAATTTTGAATTTTTTTAGCTCAGGTTATTGTCTGCCCAAATTGAAGAAGTTTTCCTACTCCCTTCTTTCTCCAACTGAATGGCTTTAATAGAGGCAGGCAGTGGTGGCAGTATCTGGCCAGTTTGCCAACAGAGAAAAGGAGCAGGAATGTGCAGGAATGTAATTCCGGCTGGCTTGGCATCAGGGAGTGTGGCCTAAGATGCAAATAAATTCCTGCAGGGTTTTTTCTACAAAAAAGCCCATATATATAATAAGCCCATCTCTCTCTCTCTCTCTCTCTCTCAGAAAAAGAAGGCACTGGATTTATATTCCGCCCTCCACTCAGAGTCTCAGAGCGGCTCACAATCTCCTTTATCTTCCTCCACCACAACAAACACCCAGTGAGGTAGGTGGGGCTGAGAGAGCTCTCCCAGAAGATGCCCTTTCAAGAACAGCTCTGCAAGGGCTATGGCCGACCCAAGGCCATTCCAGCAGTTGCAAGTGGAGGAGTGGGGAATCAAACCCGGTTCTCCCAGATAAGAAATCCACACACTTAGCCACTACACCAAACTGGCTCTCTATCAATCATCCAGGGCTTTTTTGTAGCAGAAACTCCTTTGCATATTAGGCCACACACCCCGATGTAGCCAATCCTCCAAAAGCTTACAGGGCTCTTCTTATGTGGCCTACTGTAAGCTCCAGGAGGATTGTCTACATCTAATATCCAAAGGAGTTCCCGCTATAAAAAAGCCCTGCTATCATCTATCTATAGATATATATAGGTATAGATATAACATTTCCCAAGCTTTTGACAATGATGATCTTCCTTTACATGTTTGCATTTTTATTGCTGCCTGATTGACACTTCTCGTTGACATTTTAACCACTTTGGTTTTCATTTAAATTGCCGTGTGCTCCTTTTTTGTGTTGTTCAGCATATGAGAAGTCATGGGACGGGAACAAAATTCACCTAAAGCTGCAAGAAACACCAGGCCAGTTTTGCTGTCCTTATGGGGGAACTCGTCCTGTAAAAGCTTGCCCACTGGAATGTCCTCCTGTTTGGCGCAGTGGCAAGCGGTGAAATCATCTTTGATTCCGATGGAAGCTCATTCTCTGCCGCTCCCTCCTATCAAGGGTGTGATGAAACTGAAGCTACAGTCTAAATCCAGCCCCCACATGGCACAACCGTGGCTGTCATAGAAACTACTCTAGATTGGAGTTTGGCTCTAAATAGCCGCCTTCTAACATGACCAACAGTAAATCACATCAGACGCCTGTGCATCATCTGCTCCTTGGGTCATGCTTGATTCAGCAGATTGTCAAGGTCAAACAAGGGGCAAGGAGGCAGTGTGCATGCTAAAAATATTCCAGGGGTGCATCTAATGGCTGATAGTAGCTACAGAATGCGGTCCATAGACATGCCTGCCTTCGGCACTTCACTTTATCATCCCGGTCTCCGCTTAAACATTCCATGCAGTTTATTTCATTTTTATTAAAAGAATCCCTCAGCTCTCTCAGACACAAAACTGCTAAGATGGATGTCACATCCAGCGCTGGGGAGGGCAATGCATAAAAATAATAGTTTCTCCCTGCATGATGAAAACAGTGGCCATTTTGAATACTAATAGGCTCTCACTGCAGGACCAAAACAAATGCCATTTTGAATAGTGTTACCTGTAGGCCAGAATCCTATTTTTAAAATCTGAAGAGTTAACTGAAGGTGGAATGGGGCATTGCCGGCAATGTTCCTTCTAAGATCAATGTGTCGTGAGCAGAAATTCTGCCTCATGAGTGAAAAAAAGCTAGTAGCATTAAACTTGTGAACGAGACTAGATTTGACTATCACGTAAATTATTTTTTTTTAAGATTAATTCCATAAGCTTGTAAAATCTCAGAATAAATTCTTTTAAATTATATTTAAACTATAGTTTAAGAATCAGTTAAACTTTATAAGAGAAAACAGAATCAAGTCAAATTTCACCTGCCCCTTTCCACTATATTGATGGACCTGGCCTCCAAAGGTCTACCTACCCCTTTCCACCATATTGGTAGATCTGTCCTCCAGGGAGCAGGTCTATCCATCCCTTTCCACTATATTGATAGATCTGACATCCAGAGAAAAGGTCTACCCGCCCAGTCCACTATATTGATGGGTTGATGAAGAACAGAGAACCAGGATCAAAAGTTACAAAGTATCTATTTAAAAGGCTCAAAAGTTACAAAGTATTTAAAAGGAAATTTTCACAAGCATACTCTTAGCAAAGCACCAGACTGAGCAAGGGATTCAAAAGAAAAGGGTAAAATGCATTTCCTCTACACATGCCCTTTTAGATGTTAAATATAAGGCAGGTACCTTAGCTTAGAAAGTTACCAGATGTTCTACAGCAGGGGTGGCCAATGGTAGCTCTCCAGATTTTTTTTGCATACAACTCCCATCAGCCCCAGCCATCAGCCATGCTGGCTGGGGCTGATGGGAGTCGTAGGCAAAAACATCTGGAGAGCTACTGTTGGCCACCCCTGTTCTACAGGGTTTCCATTATCTTCAAACCTCTTTCAGATGTGCAGCACATGGCAATGTAGGGATGCCATTCCACAGTTGGGGGTGGGGGATCCTCTGAGGATCAGCTGGCAAGTGGGGTGCAGGAATCCCACCCCAAATGTGACATGCTGACATCACATGGAAGTGACATCACATCAGCAATGCTCTTGTTATTGGGCAATTTTACCATAGTTAGGCCTAAAATGCAATTTTACCTTGGTCTGAGGGCAATTTTACCATAGAGTTAGGCCTAAAATGCAAAGCTTCACTGTGCAACGTCACTGATGTGATGACATCACTTCCGTGTGATGTTAGCACATCATGGCACTCCACCCCTACTCCTGGAAAGTCCCTCCTCCGCCCCCACAATCATTGGACCTGGCAACTCTGTGTCAATGCCTGCCTCCTTCAGGTCTCAGTTAAGAGTTCTGTCTGCCTCAATGGAATCAGCACAAAAGAGAGACTTTTCTCTTTGCTCCCAGGAGTTTTATCTTCTCTCTTTCTCTCCCCACCTTCCAATCAGGTCAGGCTATGTCAAAGAACCTTTTTCTGAAGTCTCCAGGAGTTTCGTCCTGAAGCCCTTCTAGTGTTTAATACCTTCAAATCTCTGTTCCCTGCTTGGAGGGATGAGCTTAATCATCCCATTGTCTGTTGCTAGACCTATTAGCATTTCTAAAAAGGTAGCTGAGGTCAGGCTGGAAAGCAATTTAAATAACCCCCTTCCTGCCTGTTCTCTACCCAGAGAGAAAAACTTTTAAAATTCAGAGTGAAGGTTTTGTTCCGTTCAAACCTCAAAAGAAAAAATGCATTTATTCACAGTGTTAAGTTTCTGCCATTCTTGTCCATGACCATGACCAACCATAAGTGAGTCCTTTCAAACCAATGAACAGTTCACTCTGGAAGCTAAAATTCACATCCAGAACACAAGCAAGTGAGCGTAAAGGTTTAAGTACCACTTGAGAGCCATTTAAGATAACAAACAGGCACTGAAGTGGAATGTATTATTCATAATCTTAGTTCTGGCTCAGAGCCAAGTGATGAGTTCCAAACCCTGAAAATGAAACTGTTTCCCCCAAATTCATTTGGCTAGCATGGAGGAAAATGGTTGTCCTTCCTGAAAACGATTATCCATTTTAAGCAACTTGATCTTTGAATGCATTCTTGCCACACAGCACAACTTACTGGGAAGCTGACCAATAAAAAGTCCTTCACAAGGGGGGCAAAGGAGATGTTCAGCAGATCCCCTGCCCACCACTGGTGTCTGCTTCCCACCACTGGCTATGAGGCGAATGGCAACATCACTCCTAGGAAAAACCCAGAAGTAACATCAGTCCTCTCTAGGCAATTCCTAGAGAGGTGTGATGTCAATTCCAGGTTTTCCTGGCAGTAACATCACGCTATTGCTGATGGCCACTCTCCATGACCCCATTCCCCCTCCCTCAAGTGTCTCCCACTAGTTGTCAGGCCATGCTTGGCAACCCTATCCCAGACAGAAATAGCTTCAGGGTCTGTCCTCACACTACCCAAATCCTACCCGAACATCATACTTGTCCAGTTCTATGAGCCCCAGGGTTCCCAACACTACTTCATCAAATGCCAGAAGATTTTGTGAGCAGTGCCTGAGGAGGGCAGAACTTTGAGAGGATATGATGTCACTTCAAGGTTGCTCTAGGCTGCCTTATCTCACTCTATGATCATTACCAAAGAGACTAAGTGAAATCCCTAGAGCGTCACTATGTGGATGGCTTTTTTTCCTTTGCTCAATTCCTCAGGAGCAGGTGATGGTAATCCCCCAACTCAGGGGGTGATGGTAATCCCCCAACTCAGGAAGCTAAATGGGAAGTCTATTGACCTATAACAAGGGCCTCAAGAGTGGATGGTCAAACTTGCTTTACGTAATAGCCACATAGAATAAACATCAGCTGTCTGAGAGAAGGAAGGAAGGAAGAGAAAGAAAGAAAGAAAGAAAGAAAGAAAGAAAGAAAGAAAGAAAGAAAGAAAGAAAGAAAGAAAGAAAGAAAGAAAGAAAGAAAGAAAGAAAGGAGGGAGGGAGGAAGAGGTGGAAAGAAAGCAACTTTAACTTTAAATGCATTCTCCTACCTGCTGGCTGGCTTGGTTTGGAGAAGCGATTTAAAGAAACAAATACCTTCTCCAAGCTGGCCAACAGCTTGGTGGGGGCTCTGAGAGCCACACAATATGTATGAAAGAGCCACATGTGGCTCCCGAGTCGTAGATTTTGTATCAGATTCCCCCCATTCATCCACTAAAGTGGCAGATGGGAGAGGATGCAGCAATAGTAGCAAACAGCAGCTGTACCCCAAGAGGAAGGGGACAGGTTGCAATACCTCTTAACCAGGCCTCAGATTCAGTGGGAGCTCACAGGAGTGCAGCTCCTGAACCTTTCTGAGAGTTCCACCTCCTCCTTCTGAAAGTTCCACCTCCTTGTCCATTGAATAGTATGTGCAGCTGCATAACAACCCCTGGATGAGCTTTACCACCTATTTTTCTACAAAACAACCCCTGCTCTTAACTGTCTGGAGTTTGGGCCTTTTGTGGCTCTGGATCCCTTTAGGGTTGGCAGGTCTCTGCCCTCAACCCTCAGGAACTTTGTGGGGTGGGACACACACAGGGAGGAAATGTTAATCAATGATGTGATGTCACCTGGAAGTGACATCATGAAACTCTGGAAAACCCTTCAAGCAATGGCAGGGACTGGGAGGCCGTGGGGGAGATCTCCCACTTTATAGCAACACTGGGTCCCTTCCAGACCTAGCAATAATGACAATCCAATCAGTGCCTGCCTCTTAACCACTGCTGCTTGCCCACACCCCTGACCAGGTACGGGGAGAGAATGCCAGTGGCTATTGGAAGCAGTTGGCAATGCTTGAAGGAAAGAGGCAGGAGGCAAGCGACTGAATGTGTGAGGGATGGTGACTGAACTCAGAAGAAAAGAATACCACTTCCTGTCTTTGCTTGCTCTCCCATCTAGCAGACAGGTTGGAGCAGGGACATGCGTGGAGGGTGTGGCCTTGCCAATGTCATTATGTCACTTCTGAGTACAATGACAATGGGTAGCTTTAGGAAACCATAGAGTTTCTGGTGCTTCTTAGAACTACCCACTGTCACTTCTGGGTTGCCCCTGGAAATGATATACCAGTGCAGAGGATACTGGCGAGTTTTTAAATTACTTTTTTCAGAGTGGCAGCAAGCAGTGGAAGCAATTGGCAGGAAGACTCCCACCATAGCAGGAAGCCTGGAAACCCTACCCTTGAAACGGTCTAACTCCCTTTTGTTGTCATCTGTACTCCTAGCCATTGCTACATCCACTGCCAGAGAATTCCGCATTTTCATCACACACTGAGTGAAGAAATACTTTCTTTTGTCCTGAATCTAAGGCCCATCAACTTCTTGTGTGTCCCCCAAGTTCTAGCATTATGGGAGAAGGAGAAAAAGTTCTCCATATCCACTTTTTAATAACTTGTTAATCTTTTTAATGTGAATTCTGATATGTATTCCTGTCCAGGTCATGTTCAAGTAAGTTTTTGCACACCTGTCCAGGTCATGTTCAAAGTAAGTTTTTCTATCACTTCATCCAAGTCCTATAATCATAAGGAAACAAGTTTTATTGTGTGTGTGTGGGGGGGGGGGGGAGCTTCCAGTCCAACACAGGGCTACATTTTCTGTGTCTGTCACATCCAAAATGGAAGCCCAACTAACTTGGGCAACAGGGTTTAACAAGGCGTACACCTCAACAACTCACCCCTACAAGATTCCTAAGGAATTCTCTGGAGGACGCAACGTCTGTGCCGGATAACTCAATGAAGTCTCCCATCATGCCTTCTTCTGATGCTGGCACCTCGCTGTAGAAATGCTTGGCTCTGGCATAGAATTGCATTTTGCCATTGATGACTTCACTGGTCAGAGCATAAAGTTTGACTGCAAAGACAAAAGCAATAGGGGTAGCAGATAGGGGACAACTTTGCTTTATCCTTTTGATTAAGCCTTGACTGTAATTATGCTCTTTAAGTTGTTTGTACTAGAAAATTCCTGAGGACTGTTTACTTCTGCTTGGCCCCTCCCTCTCTCTCCCCTCCTGATTATGCCAATAAAGGTTGCCTTTGATTGACTGACTGCAAAGAGAGAAGAGTTAAGATCACTGCCTTGGATAGCTCTATAAAGCATTTGAGTTTTTGAACTGGCTCTCTAACTGAGGACCAGATAAGAAAGTAGGGTTGCCAATCTCCAGATGAAGCTTGAAGATCTCCCAGAATTTCAACTGACCTCCAGGTCGGTTACCCTGGAGAAAATGGCATTTTGTGAGGGTGGACTTTATAGTATCACATCCTGGCTGAGTTCTCTCATGTGGCCAAACTCCATGCTCCCCCAAGATCTGCCCCCCAAATTCCAGGAATTTCCCAATTCAGAGCTGATGACCCTATAAGAGAGTCACACTGGCATGACACATGGAAGTTTGGAAATTTCTGCTGCTCTAGCTGTTTCCCATCGCTCATGGGGCAAGCGTAGGAAGGGACACCCATCTCCATTATGCCTGAATTTCAGCTCTCCCCCTTCCCAACTGGAACAAGGATTCTGTGACATACCCGTTGTTAGTAGTGGTGTCAACTGGCAGAACAAATCCTCCTTGCCCACCCGCTGCATACTTGATTGCTTAGCTCTTACTACACAACCGTTGTGTTGAATTACTTTCCCTCTGCTCTGCCCTGGCAACTAAGTAGGGGTCAGCTCTGCAAGGAACCCACTCGTTAGGATCAGCTGCCATTCTTCCATCTGAAGGAGAAGACTGGAAGGAAGACGGTCCACACCCAGCATAGCAACTGAGCTGCGGTGACAGGTGCCTCTTTGCGGGCTACATTCCTGCTATCACTGGTACCGGCTGCTCCATCCTCCTCTTACTTCACAAGTGGTGATAAATGATATTAGCCCATGCCAGTCGTGGAAGAAGATATTGTGATGTCTGACATAGATAGAGCAGCACATGAACGCCTAGGCATCACGATGCCTTCCTCCACATATGAACAATTCTTGTGGCAGCGCAAGAATGTGCACAGGTAAAATATCTGCGATCCAGTTTAGAACCCTCACTTTAAAAGTGAGAGGCGTGTGTGGCTTTGAGGGTGTGACTGAAATGTGGCTCAGTTACGGTCGGAAAGGAGGAGAATTTGCCCATCTGCTAATCAAAGGATTGGGGTGCCATAATATTTTGTGATTATGCTTGAACACATTCAGGAGAGGTTGTGCTTCAGGAAGGCATTGAACAAGGTGCAGGAAGTTAATGCAGATCTCAGAAACTTGTCAGATCATAGAATCATAGAGTTGGAAGTTGGTCCATAGAGTTGGTCCAGGGTCAACTAGTCCAACCCCCTGCACAATGCGGGAAACTCACAAATGCCTTCCCCTAAATTCACAGGATCTTCATTGCTGTCAGATGGCCATCTAGCCTTTGTTTAAAAACCTCCAAGGAAGAAGAGCCCACCACCTCTCGAGGAAGCCTGTTCCACTGTGGAACCGCTCTAACAGTCAGGAAGTTCTTCCTAATGTTGAGCTAGAAACTCTTTTGATTTAATTTCAACCCATTGGTTCTGGTCCTGCCTCCTGGGGCCACAGAAAACAATTCCACACCATTCTCTTTATGACAACCCTTCAAGTACTTGAAGATGGTGATCATATCACCTCTCAGCTGCCTCCTCTCCAGGCTGAACAGGGCTCAGCAGTGCTGTTTCTTTTTAGCAGGAACTCATTTGCATATTGAGCCACACACCCCGATGTAGCCAATCCTCCAAGAGCTTAAAAAATAAAAGGTAAAGGTAGTCCCCTGTGCAAGAACCAGTCGTTTCCAACTCTGGGGTGACGTTGCATCACAACATTTTCATGGCAGACTTTTTTTTAATAGGGTGTGTGGCGGAACCGGCCCGATTCTGCCTTCAGACCCGGTCCCGTCAGCTCCCTATGGAGTCGCCAACTCCTGGAGGGAGCTATTTCTCCTCCTGCCCCTTGGGCTCGCTGCCACCACCTGCTCAGTCCCGGGGTTCAGATTGAGAGGAACAGGACTCCCAATCCCCCTCTCCAGCTGTGAGGCTAGGCCTCCAGGTCCTCTGCCACCCTGTACTTGGGTTTCACAGAGACCTCAGCACTTCTTTGGGGCACCCCTGGAGGATTGGCACCTTATCCAACTGCATGCCTTCCCCCTTCCCTGGGGCCCCCTTCCTAAAAACAGCGTGGTCTAAAGCGGTCTGGGGATCTAGGTGGTACAGAGATTGACTGCCAGCATTTAAATAGTAAAAATATATTTATTTAAAAAGAGAAAAATATAGGAAAAGAAAAACAAAACAAAAACAGTTGCATCTACAAAATTAGCACAGCACAGCACAGCACAGCAAACAGCCTGACAAACAAAATGTGTTATAAACGCGTCCTGCTGGCCCTGATCTAAACTTGCCCTGTCTTGTGAATTACTTACTTAGTCTGCCTACCTGGGGGCCTCCCAGGCAGGAGCCTCCATTGCTCACCACATGCTCGCTCGAGCCCCAGTTCAAATCTGCCTTCTCTTCCTGCCTAACACATGCAAGGAACAACAGCACTTCCTGCCTCTCTAGGAGACTTTCCCCCTAGCGTTGTTGGTTTGGCTCTGGAAGGGAGGGGGGGGAGTGAGGGGAAGGCTACAAAGCTTGCTGAGGAATTTACTGATCCCTGCCTTTTTGGATGAAGCACCAACACTCTAAGATGGCGTTTCTCCACACGTCCCCCTCCTTAAATTCTGAGCCGGAGGGGTTGCCTCCTACAGAGGTGACCCCGTAGCAGAATCCAATCAAACAAGGAGAAACCCATTAACCAAAATATTACACAAACATTCAGGTATTTCTCCAATAATACACAAAGTCCAGCACCCTAGGTGCCCATGTCCTTTCTGGACAAAACGTTGCATTGCTGCATGCAGAAGGAATGTCCAGTCTTTAAGATGTACTCCTCCATCTCCCAGGACCACCTCTGGAGTTTGGTGCTCTCCCTCCGTTGCTGCTGTTGCTGGAATGAGTGGTCCATCAAAGGAGGAAATTCCTGGCCCCACATATGAGGTTGGAAACTGCCCAGTTCCCACACAGTTGCCTCTTCTTTATCCCTCATTGGTGGAATGTTCCCTCTGTCCACTCTGTCCTCCCAGAAAACTACCTCTGGTGCTGCAAACAATTGCTGTCCCAGCTTCTTTTTGTCTCTTTCCTTCCTACTTACATGCAACACCATGGACCTCGCAGAGAATGGCTGTGGTATATTCACCTGCACCACTTTAACTGCCTTTCCTGTCTTCTCCCTAGCCACCACATAAGTAGCATCGTCCAGGTCATCCACAATCATATGGGGTCCCCCCCATTCCACTTTCCGTTCACCAGTATGAAGTGGCAGGGAAACCATCACCCTATCCCCTGTCTCAACTTCTGAGAACTCCACTTTCTGGTCCCTTGCCAACTCACACAGTGGTTCCAGCCTCGGGTCACTTTGAACCTCAGACAGGAACATTTCTGGCTCCCCCAGACTTCCTATCATCTGTTCCTTCAAGCCACCCCTAGACCCACTGTTTCCAGAACACCCAGCCAACGTTTGATCTGGGTTCTCCGCCCCCTCAGTTGGTTTTTCAGTGTCAGCCAACTGAGCTCCTTCCTGCCTGGAAGGTCCCACAGCATCCTGCTGCCCGTGCGGAAATTGGCACCCCTCTTTCCATTGGGCACATCCTCCTGCAGGGCTTGAGACAGGTTGGTCCTCCCCCTCCCTGGTTGGTGGTGAGGTGGCTTCCCTAAAGTTGCCTTCCTCCCCCCACCTTCCCCTGAGGGTTTGGCTTGGGTTCTCAGTCCCCTCGGTTGGTTTTTCAGCACTACCCAACTGACCCCCTTCCTGCCTGAAAGGTCCCACAGCTTCCCAGGATTCCTGTCTGCCCTGCTTCAAGACGACCTGTTTTGAGAGCATCTCGGACGATCCCACTTCCTGATCCACAGCTACTTGGTGAACCGGTTCCAACCTAAGGCCGCTCCGGACCCCCTTCTGGAACCACTCCTGTTCCTCCAAGCCTTCAGCTATGTGCTCCTCTGAGCCCCCATTAGCCTTGCTGCTCTCAGAAACTCCTGTGAAATCTCCACTCTCCACCTCTGTCTCTTCAGCATGCACATCCTTTATGCTCGACAGGTCCCTTTCCTTGCTAGGAACATCTACAGCCTCTTGCTGCACTTGGGGAAAGCTACACCTCTCTTCCCCTTGAGAACACCCTCCTCCAGGGCTTGAGACAGGCTGGTCCTCCCCCTCCTGGGTGACTGCCCTCTCTTCGTCCTCAGTAACCTGGGCTATTTCCCCCTCCCTGGTTGGTGGTGAGGTGGCTTCCTTAAAGTTGCCTTCCTCCTCCCACTTTCCCCTGGGGGTTTGGCTGCGGGGTACAGCCTTGATAGAGTACTGGCCAACCACCAAATCCCGGCCCAATAACACTGGAACTGTTTGTTCCTTCATTACCCCACATTCAGAATAGGATTTACCTTCTTGTGGAGCCAAACCCCTGAACTGCTTTCGGGAGTGGTCTGGCCCCAGTTTAAACCTTTTAAATACAGTGGCTTTATAGGCCGCAAAAGTTATCCCCCCATCTTCCATAGGCATGCTGTGATAGATGGCTGAGAGTTCTCCAGTCAGGAGGCTACAGAGGTGAGACATATAGTCTTCCTCTGCAATCCCCCACTGTTTGGCTGCCCTCTCAAAGTTGGAGAGGTATGTGGAGGGGTCTTCTCCCTCCTTGTACACTGCAAAGTCTTTGGGGATGACTTTGATCGTTCTGCTTAGTTCAGCTTCCAGACGTAGCACCTCAAGCTCATGGCGACGTTGCTCTTCCTGCTCCCGTCTGTGGATTTCAGCTTTCTCTCTTTCCTCCTGTCTGCGGATCTCAGCTCGTCTCAGCTCCCTCTCTCTTTGTCTTTCCTCTCTCTCTCGTTCCTCCTGTCTGAGGATCTCAGCTTTCTCTCTTTCCTCCCGTCTGCGGATCTTGTCCCTCTCTGCTTGTCGTTCCTCTCTCTCTCGTTCCTCCCGTCTGCGGTCTCGGTCCGCCTCGATACGCATTCTCTCCAGTTCCATCTGTAGCCGCAAGGTTGCTTCTGACTGGGTGGGGGGCACTTCTGCAGGTGCCCCTGCATGCTTATGATACTCCAACAGGAGGTCTGTCATATCTACTACAGTCATGTTGTCACACTCCAGCTTGTGCTTTGCACACTCTTCCTGGAGCTGTGGCTTTGTCATCTCCAGGATTTCCAGCCTCTTAGCACGCTCCATCCTAACTAACTAAACTTTCCCTACTCCAGTTGACCCGAAAATAAAACAAAACCTCTGTTGCTTTCTCTGGGTGCTTGCATGTATCAAAAAACAAAAATGCCTGGCCAATCAAGTTCTCTGTTTGTTCTTATCCCACCGCTGCCGCCAAGTGTGGCGGAACCGGCCCGATTCTGCCTTCAGACCCGGTCCCGTCTGCTCCCTATGGAGTCGCCAACTCCTGGAGGGAGCTATTCCTCCTCCTGCCCCTTGGGCGCGCTGCCACCACCTGCTCAGTCCCGGGGTTCAGATTGAGAGGAACAGGACTCCCAATCCCCCTCCTCAGCTATGAGGCCCGGCCTCCAGGTCCTCTGCCACCCTGCACTTGGGTTTCACAGAGACCTCAGCACTTCTTTGGGGCACCCCTGGAGGATTGGCACCTTATCCAACTGCATGCCTTCCCCCTTCCCTGGGGCCCCCTTCCTAAAAACAGCGTGGTCTAAAGCGGTCTGGGGATCTAGGTGGTACAGAGATTGACTGCCAGCATTTAAATAGTAAAAATATATTTATTTAAAAAGAGAAAAATATAGGAAAAGAAAAACAAAACAAAAACAGTTGCATCTACAAAATTAGCACAGCACAGCACAGCACAGCAAACAGCCTGACAAACAAAATGTGTTATAAACGCGTCCTGCTGGCCCTGATCTAAACTTGCCCTGTCTTGTGAATTACTTACTTAGTCTGCCTACCTGGGGGCCTCCCAGGCAGGAGCCTCCATTGCTCACCACATGCTCGCTCGAGCCCCAGTTCAAATCTGCTTTCTCTTCCTGCCTAACACATGCAAGGAACAACAGCACTTCCTGCCTCTCTAGGAGACTTTCCCCCTAGCGTTGTTGGTTTGGCTCTGGAAGGGAGGGGGGGAGTGAGGGGAAGGCTACAAAGCTTGCTGAGGAATTTACTGATCCCTGCCTTTTTGGATGAAGCACCAACACTCTAAGATGGCGTTTCTCCACAGGGTGTCATCTACACTTTACCCCCCGCAAGCTGGGTACTCATTTTACGGACCTCGGAAGGATGGAAGGCTGAGTCAGCCTTGAGCTAGCTACCTGAACCCAGCTTCCGCCGGGATCCAACTCAGGTCGTGAGCACAGCCTGGATTGCAGTACTGCAGCTTACCACTCTGCGCCACGGGGCTCTTATACCAAGAATTTACAGGGCTGTTATTACAGGGCCTACTGTAAGCTCTTGGAGGATTGGCTACATCTGGGGCGAGTGGCCTAATATGCAAAGGAGTTCCGGCTAGAAAAAAAGCCCTGGATCTTGGAAACAAAGCAGGGGTCAGCTCTGGCTAGTATTTGGACGGGAGACCCCCAAGGCATATCAGGATTGTGATACAGAGGGTGGAGGCAGGCAATGGCAAACCACCTCTGAATGTCTCTTATGGGGTTTTCCATAAATCAGCTTTGACTTAGCAGCACTTTCCACCACCAATATATATGATCCAATATTTGTAAATCTTCTACATATTATGGAGGAGACTGGATTCCTGTACAGACACAATGTCTGGGAGCCATCTAAATATGAGCCTCCAGGATGCGAGAGAACCTTGTGTGGCAGGATTGGTTGGCCCGTGAATGTCTGTAAGAATCAGCTCAAGGGGTGGAGGGAGAGATATTTTGCTGTAGCCAAAGTTCACTGGCTGGAAAGAGCATGCTCAAATAAAGAGTTGGATTTGTACCCCACCCTTCATTCAGACTCTCAGAGCAGTTTACAATCTCCTTTCCCTTCCTCTGCCCACAACAGGCACCCTGTGAGGTAGGTGGGGCTGAGAGAGCTCTGAGAGAACTGCTCTTGAGAGAGCAGCTCTGAAACTGTGACTGGCCCGAGATCACACCAGCAGCTGCATGTGGAGGAGGAGTGGGGAATCAAACCTGGTGCTCCCAGATTAGAGTCCGTGCTCTTAACCACTACGCCAAACTGGCTTCTGTGCATAAAACATCCACAACAGGAATCAGGCTTGCGAACGGGTTTGTGGGGTGTGTCTTATTTTATTCCCTACCAAGTCTTATGATTTAAAATATGTTTTATATGTTTGCACTCTAGCTCTTTTTTTTTCATTTGTCTTCCCCCACTATTTTATATTTCTGTTATGCTGAGACCCAAGCAGGCTGAGGAAGAAGCAAGAGTCTTGCTGGGACCTCGTTTCGCAGTTACTGTGTCACACTTCGGGGGACCTCAGCTGCAGGCACCAGGCCCAGGTAGGACCCAGGGCCCCCTCCCTTGCACTAACTTCCCTCCCTTTGAAGAGGGAGCCCAATGGTCTCGCCACTGAACCAGTGACATGGGGCTTCCAGGTGTGAACAATGGAGAACAAGATCCCTAATCAAAACCAAATGATCCGTACTTGGAGGAGCTTGGCTCCAACCCACAGCTGCTTCAGGGCTTCGCAGCGGTCAGTAAATGGCATCCCTTGTACAACCCTTGAATGATTGCTCTGCATTTGCCGAGAGAAAGCAGTAGTGGATGCCTCTATCCTCCTGCAAGCGGGCTCCATTTATTTCTACCTCTGAGCATCTTGGATAGACAGATGGAGCCTGTGGGACGCTGTCGGGGCTGATCTCGCAGCCGGCTGTTCAGAGACTGATGGAATGTTCCTGGGCTCGCTTTGCTTCGCGGCTGTCTCTAATGCAGAACATAAATGTCACTGAAGATCTAGAAGCTCGAGCAAAGGAGCAATGTGCCTACCAGAGACCTTTCTAATTACATGATGTGTGCACATGCTTCCATAATACATTACAGTCTGGCAATCCATGTTTGTTGCGTGCAACTGTTCCGGCACGGAGGTCTATCTGCTGTCATTTCAGGAGCCTGGAAACTTTCTGCTGTAGCCTGTCTCTTTCCCCTGCCTTTGATGGTGTTTTCAAATGAGATGTAACTAGAGGAGGCATGGGAGATTCATTGAATGATTGCCCAATGTCCTGAATTTATCCAAAAGCCGCTGTGAGGGTTAACCTTTTTCTCCTGCATGCTCTCCCAGATAGGAGTGGCAGGGAAGGGAGACAGGCAACTCTCCTGTCTTAGCAACTGTCTCCCATGACATGAATACTATGTGATATGAATACAGCATGTGAGAATGTCCACTGCCAGCAAATGAACGAACTCGGGTGATTCAAAGAAGATCCATCAGGAGACATCTGATCTTGGAAGCTAAGCAGGGTTGACCCTGGTAGTGTCTGATTGGGAGACCACCAATGAAGTCTAGGGTTGCTGCATAAAGAGATTCAATGGCAAACCACCTCTGGACATCTCTTGCCTTGAAAACCCTGCTGGGTAACTGTAAGTCAGCTATGAAGATGAAGAAGAAGATATTGGATTTATATCCCGCCCTCCACTCCGAAGAGTCTCAGAGCGGCTCACAATCTCCTTTACCTTCCTCCCCCACAACAGACACCCTGTGAGGTGGGTGGGGCTGGAGAGGGCTCTCACAGCAGCTGCCCTTTCAAGGACAACCTCTGCCAGAGCTATGGCTGACCCAAGGCCATGCTAGCAGGTGCAAGTGGAGGAGTGGGGAATCAAACCCGGTTCTCCCAGATAAGAGTCCGCACACTTAACCACTACACCAAACTGGCTCTATGACTTGATAGCACTTTCTTCCATCACCATATCAGGGGTCCCAAACTGAATGAACCAGGCATAAGGAACTATGTGCTAACTGAAGGAAATCCAGGCACAAACACAGAAGACAAAGTTGAAAACAAAGAAGATGAGGAAGACAAAGAAGAGGAATAGGAGGAGACTGGATTTATACCCTGCCCTTCACTCGGAGTCTCAGAGTGGCTTACAATCTCCTTCCCTTCCTCTGCCTACAATAGACATCCTGTGAGGTAGGTGAGAGAGTTCTGAGAGAACTGCTCTTGAGAGAACAGCTTTGAGAGAACCATGACTGACTGAAGATCACCCAGCAGGCTCCATGTGGAAGAGCGGGGAAGCAAACCCAATTGTCCAGATTAGAGTCCTCTGCTCTTAACCACTCCACCAAACGCTGTCTGATACCAAGATAGAACCTTGGTCTAGCAAAGTCTCAGTCTATTCAGGCTGGCAGTAGCTCCCAAGGGTCTCTATCTGAGATCTTTCATATTACCTAGTGCCTGGTCCTTTTTTAATTGAGATGCCAGGGATTGAACCTAGGACCTTCTGCACACAAAGCAGATGCTCTACCAAGGAATCCTTTCCTGAGACTTGCTCATCTTGATGAATATGGATGGCATCCCTTCCAAACGGCTGAAAAAGGCAATGGAAATAAGCCGCAGCGAAGCAGACTGAGGGAACATGACCATTTTGGTTTGATCTAAACAGTACGGCAGAGCTCTTTCTCCCATCCAACAAAAGCTTCGTTCCCAGCCCTCCTTGTCATCACATACTTAAGACAACTGCTGAGCGGATACTATTAAACCTTTAATCCATTACACATTTAGGTTATGCTGGAGAAATGCATACTGCAAGCGAACATTAAGCCCAGTAAGGATCAAACCTGAGGGGTTTTACACCCTCTACTGATTTACCTTCACGTACTCTGCATAAAAAGATTTTGCAGAATGGCAGCAAACAACAGATAACCCCCAGATTGTGATGATGTGGCAGTCATGGTTTCTGTTCATATATAGCTAAACACAATGACTAGGAAAGGAAGAGTACGTCAGATCTTTTTTTTTGTCCTGGGTATATTTCCAGCAAACTATATTAAACTAGTAATAAGGCCCGTTGTGAAGAAAAATACAACGGGCTCTATAAAGAGGGTCTGGGTACATTTATTTTTTCCCCACAGTCAGCTTGGATGAAACACATTTAACAGGCTTTTAAGCACAAGCCAAATCCAGCAGAACCTGTTGACCAAAAATGTCACTGAGCTGAATGTGTCATGAGTATAGGTGGGAAGGCCAAGAAGCGGAAAAGGCCCTCAGAATTTGGGGGGGGGGGGGAGTTTTTCAGGGATTTTCCCTGAAATTTTGGGAGAATAATGAGGTAAATAGGGCTCTTTTTTGGAATGAGGGAAATTTCCCTTGAGATTTTTATGTTTTGTGTGTGTTTTAATTCTGCTTTTTAACTGGTTTAATGATGTGTTTTTTGGAGAAGGTTGATTTGAATGCTTTTAAAATGTGTTTTTTATTATGTATGTTTAAAATTATTACACCTTTGTGTCCCTTATAAGGGCAGAAAGGCAGGATACAATGTTGTAAATAATACATTTCTTAGTCAAAATATATAGTATTTAAAAACCTGAGGACTTTTACATTTGTCAAGTGGGGAAATTGGGAAGCACTACCCTCCCCGCTTTCCTTTTGGAATAGGGTGGGCAGTCCCCAGGTCCAGGCAGAGGTTACTCTGTTTTTGGGACTACTCCCCGTCCAAAAAGTGATGACAATACCAGGAAATGACATCATACTGCCGAGACATCGTACAGTGACACTCTGGTCTGAGGGCAAAATTCTATGCTTTCAAGCTAGTTTTACCATAGAGTTTTGAGGAAAAACCAGAGTTTTGTCATGCAATATCCTTGACATGATCATGTCATCATCAGACTGAGGGTGTCCCAAATACCCCCCGATTCCCTCACCAGAGTGACAAGGAGGACCCGGCAACCCTGTTTTGGAATGAGTGAAATGCTTCCTAGGACAATGCTTTACTGTGTGTGGGGGGGCAATATGGTGCCCATGAATGCCATGACACTTGCCTACACCTTTCCTTGTACCCACTAAGTGTTTTTAGAAACTGAGTGAGGGCAGTTGGGTTTTTTTTACCCAGTAGGGTTGCCAGGTCTGACTAAAAAAAATATTCAGGGACTTTGGGGGTGGAGCCAGGAGCAAGGTTGTGACAAGCATGACTGAACTCCAAAAGGAGTTTTGGCCATCACATTTAAAGGGACTGCATTCCTTTTAAATGTTTTCTCTCCATTGGAAATAACAGAGGATGGAAGCACCTTTTTGGGTGGCTGAAAGAATTGGCCCCTGGTCCAATCTTTTTGAAACTTTTTTGAGGGGTTGAGGAGAGGTACCAGATGCTATGCTGAAAATTTGGTGCCTCTACCTTAAACCTCCCCCCCCCCCGAGCCCCAAGAGCCCATGGATTGATTCTCCATTATATCCTATGGGAACCGGTCTCCATAAGGTATAATGGAGTTCCCAGTGGACATTTTCCCCCCACACCCTTTCTGATAACCCTGAACCAGGCCTCCAGACCAGGAGATCCCCTGCCCCCAACTGGGATTGGCAAACCTGTTACCCAGTAAAGCTTTGAAATGGCTGTGCAGATTTTTAAAAACATTTGCTGTGGCAGCAGTAGCCACCACAGCACAAGGTTCTTCATGTTGTAATTAAATAAGCTGCAGCAGCCATTTTGTGGCTGGTCCGCCTCCTGTGGCAGCCATTCTGTGACCACACCCACGATGCTGTAGCAGAATTCCAAAGGTGCCACAGGCTCGAAAATGTCGGGGACCCTTGCTTTACTCAAAAATGCATATTGTGAAATTTAAAGACAACAGTTTACATCATTGGATAATGATGATATCTATGTATATTGTAGACATATACAGCATATTTTAAATAATACAGTCATTGTTTAAAATTTAATAGTTTTGGCAACAGTTAACAATTATAATGAGTATAATGAGATTACATTATTCAAAAGTTCAGTATTTTTGATGTTATGAAGCTTAATTTGATGTCCAAATGTGCTGGTACTGCTACATATTGTGACTGTATGGGAGTGTTTTTGTTCAAATTACACCCTTTTGTTTACTATGCAATTTGTTTTCTACCTCCATTTTTAATTTTTTTTAATTTTTAATTTTTTCCTGCCTCCCAGCTGACAGAAAATATGTATGTTATTATAGCAAAAGCTGCAGCAGTTTGCAACTCACTTTCAAGTATTGAGTATATTTGCAATTTTCCTTAAAGAAAACTAAGACATTTGTACTTTTTTAAACTCAATAAATATACCAGTTAGTACAATTTGAAACATGATGCATTTTATGTTGGTAAATCAGTAAAAATTTAGGTCTGTCAGGAAAGTAAGTATTGCATGCCCTGACCTACATAGCCCAGGATAACCCTATCTTGTTAGCTCTCAGAAGCTGGGTCAGCCCTGGTTTGCAGGGCTTTTTTTTAGCAGGAAAGCACAGGAATGCAGTCCCAGGTGGCTTGGCATCAGGGGGTGTGGCCTAATATGCAAATGAGATCCTGCTGAGCTTTTTCTACAAAAAAGCCCTGTGTGAAACAATGGTGATTGGTGACATCGGGGGTGTAGTCTAATATGCAAAGGAGTTCCTGCTGGTTTTTTTCTACAAAAAAAAGCCCTGCTGGCTAGTATTTGGATGGGAAACTGCCAAAAAATACCAGGCAGTGGAAGGCAATGGCAAACCACCTCTAAAGGTCTCCTGCCTTGAAAACCCTACAGGGCCACCTTAAGTCAGCTGTGACTTGATGGTAAAAAAAGAGAGAAAAAGTATAGCATATATATATACCCACACACACACACTATCTTCTGTCTTGCCCCCTTCTGAGGTAAGGGCTATCAGAGCATCGTATGAATAACTGCTGCATGTTTTCCATCCATGGTGTGATCCTAGATTCAGAAATCATGTTAAACATCCATAGAGAGGAAAATCAAATGACTTGGCAACTGCTGCTTTTTAATATATATATATAGCAAGCTGCTTCTAATGTAAAGAATCTGTGTCAGTTCAGTTTTACCCTGCTCCTCAGGCATCAGGTGATTGACAGAACAGCATATTTTTCTCTGTATATACATTTGTTTTTCACAAGCTTCACACCAACAATGTTTAAAAACAACTGCAGAATAGTTCCAAGGATGAGAGGTGGTACATGTGCAAGTTGGTGACGGCATAGGCATTACCCAGTAGGTGCTCACTATAGCTGACATTTGCTGATTCCAAACAATAGATGTGTGTATGGGAATTGGCAGCACTACCAAGCCACCTCTATTGTTCCTGAGGCATCAAGCTTCTCTGCACATTACTACTCTCCATCTCCAGTCAAAATCAATATACAGCTGAGAAAATGAGACAGCCATTAAGATTTGGAATGCCACGCCTAGGAGTTAAATTGAGAAAGGATTGCCAGTAAAGAAACTGAAGGTTTATGGTGTTCCACCCCAATATTTTTCTCCCCTGCAGGATAAAATTTTACAGGCACAGAGGAATGCACCTACATGAATAGCATAACCAAACAGAGAAAAGCGAAAAAGTGGAGCAGGAAGAAGGTCAAAACCTCTGCGAAAAACCAGCCTCAAAACAAGTACAAAACTTATATATGTTTTATAAGTAAAGGACAACATATCACTATAAAGTGAAACTAATCACAAAAAAGTACAAGAGCCACATCCACACCAAAGTCTCACAAAAGATGAATCAGTGCCAGTAAATCCAATGGTAAAGTCCAGGTTACTGCTAAGAATTCTGAAGCTTTGCTCTCTTTGAAAAATGCATAATGGTATTATGAAGCCTGTAGAAGCTCTAATGTGAAACGGGGGATCTAGTACAACCCTGTCGCATTTTGTATGTGCCCTGCTGCACAGGATTGTTCCATCAAGCATTTGTGAAGACATTTTGGTGCGCTGGACTCCTTTGAAGAACTTACCTCTGCCATAACCTGGACTTACCATTGGATTTACTGATGTTGATTAGTCTTTTGTGAGACTTTGGTGTGAGTGTGGCTCTTGTCCTTTTTTGTGATTAGTTTCACTTTATATTGATACGTTGTCCTTTACTTATAAAACATATATAAGTTTGTACTTGTTTTGAGGCTGGTTCCTCACATGAATAGCGGTTGAAGGTCAAGGATACTCGAAACCGGATTACATATCAATCAAGGTCCTGGAGTGGCATCGAGAGACTGTTTCATTAAGCTACGGTCTGGACCTTAGAGACTTGTTTAGAAGAGCAGGGTTCTGCCTGTATACTTTTGAGTAGTGACTTGGTTCGTGGGTATTGGATGTAAGGAAGTTATTTCCAAAAAACATCTCCAGATGTTTTTTGCCTACAACTCCCATCAGCCCTAGCCAGCGTGGCCCATGGCTGGGGTTGATGGGAGTTGTAGGCAAAAAAACATCTAGAGAGCTACCGTTGGCCACCCCTGGTATACATTATATGTATATTTATGTAGGTTTATAATTATATAATTTATAATATAATTTATATAATTTATAATTTATATAGGTTTATAAAAACGTGGACTATTGCACCCTTCTTCAATCTTCGTTCGCGAAGCCAAGCCGAGAGAGAGAGATAATTACATTGCACATTTATGAAAGTTTGATAAGAATTTTGATACGTCATGGCTGGGGATTCCTTGTGGTTACATTAGTATTAACCCCAGTGGTCCTATAGCTGATCTTATTGAAATTTGGAAGGCAGGAGATGGTGACTGACTCAGTTACTCTTTAAAACGGTTGGGTACATAAGGCTTACTCCTCTCTTACTTTGTGAAAGCAACAACTTGCTCCTGCATAGTGGGCAGCTGTTATTTCCGAGGCATATGGAAGCTATTGCAGCCAACCCCCTTGAATGCATAGAATCTAGTATTATGGGGGTGGTTACGCTGTCAATGTCTGATGCCTATTTAAAAGGTGTAAAAGTCCCCTCATTCCGACAGGTATTAAAATAAAAACGCTTTCGGCAGGGCAGGGTACAGGACATGATGTGCAACGTAGGACCGGCATGGAGAACCTGCTGGGATCATTGATCTGGAAAACAGAGGCGACACAGTAGGAAGCAGCAAAACAAAACAACTGCGCCCCAAACAATTTACATTTCCATTAAAGTAGAAATATTTAGAAACTTTTTATAAGTGCACAAGCATCAATAAGTCGGTATCACAGTTACAAAACTTTAAAAACACAAAGGGATCGCCTTCATGCGATTGCCAGCTTGGAATTCATGTTTCACCGCATACAGCTTTTTCATAAACCGTCGTTTGAGAAGTATGTTGTAAAGAAATGGGCATATGCAAGAGATGGTTTATATGAGATTACAAGTTTAATTTCTTGGTTTATGAAAAAGCTGTATGCAGTGAAACGTGAATTTCAAGCTGGCAATCACGTGAAGGTGAATTATCCTTTGGAGCAGAGTTCTGCGGATAGACTTCATGCTGGAAATGTATTTGGGAGTTACTACAACCCCAAGATGTTCGAGAATTCTTCTGAAGTCGTGCCGTTCAGAATTTGTTCTTCATGGGACTTTGTGTTTTTAAAGTTTTGTGATATTGACTTATTGATGCTTGTGCACTTATAAGAAGTTTCTAAATATTTCTACTTTAATGGAAGTGTAAATTGTTGTTTTTGGCGCAGTTGTTCTGTTTTGCTGCGGGGTCACTGATCCAGCACAAGCTGCTCACTCTCTGTTGACCCTCTTGAGTGTTCAGTGCCAGTGGAAAATTTTCCTCTTTTAGCTTCCTGATTGGATTTATATCCCGCCCTCCACTCCGAAGAGTCTCAGAGCGGCTCACAATCTCCTTTACCTTCCTCCCCCACAACAGACACCCTGTGAGGTGGGTGGGGCTGGAGAGGGCTCTCCCAGCAGCTGCCCTTTCAAGGACAACCTCTGCCAGAGCTATGGCTGACCCAAGGCCATGCTAGCAGGTGTAAGTGGAGGAGTGGGGAATCAAACCCGGTTCTCCCAGATAAGAGTCCGCACACTTAACCACTACACCAAACTGGCTCTCCATTGATTGACTTGTCCCATGCGACTCTACTCCTGCAGTGGCTCTTACCAACTTCTAATGTTTCTTTTTAGCCACTTTTTTCCCACAGATGACCTCTTTCAATGATGTTAAGACAGTCTCCTTTTATTGGTTTTAATGCCATGGTCGATATTTTTTTGTATCTGCCATATTTTTTATTATAGCATTACTAATATTATGATGATTGGTTTTAATGAGATGGTTAGTTTTATTACAAATTGGAAGTCACCTCGGTGAGCATGCAATATAGAGAATGCGCAATAGAAATGTTCCAAACAAACAGTTACTATGTACAGTGGTACCAGTCACTGTTTTCCAGAACTGGCTATTCCATGTGCTTTATTTTCCTCTCACTTGCCATTGCTGTTCCCAGGGCTTTTTTTGTAGCAGGGACTCCTTTGCATATTAGGCCACACCCCTCTGATGTAGCCAATCCTTCAAGAGCTTACAGTAAGCCCTGTACTAAGAGCCCTGTAAGCTCTTGGAGGATTGGCTACATCAGGGATGTGTGACCTGATATGCAAAGGAGTTCCTGCTACAAAGAAAGCCCTGTACTGCACATGTGCCCTTCAAACTTGATCTGGTCCCAACATATCTCAGACTTCCACAGAGGAAGAATAAGATTTGGTTTTAATACCCCACTTTTTTCTACCCTAAGGAGTCTTTTTAAGCAGCCTTTGTAGAAAAAGCCCAGGAGGAACTCATTTAAATATTAGGCCACACCCCCTGATGCCAACATTGTTCCACACAGGACTTTTTAAAAGAAAAGAAGAAGAAGATGAAGAAGATATTGGATTTATATCCCGCCCTCCACTCCAAAGAGTCTCAGAGTGGCTCACAATCTCCTTTACCTTCCTCCCCCACAACAGACACCCTGTGAGGTGGGTAGGGCTGGAGAGGGCTCCCACAGCAGCTGCCCTTTCAAGGACAACCTCTGCCAGAGCTATGGCTGACCCAAGACCATGGTAGCAGGTGCAAGTGGAGGAGTGGGGAATCAAACCCGGTTCTCCCAGATAAGAGTCCTGACACTTAACCACTACACCAAACTGGCTCTCCTAGGCCCAGCAGGAACTCATTTGCCTATTAGGACACACGCCGTTGACACCAAGCAAGTTGGAACTGTATTCCTGTACGTTTCTGCTTTAAAAAAGCCCCTGAGTGGTGCTGAGATAGCTTTGATAGAACTGTGACTGGCCCAAGGTCACCCAGCTGGCTTCATGTTGAGGAGGAGTGGGGAATCAAACTTGGTTCTCCAGATTATAGCCCTCTGCTCTTAACCACTACATCATGCTGGCTCCGAGAAATAGGCATCTGCCTGATGGGGTTCTCCCTTCCTATTGGTGGCTGAATGAATTGTGTAAATAAATCCAGCCAATCACAGATTACGCAGGGGTTGGAATGATGACCCAGTGAGATTTCTGGATGCTGATAAATATGGCATCCAAAAAAGGATTGTGCTTAGTGGTGCAGCATATGACTTGAATGCAGATGGTTGTCTTAGGTTAGATCTCTGGGATCCTTATTTGAAAAGGAGCTCAGGATACAGGGGTGGGGGAAAGGACCTGCCAGGACTAGTAGATGACACTTCAGTGGGCGGACCAATAGGTTGACTCAGCATAAGGCAACTGTGGATGTTCTTCTGACAGCACTGTAAATCCTCATTTACTGCCATTCGCACCATCATTCTCCAATTCTGACATGCTTATTACCTTTTGCTGTTTTCTCATACAACTTAAACTATTCAGGCCAAACTGTTATTCTTTCAATTTGTTAATTTCATTTTTTTTTTGCCACTGGATTCTAACTTTGTACCATTTTGCATGCTTAACCCTACCCACAAGTGATATATAGCACCATTAACTGTACCCCGTTTCATTGTCTGATGAAGCGTGCTTCTAGCGCACAAAAGCTTACATTCTCAATAATACTTTGTTGGTCTTAAAGGTGCTCCTCGACTCCAACTTTGTTGTAAGTCCCTTACTTCACCATGGATCTCAAGACAGTGAACACAGGTCTTGCAAGAGATTTCCCATTCAGGAACTCACCAGACAAGCACCTGTGTAACTTCAGCAAGTTTTCTGTACAATGCTTGTTCCAATCACACCCAGGTTCTAGGGTAATAGCAGCAGAGGCAGAGGAGAGGGTAGGCAGTTGAGGACTACTTAACGGGGAATGTTTTTTTTGCAAACAAAAAGAAGCCAAGATTTTGACACTGCTAAACTTAAGGTTAAACGAGCCCTGTGGCTCAGAGTGATAAGCTGCAATACTGCAGTCCAAGCTCTGCTCACAACCTGAGTTCGATCCCGGTGGAAGCTGGGTTCAGGTAGCCAGCTCAAAGTTGACTCAGCTTTCCATCCTTCTGAGGTCGGTGAAATGAGTACCCAGCTTGCTGGGGGTAAAGTGTAGATGACTGGGGAAAGCAATGGCAAACCACCCCGTAAAAAGTCTGCCATGAAAATGTCATGATGGCATGTCACCCCCGAGTCGGAATGACTGGTGCTTGCACAGGGGACTACCTTTACATTTAAAGTTAAACTGATCTCTGAACCTCCTCCTAGCCACATGTTCTCTTCAACAAAACTATCCAGCATTATCCATTGTTTTTATTAGTAATTAAACATACAGAGACATTAGAATGTATGTTGCTGATTTGAGTTCGACCTGTCTTTTTAATGGGATATGCCCACATCACCTCTCATATAAGGATGACCATCCATCAGGACTTCAAGAACAAATAGATTGATTCATTTGATACAACTGGGAAAAAAGTATTCCTGGAGCCTTGCAAACTGAAAAAGAAAGTACCCAGAAGTGCCATTTCCACCCTGGTACACAGTAACCAAACTTGAGTGAGACTTGCTGGTATATCTCAGTGCAACTCGAACTCTTTCTTCCTCCCTCTCCCCGACTAATTTGAGACAGGGCATACAGCTGTCACTCCAGACAGTTTAAGTCCATAGAAATCAAAAGACTTAGACTGAAGTAAATTGGCATAGGATTGTATTTAGGGAGCAATCCTATGCAGATCTACTCAGAAGCAAGGTCCGTTTTATC
Source organism: Heteronotia binoei (assembly GCF_032191835.1). NCBI lineage: Eukaryota > Metazoa > Chordata > Lepidosauria > Squamata > Gekkonidae > Heteronotia > Heteronotia binoei. The sequence continues at coordinate 180,293,119 of NC_083224.1, read as the reverse complement.
CAGTGGGACTTGCACTGCAGAAAGCATTCATAGGATTGCATCTCTAGTTCCATAAGCATTTTGTAAGTTCCTTTGGAACCAATTTGAGATACAAAGTTTGAGTCCAGTGGCACTTTTAAAGCCAACCAGGTTTTATTCAAGGTATGAGCTTTTGTGTGCAAGCACACTTCATCAGACATTGTGCTTGCGCACAAAAGCTCATATCTTGAATAGCACTTTGTTGGTCTTAAAGGTGCCACTGGTCTCAAACTTGGTTCTGCTACTTTCAACAAATTTTAAATACATTTCTTTGAGCACGTATAGAGAGTGCATCTTTTCCTCTTTCAGTACCAAGCTGTCCCATGGTCTTCTAGGGCGGACTGTCGGACGTGTTCAGAACCCCTGTGACTGCTTTTTGAAGTCAAATATTCCATACACAAACTACAGAACCTGTGCAGGTATTTAAATTCCTGCAGCCCCAAATCTCACTGGGATGATCTTGGACCAGTCATACACTCTCAGCCTATCATACCATGCAGGTTCTGCATGGTATGATAGGCTGAGAGTGTATGACTGGTCCAAGATCATCCCAGTGAGATTTGTCATGAAGATAAAATGGGAAAAGGGAGAAAAAAAAATGTACACTCCTCTTGGAGGAAAGGCAAGACAAAGAGGTACTCAGGTTGTCATGAAGATAAAATGGGAAAAGGGAGAAAAATTTATCCTCCCCTTGAAGGAAAGGCAAGACAAATAAGTACTAGACCAGGAGTGTCAAACATGAGGCTCAGGGGTCGAATCAGGCCCCCAGAGGGCTCCTATCAGGCCCCCAAGCAACTGGCTGCCATCTGCTTTCTTCTCCCTCTCTTGCTTCTTTCTGCATCACGGCTTGCTTTGTCAGGATCGCTCAATTACACAGGAACTACAGAGCAAAGCCTCTATTTTCTCCATTGGCTGAGGCTCCTCCCCCTCCTGGTCCCCTGGGGAAGGAAGGAAAGAGCCAGAGCTTCCTTTGCCCAGTTCCCTGGATCTCATGGGAGAAATACAAAGAAAGCACCTTTAAGACCAATGAGTGCTAACGTTTTAAGCATGCTTTATTTTAAGGTGTTTTTTTTAAAAAAAATCTTTGTGTTTGTCTAGTTCCTTTATAAAGTTTATATCTCAGCTCCCTAATCTTAAATAGGTACACACATAGCCCAACATGGTCTGGCTTGGCCCAACAAGGTCTCATTTATGTCTGATCTGGACCTCATAACAAATGAGTTTGACACCCCTGTACAAGACAGACACACAGACACCGCACTTACTCACCCAGAGGCAGCTTCTCTAGCAGGTAGAGATAACTCTGGAAAAAATCATTCCGAATAGCCTTGTGGAGGACGAAGGACATGCTATGCCGACAGAGTTCCTCATCCGTCTTATGCCAGCGGGACTTAAAAGCTAAATGGGCTCCCATATATCCTGTGGAGTCCATGGTTTTCTGGGGGCAGCTGCCTGGGAGACAACCCAGCCGGGACCTGTCTTTCCTCTCCGAGAACCACAGCGGTGCTGTTTAAATCACAGCCATCTCTGTCATTCTATATGCGGGTGCCCACCAGTCAGTGGCTCCTAACACTTGCTCAGAATAATCTCCGAAGTGTCAGGCTCTTAACCTAGCAGGTGCTGGGAAGCGATAAAAAGCTAGATTGCTTAGTCAGGGGGAAAGTAATATCTGCTCTCAAAGCGGCCACCGGAATCAGCATTGAAAATCCCATTCACTTCTTCTTGAAAAGGCCAGGGATACTTCTCCGGGGATTCCTCTCCTCCCTCAATTTTTGGCGCTGCAGAAAATAAAGCAGGTTTCCAATACGCACGCCACCTCTTTAGGGCTAACTCTTACCCACCTGCCACTAATGGCTTCATCCCCCACAGGGACTCTTTGTTGTTAACCAAGGGCCCATTCCAGATGGCATCCTCTATATATTTGAACAGGCCTTTTTAAGATGTATTCTCATGGGTATTTATCTAGTCATGTGGATCCTGCTCTTCCTTAAGCAGTTAACAGAGATAGATCCAAGGGGGCAGCCGTGTTGGTCTGAAGCAGCAGAACAAAGCAGGAGTCAAGTTGTACCTTTAAGACCAACGGAGTTTTATTCAGAATGTAAGCTTTCGTGTGCTCTAAGCACACTTCATTAGACGAGGAATCAGGTACAGTGAGCAGAGCTACATATAGCAGGTAGGCAGTGGTTTAGAATGCAAAATGGTACAAATTTAAGATCCAATGACAGAATAGAGGAGGGACAGTGGCTCAGTGGTAGAGCATCTGCTTGGTAAGCAGAAGGCCCCAGGTTCAATCCCCGGCATCTCCAAAAAAGGTCCAGGCAAATAGGTGTAAAATTAACAGCATAGTAAAATTAACAAATTGAGCAAACCATTGATCTGGGTAAAATGAGCGTAAGAAACCAATAATACAGACTCCTAGTTAACAGAGATGACAGAGTTCTGTTATAAATCTGGAAATAGTAATGGGGGCAGAATGCAGAAGCTCATCTGCTCTCAGAGCAGGTGGGAAGCCTCACAATGGAGGGAAACGAGCTACAGGAACCTGTTGCAAGACCAATGCAATTGAATTTGTTCACAAATGATCTGGAATTGGAAGGGTGAGCCATGAAATGGGCTCTCAGATAACAGATTATTTAGGATGGTGAAAATCAAAGTGAAGAGCTTCAAGAGGGTCTCTCTGAATTGGGTGGGTTGCAGCAATGTGCCAGGTGATGCATATAGGGGTGGGGGAAGAGAGAAATCCCTAACTTTATTGATAGCACTGGTCTGTGTTGCTCTGAAGCTACTTTCTGTTAAGGGTCTTCTTTGACATGCTCTGTGTCTTGAAGAAATTGGGACCAGTATGGCATCACTGATTTCCCTCGGATCAAGACGGTTCACCGAGGACAGTAGGATAAGGACACCAAGATTCTACATCAGGATTCTACTATCTCTTGCTCAGTTGACGTTCTCACTCTCCTCTTCCTTCCAGCTTCTGGCTTCCTGTTCCAGATCACAAACTTCTTTCTTCAGACAGCTCTTCCTCTGCTGTCCTCTTCTTCATGTTGCCTCCAGCAGCAACTGCAGAATTTTCCTCTTCGTGCTCTGAGTGACTGCTCCTGTCTTCTAAGACTACTTCTAGTCTGAGGTTGGTCTTTTATTCTCTCCTGCCAGGCCCTTCAACCAATTAAAGTCCACCATGTTACAAGCCCTCATCTCACTGGTTCTAAGCCAAAGGCCAACAGAAGTGATTATATCATCTACTAATTGATCAATCAGGAGTAGTGTATCTTGAATTCTTCTGTCCAATGTAGATATGAGACAGACATTGAAAATCTCAGTAATTTCCTGATTGTAGGCTTTCCAGCGATATCTGGTGGGCTATGATGGGAAGAAAAGGTTATTGAACAAGGGGGACCTTTGGTCTGATCCTGTAAAGGATCTCCTTATGACTGGGCTACTTCCATACAACAAGACTGATTCCATGAAACAGAACTCAGACCTCAGGTTCATTAATTTGGGTCAGCATCTGTATGTTAAATTTTATTTCCTTTAAAATGCAAAGTGGGAGTAACTATACTATGGACCTCCAAGAAATGACAACTTAGCTATAAACTGTGAGCTGGTATGGTGCAATGACTAGGATGCTGTCCATTCAGATCTAATCCTTAGATCACTTAAGAACATAAGAGAAATCATGTTGGATCAGGCCAATGGCCCATCCAGTCCAACACTCTGTGTCACACAGTGGCCAAAAAACCCAAGTGCCATCAGGAGGTCCACCAGTGGGGCTAGAAGCCACCACTTATCACTGTCATCCTAAGCAGAGTTACACCCTTCTTAAAGAACTGACATAAATGAACTTTGAAAGGTGCAATTTTGTCTGGACTGCACTGTAAATAACCTTAAGAAACCACTGCTCTCTCTCACCTTCAGTCCCTATCTACAATTTAGAGATAACCATACTGACCAACCCTACGGGAGTGTTATAGAAATTTAGTAGATAATGTATGGGAAACACTTTGGACACTCCGGTAGGCTATAAAAATGTTAAATACAATAAATACTCACTGAATGGTAAAAACATGAAGTTATTAATCAGGAAAGTGTTCAAGCATTGGAGTGCCTCTGAAATAAATTGCATGCTGAAATAAATTGCTTGCATATGATGGGATATGTATTTTTCATTTGTACCTATTTAATACGTACATTTTCTGTCTTCTCATCCTATCTGCTAATTAATAACAATTTGTAGCAAAAAATGTTGTGACATTTTCATGGCACATGTTCAAGTGACAGAAAACTAGTTCTCTTAACTGTTCAAACAATTTTGCAGCCAATGCAAGAGTATACTCTGAGTATGTAAAATATATTAAAAATACAGATATCCTTGGTATCCAAATGTGTAAGAATGTCTTCACAATGTCTTGAGCAGTACTTTTTGTTCAGGTTTATTAATTTCTTGTGGCAAAGCGGTTGAGGCTTACACTTAAAAGTAACTGAATCCTGAGAGAATATTTTGTTTAGCTATAATTTGCAAAGGAGAAACAGCAAAAATTATTTTGTGTGGGCATGTTGCCCTCTGTTGGTTGGTTGCTCTTCAAATGAAGACCAACTTAGTTCTGTAAGGCTAGAGACAATGGCACTTGATAAAAAGTGTTATGATAGGAACATTTTTTTGAGCAGGAACACAGATCCAGCTGGCTTGGTGTCAGGGGATGTGGCCTAATATGCAAATGAATTCCTGCTGGGTTTTTTCTACAGAAAAGCCCTATGTGAAACAATAGTTACATCAGGGTGTGTGGCCTAATATGCAAATGAGTTACTGCTGAGCTTTTCCTGATGATAGGCAAATTATTACTTGCGTTGCACACTCGTTTCTTTTATCCTACTGCTTCCTCTGGTTAAACATGTTTTTCAGGTTTTTGAGCATCAAAAAACTCTTGTTTGCCAGAGGGCAGAAGAACATGCACACCACAGCTGATAAGAGCTCCATAGGTCCAACAACGAAAAACTGTTATCCACTTTTCACCTTATTGAGTTTCCACAGACATTCTCAAGTTGGCTTATAGAATCAAAACATGAAAACAAAAGCCAGACACAATGTGAAACATCAGAACAGTGAAACAGAAATTTTAAAATAGCAGATCAACAAAATTCCCAACATTTGTTTTCTCTGTTGTGACAGACCCTGCGGAATAGCATTGGCCTACAGGAGAAGGGAGGTTAGAAAGTCATGCTCTGTGGGTGGATATTCTTCCATCTGTGGATACACTCAGGGCTTTTTTTGTAGAAAAAGTCCAGCAGGGACTGATTTGTATATTAGGCCACACCTCCTGATGCCAAGACAGCTGGCACTGCGTTCCTGTTCAAAAAAAGCCCTGGATATACTCCAGTGTAGGGTTCCACAACATGCCATCCATCAGTACTTCCCCTGTTGCCTACTGATCTTTTCAGAAAATGGGTGGCGTCTTTGTAAGGTTGGACTTGTTATTGGCTGTGCTCATTCAAATGAAAGGAGTTTCCATGGATGCGGCAGTGTCACTGGAGGATCAGAAAGACTATAGTATTCCCCTTTCTTCTTCCCCCCCTCGGACTTTTCTTCATTTCACTGTATTTGTGTCTGCAATTCTTTTGCGGGGGGTGGGTGGGAATAGCACTTGCCACCAGAATTGCCAGTTCTCCAGCTCTGGTGGTAGTCCTCCTGCCAGCAACACCCTTTTCCTGCCAATGTCCCTTTGGGCAGCGCTAGGCCGGGGGGGGGGCAGAATCACTGGTGTCACACATGCCATAACATCATTTCTAGTTCTCTCTGGAAATGGTGTCACATTGTGCATGCCACTGGCACCCCGCTGTCTTCACCACCCATCTTCTACTAGTTTCCAGCCATTGGCTGGCAACTTTACTCATCCACCTCCTTTCAAAATTCCAAAGGTGATTGCAGGCTCAAAAAGGTTGGGAACCCCTGCTCTGGTAGATCCAACCCATAGTGTGGAAATGAAGGAAGGAAGGAAGGAAGGAAGGAAGAAAGGAAGGAAGGAAGGAAGGAAGGAAGGAAGGAAGGAAGGAAGGAAGGAAGGAAGGAAGGAAGTAAGTTTCAAGTCCAAGTGAAAAAGCTATCTGCCACTCTTCTTCCCAGCAAATGTATTCTGTGAAGCAAGACTGCGTACCTTTTGCCTTCTGCTTCTTCCGTTCCAAGACAGAGTTTCACAAATAGGCCCCCGAGAATGGGAGCAATCCATGCCTATAAGTGTTGGGAGATGGATCATGCATGCAAAACTTTTACAGGATGTGCATATGTTTTTGAGAGAACCATTCTAGGAATCAGGCCACACTACAGAATCCAAATGACATGCAGAAAGCCCCAGGCTCTATTCCTGGCATGAATCAGGTAGGAGGTGATATGAAAGATTTTCGCTTGTAGAGCTGCTTCCAGTCTGAGTAGACAAGACTGACTTGGATGGACCAACTTAACTATAAGCTGTGAACTGGTGCAGTGCAGTGGCTTTGTGTCAGAGCTAGGATGCTCTCCCTTAAAATCTTATCTCAACCCTTAGATCCCTTACTAGGCAGCTTCATGTGTTCATGTGGACCAATGCAGTCCATAGGCCTGATTTGCGGCATGTGAGGTGCTTGTGTCCTCCTCATCCATGTCAACCCCTACCAACCCTACTAGGTAGCAAAACTTGGATGCTTATTGGACTCTTGATAGGCTGTCCTGTGAAACTGCTGGACTCTGTCCAGTTTGATGGGACACAAGGTGAGATGCCAACTCATGACGTTGAATCCAATTTCTACTGGTTCCTCTTTCCTGCTACAGGTGCCCCTTGTGACATTCCTCATGACATCCCCTATTCCCCCAAAGAAGCATTTTCTAGACGTCAGTGGGCCACAATGGGAAAGAGAAGGCAGGAAATGGCCATTCTTACCACTGGAAAACTGGACCTAAACCACAAATATAAATTATGGTGCTTGGAGGAAGCTAGGAGATTTTCAAAGGTATTGGGGGTGGGCATTGATAAACCAATGTTAAAGTTGTTTAGTTTGGATGTTGCCCATGTATATGTGCATTTAAAGATCTATTATTTGCACATCTGCTTTAAGCTTTTTTGATTTTTTTTTGAGTGCAACTAAAGTACGTCTTATAGATACACTGATAGCCATGCAGGAAGCCAGTGGCCCGATAATGTTCTGCCAAGTGGTGAGTAAGAAGAAGAAGATATTGGATTTATATCCCGCCCTCCACTCCGAAGAGTCTCAGAGTGGCTCACAATCTCCTTTACTTTCCTACCCCACAACAGACACCCTGTGAGGTAGGTGGGGCTGGAGAGGGTTCTTATAGCAGCTGCCCTTTCAAGGACAACCTTTGCCAGAGCTATGGCTGACCCAAGGCCATGCCAGCAGGTGCAAGTGGAGGAGTGGGGAATCAAACCTGATTCTCCCAGATAAGAGTCCGCACACTTAACCACTACACCAAACTGGCTCTCCAGTAAAAATTTTATGCCACATCTGTACCCAGTCAGAAACACTGGAAGTAAAAAGAGAGAGGGACATTCTCTCCATCACCTGATAGAATACTACAACATGCTGCAGATGACTGCCTTCCCATGTGGTTATACCTGGAGTCAGTGTGCTAAGCTGTCAGTTGTTAAAATGGTCATTTGTCTTTACCCGGTACACATGAGAAACGCCGTTCAGCTCTGCTCCACCCAGGACTAACCATGAAGGTAAAAATAAAATCTGCATAGGTTGTCCTCAGGTACTGTGAAATAAATGAGGCATGAAAGATTTTCTCTGCAGGTTGCAAATAAGTATTCAGATCAAACAACAAAGATACAGTTAAAAAAATAAAACTGAATTTAATTGCATTTGTAATGAGTTAGGTCCCAGAAGGATCGTAGCTCACTAAGAAAGTGCCATGTCAAGTTTATCATGTAGCCAACACCTAAACACTGAGCCTTGGGGACGAGTGCAATATTTCCTCTAGATTAGTAAAAGAGCTTGCTGGTGACATTTGTGCGAGAACCGCTTTAAACACCAGCACTTCCATAGAAGCAGTTGTCACTGGAAATTGTGGTGCTTTCATTTTTTAAATGGTTTTATCTGTTTTTCCTGAAATGATTTTCAGATTAGCAGTTTTACACCTGAGCAGACAAAGTGGTGAACTACAGAATACGATTTTAAAGACAGAGCAGACTTTGAACATCACCCCTGATGTGAAATTAAGAAAGTGCAGTTAAGCAAAACTAACTTGTCTTGTTGCTTTCCAATCCTTTGTTTTTTTGTTTTGGTTTTTTTGGGGGGAGTCAAAGAGAAGACCACCAGCATCTCCCCTTAGTGTGCATAGAACCTGTTATCTGCTGAAGAGATAGACTTCTTGAGCCCTTAAAAGTCCTCATGGCTGTGCTAGTCAGCCAGCATCTACAAAACAAGCAAACAAAAAAGATGAGGTTCAACTATGGGGGAACCAAGTACCCACCATGAGCTTCTTGGAGAAAGGGTGATGAGAAATATAATTTAGAGGAGAGCTCTCTATTGTTCTAATGCAGCCTTAACATAGGTAGAACAGTATCTTTGGGGTAAGGTGGGGTTGAGGGCTTTTACTGGCACTGAGTTATGCAGACTTTGGAATTCCAAAGAGCTATTCCTCAGGGGAAGCAGAAATGGGGAAAGACCCAAGGTAATTCCTCACATAACCATTTCTCATCGATAATCCAGATGGGTATCTGTTTTAGTCTATAACAGAAAAAAATGAAACAAGGATCTAGCGGCAGCTGAACTGATTCCATTCTAAGCCTTTGTGAGTCAGAGTTCACTTTGTCAGATGCATGGAGAGTATCCATTAGGCTGATACATTTCTATTAGGCATCAGTCTAATGGATACACACTTCTGGCATCTGACTCATGAAAGATCATGATGGAATAAATTATGGCTGTCTCTCAGGTGCTTCCTGTTTCATTTCCCTACCAGCCAATGAGTCTAAGGATAGCATGCTGATGTCACAGTTCAGGCCCAGCATCTCAGCAACCAGCATGCAATGCCTCTTTGATCAAAGCTGCCTTTAGGATATGAACTAAGAGAACCGGCAGGGGAGACAAGGAAAGAACACTACAGAGCATCATGATGGGAGAGGTACCTGGACTCCAAGAGGCCGTGGATCCATTCTTCAGCATTGTAACTAGGTAACACCACAAGATGGAAAGCCAACAAAGTGTAGTGGTTAGAGTGTTGGACTAGGATCTGGTGCCATGGAAGCTTGTTGGGTGACCCTGGGCCAGTCACACGCTCTCAGCCTAACCTACCTCTCAGGGTTCTTGTGAGAGAGCCAGTTTGGTGTAGTGGTTAAGTGCGCAGACTCTTAACTGGGAGAACTGGGTTTGATTTCCCACTCCTACACTTGCACCTGCTGGAATGGCCTTGGGTCAAGCATAGCTCTTGCAGGGGTTGTCCTTGAAAGGGCAGCTGCTGTAAGAGCTCTCTTAGCCCCACCTACCTTACAGGGTGTCTGCTGAGTATGTGTGGGGGAAGGTAAAGGAAATTGTGACCACTCTGAGACTCAGAATATAGCACAGGATAAAAATCCAATATCACCATCATCATAAAATGGAGGAGAGGAGAACAAAGTAAGATGTTTTGGAATCCTTTTGAAGAAGAAGGTGGATGTATATAAAGTAATTAAATAAAAATAAATAAAATTAAAATCCCATGTGATGGAACACGGATGCCCCTTGGCTGACTGTAAAGTTACCATTAGAGAGTCACTGTTTTATTTCCAGCATTGGATTTTTTTTTAGCCTGACTTCTGTGCTAAATAAGCAATCTTAAAAACCTATGGACTGGGCAAACCGTGATTTGGGCAAACATTTCCCCACAACAAAGCAGAATCAGACGCTGTGGCTCCCAGTTCTGGTTTACAAGCAACCTGTGGTTTGTCTGGTCAGGAAGTAATGACAAATTGTGGTTTGCCACCAGGAAAAAGGGAAGTATGGGAGGCATCTGAGTGCATGATGGGAAGGAGATGCACTTGAATACAAGTTTTGCCATTTGATGTCAAACACTGTTTTTGCATAAGAGCTTAACTGAACTAAGAGCTTTCCCATTAGACTAGTTCTAAGTCCGTTCTAGTTCTAAGTCTTGGTCTAAGCTGTCCACCTTGTAGGTGTTCCTTCAAATATGCTGGCTGTTTGGCCTAACACTTAAGAGAAATTGCTAAGAGGACTGATGCAGCTTGAAGAAGCTCATGCAAAACAAGGGTTCAGTACGACCTTGTCCTTGGAAACTTGGATTATTGGCTGCATCTTTGGACAGACATTAAACATCTGGAGTACTACACAGGATTTCATGGAATGAGATGGGAAGTTTTACCATAGGATGAGAAGAAAGACTCTTGGTGCTATTGCTTCCTTTTCTATTAAGGACTAAAAGTTATGGTTGTTTTGTAATTCATGATGGTGGAATTTGTGTTTATTTTTGTTGACCTTGTATAATTTAATAATAGAAGCTGGTTTTCACAGTGCATTATGTACCTTTGATTTTTTTGTCCTTTTGCCGTGTTATTCTCTGTGTGTTGTATTCCCCAGGTGGGAGCAGGTTTGGAGGCCCTCCCCCTGCTTCAGGGTCATCAGAAAGTGGGGGGGGGGGGGAGGAAATGTCTGCTGGGCACTCCATTATTCCCTATGGAGACCGATTCCCATAGGGTATAATGAAGAATTGACCAGTGTGTAGCTGGGGCTCTCGGGAGGCTGTTTTTTGAGGTAGAGGCACCAAATTTTCAGCATAGCATCTGGTGCCTCTCCTCAAAACACCCTCCAAGTTTCAAAAAGAGTGGGCCAGGGGGTCCAACTGTATGAGCCCCCAAAGAAGGTGCCCCTATCCTTCATTATTTCCAATGAAGGGAAGACTTTTAAAAGGTGTGCGGTCCCTTTAAATGCGATGGCCAGAACTCCCTTTGGAGTTCAATTATGCTTGTCACAACCTTGCTCCTGGCTCCAGCCCCCAAGGCCCCAGATATTTCTTGAATTGGACCTGGCAACCCTAATGGGATCTGGCTCTTCATATACCAGAGGTCTTCATACTTTCCTGACTTGGAACTCACAAAGAAGCAGCATGGGATCGCCAATCCCCAGGTGGGGACAGGGGATCCCCCAGTTTGGAGGCCCTCCCCCCGCTTCAGGGTAATCAAAGCATGGGGGGAGGGAAATGTCTGCTGGGCACTCCATTATTCCTCATGGAGACCGATTCCCATAGGGTATAATGGAGAATTGATCTGCAGGTATCTGGGGCTCTGGAAGGGGTTGTTTTTTGAGGCAGATGCACCAAATTTTTAGCACAGCATCCAGTGCCTCTCTTCAAAATGCCCTCCAAGTTTCAAAAAGATTGGACCAGGGGATCCAATTCTATGAGGCCCAAAAGGTGCCCCATCCTTCACTATTACCAACGGAGGGAGGGCATTTAAAAGGTGTGTGATCCCTTTAAAAGTGATGGCCAGAACTCCCTTCGGAGTTCACACCCTTGCTCCTGGCTCCACCTCCAAAGTCCTCAGATATTTCTTGAATTGGACTTGGCAACCCTAGTAGGGGGCCCTGCTTTTTGTAGGGTTCCAGGTCACAAGGGAGCCCAGGCTTGTACCATTATATGCACCTAGACTTTGTGCAGATCTTCAGGCTGAACAGGGGGAAGACAAGCACGGCAAGCCTGATCCTATTCCTTGCTTCATCATGTGTTGCACCATCATGTTTTTGAACACTGCTAATAAGTTGTTTATACTGAGATCCAGCTTGGCATAAGGGTTGAAATTTCAGACTAGGAAACTCAGGTTCAAATCTCTGCTCTACCAAGGAAGCTCCTTGGCCCAATCACTCCTTCCCAGCCTAACCTGCCTCACAGAGTCTTTGTGAGGATAAAATGGAGAAAGGGAGTATGTTGTAAGTTCGCGAAGCCAAGCCGAGAGAGACTCTGGGTTCTCATTCTGGAGAAAAGTGGGGCATAAATAATTATGTCTATCAATAGATATAGACAGGGCTTTTTTTGAACAGGAACACAATTCCAGCTGGCTTGGTGTCAGGAGGTATAGCCTAATATGCAAATGAGTTTCTGCTGAGCTTTTTCTACCAAAAAGCCCTTTGTAAAACAATGATGCCATCAGGGTGTGTGGCCTAGTATGCAAATGAGTTCCTGCTAGTCTTTTTTTACAAAAAAGCCCCGGATATAGATATATATTTACAATTGTGTAATTCTTATAAGAACTAAGAACCAGCAACTTTTGCCATTTCATATCTCTCCAGGTTCAGTCACTAAACCCATCTTGGAATCAGGCTTGTCCCTAGGCGAGGCTAACTTCTGGCGCCTCCCCCCCACCCCTTGCACTGATAACATCACCGAGTCACATGGAGGTGACCAATTCGGTGCCCCCAAAGGCAGGCACCCTTGGCAATTGCCTAGTGGCAGGGCTGGCCCTACTTGGAATAATCTTATTTTCCTTTACATACACTGACTATATGAGCTCTGCAAGATGCACTGGTTTGCCAAACCATGATTATTATATTATTTTCTAGCGAGCAAGATACTTGGTGTTTGCTTCTCACCAGTTCATGGTACTTATAGCTTGACTCCCTAAATGCTGACCGGGACAAAAATACCACCAAGTTCGGGGAGGGGGGGGGGAGTGTTTGTGAATTGTTTTAGAGGTCTGGTTCTAGTTTTCAAGTGATCTGGTTTTAGTATCCTTGAAAGCTAATCAAAAGAACCGAAATCCATTAATCGTACAATTAATCCATCATTAGCAACAACTGCAGCACCTCTTTAGCATTGCTTCAGTTTAGTCACTCAGGAAAAGGAAAGCAGAATCAATTATTTAAGCACACCTTTAAAAAATCTTAAGAGATCTAAACAACCGTGATTTAAAACTTCACTCCATCCTTAGCTAATCACACCTGTTTAAATTTTGAAATTAGCCAAGCTCAGATGTTCCTCTGCTTGCTGTTCCCCGACAAGTCCCTCTTCTTTTCTCAGAAAATTCATGTTTTCTCTTTCCTTCTACACAACATGACAGCCCCATTATCTCGTTCACACTGACAAATTCTGCGAAACACAAGGAACTCCGCAGCAGATCATCATATACAATGTCGTCCTCCGGTTGCAAAGGTTATCAAGGCTATCTGAAGCCGTCCGGCCACGCCCCAAATCGCTTCCTTTCATTCATTCACCGCTCTGGTGAGCTCGCGCGAACTTCGGTTTTTTTCGCCCTCTGACTGTCTTCCACTACGCCTGCGCAGAGGGAGACTGACCTAGAGTGCGCCTGCGCATTGCTACTCCTTCCCTCCCCTAGTAACAACAGTGCTCCTACCTCCCGCAAACCTGCCTTTCTTTCATCCTTCAACGGCTTTTTCTTCGGCCGGCGGCGGCGCCTGTCAGCCTCCCTTTCCCGCGCCTCCGTTGCCGCTATGCAGGGGGACGACGCCCGTTACCTCAAAAGGTAACGCTGCTCTCGATAAAAGCAGATACGGGGCGGGCTGAGTGTCTGCTCCTCAGAGGAAGAGAGGGCAGGGCCAGTGTGCTTTGTGGGGGTCCGATGGTGAGGGCAGTTGAACCTCCGGGGGCTCAAGCTGAGGAGAAAGGGGCGGGGTCTGGGGTTAGGGGCGGGGCCTGTTGGGAAGGGAGCTGGTCGCACAACCCATCATCCAGGCTTTTGTCTTACTATTGTTTTATTGTTATTATTTACAATAATATATCAATATGCAGAGTTGTGAACCCTTCATCGCCCACACTCTTCTTTTATTTATTTACTAAAAAGTCCACCGTCAGCTTTAGGTGTGTGAGGCAAAGTGGGTATCATTTTAGGCAGCGGTCAGTTTGTAGAAAAGTAGCTGGTGGAACTCATTAGCATAGCTCATTTGCATATACTGCCCCCCACTCACCAAAAGCAACCAGATGCAAGAAAGGAGAGCCCCGGGCCAGCAAGGCCTGCTCCAGCCAGTCCAAGCAGGTGTCACTCACCTGGGGCTCTCCTTGGCCACTCCCACCCTCCCAGTCAAAAGGCCAGCAAGCTACCCATCACACAAAATCACATAAGGAGTGAAGAAAGGATGGTGGGGCTTCTACAGGGGTTAATGGGGGCTGCTGGGGGTGTGGCAAAGCTCCTGGTGGCTGCCCACTGTCCTAATCCAGGGATTGTTATGCAGCTACACCTACTATGCAGTGGGCAAGGAAGGTGGGGAGGAGGAGGGGGAACCCTCAGAAAGGTTCAGGAGCTGTGCTCCTGTGAGCTCCTGCTGAATTCAAGGCCTGATTTTAGGGCTGCCAGACCCAAGCTGGAAAATACCTAGAGATTTTGGGGGTGGCCTGAGGAGGGCAAGGTTTGAGATATTATACCATCATGTCCAGTTTCCAAAGGGGGCATTTTCTGCAGGTGACCTGATCTCTGTCACTTGGGGATGAGTTATAATAGTGGGGGATCTGCAGCCACCACCTGGAGGCTGGCAACCCTTTTATTTATTTATTTGACTGAATACCACCCTCTCCTCAATGGGGCTCAGGGCAGTTAACAATTTATAAATACAATTCTAATAAATAGAATAAATATATATACACATATTAAAATTTAAAACAATAAGCCAGCAGTAATCAATACTGATGAGATGATGTTAGACATTACATATCCTCCCTTGGGGGAGAAGATGGGGAGGCTAGGCTTGATGGTGAATCATTGCGGACCTCAGCAATAGACCTGGCGGAACATCTCTGCCTTACAGGCCCTGTGGAACTGCTTTAGGTCCCACAGGGCACAGATGTCATTAGGCAGAGAACTATTGGACTTTCTCAGACCCTTAAAAACAAGTCTAGCTCACCACTAGCATAATGTTAAGAGCTAAAACTTGTGGCTGCCAGGCAGTCTTTGGATCTCTGGGGTATTCTACCCACAATGCCATATGATGGTAATAATGATTATTCTGTGATACTCAGGCTTCCTTAACCTTGAGCCACATAACATATCAGACACATATCATGTTCTCTTTCCCTTGGATCTTATTGAGTAGTACGTCATGGGTTATAGATGGGTTGGTCAGAACATAGGAGATGCTTTCAGCATCTCAGGCTTGGAAACAATAACAAGGCAAGTTTTAACACTTTTTATGTAGGAACAGCATCCAAATCCTGCCTGTGTAAATAGTATAGCATAAAGTCCGTATTGGACTCCCTGCGTATTCTGGATACCTCTTGTCCCTCCAGAGCCCATCTCTGCTGTTTGTTACTTGGTTATTGGCTGTTTAATTGTCTCAGGTTCTCTCCCCACCGCAACATTCCAGTCAACCTTTCAAATCTGATTGTTCCTAGTGGAACGGGTAGGAAAGAGGAAAGAATTGTCTCCTGTCCATCATAGAGGTGAAGTCTAGTAGCAGGCCAGGCTGTGAGAGAGTGACTGGCTCATGTTGCCCCACAAGTTTCTATGACAGTGGGCAATTTGAATTCAGGTCCCAGCGCAATACTCCTACTGTTACAACACACTGTTCTGGCTGTGCTTTGTTCCAGGATTCTGCACTTTCTTCTCCAGGCTGCACCCCTTGATCAGCTAGATACAATCTTTTAAAAAAAAACATTTCAAATAATTTTATTAAGAAAATTCAGACATATGCAGATAAAAAAAGAAAAATTATCAGTAGATATCATCTTTTAGTTCCATTCCCATCCATCTCACTATGGTCCTTCAATCTGTACTACCCATTAATTCCAGTTCCACCCCATTCTTACCAGACTATACGCTGATCTGACAGCAATTATCCTGTAGTTTCAGCTTCAGCCCCTGATGTGCCAGCAGGCATCCTTTAGTCCCCAGATTCCAGTTCCTACTCCCTTGAACCTGGAAATCACAAAAATATCATGATGTTGGATGCTGTAATATCAAATAGATCAATAAAAAACCTCAGAGACTGACAGCTAAAAGTATGTTGGATCTTATTAAGCTATAGAAACAGGAGGCAGGGGGTATACACTGTGCCGTTGCCTTCCAGATACTGCCAAAGGGACTGAACAAAACAGGAGTCAAGTTGCACCTTTAAGACCAATGTTCTCCCACAGATTTCTCAGTTCTGTGATTCCTAATGTCAGATTTGTGTCCATTTATCCTTTGGCGTAGGGTTTGTCTGACATTAGGAATCACAGAGCATTCAGTGGGTGACCTCAAGGTAGCTGTTTTACTGCAAAGGAACTTCAAGAATGGAGAGAGAAATTGCTGAATTACAAATTATTATGAAACTTGGAACAAACACCTCCCCAGGACTGAACAGGGATATTGTTGTTGTTTTTATCTAATTACAGATGCTAAACCCACTCTTAGTATAGCTATACATTCCAATGTGTTTCTCTTTTAGAATTGTGTATCAGTATAATTATTTGTATTGACATACTCAAAATAGTATTTGTATTGACATACTCAAAATAGTAATATTGGCTATATATCTCATTACATATGCTTTACCCATTTTCACTATTTTATTGTATTCCTTTTCCTATGGCAAACTAGAATTATGTTTACCTGTTAAAAAGTAAATTAGGTGGACAAGAACATCACTATCCAATGTATTTCTCTTTTAGCTGTATTGACACACTCAAACAGGGACTTTGGTTGCTTATCCCATTACATAAATTGAACCCATCTCCCATTGTCATTGACAGACAATCTCACATTTTGACTACTCTTGTTGCTTTCTCATGCTCATGCTACTCAGATCAAAGGTTTGCTCAATTTGTTAATTTTACTATTCTGTCATTGTACCATTTGACATTCTATACCACTGCCTACCAGATAATTTTACTTCACTGTCATTGGTTCTTAAATCTGTACCATGTTGCATTCTGGGCCACTGCCTACCAGCTATGTATGGCTCTGCTCAGCTATGCATGGTTTTGCTCACTGTGCTGGATTCCTCGTCTGATGAAGTGTGCTGAAGAGCACACGAAAGCTGCTTACGTTCTAAATAAAAATTGGTTGGTCTTAAAGGTGAAACTTGACTCCTGCTTTATTCAACTGCTTCAGACCAACACGGCTGCCTGCTTGGATCTGCCAAAGGGACTGTGAATCAATAGTTACTTTTCCCCACACTGACCTACCTTGTAGAGTTGTTATGAAGGTAAAATAGAGCTAAAAATGAGTCATATTCCTCCACCATCTTGGATATGCAATTTTACAAGGAGCGCTGGGGGGAGGCAGTCAGTTGGCAAGCAGCTATTCCTCCAGGGGCACTCAAGGCAGTAAACTGTCCCTGTGGTAACCAGGTGCTGGGCACTGGGGAAACATGGAGGCAAGGCCTCAGAACTTGGAAGTTGGGAGTCCTGATCGTCCCAGCAGACAATTCATACAGAGGTCAAGTGGTGGCGGCAGGTTGTCAGGGAGAGAGAGAAACCTCTCCAGTTGTTGAGAAAACCTTGGATGGCAGGGTGGAACAAGGCCTGCAGGCTGGAGCAGGGCTGCTCTGCCATACAGATAAAGAATATTAATGTGAAATGATCAGAGGTGGCTGAGTGAAATATACTTAATGTACACTGTGGCCCCGCTACTGTGCAATAAAATGTCTACCTTCTGTCCACGTCTTAACATGGGAACGGGAGGTACCCTCCTCAGAAAGCACTGAGGGTAATCCAACTAGCACAAATTGTGTTTCTTATTAAATAATAAGTGTGTGAATAATAAATCATGTGGCACATTGAAAGCTGTATCACCATTTTCTTGGTAGCAGGATTCAGCATAGTTTCTCCTAATTGCATTTTGATGACAAATATTTTTTAATGCTGACAGTTTTATCTTCCTTATTGGGCCACTCTTTATTAGCAGAGATTGGTGATTGATTGGTGAAATATGCAGGAATCGTTTTGTAGAAAAATAGGTGGTGGAGCTCATCCAGGGATTGTTACGCAGCTGCACCTACTATTCAATGGACAAGGTGGGGATGAGGAGGGGGAACTGTCAGAAAGGTTCAGGAGCTGTGCTTCTGTGAGCTCCTGCTGAATCCGAGGCCTGGAAATATGAATGGACTTGAACTGGGATTGAGGAAAAAAGGAGTCAAAATTCTTTATACGGCAAGGAGAAGAACTGGAGCCTCTAGCAAAGGGGTCATTTAGTAGAAAAAGAGGTGCTGTAGCTCTTTAGCACAGCTCATTTGGATAACTCATTTGCATATGCCACACACACAACATCACTGGAAGGTGTACTAAATTATATACTAAATTATATCAGTTCAGCATCAACCTTAATTTTACTTTTCAAGAACAGAAGGTCCAAAACCTTTTTCACTTACGAAGTACAGCACTTTTTCTGCAAATGGGAACCTTTCATTGTTTGTTGAGTTTTGGATTTCAGGAAACTGAGACACTTGAAGATAAATTGGCAAACGATGCAGCCTCTCAGGAGCTTCACCTGGGCCAGCAAATATCCCTTGGTGCTCCTGACTGGGCTGAAAACTTTAGCACTTCCCTCCGTACAAACATTCAGACAAGCCATTGGTTTACATATGGTATGTCGGAGAGTGGGGGGGGGGGTAGGAAAAGAAAAGGACTTAATAGATGCTTGACAAAATTGCAGTACCAAATAGAACAATAAGAAGGATTCCTTCATTGAAGGAAATGCAATGCCTAATTAAACAAGGGGGCAGGAATCCAAAGCTATTGACATTATTTTTTGTTCTGGGGTTACATTTTCACTGTCCACTTCTTTGGAAGGAAAAGGGATCTAATTGTTTCAGACATCAAAACAGTGCTGTTTGTCAGATTTGGTATTGTTCTTTCCATGCATGAGGCACCAAGTACTCTACCCCACCCCGTTAAAAAAAGTCTGACCTGTTTCTGAAGTCTAATATTCATTTCAGGCATTTGAAGGGGGAGGGATAACCATTCAAAGGTTGCTTATTCTATCTGAGCCTTTGCTGTGGATAGTCTTCTTGTATTTAATTGTATATTTTTTTTAACTTTACAGAAAGGTGAAAGGAGGCAACATTGATGTTCATCCATCAGAAAAGGCACTTATTGTTCACTATGAGGTTGAAGCTACAATACTTGGGGAGATGGGAGATCCTATGCTAGGAGAGCGCAAGGAGTGTCAAAAAATGTAAGTGTATTCATAACCCCCCCCCCTTCCCGAAAGCTCTGAATAGTGACCTGGGTGTTAAACCTTTCCATTTTTAAATATCTGACCTATCATATTTAGTATTTCCAGTGTATTGTTAGCCACTTGAAAAATTTGCTTCCTAATGAGTGCCAGCTGCCACCTATTGCATTTTGTGTGGAAACATGCACTAATGCACAAAATTTGCAACCTGACACGTATCACCCAATAATATTTGGACAAATACCGCATAAACCTCTGGAATTTTTCATCTGTCACAGAGATTTCTACTCCGTTAACTTGAGCGGCAACAGGTCACTTAATAAAGCTCACATTTCTTGTATATGTAAAAGCCATTACGGCAACCATTGGAAGTTATACTATGTATATGAAGAAATATTCTTCACAGGTTCTTGGGCTATGAGATGTTTTGGAGCATGAATGCGGTTATTAATCAACAACTTATATATTTGTTGCTTTGTTAGCTACCTTGGGCTGGAGAGGCAGCATAAATTTTTCTGTGTAAATATTAAATAAATATATACATTTATTTTTTTTTTCAATTATATGGGTCAGTCAGATCTAGCCACAGTCCTCCTTGCCTTAGTTACAGCTAGAATGGACAATTGCAGTGTGCTCTGCTTAGGGCTATCCTTGAAGATTGTTCAGAAACTGCAGTTAGTGAGAATGCAGTGGTTAGGCTTCTGGTCAGGGCCAGCTATTAGTAGCATATTTCCCCAGTACTACAACAATTAAATTGGCTACTGGTCCTCTCCAGAGCCCATTTCAAGGTATTGGTTTTGTCCTTTAATGTCCTACCTGGCTTGGGACTTAGGTATCTGATGGACCATCTTCTCCCATATGTTCCTGCCGAGGAAGTAAGATCGTAGGGAGAGACCTCCTGACGATCCCACCAGTTAAAGATCCATTTTTGGTGGATACACAACAGAGGGCGTTTTCCATGGAGCTCCACAATTATGGAACAACCTCCACAGTGAGGTGTACCTGGTCTCTCATTGTTAATCTTCAAGAGGCAGTTGAAGACCATTTATTTAGGATGGTGTTTTGATTGATTTAGCTTTTATTATTGGCAGTCCTAATTGGAGTTTTTAAATGGTGACTTTTATGGGTTTTATAATTGTTTTTATTGTGTTTTTATAATGTTTTCTCTATATTGTAAGCTGCCTTGAGTTCTTCAAGGGAGAAAGGTGGCTAGCAAATGTGTTAAACAACACAATTTTTTTTTTTTGTATTTATACTTCTAATTCAGTCTGTTCCTGATAGCTTGGCCTTGGTTGCAATTGTGCAATTATGCCAAGAATCACTGAGTGTAGAAGCCATTTTAGTAGCTTTGATATGATACCATATTATATTTTTAATCCTTTAATCCTTTATGAGTTGTTATTTGTGTTAACCACTTTGGGTTTTCATTGGAGAGAGAAATAGGGTACAAATGGAGTAAAATAAGAAATACTTGTTTAAAGTCAAGTACTGAATATATGATTTCTGCGTCAGTTGTGAGTGAAATTTGTGAAATGTATCTTTCAGCATCCGGTTGAAGAGCCTCAATGCCAATACAGACATTTCTTCTCTGGCTCGGAAGGTGGTGGAAGAATGCAAACTTATTCACCCTTCTAAACTAGCTGAGGTGGAACAGTTGCTCTACTACTTGCAGAACCGCAGAGACACTTCTACAGGAAAAGGTAGGCAGAGCAAGGTTTGACACTTGCAACTTAGCCCATGATGTCATTCTTCCCACTTCTAGTATTATGAGGGGAGGTGGGCAGTTACCAAGGTATGCCGTATTTCATCTGAAATATCCAGCTTTGAGACAGTGGTGCTGAACCATAATTGCATTTCTGTTTTGTCAGTCAAGCAACATTTATGGTATAGCTTTCTTTCAGAAGATTCTGTTCTAAATATGGCATATTTGGCATAGTGACAGGAGAAATGCCCCGCAGCATGTTTACTGTTCTGCTTAAATTTGAAGGGGGTGGGGAGTTTGAAGGCTGGGATCTAGGAAATCATATATGATGCAGCGTGTTTTAGCCACCCTATTGTTACAGCTGTTCCCCCTTAGAACAGCATTCCTTGAGTTGCCAGGGGCTATTGCCATGTGAGAAAATCCCCGGGGCACCCCTGCAGTCATAAAAGCACTTTGCAGATGTGCCTTTTGATATATCATCCTAAGTATCAATCTGTGTTGATTTCCTCATCTTGCCCATCAAATCCTTAGTGTATTTACTTGGAAATAAATCCCGTTAGGTTAAGGTGAACCTCCTTGTATGTCATGTGTGTTTGAGACTGGAGTCTACAGCTTGTCTTTATGGGAAGCACTGCTGACTCCACTTTAGTCAAATTTGCTTTCTCTTTTCTTCCTCCTTTACCCCCAAAGTATAAGGGCAAAATGAAAATAAAGTGAGAGACTACATGTACAGATGACGTTACTGTCTTTTTTTCTCATATAGAGAAAAAAGAGAAATCCAGTAAACCAAAAGATCCACCTCCTTTTGAAGGGACAGAGGTAGGTATTGTCCAATTATGGAGGATTCTGAATACTGACTTTACTTTCATATCTCCACAATTAGCTTTCATGTTACGAATTCTTAGGTTTCTATCTTTTGATATGTTCAAATATTGCTGCAACTTTATAATGTAATCTAGATAGTTGAAGCATATCATAGTATTTAGTCACAAGAGCATTGTAGCAGGCACATTGTTGAGCTTGTGGGCACTTTTGGATTTTGAGAACAGATGGTGGCCACTACCAGAAAATAGCTTCTTGGCTGAGGGGGAAGCAAGCCACAAAATGGCTGCCTTTAGCTCTGGAGCCAGTCATAAAACATTGGGAGAGTCTGGGCTAAGAATCCAGCTATGATGGAGGTAGCAGTTTCTGAATGGCTGCTCTCCGTAGACTCACATTTGGTATCTCCTGGACTGTTCTGAAACAGCTCCTACTCTAGGATGGTGGAGGAAAACCAACACTGGCTCTTGCTTTGGGGTAAGAAGGAAATGGACACCAGGAAACAAAGTGGTGGACTGTATGGTCACCAGGCATACCATATTAGGGATTGCTGAGTTAGTGTTGGACTAACTTGTGGGAGATCTGTGTTCAAATCCTCACTGGGCCATGAAGCTCACTGGAATACCTTGTGTTAGTCACTTTCTCTCAGCCTGACCCATCTAATAGCTTTATGATGATAAAATGGAGAATAATGTACACCTCCATGAGCTCTCTGGAGGAAGGGTGGGATAGAGCTGAGGGATTACTTGGTTCCAGGGCTTTTTTTGAGCAGAAACACACAGTAATGCAGTTCTGGCTGGCTTGGTGTCAGGGGGTGTGGCCTAATATGCAAATGAGGTCATGCTGGGCTTTTTCTACAAAAAAGCCCTATGTGAAACAATGGTAATGCCAGGGGGTGTGGCCTGATATGTAAATGAGTTCCAGCTTGGCTTTTTCTAGAAACCTGCTTGGTTCCATTACAAGCATCTTCCAGCTAGTTAATCTTGATTATATAGCGCTTGTAGCAAGGAACCAAAGTGTAATGCAGTTTCCCTTGAAGTCATTCATACTGTGCATCCTGTATTGAATTAAAGAGGTGTTTTCAAGGGAAGTGCACAATCAGAAATCTATTCAAAAATAGAACTCAAACGATCATAGCTTTACTTGAACAGTATACAGTCTCTTGCTTGTTTTGATGGAGTGATCTGTGGCAGAAGTACTTTCAACAGAAATTTCATTGGACTGTATTCCATCTTGTTTGCTAGACTGTGCCTGTCACCTGAATTGGTAAGGATGGAGACACCTCCCCCACATTCTTTACCTCTCCAAAGCAATGATGACGGGGTAGAAAGAGTTTGCCTCTTTTTAAAATCACTGATATAGATATGGTCTAATAAGCTAGAGTGGTGTAGTGGTTAACTGAGGCAGGCGGTAATCTGGAGAACCGAGTTTGATCCTCTGCTCCTCCTCATGAAGCCTGCTGGCTGACCTTGGGCCAGTAGCTTTCTCTCAGAACTGTCTCAGTCCCACCAACCTCACGAGGTGATTGTTGTGGGGAGAGGAAGGGAAGGCGATCATCAGCTGTTTTGATAACTCCTTAGGGTAGAGAAAAGCAGGATATAAAAAACCCAACACTTCTAATAAGAGAATTGACGTCAATATCTTCCTTTTTTGGTGCTGGATATTTTCAGATTGATGAAGTAGCCAATATCAATGACATGGATGAATACATTGAGCTGCTCTATGAAGATATTCCTGATAAGGTGCGTGGCTCTGCACTCATTCTGCAGCTGGCCAGGAATCCTGATAATCTAGAAGAACTCCTGCTTAATGGTGAGTTTAAATTTTGTCTGTCTTTTATCACGTTGGGCTGGCTATTGCCTCTCTGGCTGGCTGGAACGAGTGTCATAATCTCTGTTCATGTATGCTGCATTCTGACACCCATTGTTTATCTATTTTATTTAGATTTCTCTCCTGCCTTTCTGCTGAAGCAGCACTCAGGGTTGCTTAGAAATAAAATGCTTAGTATTGAAAATGCAGCTACCAAAACCAGGTGTAATCAATCATAAAAACATCAACAAACCAGCAATGATGGACTATTAAAACTAGTCAACAGTAAAATCAGCAGTAGAAAAATTAGTTGTTACCCTAGGAGGATATCCAGTCAATTAACACCAAATGCCTTCCTGAGGAAAACTGTTAACTATGTATCTCTGGAAGGCTAGAAACAAGGGTGTAAAACAGGTCTCTTTGGGCAGTAAATTCTATCTCTTAGAACAGAAGGTGATGGAAGTCCTAATTAATGTGCCATGGTTCTCACCTTTGTGAATGTGGGTTCATAAAGCATAGCGCCTGCAGCATGTTTCTTTCCTATTAGGTGTAAGGAAATCAGCCTGATAACACTATAATCCACAACCTAGGCTGATCTCCATTTTGTTTTATTTAGAAACTGCGCTGGGTGCTTTGGCCAGAGTACTGAGAGAGGATTGGAAACAAAGTGTGGAGCTTGCTACTAATATAATTTATATATTTTTCTGCTTCTCTAGGTAAGTCTTATAATTCACAGCGCGCATGAAAACGCTTTGAAAAATAATATTTTATATTTATTTTAATATAGAGAAGCAATTGACCTTAACTCTATGGTATTAGAGTTGTTAGTTTGAAACATGTCACTCTGGCTTTGAGTTTTCACATAGATTTATTCTCCCTCCCCTCCGTCTAGCTTTTCTCAATTTCATGGACTCATCACACACTATAAAATCGGAGCTCTCTGCATGAACATCATTGACCATGAGCTGAAGAGACATGAGCTTTGGCAGGAAGAACTCACCAAGAAGAGGAAAGCTGATATCCTTTCATTTTGCAGTTTGTAGGCTTTGCTAATCATGATATATGGGGAAGCCTATTTTGCTTTGTCTTTGGGGAAAACACATGAATAATCCTGCCAGCAGCATGTTTGTGGGAGTACTTCCGGGAGCTCTCAGATGATACTTTCTGATCACATCAGCCTGCTTCCTATCATAACTTCAGCCCTGATCAAAGAATATTTTATCAGTTTATGGTCTCTCTGTGTGTTTGTTTATTTCCTGATGTTGTGCTTATCCTTAACTGTTGCCCTTTACTTGATGATGATCCGGATAATCAAACCCAGAAAAAAGAATATGAAAAAACCTTCAAAAAGTATCAAGGACTGGTTGTCAAGCAAGAGCAGCTGCTTCGAGGTATAGAATCCTAATAGCACTAAGGCATGGATTTATGGAAGTAGCTACCTTCTCAGTTTTAATTAAAAATGTTGGAAAATAGAAATGCTCAAAGACTGTCTACATTTTCACTCTGTGGTGTATAAACCATAGTTTATAAACCATGATTTGCGTAAGCTCTGGTTCAGTGTAATGTCTGAATGTGGACTTCCTGAACGATTTGTTTGACTGCTACGTTAAAATTCTGAACAACAGTTTGCACCTGGCTTGTTATGTATGTACTTCCTTTTTTGACCACGGATAGTAGCAACTTTGCAAAAAAAATAAAATAAAATAGATTGGCATTCAGATTTCACATTGTTCAAAATGCCAGTTTATTGTGGAGTTGAGCTTCTTTTTGATCACCTCAGCATTTTTCTCACAGTCAGTCCTGTGCAGTGCATTTTGTGCAGTGACAGCATCCAGCCTAGCCACTGGTTAGCTGTTAGTCACTTATGCTCTGTTAGTATGTCCTAGGTTGTTTTAGAATGCCTTCTATTAAAGCCAGCTAAATTAGGTTGTGTACTCTGTTTTTGCATGTAGGCCACTGGTAGCATTCTTCCCTCTTCTCCTCTTCCTTTGCTCTCTACAACCAAGAGGACTCTTTCTTTCCTTTTCTTTCTTGACAATTTAAATATTCTGATGATTGTGCAGCTGGCTGGCAAAGAAAGCTATGGTCAAGTTAATTTTGATTTTCTAGGCCTGGATCTGTGTTTCTCCAAATTACTACACTAGGTGGGAGGCGGCAAAGCAAGGTCAGCGAGATGTTGTTTTATCACCCTTCTTGAACCTTGAAGTCTTAAGTATGCTTTGTCACCTCCCTCTCTCAGTCTTGAGTAGGGGAAACCATAGCCAACCATTGCTACAGAAGTTGACATAAGAATGACTTTTCAAGGAGGAGGACAACCTGCAATGCTTGGGTTCTCCTTTCCTTGAAGGCAGGAAATAGGTTGCTCTCTCCATCTCCAGGAGGACCCACCCTTTCAGTCCGGAGTATCCTTCTCATCCTCAAGAAGAAAGAACCTTCAAGCTATGTTTTAAAAAAGAAATTAAAGGTTGCTTGTTAAGTATAGCCCCCTGTCCTCAGAGATGATGTTTCACAAGTAAACCAGGGAAGCAGTTGTAAGCTGTAGCAGCCATCTGTTCCATTGACTGCGGTGGACTTAAAGGAATGCAACAGTTCTTAGGATGGGACTGTTAGTTAACCAGTCATCAGTTTCTAGTCTAAGGAAAATATGACTTCTTATAAAACCTTCAGGAAGAGAGGACTTCTAAACAGATATGGATGGCTTCTGAAGCTGTCCCAAATACAGTGTAGAGATTATAGTGGTAGGAAGAGGTTCTTAGCTGTTGTTGATAGAAATCTTATTCCAAATGGGCCTTGTATAGGAGGTGTTTGCAGTGCTCAAGATTTTTGGATACGTTACTAGTGGCTTGCAAACGGTTTACAATTTTAGTCTTACGGTGCTGTTATTTTCCCTCCAAAATGTGCCAGTTGCCCTTTATTTGCTGTTGAATCTCGCCGAAGACACACGCACTGAGCTGAAGATGCGGAACAAGAATATTGTTCACATGCTGGTGAAAGCTCTGGATCGAGAGAACTTTGAACTTCTGATTCTAGTTGTGTCATTTCTGAAGAAACTCAGCATCTTCATGGAGAATAAAAATGACATGGTAAATGTTCCAGTACTCTGCTTGAAGGGCTCTGTTAATTGTGTTTGGCAAGAAACACCAACAAAATGGCAATAGGATTTCTTTCCTACTTTTGTTTGCAGCTTAAATCTGCACGTTCACCTGGCTACATGGTTTCTAACTGGTGTGGTTCCAGTTTACAGTACATTTGGATCTGCGGGTTTTGTGCCTTCAAGTACTCTCATGCACCAGATATGCTCAGATCTACACATAGAGAAGCAATATATAGATGGTGATGGTTTTGTTTTTGTTCCTTCTCTTCTTAAGCATTTATTGAAAGACTGGTACGCTTAAAATTATTTTGCTTATTTAAAACACTTTATTAGCCACCTTTTTTCCTTATGGTGTTCAAGGAAGCTTATGACATAGATACGATACATATATATTTTTTTAAAACCCTGAATTTAAAAGTAGTTTAGGGTTGCTAGTAAATTAATCAAATGCAGTCCTCAATAAAACTGCCATCAACTGCTTCCTAAAGATTGAAAGTGCCAGGCTCACCTGCCTGGAGAGGTTGTTCCATAATTGTGGCGCTGCCCCTGAAAAGACTCTCTCTTGTGGACCCACCCAAGTGAGCTTTGATAGATGGGACAATCAGGAGGGCCTCTCCCTGTGATCTTTATTATTGTTGTTGTTACTTAGGTATACAGCTGAATTCTCGGCATGGACATAGATATTTTAAACTGTATATAAAACCTAAGAAAATACTTAGAAAATTCAGATTAAAATAACGCTAGATTTAGAGAGGTCCATTTTAGTGAAAAACTGCATTCTCAGGTTTTCCCAACTCCTGATCTGACAGTCAACTGATCAGAGGTGAGAGAGACTTTTGCTCTCCAGCCTGTTTTCCTGTAAGAAATATTAGCACTATAGTTAGGTTCCCAGTTCTCTGCATCCTTTCTTGTCCTCTGGATCTGAGTACACATGCTCAGAAGTTGTCATTGCTGATTGTCCAAAAGAAAAATCCAGCCCTCCTGAACACAATCCACACTATACCTTTCATTGTTTGTATGTGAACTTACGGTGATCCTGTAAGGTTTTCAAAGCATGAGATGTTCAGAGTTGGTTTGCCACTGCCTGCCTCCAGGACATCCTTGGTGCTCTCCCATCCATGTGCTAACCAGGACCAGCCCTGCTTAGATTCTGAGATCTGAAGAGGTCTAACTTACCTGGGACATCCAGGTCAGGGCTGGACCTTTTATTAGGACTGGTCAAATGACACCTAACAGTGTATAAACTTTTGAGGTCTGCAGAACTTTTTCTTCCAGCTAGATGTTGTCAAAAATTGATTAGCACATCCTTACAGGTTGAGGCCTGTGAGATTTGATTTGAGGTTTTGTCAAGATAATAATAATAATAATAATAATAATAATAATAATAATACTTTTTATTTATATCCCGCCCTCCCCACACAAGCAGGCTTAGGGCGGCTCACAACATATAAATGCAATACAATAAAATCATACATAGCAATAAAATCATCATAAATCAATTTACAGATTATATTAAAATTAACATTATGGTGCTATAATAGGTCTTTCATAAGTTCAGTGGCAAAAAAACATATCCAGTGGCACTATCTTAACTCGGTATAGGTTAATGCTATTTTAAAGAGGTAGGTCTTACAGGCCCTGTGAAATTGGTCTAAACATCGCAGGGCCCGTACCTCCTCTGGGAGTTGATTCCACAGCAGTGGAGCCGCAATGGAGAAGGCCCGATCCCGGGTGGTCTTCAATCTGGCCTCCCTTGGCCCAGGGATATTCAGCTGGTTCTTTCCAGCTGACGTCAGCGCTCTCTGGGGCTCATATGGGGAGAGACAGTCCCTCAGGTAGGCGGGCCCTCGGCCATATAGGGCTTTAAAGGTAATGACCAGCACCTTGTAACGGACTCAGTACACCACTGGCAGCCAGTGCAGTCCGCGCAGCCCCGGCTGCATGTGCTCCCATCTTGGGAGCCCCAATAGCAGCCTAGCCGCCGCGTTCTGCACCAGCTGCAACCGCCGAGTTCGGCACAAGGGCAGCCCCATGTAGAGGGCGTTGCAGTAATCCAGTCTCAAGGTGACCATAGCATGGATCACCGTTGCCAGGTCCCAGTGTTCCTGAAGCGAACAAACACAAGATGGATTATATAAAAAGGGTCATCAAGTCTGCACAGTTGGCAAGCTACCCAGAATCAGGCATTAATACAGTGCTCTGGAATGTGATGTTGGTCACCTTGTTGATATGCTGCCTGTGTTATACTGAGCGTAGGGATGAGCAAAATCAAAATTCTAATCAAATCAAGATTCTGACATGAGACATCAAAGAAGATGAGTGTTGAGAAGCTGTGTACTGCCCATTATTATCAGATGGCCCTTTTAGCCTGTGCTAGAAACATGCTACATTCAATGTTTCTTCTAAGATGCAGAGTCTTGTGAGCAAAAATTCTACTTTGTGAGCTATTGGTATTGAAGTTGTGAGCTACTGGCATTAAAGTTGTGAGCTGCTGTATAAATTAGCTTGCTCTGGGTCATTTGTCCTGAGCTAAGACAAAAATGTGTGAGCTGGAGGCTAAAAATCTGTGAGCTAGCTCACACTAACTCAGCTTAGAGGGAACACTGGCTACATGGCATTGACATAGAACTGCTCATATGTCTTCGGAATTTAGCTTTTAAGTGCCGTTAATTAAAATGAAGCATTGTCACAGTGAACAGAATATGCAGTTTAATACCAGCCTTTATATGTCTTTTAAAGTAGAGGGCAGCATTTTGCTGGCTAGAGTCAACATAATTTTCTAGAATGACATATTGTTTTCTGTTGTGGTGCTTCCCTTTCCCCCCATGACATTACTGTCTTCAGGGTTACTGTCCACTGAATTAAGCTCTGATGTAAAAAATACAAGTTGTCTTGCTATGTCCGAAGGCTATCAGTTTTGTTGTTGAGAAAATGCGCATTTTTTTAACCTATATTCAGTTGTTTTCATGGAGAAACTTCAGCAGAACTCATTTTAACAATGAGGCAAAAGCTTTGGTATCTTTAAACTTTATCATAAAGTAAATTTGATTTTTATCAAATCTTTGGTACAGGATTTAGTTTGGCAAAATATAGGTTTAGTAATTCTAACTTTCCCATGTTGCTCATGTAGGTTGAACTGGATATTATTGAGAAACTGGTGAAAGTGGTACCATGTGACCATGAAGACCTGCTGAATATCACACTTCGACTTCTGCTGAACCTTTCTTTTGACACCGGCTTGAGAAATAAAATGGTACAAGTTGGACTTCTTCCAAAACTCACTGCATTGTTGGGTAGGTTTCGTAAGTCTCTCATCAAAAACTTCGGAGGCACTGACACAAATATTTTTATTAGCTAGAGTCGGTTGCTACTGTCAGTTAATTACTTCTAATGGTCTGATATTTGTTTTAAGTAAAGATAACTTGAAATTTTGTAGCAAAACTAGCCTGAGCTGTATTTGGATTTATCCCTGAGGGTAATACACATAGATAGTACTTAGGGTAGTTT
The DNA here is from genome assembly GCF_032191835.1 of Heteronotia binoei. NCBI lineage: Eukaryota > Metazoa > Chordata > Lepidosauria > Squamata > Gekkonidae > Heteronotia > Heteronotia binoei. The sequence continues at coordinate 180,263,094 of NC_083224.1, read as the reverse complement.
GCACATTTTTCTGCTTGAGTTTTGGTAGTACTTTATTGATATATGTTGTTGGGAATTAGAGAGAACAAATGTTTTTCATGGCCATCTGTATGCATGGTAGGCGATATCATCTCAAGAGCCAGTGTGGACAGAGTATTGAACCTGAACCAGGGAGATGAGCATTCAGATTATTGCTGAGCCACAAAGTTCATTGAAGTAAATTTGGTTGATGAGCACTATTCAATCTAACCTAACATGGTGGGGTTTTTTTAGTGTAAGGAGAGGAGGGGGGCCATGGACACTGCCCAAAGCTTCTTAGAGTAAGGGTAGGATAAAGATATAATAGATAAATGATGAATATGAAAAAAGGTGATGTAAAGCCATCTGTGGATCCGTGCTTAGGCTGCATTCAGACATCGCAACAAGGTGTAATTAAACCACGATTTGTTGTGATGGATGTGAACACAGTTCATTTGCCATGCCTCTGAGCTTCCCTCATCCCTCTCTCTTCCCCTTGTGTGCAGACTACGAGTTATACTTTTGTGGGCTTGAGAGGGCCTGAAGCAAAGTCTAGTTTGCCATGTTGTCTTTATGCAGGATCCTGGGTGAACTGGAATTTAACTTGAGATTTTAAAGTTTGGTTTACTCCCAGCAGAGAATCTTAGTTCATGAGAATCATCCAAGAATAATTGAAAGTGGTAGCTGAGTTGGTTGTCCTGGTTTATTTTGAGAGTTCTCTAAGGGAGTTCTATTCCTGTAAGGTTCACACTCCCAAAACTGTGATCTCCTTTGAAAAAATGTGTTTGTTTGAAAGTTCTGAGCAACTGATCATACTTCTAGGTACTCTTCATTATCGCTTCCAACCATTTTTTAGGAAACATATGATTTAGGAGAGGAAATAAAGCATAGCCACCCAGCATCTTTTGCAAGAAGCAGTAGGAAATACTATTTGATTGCTTTGTACTTTGTCCGCTTGTTCAAAAATGTATACAAATGAAATTGATAACCTTGGTGTCCTCTGATTTTTCACAGCATGTGTCTGTTTTATACAGTATGTATAAGGTTCCTCAGCATATGAATAAGTTCTGGTGTTGCATTTTCATTTGTCATCCTTTTTTTTAAAGGCTGGTTACTGGCTTGCATTGCATACTAGGAACCAGTGTTCCCTCTAAGCTGAGTTAGCATGAGCTAGCTCACAGATTTTTAGCCTCCAGCTCACACGTTTTTGGCTTAGCGCAGGAAAAATGGCCCAGAGCACAATAATTTATGCAGTAGCTTACAACTTTAATACCAGTAGCTCACAAAGTAGAATTTTTGCTCACAAGACTCTGCAGCTTAGAGGGAGCATTGCTGGGGACCTGTCCTTCCTTAAGCGTCAGTCTCACATATCCTACCCCTCCTGAATGCCACAGGAACTTGTATCCCTGTACTTTAAGAAAGAGGGTTTTAGGATGTTGTCAAAAGCTCACTAATTATTTGTGAATTAACCACGGTGGCAACTACTGATGTCAGTCTTCAGAACTGATTTTGCTGATTTTGACTGCTCAGAAGCTTTCCACTTCCTTAGTTAAACATCCAGTGAAGGGCTTGAAGTATATGGCCTATCAGATGATTTGCCAGTTTACCCTTCTATTATGAGGTTTAATTGATGGCAAAGCCAGCAACTAATGAACTTGTTTGTATGCCTTGGGCAAGCAGCTCATGGTATAATATGTTGCTATACTGAGCCATATATCTGTTGCCTTTTAAAAACCAAGCAGCCTGTTCTGTGTCTACCAGAGCTATGGGCTCTCGCTTTTTAATAAAAGTTCTGTTGTTTTTACAAATGCTTCTTTCTAAGGACCTTTTAAACCAGATCGTTCTTTATGGCCTGGCTTGGCCTTCTCATAATGAACTTAATATAGAGCTTCACACATTTTTTTGGAGACAGGAGCCTCTTATTGGCTACTGCAGTGTTTTTCTAATTTTAATAAGCCTAATTTATCCTATAAAGGAACATACGTTTTCCTACCCGATTAAGTGAGCAAACAATAGGGGGTCAGACATGGCAGTTTGTAACAGAAAGCACATGTCCTGCCTTGAGAAAGCAGCAAAGTCTTATCAGGGTTGCTTGAAGTTATTAATGGCAGTAAAATGTTATGCTTCCTCCTGTTTTCCCAATTAAATGGGGAAACCTTTATTCCTACAGCAGGTCTGCCACAGCTGGTTTCAATATTTTGTGTGTGAATATTGCCTGGGGTGTCCCTTTCTTTATAGCAGTTACTGGCTGAATCATATTAAGAATAAAGGGATTGGTCTGCTGGAAAACAGTAATTATTTCTGAAGGTGGATTTAACTGTCTTTGGAGTATGCAGGCCTTGGAGAACAATGAATGACCTCCTCCAAATCCATGATAGGTCCACAAGTGGATTACGTCCAAAGCGTTGTCTAAATGGAGGGTGGGAATCAGTCTGTGCTTCCACTGTAGCATATGTTAATGGAGTTGCATCGGAAGAACTTGTGTTCGCTCGCAGGTATGAGGGTGCTCATTTGTGGTTGCATCATAGGCTGCATCCTTGGAGTGAAGCCTCACCACCCTGCAGGGATGCAAATGAAGGTTTTCTTCAAGCATGATCCAATAGAGTAAGAAAATACCAATACGATGCCAACAGTGCAGTCCTGTACAGAATTGCTCAAGTCCAAGCCCATTGATTTCAGTGGGCTTAGACAGTAGTAACTCTGCATAGGATTGCATTGAACATGATTCTGTGTTAATATGAATTTTGCATAGCCTCGTGTTGCTGGGCAGCATACCTTTAAAAAAAAAACCCGAATGACACTACAATTTGTATTTTGCACCAGCACATTAGAGGCAAACAAATCCTAAATAATTTACCCCATTCCAGTCTTAAAATGGGTAGGGATTGTGTGCTGAACAGAATGGAGCAGCCTTGGTCCATAACTGCCATTACATGACTTGCTCAGTGTTAAAACATGAAAAATAAAATTTCAAATTCTGGACCCATCATGTGTGTAGTTGGGGGCTTTTAATTTATTGAAAACTTGTTGTGAAAACAGCCTCAGGGACCTCATATTTTTTTCCACCCCAGCTGCTCCAGATGAACTGCAGCTGCAAATTTAAGCAGTATTATTTCTATAAACCACTGAGTATATTTTATAATGGCAGTAATTTCCACAGAAAAAAAAACAGTTACTGCTGCTAATGACTGGTTTGTTAAGGATTAACTACCCTCAGCTGGAAATGACCACATATTCTGGAAAGGTGGTATAAACGCAAAGGACAATTGAATAGCACTTCAGAATAGCGATTTGATTAATTAATAGTAAATTCCTGAGAGAAGACAGGCAAACTATTTCTAACCACCCTATTTATTAGTCAATGATCTCATCATTACTCAGGTTTACTACTGCACTGTGTAACCAGCCAGGCAGTTAGTTTTTTGAGTTGTTGGTCAGAGGTGATCTGGCTGACCTATCATTAAGCACAACATATTCTGAACATGTTAGCAGGGTTCCCCCTGTGTCTTTAACCAGCCTTATGTAGGCCTTGTATTTGTGTCTTGCAATCTAAATGGGCAAGAAACCCCTTCCTACAGTACCTAACCTATAATAGAAGCTGGGACGGCTATTTGGCCTCGACTGCTTTGTACAAACAAACCTTTAGGTGACCAGACATGCATTTTGGGGGTAGATCCAGCTATCTTTTGTATTGGAAGAAGAGTGGCTTAACGTGGCAGCAGACTCCTTGGAGGGTTCCTCTGTTGGAGGAAGAGCCACTTCAGTTAGAGGAAGTTTCCTTACGCTGGAAGAAAGCATCAAACTTTGCTCAGTATAGTGGTTGAATAGGGGTAGAGTCCATCCCAGTATTATCTCTGGGACAAATTATAGCACGTTTCCGAAGATATTCCTGTTGGTCTGCAGTAGGAGAGCAAGATTTGATTCCAGTAGTTCTTTATAGAACAACAGGAGTTTTGGAGTATAAGCTTTCAAAAGTCAAAGCTCCCTTTGATTGCCAGCTCTGAGTTTGGAAATAACCAGAGGTTTTTAGGGATGGAGCCTCAGGAGGGTGGGGTTTGGGGATGGGAGGGACTTCAGCAGGGCATAATGCAATAGAGTCCACTTTCCAAAGCAGCCATTTTTTCAGGTGAAATGATCTTTCTCCTGGAAATCAGTTGTAATCCCAGGAAATGACCAGTCACTACCTGAAGGTTGGCAACCTTGTGAGTCAGATAAGATGCCATGTGAGCATCTGATGAAGGAAACATTGACTCTTGAAACTTATACATCCAAACCCTTGTTGGTCTTCAAGGTGCTAGAAATTATAGGAGGTTATAAATCAGTTGCTTTTCCTTTCCACAGTAGTCTCCTCCTTGTCCTCTGACTGTTTCATCTTTTTGCAGTCTTCCCCAGCCTCTAGCTTTTGTAATCACTCTGCTTTCTATAAATGGCACTGATTTATCTGCTTTGATGCCAGAGTGGGCCTTGGCAGACAGTGGAGCAAACCCCAAGTAAGATAGTTGTGGTTAGCTGTGAATTTCTTTAAAGAGACAAGGCAGCCTAAGGGGGACTTGAAAGCATTACAGTTTGAATGCTGAGGTGTCTTAAGCAGCTGCCATATTTCATTTGAGAAGCAGAAATATTTAAATATTGCTTGCTTTGTCCTCTAAAACTTAAAAAAGAAATTAAGGCACAAATGGCCTTAAGGCCACTCTGCAGAATCTCTTGTGCTTAAGTGGGTACCAAGGCTTCAGCAGTGGTACCAAGGTTTAAGCAGTGTGGACACCTTTAATATTGCATTTGGCCCCTAGTGCAGTGTATTCTGTTGTTGTCTCATTTGTTGCAAACATTTTCTTCTTTGTTTAATCATAAGCAATTGAATTGAAAACAAATCAACCGATATAATAATGCCCTCGTATAAATCAGTGGTGCAGCCTCATGTGGAGTACTGTGTACAGTTCTGGTCACCACACCTCAAAAAAGATATTATAGCATTGGGAAAAAGTCCAGAAAAGGGCAACTTAGAATAATTAAAGAGTTGGAACACTTTCCCTATGAAGAAAGGTTAAAGTGCTTGGGACTCTTTAGCTTGGAGAAACATCGACTGAGGGGTGACATGATAGAGGTTTACAAGATTATGCATGGGATAAAGAAGGCAGAGAAAAATATTTTTCTCCCAATACATGAATTCGTGGGCATTCAATGAAATTGTTGAGCAGTCAGGTTAGAATGGATGAAAGGAAGTGCTTCTTCACCCAAAGGGTGATTAACACATGGAATTCACTGCCACAGGAGGTGGTGGTGGCTACAAGCATAGCCAGCTTCAAGAGGGGATTGGATCAACATATGGAACAGAGGTCTATCAGTGGCTATAAGCCACAGCATCTTGATGGAACTCTCTGTCTGGGGCAGTGATGCTCTGTATTCTTGGTGCTGGAGGGCAACAGTGGGAGGGCTTCTAGTGTCCTGGCCCTACTGATGGACCTCCTGATGGCGCCTAGTTTATTTGGCCACTGCGTGACACAGAGTGTTAGACTGGATGGGCCATTGGCTTGATGCAACATGGCTTCTGTTATGTTCTTGTGTTCTTAATGTACGAGAATATTTAATACAAATAAGTGACTTTCCAGAGGAGGCGTAAGATGGGGCTGACCTGAAAATTTCTGAGAGCAGGTTTGGTGGATTGATTAAGAGACTCAGCTGTGAACTGGGGAAATCTCCCAGTTTGCATTTTGCTTCTGCCATGAACTCATAGGTGACCTTAGCCACCTGCACATCTGCAGTATGAGTGTTGTTGGTGGTGTAGTATTGATACTCTCTTACTTACATGGCTGCTGTACAGGAAGATAATGCATGCAAACCACTTCAGTCAGCATGGGGGCCGACAGCTGCAGACATTTCCAGAAGTGATCTTTTTAGACTATTGTAAAGCCCATCACTTATTAAAAATGGTTCTAGTCGTCATGGTGTTAGGGGTGAGTTTGGGTGGGGAGCCCAAATATTTTTCTTGCATGAGTTTTCAGGAGATGTTTTATGTGTCCCAAGTCTGAAGGTAGTTTTTTTAGAAAAAGAACATTGTCAAACCTAGTGCAATGTGTTCTGCTGCTCAAAAATATGGCTTCTATAATGATGAAAGTTCCTGTTTTTATACCTTTATGTGGAGCTGTTTTGGTCTTCAGAACCCAAAGGAAACTACACAACCAAATTTTTTGTTCCAATGATTAGTATGGAGAAAGAAAGGCACATCCACAGCACTCTCCCATTGCCACCAGTGGTCTTAATTGTGGCTGGATTATGCCTGGAATTCTGGGGGCAGGGGTGCGTCTTGGGAATGCTCCCCTTCCCCTTTCTCCCAAAGCTTCAGAATCCAGCTTTCTTTGAATTTCATGATGAATGGCAGCTGTTGGATACTTAGCTTGATGGTGTGGGGGAATGGAGTGGTGTAAGCATCTTGAAATCCACAGTCCCAGCCCCCCTCCCCCCAGCCCTCCAGTGGCTTTAAGATCTTACTTGTTTAAAAGGGAATGAAATAACAAGCATGAAGAATAAATCAGGAGATGAAATTACTGGCATTAGTGTACATTCACAAGTTTTTCTGAACTGGGTACTGTTTTGAAATCTGTTTGCTTGGCAATGCATTTTCTTGAAAATATTTCCCTTTTAAAAATCAGAACAATGGAAGAATAGAGGACAAGAGTCTCTACACACCTTAAACGTGAATCAATGCAAACAGCCTGACTAACCCATCCAGACCATCATTTTAATGTGGTTTTCTCATTTTAATGTGGTTTTCTTTTTCCTTAGGAAATGAAAATTACAAACAGGTGGCCATGTGTATTCTCTATCACATAAGCATGGATGATCGCTTTAAATCAATGTTTGCATACACTGACTGTATACCACAGGTATGTGTTTTTCCTTTTTCAAACAATTGTGACTGTACTAGTTTTGTCTCCATTTTCCTTGTAGCAGAGTTCATAAGGACATTTCAGATGTTGGTAACTGAGACAGTAATTCCTTACTTACTCTCTTGTAGCAGTATCGTTTTGCAATTACCTGCTTTCCTTGGGCTTGACAATAGATTCTGCCTATTAATTTGGCTAGCAAATATATCACCATTATTTGTTACAATACCATTTACTTAATGCTGCTTAATGCTTAATACTTATGCACTGCAAATCTGTTAAAAGCCATGGCTTAAGAATTATTCCAGGAAGAGAGCTGGTTTTGGAGTATTACATTTTCACACTACAGTAAAAAATACTTTGGTCTGTCCATTTTCGTGTTGTGCGTTAAAGACTATTTCTGTTTTTGTATTTCTGCATATTTTGTACTTCTTATTCTGTTAAAATCTGTTCTTTTGTTGGTGGTGCTTTGACTAGTAAAGTGACTATTCAATTATTTTTCATGTACAGATCTCTGTTCATATTTTTGAGACTGAGTTACCCAAGATTTACATCTTTTATTGCAGTTTTTGCTGCTTCATTATGTTATTGGAAAATGAATTGAAGTTAAATAGTTTGAGCATTTTGTGTTTCCTTTTCAGTCAGCATTTGTTATTTATGATGAGATATTGAATTTTTTGCTTGGATCCCATACTGCAGTGTTTCCCATTAGCAGGGTGGTGACCTGGTACCGGGCCATGGAAGCCTCTATACTGGGTGACAAGAAAAGCCAAAGCTAGCCCCGCCCCCAGCAAAGCCTGAGCTCCGTTTGGCTTCCTTTCCCCGTCTCTGTTGTGAAGAGAAAACCTAGGCTTGAAGACTGACACAGGCTGCAAAGCCTGAGCTCCGTTTGGCTTCCTTTCTTCCCCCGTTTCTCTGTTGTGCAGAGAAAAGCTAGGCTTGAAGAGTTACACAGACAAGCTTGGTTGTAACTTGAGGCAGAGTTCCCGTAGTAGCAGCTGAAGGAAGGGCCTACTAAATGTGTCAGCATATTTTGAGGTAGAGGAGCTGCCAGGGCCCAGTGTGGGTGGTACACAGTGCTGGCATTCCTGATGGCAATGGCAACAGCACTCCCAACTGCACACAGTGGCCAGTGCTGTTGAGGAAGGGGTGTGTAGGTGGTGTAGGCAATTGAGCATGGTCATTAGAAGTGTTTGCAAGCTGGAGAAGAACACACAAACAGATAAGTGCATGCAGGTGTGGGGGTGGAAAGAGAGGACCCTGGGAATGTATGAAAAAAGTTGCAGACCACCCACTTTCCACCCCCATTTTGGCTCAGCATGAGTTTCAGAGAGATTTTTCTGAAAACAAAGTTACTTCAGAAGAAGAGGCAGGTTTGGGGGGGAGTGCCCTGGAAGTGACCTCACAGGAAGAGGTGGAGTTTTGGTTCAGTGTGCCCCAGAAGTGACATTACTTGGCCTGTGACCTGGAAATGACACCACAGGAAATGACATAATTCCTGTCTCCCAGCTCCACCCCCAAAGTCTCCAGGCTCCACCTCCGAATTTTAGTGGGTCACGAAGGAGACCAGGCCACGAGGAAGAAAAGTTCGGGAAACCCTGCCATACAGGATCAATGGAGCTGCACTAGATAAAGGGAAAATTTCCTTCTCCTCCTCTCCCATAGTCCTGTAATTTTCTATGCCCTCTGAAATTGTGCCTCTGTGGTTTAGCGGAACCCAGAAACCTGTGTGGATCACAGTAGCAGTCTGAATCAGGAGAGCAGGATCAATGGAAATTTCCTGACCTCTGTTTCAAAGCAAAAGTTAAACTGAAATATGGGTTTCAAGCAGGAAAAAGGAATATGGGTTTCAGAACCGTTAACGACCCAGAAAAGATTCCCTGTTGAAGAATATGTCTCCAGACTTAAGCTAGGTTAAAATGATGATGTTCACTTGTGTAAATTCCAGCTGGTAGGTAAATGCCAGCTGTTAGATTTAATTTTGCAACTTAAGATAACATGGATGTGTGTGTCCAAATATGGGACTGCCGTCTTTTCCTGGGAGCATTCCCATTGAATTGAACTGGACTTCTCAGTAGATACCTGCTTTATCACTATACCTAATGGATAAAGGGGCTCACCCCCAAGCCAGTCATCAAAGCAATGAAACCATACTACCCGCAGACAAGGAAAGGGTTTTTAATTCTAGGGATTCTCTAGATATATAGCGTAGGTAAACATAACTTTGTAACTTAACTAGGATAAAAGAACTCTGCTATACCCCTAACAGGAAGAGCCCCATGGCGCAGAGTGGTAAAGCTGCAGTACTGCAGTCTAAGCTCTGCTCACAACCTGAGTTCGATTCTGGCGGAAGCTGGGTTCAGGTAGCTGGCTCAAGGTTGATTCAGCCTTCCATCCTTCCGAGGTTGGTAAAATGAGTACCCAGCTTGCTGGAGGAAAAGTGTAGATGACTGGGGAAGGCAATGGCAAATCATCCCATAAAAAGTCTGCCGTGAAAACATTGTGAAAGCAATGTCACCCCAGAGTCGGAAACGACTGGTGCTTGCACAGGGGACTACTTTTACCTTTTATACCCCTAATAGCTTGATGAGAACTGAATATGTTTTATCTTTGCTTTTCTCATTTGTTTGTATTAAAGATGAATAGCTTAGATTTATATCATAAGCAATAGAATAGTAAAAATATATATACAGTAATAAAATAATAAGACTGTAGAATGTAATAGTTGTATTGGGTTAAAATTTAAGACTTGCAGGTAGAAAGAATTTAGTATCAGGTTTGGAAAGTAGAAATGTAACTGCTATATTTACTGCTTTTCTTTTTTCTTTCTGTTTTGTTCCTCCCCTAACTCTTTTCATTTTTTTGCGTCTACCCCCGCATCATTTCTTTATACTGAAACTTAATTAAAAAAATTAAAATTGAGAAAAAAGGAAGGAATCAGACAGCCGCATGGCTGACCTTTAAGGACATTTAATTTATGAACGGTTTATCCGACTCTTGTTCTCTTGTTCTGTTGGATATAAGATATGTGTTTTTGTGAATTTTTGATGGTTGTAATACATTCATAACATTTTTGAAGGAAAAAAAAAACCCTGAATATGTTTTAGGATGTGTGGAATGTTGAAAGAATAAAGGGAAGGAGGGGAATTTGGCTTGTTCAGGCATATGAGAGAATCCTAGAGGAGAATTTGGAGTGAGGGAATTTACAAATTGTTCATCCCCTACAATTCCTCATGGGCCCCCAGCTTCTTTACTGTATTTTATTAAAAATCGCATGACATGTGTTACTGTTCTAGTTATGAAATCAGCAAACTCAGATTATTTATAGATAAGGTATACATATTCGGAGAACTTCTCAGGTATGCAACAGAATGGTTTTGTAAATTAAGCGAAAGACCAAGCAGAGCAAAACAAAGCCTGATGAGGGCAGAATATACTTCAGGATCCTTGGAATGTTGCGGGCAGTTGCACATTGGCTGAAGGTTGCAGGGGGAATTAATATGCTCAGTTGTCTGAGAGCTTACAGAATCCTGGAGGGTAAGATGTTGATAGGGGAAGGAATTTCTTAAATTGTCCTCCTCCCACAGTTCCTTACAGGTTCTTAACTTGTAATGCATAATTAAACAGTGTTAGGCACCTCTTCTCACTACCTGTGTGTGTCTAAATTTTGCTGTAGAGTCTGATAGACAGGATATATTGTTGATCTCTGTTCAGCATTGAGGGCCAAACACCTGCTGTTCTGAGGATCCGTGTCATCAGTCCTTCTTAGGTACCACCAGGGAGATTGCTTGCCTTTGGGAAAGGGCTGTGGCTCAGTGGTAGAGTGCATGCGTTGGATACAGAAGGTCCCAGGTTCAGTTCTCACCAAATCGAATTCAAAGAATCATGGGTAGAAGGTGTTGGAAGACTGTGCCTGTGATGAGTTTCTGCCAGCGGGAGGAAGCAGCACAGAGCTAGATGTAGCCGTAGGCTGTGACTTTGTATGTTCGTACCTGGAATTATCATGAGCTGAAAGGTCACTATAAGTAATTTATCCAATGCAAGTAATATGCTGTTAATATACATTTGACAAGCTAATGGCAGACTCTAGTTGTTGGATATAATGCGCTTAATATACCTCAATTTGGGACTGGTCGGATTCAGGTATTTAAATGCTGTCTTTGAGAAACGCTGATGCAATGAAAGCATAATGAATTTCCTACTTTCCTGATTCCTCTCTTGAATCTTTACTGCTTTTCTGGTTTCCAGTCCTTTACTATAGTTGCATTGATGTCATCCAGTAATCATCTGTCACCATAAGAACTGCATTTCAGAAATTAAATTTTCAAGGTTTTAAGCAGAATCTGCCAGATACAGAAAAAGTGCCACATGGGCTACATATTGCTTACGTAGGAGCCAGGAGTTCCTGTGGCTTGCCAGCTTGAAGCTTCTGAGCTCACTGGATTGATTGGCATGTGTGATATTTTTGGGGTGGTGGTGGTGGTGGTGGTACCTTTTTAGTGGCTAAACGGGGATGCCTTATCACTGGAAAACTCTCTTATGCTTTGCCTGAATTAATAGGTGTTGTTGTTGGAAGAGTTAAAAGTGAGCATTAACAGTCCATTCTTGTTTAGACCCCAGCAGCGTGTACTTTATTTAAACAGGTGCAAATGCCATCCAGATGTTTATAAAAAGCATTTATAGGTAATAGCCTGACCAATCAAAGGGCATGGTTGTGCGGTGATGTCATGAGGATATTCAATATTGTTCCACAGAGCAGTATGCAAAGTTCCCCACAGCTTTACTCACCCACATGTTTTCTGGCCCTGGGTTGTCTGTTTAGCCCCTCTTTGATCTGCAGGCTTCTATTTTAGCTTAATGCTGGTAAATGTCCTCTCTTGACAGCCCCCTTTGCTCTTGTCCACCATTATCTGCTGAAGTTCAGAAACCAGAGCATTACTTCAGACATCAGAGTTAGGGAGTAGCCGGTCAGGAGAGATTCCTGAGACATGCAGTTCTGGCATAATCATTCAAAGATGTTTGAGCTTGGGGGGCAGGGAAGGGGCTGGGCTGAGGTGTAGGAACAGAAGACTGTGGGGGTTGGCCTCTGGTCACTGGTAAATAAGTGAAGTCAGGTGCCAGAGAGTCTAGACACAGTGATTTCAGTCCTCGGCTGTGGTATCCGATACTCGATGTGGGACTTGTCTGATTGAAAACTACTGCCTCTTCGCTGCACTCGCTGTAGCCCCTTTTTACTGCTTTCCTGCTAAATCAGGAAAAGATGACAATGGACGTAGTAAAAGCAGAACAAATTTAATTTTAATATTTCCTATTTGGCAGCAATTACGCTTCCCTTTGAAGTGGCACGAGTAGCAATCAAATTAAATGAAGACATAATGGGAAACATGGAGCTCATACCAGAGGATTATTTTTAAAAATTTGAACTGCTTTTAGATGAAACTTGCGGGACCCTTTTCGGTCTCCCCATTTGTACAGGCATGCAGTTCAGTACTGGCAATACGACTTTAAAACCTGAGCTAGAATTTAATGTTACTTTTAATGAAGAATTATTTCAGTGTCTAGGTGCTTTTACGTCTGAAGATGACTTTGCTTTCTAGGCCAGCCTTAAGGCAGATAATACCTAATGGGTGCCATTCTCCCTACTTGCTTCAAACAGCAAGTATATTTATTTATTTGACATTACTGTATGTGTGTTTGTCCCTAAAATGGTGCCCAAGGTAGATTTGAAACATTAAATGAAACACAAATACAGTCAGAAGCAATAACCATAAAATGCTGAGACCAAGACTAAACCATAGTTGAATACTCTAAATAAAATGTCTTCTTGAATTAAAGTATCTAATTGACAGCAGATGGACTGCAATGAGAGGGGTAAATGTAATGCCTGGTGGAAGGGAGTTCTGTGACCTTGGTGTGGCTGTCAGGGAGGCCTTGGCCCTTCAGGACAGGGAATGTGGCTCAGTGGTTGAGTGTTTGCTTTATATTCAGAAAATCCCAAGTTCAGTTTCCAGCATTATCTGTTTTTTTTTTAAGGATTGGGTAGTAGGTGATGTCAGCGACAGCTACCCAAAAGCCTGGAGAGTTGCTGCTGGTCAGAGAAGATAGTAGTGAGCTTGATAGACCCAAGCATCTGATTCAGCATTAATTCCATATTTTGATAGTCTGTGCCCACGTGGGATGAATAAGATTGAGGATAATCACCATGTTTTTCTGTCTTGTAAATTCTATGATGATCTTAGTTCTGTATTTTTAAAGCCCTTTTTGCAACCCTTGGAGGGTCAATCTGATGACCATAAGATCTTTTCACTATTAGCCTCAAACAAGAGTGAAGCCATTGAATCTGTAGCAAAATTCTTTCACTATGCTTCCAGGAGGAGATGTTCTTTTTGACCATGGACTCTGTTGTTATCCATATGGTCATGCCAGTAAAGGTTTTGTGATGTGATTCAGCATTAGGCTGTTCCATGTGTCCATGCGGGTCCTCAGCAGCCACGCATGACAGTGGGTTTGGTGTAGCAGCACTTCTTTGGGGATGATCTTTCAGCATTGACAAAGGATAAGCAGGTGGAGGTGGTCCTTTGAATATGAGACCAAACTATTCAGGGCTTTAAAAGTCAAACTTTCTACTGAGTCAGGAAACAAAGCAGGAGGAAAATATATTCAATCCAAAACTGGTGTAATGTAGTTATTGCAGCAGGTGCCCGTTAGCATTCTGGATGCCATACTGAAGCATCTTCTAAGACAGAACGTGTTAGCGGTAGGCAAGCTAGATGCTACTAAGGCATGCCAGTCTTACATAATTTACTTTGTTTCATTAATTTTCACAAGTGCTTGTTAATTTTGACATGTGATAGCAAGTGGATTTGGTTGATTTGTGTTTAAATCCATTATCCATATATATGAGATGCTTTACAAAGGGATAGATCCAGGTGGGCAGCCGTGTTGATCTGAAGCAATAGAACAAATTAGGAGTCCAGTAGCACCTTTAAGACCAACAAAGTTTTATTCAGAATGTAAGCTTTTGTGTGCATGTACACTTCTTCAGACATTTGAAGAAGTGTGCAGGCACATGGAAGTTTACATTCTGAATAAAACTTTGTTGGTCTTAAAGGTGCTACTGGACTTCGGCTTTGTTCTATTTACAAAAGGATGTAAAGAGAAAAACAGACTCACCATCCTAAGTAGTTTATAGTCTAAGCCAGAGGGAGGCAACAGAGGAATGGCAGGAAGATTAAGAATATTCAGAAATTTTGCAATCCATACTTTGGCTTAGTTTCAGTAAGAAGATGGAGCTTAAATATGCTGGTGATTTCATGGAAGAGAAAACTGAAGGAAGAGAGAAGTGGCATCAAATTCATAAATTCCTACCTGGCCAGAATTTTTTTTTCTAGAAAAATACTTTTAGGTTTTGGGCAGATGAGTATGGAGAGCATGGGGAGAGGACAAATATTGAATAGCTTTGAGAGATCATACATAAATAATGCATTATGATCCAGATCTGGCATTTTCAAATGTTCCAGAGGTGAATACAGAAATTTGACAGTGTTAATTGCAATTTTCAAAGATCCAAATGGAGAGAATTGTTATTAAATCATTCTTATACATAGAAAATTTGGTATCTTCTTATAAGATTAAAAAACTCTGCCTTTTCATATTTGTACAGAAGCCCTTAATGATCTACATTAATCCCTAAATTGCAGTCTCAGCAATTTCATTTGTGGCCTATTTTGGATGGCTGTTTCTCTGGTAATTAATGTATTTGGTTAAACCTTCTGTTTAACCTTCTCATTAGGGGGGCACAATATGATTGCAGGGCTAAAAAACCCTAGGTAACTAAAAGGGCATTGGCATGCAGAACGTGATAGTTGGCAGAATTGTGGCATTCCCACATTTATTTGACGGTATAAATTCCTAGCATTTCATTGTTGAAGGCAAGAGAGAGAGAGAACGAACAAACATGTTCTGTGCCCTAAATGCTAGATAGCAAAATAGGGTTGATTTGGGGAGAATCCTTTTTTTTTTTTGTACAAACTGAAATTGTAGCACTGTTGAAATGCCTTTGGGACTGATTCTTTCTCACTGTTTCTTGGAGGCACACACATACCTTTTTGGAGGTTTAGCTTGCCACACACTCTCCTCCCTGAATCTCAGAACTGCTGTGCTGTTCCATGTGCTCTTTGCCTTGACTGTAGTGCAGAGATGAAGATTACTTGTCTTCCTTGGAACAGCGGAAAATAAGGAACGTTCTAGTTCTGCACCTCCCCGATTATATTTCATGGTTTAGACCTCTAATTACTGTCTCTTGTGTGCCAGTTACCACTTCAGGCCTAGCTGTGTTTTGCTTATGTAAGCACATGATGCAGATAGTCATGCATGATCCATCAGATTTGGATTGGTATTATTTAGTCATCTATATGGCCTGAGATCCCTACGTTCTCTGTTTCTATACATTTTTGCTTTCATGGCTACTCCTTTCTGTTCTGCATATAAGTTCTGGACACCATCCAGAAAACATTCCTCCTGCTCTGCATTTCATATTTGGCTGGAGATGGATTCTATTGAAGAGCTGGTTTTATTTGAATGCTGCTGCTAAGACCACTGCTTTTCATTTTGGCAAATCTAATGGCTTGTAATTGATGTATTGATAGTTAATGAAGATGTTATTCGAGTGTCCCGAGGGGCGCATTGATCTGGAACTCATCTCCTTCTGCATTAACCTGGCTGCTAACAAGAGGAACGTGCAGCTCATTTGTGAAGGTGAGTGTCATAGGGCAGGGGTCCCCAGCATGGTGCCCAGAGGCTCCATGGCACTCGCTGACATCTTTCAGGGCAGCCCACCAAGGTTTTTTTTAGGAAGTGGGTGGAGCTGGGTGGGCCTCTTTCCAAGAAAGTCTTCCAGCTGGTAGTTCGAGAGCTGATTGCGCAGATTTTCGAAAATACGCGACTGAAGGAGAGCACGATATGTGACTGAAGGTAAACTGGGGCAGCCATTTTGTGTTTGGCTATGCCTCATTTAGCAGCCGTTTTGTGGCTGCATCCACCATGCTGTATCAGAATTCCAGAGGTGCCCACAGAATCAAAAATGTTGGGAGACCCCTATTGTGAGGGGACACAGGGGATTTACTGCTGGGGTTGTCACAGGGTAACAGATTACTTGCTCCGGAGAAAGAAGCTGGAGAAGCTTAGAATGTACTATTCAGTTAACCTGCCTACATTTCTGATAAGCATGAGAGCCAACCCTATCCATGTTGAAACATTTTGGGATTTAATTCCTCAAGAGGCATTAGTGGAATAGTGGGTTGGCACATTTTTGAATGTCAGTCTCTTGCACTTCAAAACTAACGTTGGCAGCTAGAAAATGGGAACATTTTTCCAGATACTGTTATTAAAGTGAATGAATTAGATTTCCTTGGGCCACATGTCTTAACAACCTTGTTTGACTTAACCTGTGGAGGCAAAGTAGCTCTGTATAGTTTTCCATACTCATCCCCTTCCCCATCGTCTCCATACTCTGTACCAAAAAGAAGGATTGGGCCAAATCTTGAAGGATAACCAGAGCCCTGCCAAGTGTTTGTGAGAAATGAAGAAATGCTTGATTGGTCCTGCAGGTCTGGGGTCTTCTACTTCAGAATTAAACATCTCCCCCTGAATTACATTTTCATGTCAAGCAATATCATAAATTTGTTTTTCCCTTGTTTTCGATGGTTGTGGCTTAGCAGCAGTTAGAATGCAACTGTATTTTGTAATGTGCTAGGCTTTAAAAATGTTTAAAAATTAAATTAGTGTTTGTTTTAGGATAGCTTTTTTCGAGTTTTGTGAGCTCTCTAGATGGGGTTTTGTCCCTTGCTGTCTTACAAGTTGCGCCTGTCTTACAGTTTGCCTTTTCCGGGAAGTGGAAAAGGCAAACTGCAACAAATATAGAAGGAGAAAAGGTGGTACTTAAACTTGATAGATTTCTATCTAGCCAAACGGCAGAGGCACCTGTGTTTCTTTGTACCTTTTCAGTTAGGGTGCAAGCTTTTTAGAAATGCAGCCTGAACTGGATCTGAAAATAGTGTTGATTGCACTTCCTTCTGGTTGCATGGTGGCTGTATGTAAAAAACAATGAATAGAATATGTAATAAAAATGCTAGACATAACCCTTTGTTATTGCACCTACAGCTTTTTTAGTCCAGTATAAGTCAGAAGATTGTGCATGCGCTCTCTCTCTTAATGTGACATTAAAAGCACATTGTAAATATCTCTGTTTGTATATCTTCTCTTTACATTTGACTTGTGGGGGTTTCTTCTCAGGGAATGGTCTGAAGATGCTGATGAAAAGAGCTCTGAAATTCAAGGACCCGTTATTGATGAAAATGATCAGAAACATTTCTCAGCACGACGGGCCAACCAAAACTCTGTTCATTGTAAGCATTTCTGGTGGCTTCTGCTGCTATTTCTTAAGGAGGCTTGTTCTCAGCTGTTGGGCGTTCATGTGTGCAGCTCTACAGACACCTCCATGTTATGTGGCTTAATTCTGTAGGAATGTCAAAGGATTCTGGACCTCAGAGTCTTGTTAAAGAGTTTCTGCTAACAGTTTTTCAGTTCAGTGCCGCTACAGGCCACTTTTTTTGCAGAAGGTCGTGACTGAAGGCCTCTTCATGCCGGAATGCAAGTGAACAGGCAGTGGGTTGAATTGAATGAAGCGCTTCTGGCAACTTTGGTGTTTTCTTCCAGTACAAGAAGGCTTCTGGGAGCATGAGAGGACCTTCTGCCAGTGAAGAACACTATCGTTAGAAAAGTTCAATAGGATCCAGCTTTATTTTTAAAAAATGCTTTTGATGCCCTTAAAGTCAGCAGAGACCAGGGATACAAAACAGTTCACGTCCGAAAAATAGTTTCTGGGATGACAGGCTGCCTTCGGTTTTGTTGTTTAGGTTTGCCCAGTTGAGATGGGTCTCTGAGCAGCCTTGTATGTGCTTCAGAACAACTGAGCTGTGAGCCAGGAAATCCCTGTTTCAGGTTTCACATCTCTCTCACCTGATAGTTAAAGACAAGCCTGAGCATTATCTGGGGATAAGAACTGTCCTATATTGCAGAGTCATTGTAAGAGTGAAAGCAGTAATTCGGTAGATACGAACATTCTACAAGTGCTATACAAATGCTAAGTATTCTATAATTGTAACCTATAACCAGCCGTGAACCACCCTAAACCCAGTTTTGGGAAGGGCGGTCAAAATGAATTAATTAAATAATAAATAAGATTAAAATAATAATTTTAAAAAGAAGTTATTAGTGAGCTATATAAAGTGTTCAGCACCGAAAACATTTGGATTAAGATGAACAGCTGAGCTCCTCAGTTGCCAAAGTATATTCTTAATATGTGGCTCACGCTAGTGATAATTTCAGATGGGCGGCCATGCAGTCTGAAGCAGCAGAACAAAATTTGAGTCACTTGGCACGTTTAAGACCAGCTAAGTTTTATTCAAGGTATAAACTTTTCATGTGCAAGCACACTGCTTTGGATACATTATATATAGATGGGGGGTGGGTTAGTTGCCAGGAAGGGCCAAGTGACAGTTGTTCATAATATTAGCTGTGGCATTTGTCATTGTAAGATATGGCAACTGGATTTCCATTTTTGGTCAGTGTGAGCTGTGCTAAATTCTTGTAACAATCACGTACGTATAAATGAAGCGCATTTATAAGTTAACTCTGTGAGGTGCCTTCATACTCTCTGTAAGAGGCTTTATGCAAATGCCATGAGCTCCTTGTTGGATGTTGTGCTATAACAGTCATTTGCAATTGGATTTTCTTGTGTAGACAAGACATCTAGTGGTAAATGTAGCCCAGCAATAGCACAGTATCTAATGCTGTGTGAACTCATCTCAGGTTTTGTGTGTTTTTCACCTATCCTATTTGAATGGAACTTGGTTGTGTGACAGCTGTACTCAAGATGTCAACAGTGCATTGTCTCAGCCACTGTACCACAACAGAGCATTAAGGTATGCAGACACTATAGATGGGTTCCACCAGTGCACAGTTGTGGAACTGGAAGGTTGAGTACATGTTTTTTGCTGCTTTTACCCCACTCTTCTTAAATGTTTTCCACTTCTGCTTTTTCCTCTTTCTTTAAAGAAGGGGAAAAAAGACGCTTACAGTTAAAAGCATTATGTAATGAAAGCCACTGATTTGTTGCCACAATTCTTCTAATGGCTGTTAAACCTTTTAGGCACACGTGAGCTTACTTGATGTTAGCATACGCTGCAGAACTTATACCATTCCATCCTGCATAGAGTTACTCCTTTCTGAGCTCATTGATTTCATTGAGGCTGGTGAACTGGGATTTGGGGCTGGCCATATTATTAAAGTTATTCCACTGTGCCAGTGTCTTGTTTTGTGTGCACATGATAGATTTGCTAAATGCTTGTCTTTTTGTTTAGGATTACGTTGGTGATCTCGCTGCCCAGATTTCAAATGATGAAGAAGAGGAATTTGTGATAGAATGCCTAGGAACATTAGCCAATTTAACCTTACCAGATCTTGATTGGGAACTTGTGCTGAAAGAGTACAAACTGGTACAATACCTGAAGGATAAATTAAAGCCAGGTTTGTATCAAGAATGGATAGCTTCTCAAGATTGTTTTAAAACTTTTTTGTGCAGCCTAGTAGTAGATTTATTCATTAGTGTGGTCTTGTTAATGTTTTAAAAAATTTTGCTGGGATATTGACAGGCATCTCAAATAGGTTTAGCAAACTCATGTTATCTCGAATGGCAATTCAATTCTTATTTCTCAGTCAAGTAAACACATCACATACTGCTCAGGTTTGCAGAGATCCATAGGAATAAATTGATCAGTTGATTAGAGGAGCAGAACTTTGAGCAACTTCACTGGAGATGCAACATTTCTGTGGTGGTAAACTAATTAAAGAATGGTCATTAGTTATCTGCTTATGCCACTTGATTAAACTTAAATAAATGGGTACTTTACCAAAACCTCGAGATAAACTTCATCAAAGGAAGTAATCATTCATCAGAAAAGCTTTAAAATGGATATTTGTGAGAAAAATACTCAGACTTCTGGCCAGAATCCAGATACTGGTGTGCATGCTGGTTTTTCCATTCTAATGACAGCCCTTTGTTACTCCGGGGGGGGGGGGGCTTCTCTCTTTGAGAAATGGCTTTTCAAAGGACTGCTGATGGGTGTGTATGCAGCTCCATGGATTCCGGTTTTTTTTATTATTATTAGTTAAATGAACCAAGACAACCCCTTTTACTGTCTGAAAACTGCAGGGGTGGACAACAAAACTTGATACCTCTTACCCTGTTCTAAGCAGCCTTAGAATGAGTCACCATAAGATGGCTATGCAGTGGTTCACGAGCTGCTGGGAAAAACCTTAATAGACTGCATATGGCACATGGCTCTTGCAGTCAGTGCTGAATTAACCCCTGTGGAGGCCTCTAGGTATTCAAAATCTCGGGGGCCCCCTTGCAAATTATCTCAGAGTTGGAGTGCCCGCCTTGCCGCCCATGGCCCCCGCTGCAGCGTGCAGGCACCTTCTCAAAAGCCCCTTTTACTAAGCTGCAGGGGAGAGGCAGAGAGAGGCAGACTTGGCAACGCCACCAGCAGCAGGCAAATCAGGCAAAGAGTGGCTCAGTTGCTGGCTGCATGTTCAGGCTGAGAGGGCTGCAAGCGGGGGAAACCAGGGGGAAAAGCTGCCTTGGGGCCCCTAAAAGCATGGGGGCCCATAGGCCAGTGCCTACTTTGCCTCACTGTTAATCCGGCCCTACTTACAATGTAGATCCTAGCTTAGTGTTCCCCGAAGTAGTCGTTGATGAAAGAACAAACAAACCCAACAACACTGTGACATAGGCAGACTTTGGGTCAGATCCAGTTGACTTCATTGGTCTCATGATTTGTTCTTTGCTAACTATACAGTGTTTTGCTGAGTTGTAAGGAAGGTTAACTATGAAGCCTGATTAGGATGGATGTTTTCATTAAATTTTAGTTCCTCTTCCCCCACCTCCCACCGCATGCACACTGCCCTTTGGATTGTTACCTGATCTAAGAGAGATCTAATGAGCAGTCTGAGAGAGGTCAGCAATTTTAATGTCTTAACCTGTCCACCATATTTTGCCCCTATGTCCACAGAGACTGAAAACACAGTCTTGGTGTCGTTGTTGTTTTAAGTTCTCTAGTTCATATTTCTATACCTCTGAGTTTCTGGGTCCCAGAAAGGACCCATTCATATGCTTCTGTACAAACAAAAAGAGATAGTACTCTCTTCAAAACCAGCTTTTTGTTTACTAAAACATATATATTTTTAAAAGTGCTAAGTTTAAAGGAACTCCTTTTGTATTTTGTGTTGCAGACCAGCACAGATTTCAGGAGTTTCTTTTGCTTTCTCAGTCTTTTGGGGAGAAACAGGTAGTAGTGGTCTCTCCTTACTTCTTTGGTTCTGGTCCTTGAAGTTCTGCCAGAATTCAACATTACCATTGAAACAAAATCCTGGGAGTAAAGATCAAATGAATCACAACTAGAATGAAATAGGGGAAATCTGCTTACTCCTAGTTGTAAGCTGAGGCAAGATGCCTCATCAACATAGAAGCTGTTTTTGACACAATTTGTTATTAACATGGGCTAGCTGTTTCAAACAAAAATGTTGGCGGTATCATTGGGCATCCTAAAAAAAGTTCATTGGGTATGAAGTTCTTCCTGTGTGGTATATTACAATAAAGCGGAGACCTGTATCCAAGAGGATGCCTCAGTACCGTTTCTCTGTTCAATTTATCAGGTTCTGCAGAAGATGACCTTGTTTTGGAAGTGGTGATAATGATTGGAACTGTCTCCATGGATGACTCCTGTGCAGCCCTGCTTGCTAAATCTGGGATCATTCCAGCCCTCATTGAACTGCTCAATGGTATTGATCATCCTCTCAGTAGTCTTCTGGAGTTTACAAAGTTCCCGCTTCCCCAAGTCTTCAAGCATTCAGTAGACTGAAACCCTCCTTGCAAATGCTTATTTATAAGTTTTATTTCTTTCCAACAAAGATGACTAAGGCAGTTTACAGACCAACCCCCCCCCCCACTAGCATAAATTAACTACAAAGGTCTTTTTTTAAAAAAATCAACAGAAACTAACGGTGGACAAAAAATTTGTAGCTGTTGCCACAACACACATCACCAGCAAACTAGTTTAAAGCTCATTATGAACCAAAGCTGCAGAAATTAATGGTACAGGAAGTGGTAGTGATCATAGGAATGCCATAAACTTCAAGATTTGTCTTGGTGAAGGGAAAGGGTAGGGACATCTTGACAAAGCCCTTTACAAGTTTCAGTGGGGATCTGGCTTAGAATGGTCATGTTTGCAGTATGCATGTGCCCATTCATTAATAGTATGTTCATGTCTTGTAACTGAGACTCTAAAGTTTAATGGGAGATATTTTTTTGCCTTTTATATAGCTCAGCAGGAAGATGATGAATTTGTGTGCCAGATCATCTATGTGTTTTACCAGATGGTCTTCCACCAAGCCACTAGAGATGTCATCATCAAGGACACCCGTATCCTTCTTTGGCAACCATTCTCTTTCTTGTAGTGCTTTTCTTTGTTCTATGGGAGATATATAATTTTTCCTCCTCTTTCTACTGCTTTTCCACTGTGTGTTTTACTACAGAACTGGGTAGAACATCATTTAGGAAACTGGCGTTCCTTATTATATCCTTAACTGTGTCTTTCCAGAGGCTCCTGCCTATCTTATAGACCTAATGCATGATAAAAATGCTGAGATCCGTAAAGTCTGCGACAATACACTGGATATAATAGCAGTAGGTGACTTTTTAAATACAACCATGAATGAAAAAGCCATTCTTATTCTGAATAGCAGTAGCATGTGTAACCTGGCATATGTCTATATTTAACTTTTTTAAAAAAATTATTTTTTCAAAATGAAAAGGGGGTACAGAAGGACATAAGGGGGAAGAGAAAGTATAAGTGAATAATTTTCAAATTTTATAAATAGTTACATACAAGTAAAATCAACTCTTTTAGTACAAATACATAATTCACACGTGAGAGCAGATACTAAAATATTCTTATTACAGTATTTTGAAGTGAGTTTTATCTTTAAAAGAACAGATAAGAATTTTTGGGCTGCGATGTTTGTTCTATTAACAATAAAAAGGTTACATCTTTTACCATTAGATGAATTCTTGCACCAAACTTAAAACAACCTGAAAAACCTAAATCGGGGGCGTCAAACATGTGACCCGCGGGATGAATCGAGCCCACGTAGGGTCACTCAAGCAACTTCCTTCTCCTTTCTTTCCAGGGGTGCTGCTGCAGCTTCATAGTAGCTTGCTTTTTTCACAGCCTGCTCAGTAGTTTTTTTTTCTTCTTGCATCCTGTTTCCTGCCTCTTGCTCCCCACCCCCACCCCCCAAGAGCTCCATGGCTGCATTTTGGTTTGTGCGGAAGAGATAAGACAAGCTTCTTTCTCTCTGTTGCATGTGTGTACATATACACACACAGCTACTGCTTTCTTCTCTGGGGCTCCTCCTGTTGGGGAGGAAGGGAGAGGGTGGAAAGAGAAAAAATGTTCCATGTAAGTTTAACACCAATACTGTTTTATTACAGGTATAAGCTTTTGTATGCAAACACACTTCTTCTAGAGAGGGAGGGAGGGTGGATGGGTGGATTTTTCTGACAAGCACAGTTGTACAATGAGGAAATTATTTTGGCCTATTCTTTAACTTTTAAAAAAAAGAGATTGGATTTCACTGTTTTTATTCGCTTTCTCTGAATTTATTCTCTTTCAAAAAGATCCTGATTAGGAATTAAAACACTTGGATTGGTCCTTATATCTTGGAGTGTGGAGTGATTTGCCAGTTGATGATAACACACATTGGTAATGAGGCAGGAAAACCAGCTTTCAGTTCAATTCGGGAGGATGCATTGTCTTGAGCTTCATTATCCGTTGCAACTCAGCAGTCTCTCTTTCTAACTTCCCTTTGAAATTCCTTAGTAAGAGGGCTGCTACTCTTAGCTCAGCAACTGAATGTTCTGGTTTTTAAAGTCATTCTGATCTCCATTTATTCTTTGCATCCTCCTGGACTGAATCCTCCTGGATGGAATTGAGCTCTAGGTTTCCTGTCTCATTATAAACGCTGGTATCTTCGCACCTACTACGCCTCTGCATATCACACCTAATCCAATCAAGCCTGCTGTTGTCATTCATCTGCTATTGCCATTTGACATCTGAAATCATCTTTATAAAGTTTATATCTCCGGTACCTCATGTTACACTTTATGGCATGCATGGCCCAGCCCATCAAAGTGACACTTTTGTCAGATCTAGCCCTTGTAACAAATGAGCTCTGACCTAGATATTGTCTTAATCATTTGATAATTTCAAATGTAAGAGCAGATAGTAATACATCATTGTTACAGTATTTGAGGTGAATTCTCTCTTTAAACGAATAATCAAGAATTTTCTTAGTTGCAGTATCCTATTAACAAAAAGATTATATCTCTTACAGTTAGATAAATTTTAATGTGAAGTTTAAACCATCATAACAGCCTAGGTGTTAACAATTCTACATCTTATTCTTCCAGAGTATTTAAATGCTGGTAGAATACTGAGTACAAGAAAGAGTTATAACTATGATCAGTATCTTCATTCCTCATATAATATAAAAATAGTTTCAGGAATCAAGATACTTCAGTATTCCCATAATTTGAGTAATAAGCTTGCCATTTCTGCTGAAATTCTTTCAGTGGTCTTCTGTTTATATAGTTAGTTAGTGAGACCATATTTAATGATGTGCATTATATTATTTATTTATCTTCCCCACATAATGATTCTTTTTATTCTGCACTTAAGACCCAGGTTACACCAGTCAAAGGAAGGCACTGTTAGGTGTAGATTTCTCCTGCTCAACCACTTAAAGTGATATTTTTAATAGCATTATCAAAACAAGGAGAGTTGTTTGTTTTTCTCACTGATTTTTATGCTTTATCAATTTTTAAAAGTGTGTCGAAATGTGAAAAAAATGCAAACTGTTCTGGGCTGGAACTGGAAGTACCCAACAGTAAATGCATTTAACATGAAAACATTTGGGAGGAAACTTCACAGGAAGGTGGAGATCAGCAACTTGACTATGAAGGATTTATTTTATTCCAGTTTCTTTGCATTCTTTGTGAGCCGTCCTGAGCCTGCTTCGGTGGGGAGGGCGGGATACAAATCAAATAAATAAGTCGATAACTGTGTGATGAATAATTGCAAGGTAAAAGGTATTTGGGGACAACAGTTTTCTAGTTGCTTATTCCTAGTCATGGAATCCCCCCACCTAAAAAAAAAAAAGAGGCTAAAAGGAAAGGGGGCGGTATAATCTGGACTGTTTGTGGGCAAGACTGGCTTAATTAAATCTTATCTGCTGGGACTGGGTTTTGGATCAGAGGCCTGACTGATTGTAGGATTGTTTCTGCTGGTAGATTCTAGTTGCAGATTGTATCAGAAGGAATTCATTAGCTGAAAGTATAGCTGATTAAGTCTGTGTATTTTAAGTAAATTCTGTTTTGTCTTTTCCTGCCAAAAGTTCAAAGCAGCTTACAAAATGCATTTTTTAAAAAAAAATCATAAAAAGCAGCAAACCGCAGTCACTTAATTTAGTATAAAATCTAGTGCCAAACAAAATCAAACAGCACCAGGAGAGAAAAAAAGTAAAATAAGAGAGGAAGCCAGTGCCCCTCAGGGAAATGCATGGGAGAAAAGAGCAAAGTTACAGTGATGCCAAATGGAGGCAGTTCCATAACCAGGGAGAAAACACTGAAAAAGTCCCCAATTTTCCTGGCCACCAGTTGCCTCCACTGCAAAGCTTGGGGGTGACCCAAAGTAGGGTCTCTGCTGATAGGCACAGGCTTGTTATGGCAGAAACAGACATTCATATATTCTGCTTCCAAGTTGTTTAATGCTTTGTCCATTGAAGCCCACTTTGAATTATGCCTGGTAGGAAAAGATATCAGTAACTAGTACAGAATTTTTAGAAACTAGTAACAAGTATGCTCTTTGAAGTGGGACGGAACAACTTTACTATAGTATTCTAGACTGGTTAGAAATTCTGGGCACATTTCAGAATTGTTCTGAACACTCATGATGTCACATACAGGACGAAGAGAGTGATTATACTGTTGATCAGTCAGGAAGTAAATTCAAAACAAACAGGAGCCTTTGAAATCAGTTGTTTCCTAGAATACATTTTCAAAGTGTATACAGCCTACTTGTCAGGTGCCTGAATTTTATTCTTAAAGTAACTTCTTTTTGCTGGAACAAATACTTCTCACTGACACCAAACTTGCTTAATTCAAATAACACACAATGGAGGGGAAGTCAGATGTAATAAAAATGCAAGACATGCCTGTCTACTCTAGCAGTTTGTTTCTACAGTGGCCAACCATGTGCCTCTGAGAAGTCTATATGCAGGGCAAAGAGGCCGCAGGGCTCCCTGCTCCCAGAACCTGGTATTTGTTGGCATAAGAGCACTGAATGTGAAGGCTCCGTTGGTAGCTTTATCCAGCCAATCCTGAATTCATCCAATCTTCTTTTAAAGTCACCTAGGATAAGATCTACCATCCATCAGCTTCCTTGAATGACTGTTAGTTTTATTATTTTGGGAGAAGGAGGAAAAGTTCTGTTTGTCTACTTTCTCTAAACCCTTCATAATCTCATAAATCTCTCATATCTCCCCTTCCATCAGCCTTTTTCTCTGCACCAAACAGCCCCAGGCTCTTAGCTTTTCCCCATATAGCGAAGGTGCTCCAGCCCCTTTTCTGCCCCTTTCCCAAGTACCTGTGACATGAGCACTGAAAGCAGAACTAAATAGGACTTATGCCTCTACATGTGGATATTTAGTGAGCTTCCAAATTACTGGAGAACAGCTTTAATTTAGCTGAACAATCATTTCTAATGAACCATGTTGCGGACCAAATTAAGGGCCTGCCACATTAAAGATAGATGGAAAATCTGTTTTCTATCAGTTGTGGTAAAACACAAGGCAAATTAAATAGTTCTGTCTTTATTTAACATATATGAATCAGGTTCGTGGTATGATAGAAACCAGTGACAGAGGGGCTGCTGATGGTTAACAGCTCTGTTCCACTGATGGGCTACTTATTTAATATTTCACAATGTTGCTATCCCGTGCAGGCTTACTCCAGTCTAAGTGCATTAATTTCAAAGGTCGTAGGCCAGAATAACTCTGCATAGGACTGCAATTCAAAGAAGCTTGATTTAGAACTTCAAAAAGGAGAGCACATTCCATACAGAAACAAATTATGTATCTTTCACAATTCTTATAGTTCAAGATGCTGTTAAATGGGAGAACAAATGTGGAGTATTAGGTATTAACATCTGACAGCATGTGAAAGAATAGTATTCTGCTGCTGAGGCAGCCGCAGTGATTTTGCTTCTTCTGTTCTCCTAGTTTGAGTGTTTGATGGAAAGCTATTCCATGTAAGTTGAGACTTTAAAGGAGCAGAGGACAGCCTATGATGATTCTGGCACAGAGATGTTTCTTCTTGTCCAGTTGGAAAGGTGCAGAGGCAGCAAGAGACAACACCTCGTCCAGCAGAAGGCTGGTCCAGCAAACCTTGATGTCCTGTCTAGAGGAGAGATTTACTGCCTTGTTTTTTGGTTCTGTCTTTGAGTAGGGTCCTGTTGCTTTTTCCAAGCTCTTTGCAACATTTTTCCCCTCAAAGCAACAGTCTTTCTATAGCAAAGCAATTCCTGGTGTGGAGCTTGAAGGCACCATGGTGTCCATCACCACATTTCCTGATGCTGGCTTCTTTCCTTTTGAAAGCATCTGTTCTCCAAAGTATCTGTCATTGGGCCAGGAGATGCTGGAGAAAAATCCAGGTGGCATCATCTTTGTTCCAAAATACCTTTGTTCCAAAATACTATTCCAAAATAGCTGCCTTCATTGTAGAAAGGTGCTGTGATGTGGCTAGCACCTTATTGCTTTCTCCCATTCTTTTAATCCCCACCCCCTCAGAGGCATAATTTTGAGGCAAGGGAAGAAGGTAGTTGAATGAGAGCTTGAGCTGTGGCTTCAAGTGCATCTGGGTTTCAAGAGCTTTCTGAATTCTGGTCAGTTTGATCATTGGCATGGCACAGAACAGCTTAGGGTTTTGATAGTTCTCTAGGGCTGAAAGCGGTAACCATATTGGTTGCTTTATATCAGTGTGTAGCCTTCAATGCTACTGCTATTGAGGGCTGGCAGCACCAGAGTTTGTGGGTTTTATAACCATCCAAAGGCAAGCAAAGAGGTATAGCTTTCTCCTGATTTAAGAAATCCTTGTTGATTGGTAGTGTTAGTTTTGGTTGGTTGATTAAACCTGTGTTTCAGTAAAAACATTATTTCAGAAGAGCCATAGGTTACCTTGTTGATGTTCATGTGGTGTTTCAGCAGACAGCATCTCAGAAGAGGTATTCTATCTGGCTTGAGATAAGAGGAATGCCTCTTTTGAAAGAGTGCCTGGCATCTGTGATTTACCCCTATTAAAAATAATACACAAATTTAGATTGGCCTGTCTGACTAAACATGTCCATCATTTTAATCTGTGCAAGGATTATACATCAGTTAACCCAACCAATTAATTGATTATCTCAATTGACTGTATCAAAGCCCTACTTCTCAATAATGTCATTTTTGTTGTTGTCTCCTAATTCAGTGTTTTCACTTTTACCTTATTCTGTTAAAAATGGTCCCTACAAATTGCATTTCAGTGACTTACACACTGCATTGCTAATTACAGTGTCCTATTTTTCACTTTGCCATTAAACTAATCGCTACTTCCTTTCAGTTTCATGGAAACAGAACAATGTCTTTCTTCACTCAACTAAATGCCTTCAAAACTAAATGGTTGCTTTGAAAAACCTCGCATTAAAGTCTCTGCATTTCCTAATAGGAGTATGATGAGGAATGGGCTAAGAAGATCCAGAGTGAGAAGTTTCGATGGCACAACTCACAGTGGCTGGAAATGGTGGAAAGTCGGCAGATGGATGAGAATGAGCAGTATTTGTATGGGGATGACCGTATTGAGCCATATATCCATGAAGGGGACATTTTGGAGCGACCTGATCTTTACTACAATGCAGGTAAGGTTGATAAAGGTAATGACATACTTTTCCTCCACTATCTAGATTTCTTGTATTCATCTCATGGAGGAGATCTACAGCATACCCAGTTTTTTGCAAGAACTTTTCAGTTCGGGAACAGACTTTGGTGCCAACAGTTTTTTGGGGCATTTTCAGAAACCACTGAAATGAAGCGGTCAGCATTTGTTCTCAAAATGATACTAAGATAAGAAGATTGATATATACCTGTGGTACTAGCTTTCATAGTTTATCAAGATAGGAAGGAGTCTGCCTAGTTTCTAGACCACTTCATGCCTCTGATGGCACATGTGGTCACCTAGGAAAGTTGAGGAATGTCAAGAAGCCAGAGGACTCTCAGGTTTCACTACTTTTTGTAAGATAAAAATGGGCTGTATTGAAAATAACACCAAAATACCTCACAGTACTTTAAGTTCCCTTCTTCTTAATATCTTGAACTACAGATTTAATATCCTGCTCCATGTTTTGCTGTAAGTTCAAGTAATTGATTTTTCTCTTCATAATCCCTTCTAGTGTATATTTATGTGGCAAGGATATATAGACAGGATTTCTTAATATAGTGCTAATGTGACAAAGCCAACACATAACACCCCCACCCTTTATATTATAGGGAAGTGAAAGAGGTGAGGATGCGTAAGCCCTGTATTCATTCAGTCCAATCACATTATTGGCTAAGCTTCTAGTAGTGAATTCTAGCAGTGGATGTTGACAAGGAAAAGGGTTCCTTCAACCCCATGCCACTGCAGTCCTTCCTACTCCTCCATACCCTACTCCCTACATCGACCCTATGCCTTGCCTACTACATCCACTACAGGGAAATTGCCTGGTTGATCTCACTTGCAAGAAAGAAGAGAGAGCTCCTGCTATAGCCTCCACTGTTCAGTCCTTACACAGAGATGGGCACAAAGGGTGTGTGACTACACTGTTAAAGCAGAAGTCTGTTAGCAGTTGCATTGCCAAGTGACAATGGTTCTTCTTCTCTGAGGGAAACAGAGACAATAAACACATGCTGAAGGAAAAGAGACTTTATTAAATAGCTTCAGTAGTCTGTAGAAAGAAACATCTACATAAGAATCAATGCAAGAAAATGATATCCATATGTCCCTTCAGCTGTTGGGACCCCCCGGAAAATGACAATGGGTGGACCCCTGAAACTGGTTAAGTGCACAGCACTGTTCCACAGTTTAAGTCTCCAATCTCAGCACTGTTCCTGAGGCTTTATATATTGAATCATTGATTTCACTTGCGGTTGTGATAACACATAACTAGACAGGAGTGATACATCTCAGACCTTCCCAAGGCCAACTAATTAGCAGGGGTGTATGGCAAGTATCCAACACTGATAACTGTCTTATCCTTCCACTACCATAGCAAGTGCATAGAGATAAACACAACATACTCCAGTGCATCAGCTAGACCCGTGTGTGAAGCAGGGACAAGTGTTTGGATGTGCAAGGCTTCAGGCAAGTCAGGCACACATTGTGCAAACACCTGACTCCTCTAGATCAGGGGTGGCCAGCGGTAGCTCTCCAGATATTTTTTGCCTACAACTCCCATCAGCCCCAGCCAGCATGGCCAATAGCTAGGGCTGATGGGAGTTGTAGGCAAAAAAAAAAAATCTGGAGAGCTACCGTTGGCCACCCCTGCTCTAGATGGTCATGCAATTTCACTACAGCACTGCAATGTGCAAGGAGTGCAGTGCTTTTGACTATTGCCCATTGTTGCTGTCTCCCTGTTCTCTACTGGAAGCCAGAAGACATTCCAAATCAGGGAGGACTGCAACTTCCGATGAGAAAGGAGATGAGTCTGCCAGTGTGCTTAAAGACTCCTCTAGTGAGGAAAGGCTCCCTAACTCCCAGACATGGCTGGGAGTTGAAGTCAAACCCCTTTGTGCTGGGCTGGGTTTTTAATCCTGGATGTTTTATTCGTATTATTTAGTAAGCCACTTTAGTAAACCACCAGGGAAAGAGCCTTCTCAGTCGCCGCCCCTTGTTGGTGGAACCAACTATCGGAGGAAATTAGAGCCTTGTGGGACCTCACCCAGTTCCACAAGGCCTGCAAGACAACATTATTTCAGCTAGGTTTTAACTGAATTGCCGATATAATAGCATAAAAGGATACCTAAGAGTATTGAATACCATTGGAAATTAAATGATATTAGCATCCAGTTATTTTTAATTGTTTAAATTGTTGAATTGATGAATTGTTTAAACGTTTAATTAATGTTTGAATTGAACTGTTTTATTGTAATGTATTGCTTTTATTGTTGTGAGCTGCCCTGAGCCTGCTTTGGTGGGGACGGTGGGATATAAATCCAATAAATCAAATCACTTTGGGCAAATTCCTAGAAAGCCAGCATAATTTTTTTCTAAATAAATCAATATCTTTCCTAAATACTTCATTCTTACAGCAGTTGTAGATAGGTTAAAGGTAAAGGTAGTCCCTTGTGCAAGCATTGAGTTGTTACCGACCCATGGGGTGATGTCACATCACGACATTTTCTTGGCAGACTTTTTCCGGGGTGGTTTTCCATTGCCTTCCCCAGTCTTCTACACTTTACACCCAGCAAGTTGAGTACTCATTTTACTGACTTCAGAAGGAGGGAAGGCTGAGTTGATCTTGAGCTGGCTACCTGAACCCAGCTTCTGCCAGGATCAAACTCAGGTCTTGAGCAGAGTTTAGACTGCAGTACTGTAGCTTATGCAAATAGTGTTGGCTTAATGATCTTTTTTCTAAGTGTGTGTTACAAAAGCAGATAACCACAGCTTCTGACTTCCTAGTGGCTGCAGCCATAATGGAAAATAATTTAAGTCCTGATAAGGTGGGATCATTAAGGAAAGTGAGAGGTTTACAGTTTTGATAGTGGGTGCATCCAGCCATCCTCCAAGGAGCCTTCTTCCAGCCTAAGGAGATTTCCTCCAACTTAGGTGGCTCTTCCTTCAACAGAAAAGCCACTGAGTTGAAGAATGGATTGAAACCTGAGCCAGAAGGAAAAATGGGGTATACATATTTTAATAAACAATTTTTACTCATTAGAGTGGTAGAATTGGGGTGGTATCTGCTCCAATATGGCTTCACCCAATTCCAGTAAACAAGTGCAGTTAACACTAGGCAAATTTGTTAAAATTGAGGTTTATGTATAGAATATTCATGATTGTGTTGGATCACATGGATTGCTTTTACATGTATAAAAAATAGATAACAAAGAGTAAATAGATTTGTATGAAAGTGCAGACCTAGCAGGTCTTTTTTGGGGGGGGGGGCTGTCATGTTTCAGCTAACTTATGGCAAACCCCATGGGGTTTTCAAGACAAGAGACATTCAGAAGTGGTTTGCTGTTGTCTGCCTCAGCGTAGCAACTCTGGACTTCCTTGGTGGTCTCCCATCTAATATTGAGCAGGGCTGACCGTGTTTAGCTCCTGCAACTGGATGAGATCAGGCTAGCCTGGGCTATCCAAGTCAGTGAGTCATATGCCCCTAAGAACGGCATTAGTTTGTGTTAAAATGGGGGACAAAATCACTTGGGCACTTTCCCTCAGCAGAGCCCGTGCGCTTGTGTCTTCATCCCACTGTGCTTGTATCTTGTTTGAGAATGTCATATTCATCCTTTTCCCTGCAGATGGGCTAATGGCACACGATGGAGCAGCCAGTCCTGATTTCTTCGGTGATTACCACCTTCAGAACGGAGACCTTGTCAGCCAGCATCCTTTCCCTGGCAGGTACGTAATTTTTAGGAGAAAAGCTCTCCCGACTTAAGAAGATTTACAAATGATCCCTTTATAGCCATTTTTTTGTATACATTTCCTGACATAAGATTAAGCCAAACTCCTCTGTGAAGTATAGTCTGGGAACAAAATGAAAACTTACCATTTTTGACACATCCAGGTTGTTGCCTTAAAAAACAAACAAACTGCCATATATTAGCATTTCTCTCAGAAGCAGTAGAGATAGAACAGGAAGAAATAGCTAAACCACATAGTTCTGTCAATGTATTTTGAGGGCAGGCTTCACTGTTTGAAAATTTTGGCCATGGCACTTGAAGTGTTGATTCATTAGCAGCATTGGTACCAGTATCTTTAAAGGAGCTGTTTAAAAATAAGTATCTTACACAATCTAATCCTTTGTGATGTTACTGCAGTGAAATCGCTAGACTTTAGGCTGGAGTTAACCCTACATAGGATTGTGCTGTCAGTTGTTTTGGTCTTCCCAGCTAACAGACAGCACTGTTGCTGATGTTATGGGCTCGTAAAAGCCCAGTGGGAAGATGAAAGATGTTTTCCCTTTCTTAATTTCAGTAGTTGTGAGTGCTGAGGGTAGGGACGTTGGCTCAGTGGTAGAGCATCTGCTTGGTAAGCAGAAGGTCCCAGGTTCAATCCCTGGCATCTCCAACTAAAAAGCGTCCCAGCAAGTAGGTGTGAAAAACCTGGTAAGCTGCTGCCAGTTTGAGTAGACAATACTAACTTTGATGGACTGATGGTCTGATTCAGTATAAGGCAGCTTCATATGTTCAAAATGGTAAGTATGGAAAGAATACACTGAAGAATACACTCCCCCCCCCCCCTTTGGCAATCTGAGCCATTTGAAAGAAAATGTATCTTTTGGGTCTCAGATGTTTCATTTAAATTCCTTATCCAAGGAATGATATCTCTCTCGCTCTCGGCTTGGCTTCGCGAACGAAGATTTAAGAAGGGTGCAATAGTCCACGTTTGCTGCAGGCTCGCTGGTGGCTGACAAGACCAATGTGGGACAGGCAGGTCCGGCCACAGCGGCTGCAGGGAAAAGTCTGATTTAGGGTTGGTCCTGTAGCAGTGCGATTCTTCCTCAATCTCCTTTTGTCCTCAAGACCAGCTATGCGTGCGTTCTCAAAGGAAGAGACAGCCTGGTGGATGGTGTGCCTCCATGCTTTGCGATCTGAGGCTAGGTCAGACCACTGGTGATGGTTGATGTGACAGGTGCTAAGGGATTTCTTCAAGGAGTCCTTGTACCTCTTCTTTGGTGCCCCTCTATTACGATGGCCGGTGGAGAGTTCGCCATACAGGGCAATCTTGGGAAGGCGGTGGTTTTCCATCCTAGAAATATGCCCTGCCCAGCGCAGCTGCGTCTTCAACAGCAGTGCCTCGATGCTGGTAACCTCTGCCCGCTTGAGGACTTCAGTGTTGGTCACAAAGTCACTCCAGTGGATGTTGAGGATGGTGCGAAGGCAGCGCTGATGAAAGCGCTCAAGGAGTCGCAGGTGATGACGGTATAAAACCCACGATTCGGAGCCATAGATGAGGGTTGTCATCACAACCACTTTGTAAACATTGATCTTTGTGCCTTTTTTCAGATGCTTGTTGCTCCACACTCTTTTGTGCAGTCGGCCAAATGCACGGTTTGCCTTTGCCAGCCTGTTGTCAATCTCCTTGTCGATCTTGGCATCTGAGGAGATGATGCACCCCAGGTAGCTGAACTGCTGGACTGTCTTCAGAACTGATTCACCCACAGTGATGCAGGGAGGGTGATAATCTTCCTGGGGTGCAGGCTGGTGGAGAACTTCTGTCTTCTTCAGACTAACTTCTAGGCCGAATAGCTTGGCAGCCTCTGCAAAGCAGGACGTCATATGCTGCAGAGCTGATACCGAGTGGGAGACGAGTGCAGCATCATCAGCAAACAGTAGCTCTCGGATGAGTTTTTCCATTGTCTTGGAGTGTGCCTTTAGTCGCCTCAGGTTGAACAGGCTGCCATCGGTGCGATAGTGGATGTAGACACCATCGTCCTCATCTAGATCTACTGCGGCTCTTTGAAGCATCATGCTAAAGAAGATCGTAAAGAGAGTTGGCACGAGAACGCAGCCTTGCTTTACACCTGTGCCTATTGGGAAGGGCTCCGAGAGGTCGTTGCAGTGTCTGACTTGGCCTCGCTGGTCTTCGTGTAGCTGGATGATCATGCTGAGGAACCTTGGGGGACATCCTAAACGTTCCAAGATTTGCCACAGGCCTTTCCTGCTAACGGTATCGAAAGCTTTGGTAAGGTCGACAAAAGTCACATACAGAGCCTTGTTCTGTTCCCTGCATTTCTCTTGGAGCTGCCTGAGAACAAATACCATGTCGGTGGTGCTCCTGTTAGCTCTGAAGCCGCACTGGCTCTCTGGGAGGAGTTCTTCTGCAATGGTGGGCACCAGTCTGTTCAGGAGTATTCTGGCAAGGATTTTGCCTGCGATGGAGAGCAGGGTTATCCCCCGGTAGTTGGAGCAGTCTGACTTTTCCCCTTTGTTCTTGTATAGGGTGATGATGATTGCATCGCGAAAGTCCTGTGGTAATTTGCCTTGTTCCCAGCAGGTGACAAGTACTTTGTGAAGTGAGCTATGTAGTACTGTGCCCCCATGCTTCCAGATCTCTGGTGGAATTCCATCAACTCCTGCTGCCTTGCCACTTTTCAGTTGCTTGATGGCTTTAACAGTCTCTTCTAGGGTGGGGATCTCATCCAACTCTGTTTTCACCGGTTGAAGTGGGGTGAGGTGGATTGCTGAATCTTGAACTACGCGGTTGGCACTGAAGAGAACCTGAAAATACTCTGACCACCGGTTCAGTATGGATGCCTTGTCTGTGAGGAGCACTTGGCCGTCTGCACTATGCAAGGGACTCTGAGCCTGATATGATGGACCATATACTGCCTTCAGGGCTTCGTAGAACCCTCTTAAATCACCAGTGTCTGCACACAGCTGGGTTCTCTCTGCAAGCTTGGTCCACCACTCGTTCTGAATGTCTCGAAGCTTGCGCTGGAGGTTGCTACATGCAGCGCGAAAGGTTGCTTTTTTCCCAGGACAGGAGGGCTGAGCAAGATGTGCTTGGTAGGCAGATCTCTTTTTTGCCAGTAATTCTTGGATCTCTTGATTGTTCTCATCAAACCAGTCCTTGTTCTTCCTTGTGGAGAACCCGAGGACTTCTTCAGAGATCTGCAGGACGGTAGTTTTTAGGTGTTCCCAGAGTGCTTCTGGAGAAGGGTCTGTGGGGCAACTGAGGTCCTCAATTCTTGACTGGAGTTTTGCCTGGAAGGCAGCTTTAACTTCGGCTGACTGGAGGCTGCCAACCTGAAACTTCCTCCGAGGGATACCTCCTCTCCTGGGTGTGGGTTTAAAGTGAAGACGGAGATTGCAGCGTACAAGACGATGATCCGTATGACATTCTGCGCTGGGCATTACTCGGGTGTGTAAGACATCTCGAAGGTCTCTCTGGCGCACCAGAATGTAGTCGATAAGGTGCCAATGCTTGGACCGTGGGTGCATCCAGGTTGTCTTCAGACTGTTCTTCTGCTGGAAGATAGTGTTGGTGATGGTGAGCTGGTGCTCCATGCAGAATTCTAGCAGGAGGCGCCCGTTGTCATTGCAGTTGCCAATGCCGTGTTTGCCAAGTACTCCTTTCCAGGCTTCCGAGTCTTTACCTACTCTGGCATTGAAGTCGCCAAGGATGATCACCTTGTCCTCTGTAGGGGTTTTCCGTACGAGGTTGCGTAGATCAGCATAGAACTTGTTCTTTTCTGCAGGATCTGCTTGAAGGGTTGGGGCATACACACTGAAGAGTGTTGCATGCTGCTTGTTTTGAAGTGGGAGGCGCATGGACATGATGCGATCTGAGTGACCTGTTGGAAGGTTTTCGAGTTTGGAGGCAATGGAGTTCCTGACCATGAAGCCAACGCCAGAAAGGCGGCTCTCAGCCTTTGACTTACCCGACCAGTAGAGGGTATAGCCAGCACCGTGTTCTTGAAGACTACCTTCCTCAGGGAAACGAACCTCACTGAGAGCTGCTATGTCGATATTCAACCTGAGAAGTTCGTGGGCAACTAGAGCAGAGCGTCGTTCAGGGCGACCACTGCCTACTGTGTCAAGCATGGTTCTGATGTTCCAACACGCAAGCTTTAGTCTTTGCACACTTTGTGAGGCAGGTGCATGCCTTTTCTTTGTTGTTATTTTTCGACCGCAAGTAAGGATGCCCGTTGACCGCGGCTAGCCAACTGGGGTGGGGGAGACGAGCTTTGTTTAGGCCACCTTTTCTAGGCCCCTCTCCGTGTGGAGCAAGCAGTGCTGTCCCTAGATAAGGCTGCTTGGTCGTTCAGGGTGCTGCCGAAAGATGCTTTTGTCTCCGGGTTAGCATCAGGCGACCAATATCCTGAACCGCCTACATGCAGGATCGGGACTGCGGCTTCCAGTGGCACCTTCCACCTGCCGTTTCGCCCCTTGCCTATCGCTGCAGGACTTGATGCGTTGTGAGTTGTGTGTGTGGATATGCCCTTCAGGCCTGCGCAGAGGAATTTTTTAGGTGAAGCGCAGTGTGCGCGGTACTGGCTCCACCCTTTCACCTGGGGGTGGTGGGGGGTGGTGGGGGGTGGGCTCCCTCTGGGAATCCTACCCCCCCAGGGAAAGTGCATGCGCAATACATAGCCTCTCCTCTCCCGGTGTAGTGAACGCCGCGTGGTCACTGTCTGGCTATGCCTGGCAGATGGTCACTGCAATGGCCTCTCCTGCATTACTGCATCCGTAGCAACACCTTCTCGCTGGTCCCCCCCGTTTTCACAGAGTTTGCTACGTCATGGTGCGACCGAAGTGTCCGGCGGTATAACCGGATGGGCAGGCTGGGCCCACCAACCTCGTCAGCCTAAGAGAAGGAAAACTCTAACATCAAACCCGGGCAGATAGAGCTCGTTAATGTAACACCTACCACCTGGAGGACTCACTGCCGGCGTCCCGGCTTACTGGGCCAAGGAATGATATATTTCTCAGTTAAATTGTACAGAGGGCAATATAATGTTACTCGAAATACTGTATCTATCTGATTTGTATCACATTTACATAAGTGATTAATAACTGGTATTTTTAAGTACCATCCTGCCATTTCTGCTGTCAGAGCATTACAGTATGCCAACATGAAGATTCTTCTATATTTATGCATTAGGCAATAAAAATGTTTAGAAAGAGTAGAAGAGAGTCATAAGGACAAACCAATGTACAACGGGGAACATTTTCTGTTTGCATCTCTCAGTAATTACTTCCAATCAAAACTAGTAAGCTTCCTGTTTATTTGCCAGTTTTTCCCAAATCCCGTTTTGTAAAGGCACAGAATTGTTCACAAAGTGATAGGAGGGATGTGGACCTTTTCCATACATTCAGCTTACTCTTTGTCTTCTTGGTAGTCGATCTGCAAGCATTGGAATCAGTTTAAGCATGGTTCTTCTGCCCGTCTGTCCTCCCTATGCATTTTCACAGCTGTGAACTCTGTTTTCTTACATGCATGCCTTAAATAATGACGATTTCTAGGCAGAGTGGTGTCATCATAGCACCCTTTCCCCTTAAGTTTTTTTTAAATGGCCCTAAAATATCAAGGTATCGATGTAGTATTGTAAGCAGGTTCTCTGAATCCTTCCTCAGCATTAGTTTTATTTATCCTTGAGAAATGTATTGCTTTCAAGTTTGGCCATCTCTCTGGTTTGAGATTCTCTTCTTAATCTGTTTGGGCACTTATTTTCTTAGCTGTAGAAGGACAGTATGTCTTCAGACTAAAGTTACCTTTGCTTTGCAAGGCTTTGAATTGCAAAACTTCTGTTAAAAAGATAAAGGCATCTTGAAAAGTAATTTTTCAGCTACAGCTGATGGTAAGGTAGAAGTTGGAGTCAAAGACTCTAAAACAAAATTGCATTTTTATTTTGATCAAAAGTGTTTCTGTTAATCTTCAGCCAGCAGGACAGGGGGACTGTTTCGAAAAGTCTTTCAATGTCTGTGAAAAATGTCTCTTCCCACATTCGCCTCATGTTTAAAGACACATGAAAATGGGGAGGAATAATTCCCCCCCTCCATTTGTAACAACCATTTTAAGAGGTGACCTATAGCACAATGAATTCCTTCCCATTTCCTCTGAATGTGTTTGTCAAGAGGGAGTAGAGATCAAGCCACGTAATGTTTGGCACAACAAATGATTTCCCCCACCACAAGGGAGACTCTTCTTTCATCAGTGGCATCACTCATCCCTTCCCAAATAATAGTTTTCACATCCCAAATTGGACTCTACTAATAATGTGACTCAGCAATCATTCACTTAGTTAGCACTTTCCCATAGCTGTTTTATCTTTGGGAAATTATGAGGAAAAATTTGTTTCAAATATATACGTTAAGAATTATGATGCTTTTTGGAAGTATCTTAAGCACTTCTGCATTATCCATTTTTTTAGAAGTCTGAAAGCCTAATATAATTCCAGCTTTCCTTGTCCCATGGTCCCCCTAGTATACAACTTACAGTGATTTTCCAGTTATCTTTTCTAAGGTTAAAGCTTATTTTTAGCACCAGCACATTGGGAGCCATCCATCTACCACAAATATGTGGGAGTCCTCTTTAGCCATATATTTTGTCTTTTGGGGTGGCTGTTCCTTGCCCTAAAATGCCAAAATTTTGCTTCTTTAAAAGCCTTTTACTCTATGGAAATGCTCCCCAGATGTTCAAGCAGTCTAGCTCTAAACAGAAGTACCCCGTGACAGAGCCTGTGCTTAAAACTAGTTTGGCCAGGACACACATGTTCAGAGTAGGACTTGCCAACAGTTGAATTGCCCCGGATGTGATCTTACAATGACAGTACTGGACTGTTGTAATGTGTAATGCAGTAGTTCCATTGGAGGCAGATACATTCATAAGTTGTATTGGACCAAGGGTCTTCCACAAGTCCTAAGTATGATTTATTTGCATCCATCTTTTTGGGAATACTTTTTTGACATGATCATCCATGAGGCTGTCCATAAGGCAACAAGCCTGCCTAATTGGAAACATACACTGCTGCTGATATTCTGCTCCAGGTACTGAACAAGGGGGAAGAGAACAGATTGCTTGACAGAGCAGTGAATCCCAGTTTTCAGACATGTGGCATTACAGTTTTGAACTCCTTGGCGCCAGGAGCCGGGGTTTCCTGATGCTTGGAGTTAATGTAAAATGCATTAGCGCTCTGAGGTATGGGAAACGGAATTGCTAGTCCCCTGAGCTCTCAGGTTCAACTCTCCTACCTCCCCAAATCTGTCGGAAGGTAAAATCATACTTGATAGGAAAGCTAATTAAAAATAATCACAGATAGTCAGGGTTATTTTATGTATTATACAGTGTACATGTAATCCATTCCATAACATAATTCTAGGGCATTTTTATGTTTAGCTTTAAAATCTAATAAGAACCGTATGTTACTCCACTTGGGCTTCAGGATTTCTGTTTCAGAAACTACTATTTTTTTTCTACAGAGCAGTTGTTTCAATGACTTAATCAGTAGACCTTTCTCCCCACCTCTGTTTCTTTGTTGTGCTGTGGATAATAATGTTTTAATTTCTGTCACTGATTTCTGTTGAGTTAATGGCAGGATTATATAAATGGAAAGAGTTAATATCAAACTTATGAAATACACCTCTTGTTTGGGCAGTTGATTGTCTGGGCTGTGAAACAGGGTGAAAATGGTCCCCCCCCCCCATCCCCAACTGCTTCTCCCCAACATTCCAGCCTCCAGTACCCCCCGCCTTCCTTAAAATCATACCCACAGGCATAATTCCTCATACATTTTTTCTCCAAAGTAATGCTTCCATATTTTCTTATTGCTGGGAAAACATTATTTACTTTCCCCATAATATAGCTTGTAATCATGCGTGCTTTGTAGACTGACTGTACAAGAGTAATGGGCAGCTATTGGCTAATGCCCATGACATCACAAGTGACCTGTGAAATGGTTCTTCTCACCTCATCCATGGGTAAACCATTTTGTGTGATCTTCAAAGTTTTTCTCTTTGTTTCTTGTTTTAAAAGTTTTGTGGAAGAAAATGGGGTGTGTGTGTGTGGAGATGCCTTACCATTGTAGAAACACATATAAATCAAATATGCAACAACAATTGTTTCATTCACCTATGTATAAACCCAGAAAGAAGCTAACAGTTGCAGTTACATCTACAACTGCAGACAGACAAATAAAGAAAAGGGGGAGGAAGAAAAAGAAAGGTTTAAAAAGCTAAATGCTCCCCTGCTATGCTCAGGAAGTGATGACACTGAAATTCATGTTTATGTGGCTCAGAATTCTAATTTCTCCATTTTACAATGTTCAACAGCATAGCAGAGTGCGTACTGATGTTTGCAAGAAGTTCATTTCTACCTTGGAATATAAACTGAGATTCTGCTGGTTTTTGCAGGTGCCTGAGTACTTGAAAAGTATGTCCGGCACCTTGGGAATTGCATCTTCCATCTCTGGTCCGGCTGTTGCTGTGTATGGTGCTTAAGATGCCTCTATAGAGCCTTTCAGACACCAGAAAGAAAGAGACCTCCTGGTCACAACTACTGTTGTTCATGCCACAGTTTGGTAGGGCATAGGTGGAGATAAAGGGAAGGCAGAGCTGGGTTCCTTGTAGAGAATTTGGGGAGGCTGGTGAATGAGTTGGAGGAGCTTGCAGGGAATTTGGATAGGCTTCTGAACTTAGAATTTGAGTTGGGAAGGGGTAAAGAAGCTACTATTCTGGTTTTCTTTTTGAAAAACTGAGTTTTCTAAAGAGGAGAGGTTTTGTAAATGTCGGGAGGAGAGTATGGAACCCTTCTCGTTTGCAGGTGGAAATAGATTTAACACCATCTTCTTGCTCTCTGTAAGTAACAGTTTGTGAATATATGTTCTGTGTTGAACTTGAAAGCTTGGTTAGATGTTTCGGTTGAAACACTGTAATTTTATTAGTTGTCATGTAGGACTCTGAATGTGCCAAGTGATTAAAAATCTTTGTCTTTGTAACAAATAAAATGAAATACAGAATAATGTGGGAAATCCTTCATTAATGATCTTCTTGGACATAACTATATCATATCGGATAGGAAATTTTCTTGTAGGTACATAAAGACTAGAAATTTGGATCACTTAGGGAATTAATTTTGTTGCACATATATTTGAATTTCTCCACCATTTCATGGAACCTAACATTGCAAGACATGTATAGTGTATTTCTGTTCAGACCAGTAAACATATATAATCCCCAACAATTCTCTTTCACTTTTAAAATCCCATTTTCCCCTTCCTTCAAGGAGCTGAGGAGCTCATACAGCTATCCTATGGGGTAGGCTGAAAGAGTGTCTGGGCTAAGATCACCCAGTGAATTTCATGGTGGAATAGAGATCTGAACACAGAGTCCATCACCCTGGCTACTACATCAGCCATGACAGTCTTTGTTAATACCAGTACCGCATAGTGTAATCATGTGATCTGAATAAGAGGACTTAACCCATTTGGAACTCCATGTCCAAACTGGCTGAAAGCTGGGAGGCACAGAATGAGTAGGTACCTTGAGAAAACAGCCACAAAACCATCTTGCAGTTGTCTTTCTGAAGTTCCAGTTTGGTCAACCATGTGGACGGATCCTGCTTCCTCTCCATTGTGTAATGTATTGGAAGTTCAGATTTCTTCATAAGGCCAAGGTGCAGATGTGTGTTGGTCCCTGGCATGATATTTGGAACAGCCTGATTCTTGGTTCATTTTAAAGCTTTGACTGACCTAGAACGTTACAGCTGTTCCACCAGGAAATTATTCTTTTTTTGTCTGGGAATTCTTGGCATTGTTCATCATCTGGATTTGAGTGTGTTTGCCCATTACTTGTATCGTTCAACTTCAGTGATGGCAACAAATACCCAGTTCTTCAACTTGCAGCAACAAACTCAGAAAACTACTGCAGAGTTTTCGATCAAGTCTTGTTTTGTGTTACGTTGCCCTTCTAAGGAGGTCCAGTTCACAGAAGACCCCTTTGTAGTAGTAGCAGCAGCAGCAGCAGCAATATCAAAGTATCTTGAGTGCTCTTCCTTCAGCCTCACATAAAAAAGTGACTGTTCTGATCTAAAAAGTTTGGGTTGAAGTTAAATATACTTTTAAAATGTTTTGCTTCTCCACTGGTTTTTACACAACTCAAGGCTGAGCTACAGTTGATTCTGGGAGCTCTGTGTCTGGAGCAGTCTAGGACTTTTCAAAGTAATGAGGGCATGGTGAGCTTCAGTTTACCCAGTGGGTAACAAGCAGCTCCACAGGACAGTTTCAGGCTGGCAAAATGACATATGAGGAAAGGGTTACATCTCCTGCCCCCATACTGGTGGCTGAATCAGGCTTGTATAGAAAATAGAAACTTTTAAGATTTGTGGACACTGAACTTCCCATATCTATTGTACCTTGGCCTTCAGTTGATGGCACCTCTGATTATCATTTTCTCAAAAGCATTTGTTGTACTTGGTATGAAAGTGTTTTATAGGGAAAGTGGTCTGCTGAATCAGATTAGTTTAACATGTTAATGCGGGGGTCCCCAACGTTGGTGCCCTGGTGCCTGCCAAGTGTGTTTAGCAAGTGGGTGGGGCAAAGTGGGGCTTTTACCTAGCAAGACTTCGAATTGGCCCTTGGAGGTTTGATTGGCTGTGCAAATTTTTTGAAAGCATTGCTTTGGCAGTGGCTGCCACCATACGCAAGGAAAACGGCAGCACCCATTTTGTGCTCCGCCCCCCTTGGCAGTGCAGGACCATAAAGCTCCTGTTTGACCCAATTACATCAGTTGTCCATTTGTTTCTGGATCCAGTTCAAAGCGCTGGTTAAAGCCCTGAACAATTTAGTACCAATCTACTTGCAAAACCTCTCTACCCACATATGCCTGTCTGCCCTTTGAGATTAGCTGCTTCTTCTCCTCATGCCAGCTATAGATGAAATGGGGTGTGCAGAATGGGGCCTCTCAGTCACATCCAGATTCTGGAATTCCCTGCTTGGAGAGGTACATCTGGCCACCTCACTGTTTGTCATTTGAAAGGCTGTTAAAACATTTATCCTTTGGAAGACTTTAATATTTTTCCACCTGATGGAAGACAACAGTATAGAGGGAAATGGATTGGCGAAAGTCCCAGAGTTCCAGTGCCATGATCATGCGTGCTGCCATGCATGTAGCATCAGATTGATAGCCGCTCTAGCTGCTGTTTGAATCTGTTTGGTTTATATTGCTTCATGCTGCAGTTTCAGTTTGCTTAGATTTTTCTAAATAGGTATTACTGATTTAATTTACCTTGTTTTGTGAACTGTTCTTGCTGTCCCGGGAGTTGCATATAATGGTAAGGTAGGATTTAAAAAGACACTCCTAACTAGTCCTGATTTTTTTTTAATTCCCAAGTTCTACTTCAGATAGAAGGGACAGTGTCAGGTTGAAGAAGTGCAGAAGAACCTGAACTTTCATATAGATAGACCAACCGTTTAAAGCAGTTTTAATAATA
The DNA here is from genome assembly GCF_032191835.1 of Heteronotia binoei. Taxonomy (NCBI): domain Eukaryota; kingdom Metazoa; phylum Chordata; class Lepidosauria; order Squamata; family Gekkonidae; genus Heteronotia; species Heteronotia binoei. The sequence goes on along the minus strand of NC_083224.1, from coordinate 180,218,814 downwards.
TTAAAACTTGGATGTGAGGGGCGATCTGGCTGTGACATCTGTCACCTCATTGATTGCCAGGGTTGATTTGGCTCATCTGGCTGGCTAGGCGGTTGTCCCTTACCTCCCTCACCGCTCCATGCGTGTCCCTCCTGATGCTGCACGCTAGGTGGAAGAGGATGACCATCCCAGATAGAAGGAATGTACCGTTCTTCGGTCAAGGGCAGGACTTTTTTTTTTAGCAGGAACACTCAGGAACGCAGTTCCAGTTGGCTTGGTGTCAGGGGGTGTGGCCTAATATTCAGATGAGTTCCTGCTGGGCTTTTTCTCCAAAAAAGCCCTGTGTTAAACAATGATGACATCGGGATGTGGCTTAATATGCAAATGAGTTCCTGCTGGCTTTTTCTGCAAAAACCCTCATCCAGGATATATGATATTAAAACTAAATTTTATTCTTTTAGTGTTTATAAAAGGCAAGGGCTGGTACTTTGTGCTTGTTGGTCAACGCATTCACTTGGGCAGAATGCAGAACGGTTTTTGAGAAATGAGGCTGAGTACTATTTGGCTACCCCCCCCCCCTTTACCTTTTTTAAAATGAATGCTGAAAATTCAGAAAATGGGCCTGAAACACCCCAGCTTCATTGACACTATTGCATCCTTAACACTAGGAATCAAAGGAAGTAGCATAGTTTCAAATAGGAGCAGAGTCTGATAAGTCAGGTTCTCTGTGTGTTTTAGAGCTGCAATGACAGCTGCTTATTTTCTCCCTGTTCCCGCCCACACTAAGTCCTGGATGAGGGGCAGTCTAAAACATTGGCTGGGATTAAAGCAACAGAGTTGCCAAGAACACTGCAGGATCCATCCCCCTGTGGCTCCTGACCCAGCCATAAAAGAGTGAGAACAGGATGGCACTGAGAGGAATCTTCCACGGCTGAATCTCTGCAAGTAAACTGGGCTCGCTCAAGTCTCTGCACAGTTTCTATCCAAATGAATGGAGAGCTGCTGAGTTTCACTCACTGTCATCTGTCTGAGCGCTGCGTAATCGCTTCTGTAATCAGTTTTGGGTTATTTTGGTCAGTAAGCTCTGTGGACTGCAGTCGCATCACCGTACTTTTGAACAGGATCTATTATAATCTGATGCCATTGTGTATTTTGCTGCTGATTTGTTTCTGGAATTGGGCTGCTTGATTTTTTTCACAACCAGCTCTTCTCATGCCACCTGCAGCCTAGCCAGCATTAATCAGTCAGTTTTTAATACCTATTTTAAAACCATGTATTTTAATATGAGTGCAGTAATTTCAGGTTCCTCAAAATGTCATAGGAGCCTCAAAAAAACGGTCCATTTTTTTTTAAAAAAAATTACTATTAATTAATTCCCACTTTCTCACTGCTGCCTGTACTTCCTCCAGATGTCTTGCTAGGAATAGACCAGCTCCTGGGTTACAAGCCATCTGGGCCGTGTAAACTGATTTGTGCCTATATTAAACAATAATTGAACAGAATGCGGAAGAGTTATTAAAGAAAATGTACATTGCCTGTAAATTCAAAAAATAAAATATTAAAATGTAGTAAATGGGAATGGAATGTGCAAACGAAGACCTGCTTGTTTTAATGAGTTTAGCTGCAACCTTCTCAGTTTCAACCCAAAGGAAAGAATTCTATTTTTTTTAATATCATAAAACTCTCCTCCCCCCCAAAAATAAAACTGCTTACAGAAGTATGTGAGACAGAAACAAGGAAATATAATGTTCTGAACTTGACTGGTCCAAACCACTTGAGCTGCTCTGACAGCTCGTAAACCGGAGCCCAGTTTTTAGGCGGACTCTGTTTTAGTTTGCCAGAGTGAATTTTCTTGCAGGAAGTAGCCTGAAGGTTTATTTTAGTTTCCAGACTGCGGCTTTGATCTCTTCGGTTCTGTCACTGCTCGGGTTACATAGCCCTTTTTTTTCAGTGCAGTAAATCTGCAACAGTTAAAGGGAATAAAATTTCCTCCTCCGCCCTGATCGCAGGCTGTTAAATGCCAAGCCGCAGCCAGCGAGAACGTTTGCAGAGCTCCATTGCACGGCACAAAAAAGCGGCACTGCCGGTTTAATCTTCTTGTCTTTTGCAATTTGTTTTATTGTGCGTCCTCCCCCCCTTTTTTAAGTGACCCTATTTATTTTCTAGACTTACATTTGCAAGGCCAGACTCAGAAAGAAAAAATAATAATAATAAAGATTTAAAATAGTAATAAATTGAAGAGGGGCCTGTATGTGACTATGAATAGGCATGCTCGCATAATTCCAAATTAAGGAGACCAAGAGTGGTCCTAGCAGACACAGAAGTTAATGGGCTGTTTCTTGAAGGTTATATTTCTGGCCGGTTTAACAAGTCGGATAATTAGATTTTCGTTTATGCCAGGCAGAATTTTATTGGCTTACAAAGCACTTTGCTTTCAAAAGTTGTAACTTAACACATCTTTATAGCTGGGCTTCAAACCGCTCCGCTTATATTTTAAACTTATTGTCATGGCGCTTGCAAAACTGCACACTGATTTTTTTCCCCTCCCAGTTGCCCTAGGGGATAATTATACAGCAGTGTGCCACTATATTTTTTAGATAGCCTTGGAAGAGACTTGTTGCATTCAAAGTGTCTGTGCTACCGTTGCCCATGGGATGAAGTCTGATTCACAACTGAAAATTGAGGGGCATATTACTCCTCCACCTTCTGCCTTCACTTTATAGTGAAGGTGCAGGTGCTGGGACCCAGCTGAACATTTAAGGAAGTGGCAACAAAATGCAGTGAACCCAAAGTACCTGCTGTGCTTTCAGTAGTTCCCAGGTTCTCCTACCATTTTGATACAGCTTTAGATCAGGGGTGTGGAACTCATTCGTTATCAGGGCCGGATCAGATATAAATAAGACCTTATCGGGCCAGCGATGTGTGTACCTGTTTAAGATTAGGTAGCAAAGATACAAACTTTATAAGGGACACAGACAAACACAATTAATTTAAAAAAAACCCCTTAAAACATGTTTAAAACATTAGCACTCGGTCTTAAAGGTGCTATTTTTGTATTTCTCACATGGGATCCAGGGAACTGGGCAAAGGAAGCTCTGGCTCTTTCCTTCCTTCTCCAGGGGACCAGGATGGGGAGGAGCCTCAGTCAATAAAAGGAAGAGAGGCTTGGCTCAGTAGCTCTGCTGTACAATTGAGAGAGTCTGGCAAAGCAAGCACTTCTTCCCCAAGGGAGGAGCCTCAGCCAATGGAGAAAATAGAGGTTTTGCTCTGTATCTCCTGTGCAATTGAGCCAGCCTTGGCAAAGCAAGCTGCGATGCAGAAGGAACAACAATATACACAACTCAATCGTTATAGTTTCAAATTACTATGTAATAAAGTGCATATAAAAAATACAAAACATAATTCATGAAATTTCTTTCACAAGGAGTCCCGATGTTCAGGCTATCGACTTTAAAAAGTCCTGCTTCGATTATCACTCTTCCAGCAAAGAGTGCTCCATAAATTTTCAAAAAAGACGTCCCCATTCAACGCCGCTCACTGTTGATCTTTCCAGTGCGCTGCTTACTGCTAAATGTTTTTTAAGATAGTGTGGGAAAGTAACTTCTCCAGGAGGATTCCAAATTGGCATAATGCTCTAAGGCGGCCTTGATTTTGTATATGCACTTTATTACATAGTAATTTGTCACTATAACGATTGAGTTGTGTATATTGTTGTTCCTGTAGTGACTTCTCTCCTGTTGTTACGCGATGCAGAAGGAAGCAAGAGAGAGGGAAAAGGAAGCAGATGACAGTCAGTTGCTGAGGGGACTGATAGGAGCCCTTCGGGGGCCTAATTCGGCCCCTAGGCTGCATGTTTGACACCCCTGCTTTAGATCGCTTAGCTGGGAAAGGCACTTTGGCCTGAGCTGTCAAAGATCATAAGAACATAAGAGAAGCCATGTTAGATCAGGTCAATGGTTCATCCAGTCCAACACTCTGTGTCACACAGTGGCAAAAAAAATTTATATATATATATATATATATATATATATATATATATACACACACACACATACACACACACACACACTGTGGCTAATAGCCACTGATGGACCTGTGCTCCATATTTTGATCTAAACCCCTCTTGAAAGTGGCTATGCTTGTGGCCGCCTCCACCTCATGTGGCAGTGAATTCCACATGTTAATCATCCTTTGGGTGAAGAAGTACTTCCTTTTATCCGTTTTAACCTGTCTGCTCAGCAATTTCATCAGATGCCCATGAGTTCTTGTATTGTGAGAAAGGGAGAAAAGTACTTCTTTCTCTACTTTCTCCATCTTGTAAACTTCTATCATGTCACCCCGCAGTCGACGTTTCTCCCAGCTAAAGAGTCCCAAGCGTTTCAACCTTTCTTCATAGGGAAAGTGTTCCAGCCCTTTAATCATTCTAGTTGCCCTTTTCTGGACTTTCTCCAATGCTATAATATCCTTTTTGAGGTGCGGCGACCAGAACGACACACAGTACTCCAAATGAGACCGCACCATCGATTTATACAGGGGCATTATGATACTGGCTGATTTGTTTTCAATTCCCTTCCTAATAATTCCCAGCATGGCGTTGGCCTTTTATATTGCAAACGCACACTGTCTTGACATTTTCAGTGAGTTATCTACCACGACCCCAAGGTCTCTCTCTTGGTCAGTCTCTGCCAGTTCCCCCCCCCCTCAACTTGTATTTGTAGCTGGGATTCTTGGCCCCAATGTGCATTACTTTGCACTTGGCCACATTGAACCGCATCTGCCACGTTGACGACCACTCATCCAGCCTCAACAGATCCCTTTGGAGTTCCTCACAATCCTCTCTGGTTCTCACCATCCTGAACAATTTAGTGTCATCCGCAAACTTGGCCACTTCACTGCTCACTCCCAACTCTAAATCATTTATGAACAAGTTAAAGAGCATGGGACCCAGTACCGAGCCCTGCAGTACCCCACTGCTTACCGTCCTCCACTGCGAAGACTGCCCATTTATACTCACTCTCTGCTTCCTATTACTCAGCCAGTTTTTGATCCACAAGAGGACCTGTCCTTTTACTCCATGACTCTCAAGCTTTCTAAGGAGCCTTTGATGAGGAACTCTATCAAAAGCTTTCTGAAAGTCAAGGTAAACAACATCTATCGGGTCTCCTTTGTCCACATGTTTGTTCACCCCCTCAAAGAAATGTAACAGGTTAGTGAGGCAAGATCTTCCCTTACAGAACCCATGCTGAGTCTTCCTCAATAACCCGTGTCCATCAATGTGCCTACACATTCTGTCCTTGATAATGCTTTCTACCAACTTTCCCAGTATTGAAGTTAGACTGACTGGCCTGTAATTTCCCGGATCTCCTCTGGAACCCTTTTTAAAGATGGGGGTGACATTTGCTACCTTCCAGTCCTCAGGAACGGAGGCAGATTTCAATGAAAGATTACAGATTTTTGTTAGAAGATCCACAAGTTCAACTTTGAGTTCTTTCAGAACTCTCGGATGTATGCCATCCGGACTCGGTGACTTATTAGTTTTTAATTCGTCCATCAGTTGTAGGACCTCCTCTTTTGTCACCTCAATTTGACTCAGGTCTTTCAACACCCCTTCCAAAATTAGTGGTTCTGGGGTGGGCAAAAAGTTCTCATCTTCCACAGTGAAGACAGAGGCAAAAAATTCATTCAGCTTCTCAGCCATTTCCCTATCCTCCTTCAGTAATCCTTTTACCCCATGGTCATCCAAGGGCCCCACTGCCTCCCTGGCTGGTTTCCTACTTCTAATATATTTGAAGAAATTTTTATTGTTGGTCTTTATGTTTTTTGCAATATGCTCCTCATAGTCCCTTTTTGCCTGCCTGATCACAGTCTTGCATTTGATTTGCCACAGCCTGTGTTCCCTTTTACTAATCTCACTTGGACTGGTTTTCCACCTCTTAAAGGAGTCCTTCTTACCTTTTACAGCTTCCATTACTTTGTTGGTTAACCATGCAGGCCTTTTCTTATGCCTGTTTGTGCCTTTCCTAACTTGTGGTATGTATTTTATCTGAGCTTCTAAGATTATAGTTTTAAATAGTCTCCAAGCTTCCCCAAGGGTTTTGACCATATTTACCTTTCCTTTCAGTTTCCTCCTCACATGCCTCCTCATCTCAGTGTATTTACCCCTTTTAAAGTTAAACGTGGTTGTGGCGGTCTTTTTGGGCAATTCCCTATTTATACAAACGGTGAAATCAATAACATTATGGTCACTGCTCCCATGCGGCGCAATCACTTTTACATCTCTCACCAAGTCTTGGGCATTACTTAGGACCGAATCCAGGATCGCCCCACCCCTGGTAGGTTCTGAGACCATCTGCTCCATAGCACAGTCATTGAGAGCATCAAGAAACTCAATCTCTTTCCCGTTGGATGGCAGTACTGGGTTAGAGGAGCCCAAGGTCTTGACTCCATCTGGCAGCTTCACATCAAGAAATTTAGTTTAAGAATTAGATATCTAGGTTGCCACAGGGTTATTATTATGGTTGCTGAGAATAATCTGAATAGATGGAGATAGCTGAAAATGTGTGACTGTAGGAGATCTCCTTTGGATTCCCACTTGTCGGATTAGCAGTGTTCATTGAACACAGGCCGGATGTTGCCCTTCCCAGAATCAGAGTTCCATTTACCCCTCATCAATGGCAAGAGAAAAAATTATACAAAATTACTGTTTTTTAAAAAAAAAAATGTGTGATCATAATAAAGTTGTTCAGCTATGAAGGCAGTGACATGCCTTCAATCTTCCTAATCTCTAGAATACAAATGAAGACAAACAGTGACCAAAAACTAGTATGCAAGCCTGGGAACGGTCTGGTCACTGCCTTGTCCTAGGCTGGCAGGCACCGAGCATAGTTTACAACTAAACACTGTAGTATGAAAATAATTTGGCCATTTGTAAGAAGGGATTTTCATAATCAGTAGCTTTAAGTCTAAGCTACCTAAAAATCAGCATTGAAATGGACTCGCTCCTCTAGTGTTCTAAAATATTATGATCCCTACTTCAAATAGAAAAAAGTATTAATTTTTGTTTTGCTCTACACCAGAGGTGGGGAACCTTTTTTCTGCCAAGGGCCATTTGGATATTTATAGCATCATTCGCGGGCCGTACAAAATTATCACCTTAAAAAACAGTGCCCTGCTGAGGGAGAACAATTCAGGCCAGCACAATTAATGCAAAATTAATGCAAATGCCTAGGTCCAGGCATATTAGACCACATCTCCTAATATTAGTATATGTCACACACTCATTAGCATATTGGGCCACACCATCTGGGTTAATCATGTGCAAATTGAACTGGTGGTAGCTGGCTTCACCTCTGGCAGCCCTCCCTTCTTCCCTTCAGCTGCTTCCAGTAGGCCTTTAAAAGCACCCACATATCCCAGCTGCAGTCCTTCACAATGCCCATGAAGGGGGGGTGGGGCTCAGCCCAGCAAGCCCCGAGGGCCAGACCAAGTGATCTCGAGGGCCGTAAACAGCCCTCGGGTCTGACGTTCCCCACCCCCGGTCTACACTAAGGATTTCATTTTCTGATCCTCTAAGGGGGAGACAAAAGTGGCTTTAAAGCAATTGATAATTGAAACAGGCTAAAAATTAGGTGTAGGAAAGCACTCTGGATCACAATGAATAGCTAGAAATGTGAGAGTTCACGAGGCCATTTAAATTTGATAGAATAATAGCAGGAACTTTGAGTTTGGTTTCAGGCTTAGAGCTGATGATGTCCAATCTAAAGAGAATGCCTGCTGGGAAGTTCTTGCTCTTGTTCAGTTTTTGGTTCCTAGTCTGGATTCTAGAATCTTTCATCAGCACTTAAGACATGGAGTAGGTCTGTGTGTAGCAAAACAGACCTAAAAGGTTAATGCATTCCAGTCCCTCCAGTGCTCTGTGATTAGAAGCAATGCACTGCACCTAAATCGTCCGTATAGTCATTCCAATGCCATGCTCGGGTCTAAACATTTTTGTGATTGAAGCTTTGATTTCATTACTCGAATGCCTCTTGAGGAAAATATAGCTTGCTTCTCCCCCCCTGCTTTCCCCTTTCCATATAATTCATTCATTCTGTCTATTATATGCAGCAACCTGGTTCAGCATTATAAATTACTAAGTTTTATGGCATATGATTCTCAAATTGTAATTGCTAGAACTGTAACTATACCATATGTTGTTAACAAAACTGTCAGAGTATAATAGATTCTTTCAGAAGTTTAAATGATGGGATTATAAGAATCTATTTATCCTCAGTAGAGAACTTTGAGGATCAGGTTGAGGATCAGGTTGCTAATCCTCCAGAAGGAAGACAAAAGGAATTTCAAAGCAGAAACTTGTATGTGGACAACAGTTAGAGAACTGCCAAAGAGCAGTGATCTGGTATAAGCATTGCACTCTCCAAACCCATGGGCTAGTTTTTATCTTGAACTGAAGCCAAGGAAATGCAAAAGGATAGGAGGAGATTTGGTGTTCTTCCAAAAATCCAGTTTTCTGCAACTGGCTGCCAGATGATAGTACTGGATAGAGCTGCAACAATGTGCGATAATCACGATGTGCTTATGAACCAACTGATTATCATAATCTGTGAAATAGGTTGTTTGCCAAGAAATGTATTATTTGAAATAGTGGAACCAGCAGCTATTTATGGACTATAGCAATGGAGAGCCAGTTTGGTGTAGTGGTTAAGTGTGTGGACTCTTATCTGGGAGAACCGGGTTTGATTCCCCACTCCTCCACTTGCACTTGCTGGAATGGCCTTGGGTCAGCCATAGCTCTTACAGGAGTTGTCCTTGAAAGGGCAGTTGCTGGGAGAGCCCTCTCCAGCCCCACCCACCTCACAGGGTGTTTGTTGTGGGGGAGGAAGGTAAAGGAGATTGTGAGCCGCTCTGAGACTCTTCGGAGTGGAGAGCGGGATATAAATCCAATATCTTCTTCTTCGTCTTCATCCCTAACATGATGCCCATGGGCACTATGAAATCTGCCGGTGTGTTTCCTGTGCCTACTGGCTTTTTCCTGAAAGCAGCAGCCCAATCTTAGCTTCCCTCTATTTAATTGAAGTAGGAAGTGCTTCAGGAGAATTTGGGAGGTACCATTTTTGTATATGCAGGGAGCACCAGTTTGGAAATTGTTTCCTCCGTCATAGGAGGACATTTGGCTTGTGAGTGGTCCAGCCCTCCTGGAAGCCATTTTGTGATAGATCCTACTCCTCTCCCCTGTGGTAATAATTTTATCTTGGTTCTCAGAATTCCAGAAGCGCCTACAGGTTGGAGATGCTTGAGCCATTAAACTGTGATTGGTAGACTTAATGAATGGAGGAATTATAGGAATAAGTAATTAATATGATATTAATTTTATTACTGTTGCGATGAAATCAAAGGATTATTAGAAACCCATCAAATATTTTTGTAGTCGTTTCCCTCCATGGATACACAAGATTTTGAAGGGAAAGTGAGTGATTTTTTTAAAAAAGTAACAAACATGGGAAGTACATTTGTAAGAGAAATGTTTTAAAAGAGAAAACAGAAAATTAATAACAATTCATAAAAGTTATGAGGCATTGAGCAGTGTTAAGTAGGAATTAAAAATTTCGAATAAATGTTAATTCTATATTTTTTTTCTAGAGAGGACTGACTGCTTGAGCACATTTCAAGAGTGTCTAGGGTTGCCAAGTCCAATTGAAGAAATATCTGGGGACTTTGGGGGTGGAGCCAGGAGACTTTGGGGGTGGAGCCAGGAGACATTGGGGGTGGAGCCAGGAACAAGGGTGGGGCAAGCATAATTGAACTCCAAGGGACATTTAGAGGGGCAGAACACCTTTTCAAATGCCTTTCTTCCATAGGAAATAATGAAGGATAGGGGCACCATCTTTTGGGCCCCCTGGTCCAATTGTTTTGAAACTTGGGGGGTATTTTGGGGAGAGCCACTAGATGCTATACTAAAAATTTGGTGCCTCTACCTCAAAAAATAGCTCCCCCATAGCCCCCTATACCCACGGATCAATTCCCCATTATTCCCTATGGGAATTGTCCTCCATAGGGAATAATAGACTGCCCAGTAAACATTTCCCTCCCCCCTCACACTTTCTAAAGCGGCGGGGGGGGGCCTCCAAACCAGGGAATCCCCTGCCCCCTCCCTCTCTCTCTCACACACACACACACACAAATACTTACTGGGTCTTGTTCCTGCAGAACTTTACTTGCTCTGAAAATGAAAGCAAAAGAAAGGGAGGGGCCGTTCTCTGAGGAAACTGTTACTGATCCTTTCCCATGAAGCCCTTCCTGTTTCCTACTTCCTGCTCAGCCTTAAAGGCACACATTTTAAAAACTGCAGGTTTCTAAACCTGCAGGAGCTCTAAAACTACAGGATTACTGTGGGGGCGGAGCTTCCCCTGCCAGCCAGCTGGCTAGGGGTGGGGAGAAGCCTGTTAAAATAGGGGATACCCCGCTGGGACCTGGGGATTGGGAAGCCTAAATGTGTCTTCTGTGTATGTATAGTATGAAAAAGTAATGGAAAGGTTTGCACTTGTTTTAAATGGGTAATTAAAAAAACAAAACAAAACATGACTGATTAGAACTGCTCCAGCCTTGCAACCATGCTGGACTGAAACCGGGGAGATATTTCTGAAGACGGAGCTCTTCGAAGAAGCCTGAGGTGTGAGTTTTGCAAGAGAAAATGGAGTTGAAAATGAAATTTAAATTGCATCCCTCACTGGAAGTCTATCCTCAGTTGGGGTTTAGAGATTACTAACCCTCGTATTCATATTGACAGCAAATTGTCTTGTAGGGAAATGTCAAAGGGAGGAGGAAGTTAAACCTAACAATAGGTGCAAGGAAGCATTCACTGGTTACTCAAAGGCCTTCGGCTGCGATTGGACCAGCTTCAGTGGTGGTGGAAAGTACTGTCAAGTCACAACTGACTTATGGTGACTCTGTGAGGTTTTCAAGGCAAGAGACGTTCAGAGGTGGTTTGCCATTGCCTGCCTCTGCATCACAATCCTGGTATTCCTTCAAGGTCTCCCATCCAAATACCAGCCAGGGCTGATCCTGCTTAATTACTGAGATCTGACGGGATTGGGCTATTATACCAGTGACAAAAGGGCACAGTGAGGGGGTCTACAAAGCCAATTAACCTATGCAGCATTTGGACAACCAAGACAGGAATTTCCCTAGTGCCCCTACCCCCTTACGCTTTAAACCTCAAGAGGTCTAGGTTATCATATTTTGCCATATCTTATTTTCCTAAGAACATAATGACTGGCCAATCAGGTAGAAAATGAACTTATAAACATCATACAGCAAACTTCAGGGTTTTATATTATCTGCAAAAATAGGTCAGAGAAGTTTAGGTTTGTTTGGCATATGGTGGGGTAGTGGATTCCCCCTGCCTCCATAATGTCTTCAATGGTACATATTTGTGCAGGTTGCTATGACTTTGCAAGAGCTATTCTTGCCCTCAGAATTGAGTGTTGGCTTGTACAAGCCTTCCATGCTACATGCCTTTGGTCATGGTTCAGTTGCAGACCCATCTGTGTTGCATGCAGACATTCACAGGTTCAGTCCCCGACATTTCCGGTCGAAAGTACCAGGTAGTAGCTGATGTGAAAGAGCTTTACCCAAAGTCACTGCCAGACAGAAAACAGATAGTACTGACCAATGTCCCCTCTAAGTTGCAGAGTCTTGTGAGCAGAAATTCTACTTTGTGAACAACTAGCATTGTAAGCTGCTGCATAAATTAGTGTGCTCTGGGGTCATCCTTCCTGAGTGAAGACAAAAATGTCTGAGCTGGAGGCTAAAAATCTGTGAGCTAGCTCACTCTTAACTCAGCTTAGAGGGAACACTGGTACTGGCCTGGGTGAAACAATGGTCTGATTCAATATAAAGCAGCTTCATATATTCATTTGTGGAATGTTGAAACTAAGGTGGGCCAGGCAGCTCTGAGAGGGCCAGGGGATAGATGCCCAGCTGGTTGTTGACTTGAGTTTAGTATGCTAAACTTGTACAGTGGGGTTTTTTCTTCTCATGCCTTAATCTCCTTGTTACTGTTGATTGATCAGGGTCTTGCTACTCATGAAAATGTTGACCTTTCATGAATACAGTGAGGGATGCCAGCTCTCCTAAGCTCTCTAGGACCCGGACTGCGAAAGACGTTAACCTCCTTTGAGCGAGACGAAGTTTGTCATCTCTCAGTCAGTATGGCTCTGTTCTCATTACGGGCTCATTACATTTTGATGTGCCTCGGACCCTTCTAGGATCCTGAATACATTTGGCATTTTATTTGCTTTGAATCATAACTTCGAAAGAAATACATACATATTTCCCGTCCTTGGTGCATTTCCGGAACATTTTCCCCCCCTTTTTTTGACATGTCTGCACAAGCAAATTAGAAAGCTCAGCTGTCAGTCTGGAAAGGTCCTAGATCCTGCTAGTGGCCTGGGTAATCCAAGAGGTTTTAAGTATCAGCCTTCAGTTTACAGTGAAATTTGCTCTGACAAGGCTGGCAGCCCAATAGGAAAAAGAAATATTTGTGCTCGAGAGGAGTGCATATGTAGAGACCACAAGCATAACCGATGGCTGGAAATGATTTCAGACTAAAAAAACAAATCATTAAGAGTGCAGGGGGGGTAAAATACACAGTTCCTATTTTAAAGGGTCTCAAAATGATCCAGCAACTGAGGTTAGCATTTCACAGTAATTAGCTAAGCTAAGCTGTTCCTCTGTTTAACTCTGTGTCTCCCAGTCATTGCGGTGCACCATCCAGGGGAAGGCAGCAAGTACCTTTAGACCCACCAGTACATTCCACAGTCTTCTAAAGCAAGCTTTTTTGACTATGTAGTTTGAGGGCCGAACCAGGCATGTCACGGAAGATCCACAATGAGGTTCTCCTGTGGTTTCCTTCCTTCCTAATTTAATAGCCCCATGTGGCAGCTTTGAAGACAGGGGAAATGACACTGGGGAGAGAGTGTTCATTCTTGAAATGGAAAGGTGGCATCTAAATACCTTGAATAAATTAAAAAAAAATTAAAACTCTCTCTGTCCTTGCCAGTTTGATGTAGTGGTTAAGTGTGCGGACTCTTATCTGGGAGAACCAGGTTTGATTCCCCACGCCTCCATTTACAGCTGCTGGAATGGCCTTGGGTTAGCCATAGCTATCACAGGAGTTGCCCTCTTAGCCCCACCCACCTCACAGGGTGTCTGTTGTGGGGAAGGAGATATAGGAGATTGTAAGGCACTCTGTTTCAGAGAGAAGGGCAGGGTAGAAATCTGCAGTCATCTTCTTGTTTCAGCTGTAATACGCGTCTTCGGGTGAGGAGGGATGGGCATTCCAGTCCTCTTGCCCTCCCTTCCCCAGCTCATTGCAGCTTGGCAGCGGGTGGTGATTTACTTCAGAGCAATTACATGCGAGGAAAGGGTGAAGAAGAGGAGAGCCTTAGAGCAGTTTACAATCTCCTTTCCCTTCCCCTCCCCACGCCAGACGCCCTGTGAGGTAGGTCGGGCTGAGAGAGCTCTCTGAGAACTGCTCTTGAGCAGAACAGCTCTGAGAGACCTTGTGACTGACCCAAGGTCACTCCAGCAGGTGCATGTGGAGAAGTGGGGAATCAAACCCAGTTCTCCCAGATAAGAGTCCATGCGCTTAACCCCTGCACCAAACTGGTGTACCACTCCCATCCTGAGTGCCATTTCCCCTCACTTCTAGAGGGCTCTGTACTGGTATTGGGGAACTCTGGTAGAAGCTAATCACAGATCTCCCATACTCAAGCCCTAACAGATGCTGGTAACTGATTAGTTCTATCTTCTACCTTTTAAAAAAAATCCCCAGAGGAGCAGTGGCTGCACAAAACAGCAGGGATTTCTCTTATAGCCGGGATCTGCAAACTACCAGAGCACACCGAGGTGGCTGTATATAAAATTGAATGTGTTTAAAAGGTGGTGATTGGTGGATATTAAATTTGAATTAGATTGCTAGCTTGTTAACACAACATAGAGGAAGGGGCTTCAGTAGCCTGTGGCTCTGAACTGGGGGGATACAGTCCCATTAGTAAGACTGGCAGTTCTGTGAGCAAAATCCTTATCCATCTCGTGTGTGTTACTGCAGCATCATGTCCCTTACTGGGCAGGCCTGTTGAAGGCTTCTGTTTGCTGCTTTTATGGGATCTGAATGCACAGTCTTTTTTAAAAAAAAAAGGGAATAAAGGGACAGGCCCACAAAACACCGCACAAGCAAGGGGATGGTGATGATTCTCATGCACTGCTTATAAAAATAAAATAGTTGCTGAAAAGCTAGATAAGTGTTCCCGCAATGGATTGGTACAAGCTACAGCCTCTGAATAATTATTTTCTGTGTTCTTCCAAAACTGAAAAAAGGAAGTTTGATGGGAACAAGAGAAATAACATGCCAAGAAAATGCCTCCAGTCAGCTGCTAGTTTCCACCAGCCAACAAGACGCTTGTGTGACTCTATATAACACTCACTGTTCCTGTTTGCATCTGATGAAGGGAACTTTGACTCGTTGAAGGCTCATACCCTGAAAATCTTGTTGCTCTCTAAGGTGCTACTGGGCTCTAGCTGTTTGGCAGGACTCACACTCCACGTGGATCTGGGGGAGAGCAGTGTGTGTTGCTTGCACTTCAAATCCCAGTCTGGAGTGTCCTCCTTTCCACTCTTGAGGACAAAAAAAACTGTGCTAATAGGCATGTAAAGACTTTGGGGAATCTGCATAGCCATTTAAAAGCCTCTTGATATTTCAAGAGTGTCATTTGTTCTTAGATGGAGAACATTCATTCCTGGCATCTGCCCGTTTCACGGATTTCAGGCTGCCTGTTAGGCGTTCTAGGCAGCCTTGTCTTAGGAGTGCATCTCTGAGCTTCAACAATAATAAAACTCTAGGCAGCCTTGAACCACTTGTGTATTTGGGATAGGTTAAGGTAGTCCCCTGTCCTGCACCGAGTCATTACTGACCCATAGGGTGATGTCACATCACAATGTTTTTTTGGCAGGCTTTTTGTTACAGGGTGGTTTGCCATTGCTTTCCCCAGTCATCTGCACTTTACCCCCAGCAAGCTGGGTACTCATTTTACCAACTTCAGAAGGATGGAGGCTGAGTCAACCTATGACCCCAGCTTCTGCCAGCATTGAACTCAGGTCGTGAGCAGAGCTTGGACTGCAGCGCTAGACAAGATGTAAAAGATCCATGTATCAAATTGTTCTTGCTGTTTTATGAACGCTTGTTAGCAGCCCCCAATTTCTATGTGAGAAGGTGTTTAACCCTTTCGTCTTGTACTGCTGCCATGATTTAAAAGCTGTAGTTCACTCTGCAAGGGTGGGTGGAAGACACACATGGTCAGGCATCTCCCCCCCCCCCCCCGTCCCCAACTCCATGCACAGAGCAAATTGCAAGTTGGAGGAGTTTATAATTTAAATGGCGGAAGAGGCATGAGAAGAAAGGGTTACAACTGTATCACCCAGAGAAACTTTCCTAATCTTCAGAGCAGCTGCTGGGAACCACAGATGCTTTTTAAAAAAGCCAACCAAACCGCAGAAGGTCCTTGAACATATGAAGCTGCCTTATACTGAATCAGACCTTCGGTCCATCAAAATCAGTATTGTCTACTCAGACTGGCAGTGGCTCTCCAGGGTCTCAAGCTAAGGTTTTTCACACCTATTTGCCTGGACCCTTTTAGTTGGAGATGCCAGGGACTGAACCTGGGACCTTCTGCTTACCAAGCAGATGCTCTACCACTGAGCCACTGTCCCTCCCTCCTACACACAGATCTTTTGCATATTTTCTGGTTTGGCCTTCTGATCAATAGCTTGGGATGTGGGTTCTTACAAGTTTCCGTCTTCCTTGTATGGATCCCTGGGTAGGAAAGAGAGACACAAGGGCCCAGGAAACATCTGGGGCTCCCCTTCAATACTGTACCTCCATCTATTTAGATACCCATGTATTGTGAAACTTCAGATATGGCTGTTAACAAGTCTGGGAGAGGACCAATAGAGAAATAGCAACTGTGCTGCAAAAGTTAACATTCAAATTAGGCCAGATTTACAACCTGCTGAGTGACTGAAAAGCTTAAATAGGTTTGGTCTTTTGTATTGCTTAATATCCCAAATTGTCATTGGCTGAGCCACTGTCCTTACAGCTCCGTTTGGCACCAGTGGCATACCGAGGCCGTTTGGAGACAGCCAGGACGTCTCAAGCTTTAACTTCTAAGGCTCTGCACCTAATTACTTGCATGTTTATCAAACTAAAAGGACTGATTTGATCAGAACATAATTGAAACCATGATTTTCCCCTCCCTTCCCTAATTAAAAAATGTGTTCAGGAGTCATTTGGAGAAAGTTGAAGTCGATTGGAAATGGCTGGAAGCTGCTGCTGCGATGATCCATAAGTGAGGGGAGTGTGCCATCTAGGGGCTCAGGGGGGGGAACTCTTCTTCTTTGCATGTTCCTTAGCCATCTTTGCAAGGCATAGAAGCGTGAAAGATTGGACACAAAAGATCCACCTCCCTGAAAACTTTGATGATGTGACAGGACAGCAATCCAATGCTAGTAAAGGAATTCTCAGCCAAGAACTGATACAGTAGCCACTGCTGACGGGAGAACATGCAAATATTTGGGAGACTGAAACTCAGTGTAAATTATATAAACAGTTGTAGAAGAAGATGGAAATTCGAAGGGTCCAGGCAAGTAGGCGTGAAAAACCTGGAAAGCTGCTGCCAGTTTGAGTAGACAATACTGACTTTGATGGACCGAGGGTCTGATTCAGTATAAGGCAGTTTCATATGTTCAATGTTGCCTTTAGGCTAACCAACTTGATACCAGCATGTATCAGATGTCTGTTTTAATGGGTTTTTAAAAATCTAATTGTTTTTATATTGTTTTTTGATGTGCGTGGTTCAAAGGTGGGTATATAAATATTTTTCTGCATACAGAAGTTTACAAATCTAGGGGTGTGCATCTAATGTAACTTCCTGAACCATCTTTGCTACAGGGACTAACTAATTCCATCAATGATCGTACTATTTTCACATTATTTATTGATGGAATTTATATGTCATTTCTCTAGAGTTGATTCACAAGTAAAAAGAATACCATAAAAACAATATAAAATAATAAAAATAAGCCATGGCCGGCCTGTAAAAACTGTATAAAATAGAACAGCCTGAAATAGTCCTCAGGCTAGAAGCAGACCATAAAATAACGTTCTACAGTCCCTGTATCCTGGCCCTTGGCAATAGCCTGGTCACTGTAGTTTGCACCAAATGATGTTTCCAGGCAGTTTTTAAAGTTCTATGCAGATAGTATTACTGGATTTGATAAAAGTGTTGGATCACAATGGCCAAATCATAGTTTTCATGGGAACAGGGACAAGTGGCATTTCATCCAAAGGTGATGAAAGGCACTATGCGCCATGAAGGAGAACTGAGCTTCCAGTCATCGTTCACAAACCAGCAGCATCCCCAAGATACAAGATAGGGGATTTATAACTCTGCATTCCTCAAGCACAACATTGCAATCTTGTCTGGATTGAGCTTCAGTTTATTGGCCTTCATCCATCCCATTTGCTTTTCCAGGCACATGTTCAGGACTTCCAAAGACCCAATTTGCTCAGCTGTTAAGATGGAATAGAGATGGATGTCATCTGTATATTGGCAACACCTCACTTCAGGTCCCTGGAGGACCTTGATAAACAGCATGGAGGAGTGTATAGATCTCTGTAGGATCCCATAGCTTAAAAGCCATGAGGGCAAGCAGAGCAGTCCTCTAGCACCACCTTCTGGAGTTGGTCAGCCAAGCAAGAGCATAATCACTGCATCCCCTACTTCCAAACCCAGCCAGCATCTGCAGAAGGATACCTTGGTCATTGGTTTCAGAGCCACCAAGTGATCCAAGAGAAAAAACAGGGATGCACTCCCCCTGGCATTCTCTTAGGGAACATTATCAGGACAGGGATGGCCAAAGTTGCTTAATGTAAGAGCCACATAGAATAAGCGCCAGATGTTTGAGAGCTGCAAGACATGAAAGTCAGATGTTTGAGAGTGGGAAGGCAGGCAGGCAGTCAAATAGATGTGGAGAGAGGGAGAGGTGGAAAGAAAGCAACTTTACATATATTCTCCAAGCTGTTGGCTGGCTTGGCTTGGAGAAGTGATTTAAAGAGAGAACTGCCTTCTCCAAGCCAGCTGATGAAATAGTGGGGGCTTGAGAGCCACACAATATGTGTGAAAGAGGCACAGTTTGGCCCATCCCTGAGTTAGGGCAACCAGTGCCATTCTCATCCCATTACATGTTTTCTGTACCTTTGTTATGTTTGCAGTTTTTAATTTTGTTAATAACTGATTACATGGAATTCTTAATAAAATTTAAGATGCTAGCAGGTAAAAGGAATATAGAACATACAGTGTCTGTGGAAGTAACACTGTATGGATCAACTGCATATGGGTGAATCCAGTTGTCTATCTGTAGGAGACATAGATGCCCGACTTTCAGGTTATCAGAATTTGTTGAACTTATCAGTCACTGGATTCATGAACCACACTCTTAAAGAATGCCTCCTGTTCTGTTCACCCCAGAATCTTCTGAGGATCAAATGGGTGAAGAGCAGGACTGGCTATCCCGCTAGGCAAACTAGGCGGTTGCCTAAAGCGCTGGGAGGGGGGGCAGCTAATTGGGCTCCTGTGCCCCAGGCAAGCACCTAGTTTGCCTGCCTGCCTCCCCCGCCGCTACTGCTGCCCGCCCCTCCATTCCCTTTGCCTCCCTCCGCCGTGGCTCTGTGCCCCCGCCGCCTTCCCCCCAGCCGTGCCTCCTCCTCCCTCCCTCCGGAGTTTGGACCCTTCAACACCCCCCCCCCCCCGTGCATTTTCAACACTGGAACTGGCTCTAGCGCCGCGTTCTGGCTCTTTAAAGCCCCTCCCTCCCTGGCCAAACACTCAAAACGCGGCTAAAACCGCACTCCTCTCTCCCATCCAGGAAGTGGGGAGGGGAGGAGTCAGTAGCAGCAGGGGTCATCCTTTCAACACGCTCTTCCTGAGAGCCGGTGAGCGCGCCCCACCCCCGTGGTGCGGTTTTAGCCGTGTTTCGAGTGTTCGGCTGGGGAGGGGGGATTTAAAGAGCCGAAACGCGGTGCTAGAGCCAGTTCCGGCGTTGAAAATGACATGGGACTTCCGGGATCCATCATCTTGGCTTCAGAGTTGTCTGCAGATGCTCTCCGCAGCAACTCTGAATCTGGTCGTTGGAGGGGTATCACCGAAGTGATACTCCCAAAGGGAAGGCTTGTAGAGTTTTCTCTTCGGCATGGGAATCGCACGGGGAGGAAGGGGCCAGCAGCAACTGCCCCCCCCCCGAGACTCGTCGTGCTTCCTGAAGCTCCGCAGCTATGAAAGCTGTTATATCAGCAGAAAAAGAAGAACTCCCGACTGCTTTATGCTTTCACTTTCTCCAGTACATCTTTAAAGCAACATTTCTCCACTTCTAAAGCGAACTCTACCTAACAAGTAGATGTTTTTTTTTTCTAACTCTACCCCCCCCCTGATGGGTCACTTAACATATCAATAGACTAGCTCAAGGCTTACTTCAAAAGGCCTCAGAACGTTATGAGCAGTCTTAACTATTCAAACTGGTTTGAATACAAATATTAAAATTGACCCGGACTTTACTTGGATATATATTACAAAGACCATCAAGAATTTGCAATACGATCTGAATACAAAAGGGATATACAGAAAGTTCTGTCTTCATTATCTGACTAGCTGAAAGAATGCCTCTTAACAACTTCCGTTGAAGCTGCTGTAGAATGAGGACTAACAAGAGCGAAGCGAATATACAATCTAATTTAAGAGACTGAGCTTTGAATGCACAATCTGAGTTTTAATATGGCATCATTTAATGAAATGGCACATGGAAAAGATATCAGTGCAAATCTTTAAAGGAAGATTTCATTTCATTTACGCAGCTTCTTAAAGATTATTTTATGCTTACAGCTAATGATTTGAGTGAAGAGGATCCAGCAGCTAATGAAAGGGCAAATCTACAGGGGCCCTGCACTAAAAAGAGTGAATTGGTGGCAGTGATAGCAGAGGGGGAAACTTATTATGCGAAACAAACAAAGGAAAACGAAAACGGTCTCCTCTGACGCATTTTCAAAACTTCACTGAATGTTGAGCGCTAATAAGATCAAATGGAGAAGGGGAAATGGCGATGAACTCTCTCTTCGGTGGTTGAGGTGGCGGGCCATGATGAGAAGAGAAAAACTGCACTTCAATCAGCGAATCTGATTTTGGAAGGCTATTCGTAAAAAGGATTTTGGATTTTTTTCTCTCTGCTTTGGTGAATGGCTGAACAAGGAATTCTGACTAAGAATTGTAAGGTGACACCAGAAGATAAACTATGGACAAATGGGCTGCCTCAGATACAATTTGGATGCAGAAACTAAAGGAACTTTAAAGTTTTTAACCCTTGGGAAGAAGGACTTTGGAATCCGGGTCTTTTTTTTGTTTTTGTTTTTCTCTTTTTTCCCCCGGTGAATAAGTAAACACTGACAGTTTGCCTATTTAGAGAGACTGTTTCTAATGATGTGAAAATAGGATCAATGGTGAAAAGCTAGATAGCATAACGGCTGCAGAATTCAAACAATTTGGTAATTTGGTAGACTTGCTTTTAATGTTTGCAGGAGAAATGGTTTAGATAGAGATAGATAAAGTAATTGGCTGTATTTGATGTACTTCATGTAATTTGCTATGAACAAAAAATATTTTCATGTTCTTTTCTTAATAGGGTTTTTGCTAAATCAATAACCTAATTTGTGCTTGTTATAGGTGTAAGTTAATTTAGTAAAATTTGATGATGAGGCAGTCTGGTAAGAAAAAAAATATTTTTTTCTTTTTGCTTTTGTTTCCCATTCCGAAAAAACCAGAGCTTGTCACTCTATACTGCAGATGTCAACTCAACGGTCTTTTCTTTTCTATGCAGCGTTGCAATGGATGGATTCGGCCAGCCCGTGGGTATCCCAAGCCGCCCCACCACCGCTTACGGATATCGACCGGACGACCCTTACTACTACAGCTTTGGAGCCCGATAGAGCAGGCTGCTGTATTAGATTATTCTCTTCCTCTATAATCTCAAACAAGAAAAGTTGCTGAACAAAGTCTTTCTCTCCCCCCCCCCCCACCCTTAGTAATGCATGAGAGCAGCCTTGACAAGTCTGTGCAGTCTGTTTCTGTTGGTCGGTGTTGCGCTGGAGAAGCCTTAGCTGTTCAGTAACACTTTTATCTTTTCTTTTGTACAGTGTTTGCCAAATATTAATTAGAAAGTTAACATTGTTATGTATATTAAGCAGCTATCTTAATTTCTATTTAAAAAAAGATGATATGGTCCCACCATGCTGGATGCCCATGACTTTTGAACTGAACTCCTTTGTTTATGAGCAATAATCGAATTGGGTAGCAAATATAACAGAGTTGTCTTTCCCCCTATGCGCTTGAATGAAACTTTTACATAGGGTTGCCAGCCTCTGGTGGAGGCGCCCCCCCCCAACAGCCCACGTTACCGGCCTCACGCAGGAAGTTATGTCATCACTCCAGTGACTTCCAAATGACACTCTGGTATTTGGGCAAAAACTCTGGTAGAAGCCGGTTATACCATAGAGTTTTTGCTCTAATACCAGGGTGTTGCCCAGAATCTGCTGGTGTGATGACTTCACTTCCTGTGTGACACTGGCAGTGTGGCCTGGGCCTTTTTCTCCTGGTAGCCCCCACTCCCCATTCCCAGCTGGTTGCCACGAGGGACCAGGTAACTCTACTTTTAAATCTAGTGCTGGGCTTCATCTTACTGTGCTGAATGGGGGCCCCCTTGTAACATATCCATTGGAAATGACAATATGCCGTATTTATGGCATTGCATTGTTGTAGCACAGAGACGCAAATACATTTGTGACTGTAACCGTGGGTGAAATCATTTCTTTCAGATGTGTAATGACATATTGGCGCAAATAACAATGGCAGCCGTAGGGATAGCAAGGGCCCTTAGTGCTGTCCTGCTCAGAAACAGAAAGTGGGAAGCAAAATGTGGATTTACTCTGAAGATGCACAGATTCTTCCAGTTGGTATCCTTTTAACAGTTACTATATAGAAATAATTGTGCTGCAGCGATTCAGACTCATAACACCTTGTCCTTTGTTATCCGGTAATCTCATAAGATTCACCCAGAGAGAGATCTCACAAGATTCATAATCTCATAAGATTCACGCAGAGAGAGGCATGCACAAAACTGACTGCGTTCTGAGCTGATCCTTGTTTCTCAACATCAAACCAGGCTGCAGTCCTCCCTGCATACTTACCTGGTAGTATTAATTTCTGTGAGACATGCATGGGGTTGTGCTGTAAACTAACTTTCTGAAAGGAATTGTTGGAGACCAAAACAGGCAGGAGTGGTTTTCACTTTTCCAACCCACAGATGTGAAATTCTCTCTACGGTTATCTCCCCGTGACTCGTTTCAGCAGCAAAGTTATCTTTGGCTCTCCCAAGTGGTTCCTTTAGTTTCAGTTGCCACCCATCTTTAACTCAATTAAATCTCATTATTTCACCTTTTGTACCTTGGATTGGTGTGACTCCATCCCTCTTAATAACCTCTTAGTAAGTTAATTAAGTCTTTAAGGTGCCACTGACCTTTTAAAACATTTTCTCGCTGCAGCAAACTTAACACCGCTACCAGGGGTGGAATTCTAGCAGGAGCTTCTTTGCATATTAGGCCACACACCCCTGATGTAGCCAATTCTCTTGGAGCTTACAGTAGGCCTTACAGAGCTTACAGAGGATTGACTGCAGCAGGGGTGTGTGGCCTGATATGCAAAGGAGCTCCTGCTAGAATTCCAGCCCTGCCGCTACCCAACCAGAAGGTTAACTGAAAGTTTCATTTCTGTGTCACCAGCTTTTTCTTCTCACAGGGCCTAGTTTTCAATCCCACCTGGTCTTTTTTCAGCTTTGCCACCCTTGGTATCTAATTAGCAGAGCAAAGTTATATTGATCCCGGTTCACATTCTACATACCACAGGGTACATTTTGACTCGGTCTGTCCTTGAGTTTCAAAAATGACTTGGCAGACCACATCCCAATGCCTTAAGTGTTACACGGAACAGGAATAACATTTGGCGATATGAAAACTTAGCTTGAAAACCCCAGACCTCCCACAGTGGTCCAATAATTCCTTTCCATGTTCATTTTGCCATCCAAAATACTCACAGGAAATGTCTCCCTTGAGACTTTTTATTGCACTGCGTGGAGAGCGATTTGTTTTAATGGCCTTAAGCCTGTCTGTTTATGGTGTTTTCTATTAAAACACTGGCCAAAGTGCCAAATTTATTTGATCTGGGGGAGTTTATGTATGCAGAGACCACCTGCATTGCCCATTCGGTTTGCACCCCTGTAGCGGTACACTGTTGAACTGTTCCTTACAGACTTCTCAAAGGGTGAGTTTATGATGGAACACAAATGCCACAGACGCAAACTAGCCTCCCCCCAATAGTTCTCTCAAAACTCGAAGATTGCTTTAAGAAGAAGAGATTGGATTAATACCCCACCATTCACTTGGAGTCTCAGAGCAGCTTCCAGTCTCCTTCCCTTCCACTCCTCACAACAGACACCCTGTGAGGGTAGATGGGGCTGAGAGAGCTCTGAGACAACTGCTCTTCTCTCTGAGCTAGTGATGTATATTCAGTGAAACGGTTTGTGCTTTCTCGTGGCCTCTCAGCATTCACGCCAATGGACTCCAGGCTTGTGCAGAGCCTCGATTTGGAACATAGAGCTTGACTTAAGAGGGGCACAAAGTTGTTCTCCTCTTTTGAGCCATCACACATACTTAAGGGGGAGGAGTCACAGCTAGGGTTGCCCGCTCCCAGTTGGGAATTTTCTGGAGATTTTAGGGGTAAGATATGAGGAGGGAGGGGTTGGGGAGGAAAGCAACCTCAGCAGGATATAATACCACAAAGTCCAGACTCCAAAGCAGCCATTTTCTTCTTCTTCGTCGTTTTTGGAGAGTTCTAAAGAATGTTTTCCCTTCATCTGAGCCCACCATGTATGGCTGCATGTATACAGAACTACTCATCCACATGTGTTCAGATGCAGCATTGAGCAGCAGTCTTTGAACTCATTACCTCGGGAGGCCTGTATGCCTGTCCCTTTGCCCACTGTCTACTGGAAGGGCTGATGGGAAAAGGCTTTTAGTATGCCTAGAGGTGTGAAGGCCTGGGAAAAAACTGGGAAGAGAATGGAGTCCCCCCCCCCCTTCCATTTTTTTATAGTAAAACTGGAAAATTGAGAGGGGCACACAAAAAAACCCTCTGGATTTTTTTATTTTAGAATGAGTAAAATGCTTATTTAGGCAAGGCTTTTCACACTCAAAATGTATATCATGAAAAAGTCTGAGGAATGTTTCAGTCTTTCCAATGGAAAAAATAAGAAATTTGGGGAAGCACTGGAAAAAAAAACAACCTCTTATGGAATGTTCTCTTTTTAAGTGAGAAAACCCTGGTCTTAAAAAGCATTTCACTCATACCAAATGTACAGCATGAAAAAGTCTGAGAACTTTCTCAATTTTAACAATGGAAAAGTTGGGTCATTTGGAGGAGTACTCAAAACTCTTAATACTGTAGATACATAAAACATTTTTGCTTAAATGTAAATAATTTCAGCAGCAACTAATATTCTGTAATGTATTCAGTGACAACACATTATTAAAGAGCTCTGAAGTGTTAACAAGCTTAGCTTAATATCTAAACATGCTGACAGTGTTTCAATTCTATGAGAGAGTTTCTGTCCAAATAATACACTTTGTGTACTAAAGAATTTGTTTTCTACCTTCAACTTCCTATTTTTTCCTACCTCTGAAGGCAAAAAGTAAAGATACACAGGGTATCTTTTCTTGCAATTTTTCTCACAGAAAATGAAGAAAGAGATTGGATTTATATCCCACCCTTCACTTGGAGTCTCAGAGTGGCTTACAATTTCCTTTCCCTTCTCCTCCTCACAGTACACATCCTGTGAGGTAGGTGGGGCTGAGAGAACAGCTTTCACAGAGTTCTGAGTGACCCAAGGTCACCCAGCTGGCTGCATGTGAAGGAGTGGGGAATCAAACCCAGGTCTCCTGGATAAGAGTCTGCAAACTTAACCACTACATCAAACTGGCTTTTGATAATGAAGATATTTGTACTTTTAAAATTCCATAAATACACCAAATAGTACAATTTTATACGCAGACTAAGTTATACATTATGTGTGTTATATCATTAAATCACCAAAATAAGTTTAGGTTTGATAGAAAAATAAGTATTGCATATATATTTCCCCCCCAAAATTCCGTTTTTTTCTGAGGGGAAAAGGCAAAAACCCCCCCACACTTGCTTTGCCTCCTGTGGTTTCTAAATTTCAGGAAATTTTACATTTCTAACAATGCTCTTGATGTCAAGATGTACCATAAGCCACAACACAAAGCACAGAAAACTAAAGTAGGAATCAGTGGAGGGGCACTGCATGGCCTGAAGGCCTCTTGTCTTACCTGGACCAATTGAAGCCCAAGTAGGACCAGGAAAACGGCACAAAGGGGAACAATTTTTAAAAGAGCCCAATGTGCCCAGCACAATTATGTCATCTGGAAGTGATGTCATCGTGCAGGGGGTGCTCTAGCATTTGAGTAAAAAACCTCTATGGTGCCATAGAGTTTTTAAACCAAATGCTAGAGCGTCTCCCATGCAACATGCCTGGTTCACACCATATACTCTTTGCGCGTGAGAGAGACATCCCCCACTGGGACCCAGGTAAGACCTGGCAACTCTAGATGTGTTGCTGGCAACTAAGATCCAATTAATTCATGCCATGGTATTCTCTATTACTATGTGTGCGTGTGAAAGCTGGACAATGGAGAAAGCTGAGAGGAAGAAAGTTGATTCCTTTGAAATGTGTTGGAGAGTTTTACAGATACATTGAACTGCCAAAAGGACAAGTAAGTGGACTCCAGACGCACGAGCTCTCCCTAGAAGCTCAAATGACTAAACTGATGCTATCATACTTGGGTCACATTGTGAGAAGACAAGAGTCACTGCAAAAGACCATAATGGTAGGAAAAGTTGGCAGGAAATGGTAGGAAAAGGCAGCAGGAGAGCACAACCCAATATGGGATGGATTGATTCAATAAAGGAAGTCCGTTAATGACTGGAAGTTTTGAAACGTTAATACATAGGGTTGCCATAAGTCAGAAACATGACAGCACTTATCACGCATGCACACAAAATCTTATTACTGTTACAGCACCTTCAAGATTAAAAAGATTTTAGTCCCGCATAAACTTTAATGGACTAGACCCCCCCCTCCCCCTTTCTTGAATGTCGGGTGTGGGTCCTCACTAGGCAGACCTCTCAGGAGCCAAGAAAATCACAAGAGTAATGAGAAATCAAATGCAAGAGCCTCAAGGTGAAATGGTTATGCTAAATTCACATCTAATATCATTCACTAGTAAACATCCCTAAGGGGTGAGGTGGGGAGTTACAGGTTTTAATATTATAGTGAGACTGAAAACACTTGAATTCTGGCTCAACCTAGAGGGGGGAGGTAGTGTGAAGCCTCTTAATAAATCCCACTCCAGGAATTTTACTCTGGAGACTCCTTCTGAGGTTCTTTTGCTAAAGAATGATTAGTTTGAGGTTTTACATGCAATCTCTAAAAAGGTCGAAGACCAATGCAGCAGCCACCCTCCAGCATCAAAACATGTAAAAAAAAACCTACAAGGAAGTCACTGCCAGCTAAAGTTGCCAGATCCAGGTTGGAAAACTCCATGAGATTTGGAGGTGGAGCCTGGAGAAGACAGGAAAGTAGGGATGCCAGTCTCCAGGTGGCACCTGGGGATTCCCAGGAATAACAGCTCCTCTCCAGGCTACAGAGATGGGTTCCCCTGGAGAAAATGGATGCTTTGGAGAGTGGACTGTATGACGCTATACCCCACTGAGGTGCCTGGCTTCCCCAGGCTCCATTCCCAGATCTCCAGGAGTTTCCCAACCTGGATCTGGCAACCCTACTGCCCCCATTCCCCTCCAGTAGCCGTGGCGGGGGTCCTGCCATAGAGCGAACCGCCCAAAGCGACCATTTCCTCCAGGGGAACTGATCTCTGTCGCCTGGAGATGAGCTGTAATGGGGGGGGGGGGTCCCGCCTGGAGACCGCCAACCCTATTTGCCAGGTTCCGATGCCCTCACCCAAAATGGCGCCAGCAGCGCCCATCGTAGGGAGAAGCGGAAGCGCGTGTTCGGGTTCAGGAAAGACTCTATGGCGAGTAGAAGCCGGAAGCTGGCCTCGTCGCCCCCCCGCCGCTTGTTGTGGAAGCGGCGAACGGAGGGCAGCCGGGCGCCCTCTTCGCATCCCCCTAAGCGGGGCAGCAGGTGAGCAAAGCGGCGGGGTCGCTCGCCGGGACGACGCGGGTCCTTTCCCCTCGTCCTGCAGTGCGCGGCTCTTCCCCTCAGACCGACCGTGAGGGATGAATGACCGCTGCCCTCCCCCCGCCCCGCGGCTCCCTCAGTCCTGAAGGCCCCAGAAGGCAGGCCCAGGGGACACGAGGGGTTAAAGCAGAAGTCACTCGGCCCTTGTTGGGGACATGTAAATGAGCATGCAAATCATAGTCTCGTGGAGGGCGTGGCTATGCAAATTTCAGCGGGGTCTTCCGAAGCCAGAGCTGCACAGTCTTGGGACACCCGCAGGACGGGGGAAGGGAGGGAGCAGTCTTTTTAAATGCCTGCAGTGGAGTGGAGGGGTTAATGGGAGTGAGACTCGTAGCTTGGAGTCCCAGGTTCGAATTCCCAATCCTGCCGTGGAGGCTCGCAGGGTGACCTTGGGGTAGTTGCTTTCTCAGCCTGACCTACCTGTCAAGGTTGTTGTCCCCCCCCCCCCCCCTTTGTAGATGTTAAGGCAATACTTTGAAATCAGTCAAGAAACTATGTATCCAAACTGAATATGCAGGATGGAATTCTGGTACTACTTATACATCTAAAATGAGTACTATTACAAAAAGAATAATGGCATTTTTATAGGAAATTTTCCATATAGCTATCTGTCTGTCTATCTATATAAGATACATCTCCCTTTTTTGAATATTCGAAATTCTTATCATTCCAAATCTATACCCTGTCAGGGTTATTGTGAGGGTGAATGGGCAGAGAATTGTGTGAGCTGCTTCGGATATCCCTCTTTGGATAAAAAGCAGGGCATGAATGAAGTAAGTAAATATGTTTGCGCACAAAGACTCACTCAAATGTGTGTTAGGTATGTACCTTACACATTCTACTGTTCCTTGCCCCTACAAGGCTGTTTAAACCTGCCTGTTGCTTTGAAAAAACAAAGAATTCTAGAAATGTTACTCATTTGGTTTTTATGGCCTTCTACCTTCTGTGTTATATATTTACCTTACACATTCTGTTTCTCTCCCCTACAAGGCTGTATTAAACCTGCCTTTTTCTTTGAGGGGGGGGGGAGATGTTGTCCAAGAATTCAGAAAGTGTTAACACTTTTGGTTGCTGTGACCCTCCACCTTCATTGATTTTTGTTTATTTTTGCAGTTTATTGCTTTTATAAGCATTGTGGTTGTTTGGCAGCTACTGTACTGTTTTATATTTGGAGTTTATAAGTTCTATGAAGCTGTTAGTTAAGAATTGCTTTAACGTGGTGCTGCCTTGGGCAGTTTACTTGGAAAGTTAGTATATGCATTGGCTTCATATCAAGTCAGAATCCTGGCATATCACTGTTTACTCTTGCATAACTGGGAAGAGGCTTTTTGCATCATCCACTTCCAGATCTTTTCAACTGGAGGTTGAAGCTGGGATCTTCTGCCCTGCAGAGCAGGTTCTCTGCCACTGAGCCATGCTTGCAGAATCTGCCTAGTTCAGGATGACTTCTGAAGGAGATTAAGACCCTTGAGACTCCCTGACATTGTTGCCTTTTGTTCTGTTTTCATATTTATTGCTGGCTTTGGCAATACTTTGTAGACTTTCTAGGAGTCCACTTAAGACATGGTTTGCCTTCTTTTGCAGAAGCGAAGCTGATAGGACATTAGATTCTGGATAGGTAAACAAAAGTACTTCCTTGTTCAAAGCATGATTGAATTTGTAGAATTCAGAGTCATCGGTTGTAGCAGTGGCTACTAGCTTACCCGGCTTTTAAAATGGAATTACAGAAATGTATGGAAGGACTGATCCATCAGTGGCTGTTAGCCATGAAGACTAAATGCAGCCTCCGTGTTCACTCTGTGGGTGGAGGGAACAATGGGGAGGGTTTTGACTTGTTGCTGTGTGCTTGTAGGCTTTCTGGGAACACATAGTTGGCCAGTGTGAAAAAGGATGCTGGACTGAAGGTACCAGTGATCTGATTCAACATGGCTTCTGTTATGTTTTTAATAACAATGCACCCACTGATGGGGTATTGAATAAGCCAGAATGCCATGAAATGTAAGAGGTGGCAGAAGATTGGTGGCATTTCTGCAGCTGCTTAGATTCCTGGCCAGTGTTTGTGTTCTGATCTGTAATGATAGGGTGGCCCTTCCTACAGCTTTATTTTATTTTTAAAAACTAGGGTGTCACAGGAAGTGTTTAGCCTTTAAGGCAGGGGTGTCGAACATCCAGTTCAGGGGCTGAACTAGGCCCCCAGAGTACTATCAGGCCCCCAAGCTATTAGCTGTCATCTGCTTCCTTCTCCCTCTCTCTTGCTTCCTTCTGCTTCACAGCTTGCTTTGCCAGACTTGCTCAATTGCACAGGAGCTGCAGAGCAAAACCTCTATTTTCTCCATTGGCTGAGGCTCCTCCCTTGGGGAGGAAGGGGGGGAGAATAGCTTGCTCTTTCAATAGCATAGCAGAGTTACTGAGCCAAGCATCTCTTCCTTTGTTGGCTGAGACTCCCCCCCACCCCCAGTCTCCTGGGGAAAGAAGGAAAGAGCCAGAGCTTCCTTTGCCTAGTTCCCTGGATTCCATGGGAGAAATACACAGAAAACATCCTTAAGACCAATGAGTGCTAACATTTTAAGCATGCTTTAAGTGTGTGTGTGTGTGTGTGTGTGTGTGTTCTTTATACAATTTATATCTCTGCTGCCTAATCTTAAATAGGTACACACATGACTTGGCACAACATGGCCCAGCCCAACCCGACATGGCCCAGCCCAACAAGGTCTCATTTATGTCAGTTCTGGCCCTCACAACAAATGAGTTCGACACCCTTGCTTTAAGGTGCTGCAGGGCTCTTGGTTGGTTTGTGTGTGTAAGTGGTAACTTGTGACTTCCCTTTAAGAAGCTGGACCAGGCAGGCAGAACTGTCATGTGGGGGAGTCTTGCTAGTTGTGGGGGCATCTCTTTGAAAGACATCCTTGCAGTGTGTCCAAGTGGTATCTTTCAGAAAGAGCAGATTAAAAGTGTGTGGATTTCTGCATCCTAAATTCTGCTAAGTAGAGAGGGGAAAAGATTTATGCTTGAGTATCGTGCAGTTCAGTCATACCAAAACCTCATTGCCTTTGTATCTGTATGAGGTTTTCTTTGGACAAAAGGGATTTGTTGGCATCTTGAATTCTCAGTTCTTCGTGTATTGTAGAGGTTAGTAGCTTTAATGACTACAGTGGTGAGAGCTAAAAATTCAGCCACTTTCTAAATATAAAGTACTGCCGGTAGATAGATATCAGGGCCTTATCCAGAACAGTTTCCTATTTTTGTCAGGACTTTCAGATGGATTCAGAGAAAAGGAACAGCAGTGTGTTAAATGCCTGAAGCACACCAGAGTTGTGTTGACGGCAAGAGACTGTCAAACAGGGGTCTTGAACACAGAACAAGAGCTGCTTCTGTTATCTTCTGAGCCAAGAAGAAAGGATGGACTTGAGCAGCCTATAGGGATAGGTGGAAATTTCAGCATCAGGCTCAAGAGACAAATCCCCAAGGGGGATTATGCAGGTTTGTTGAAAGGCAAATAAACATCAGTGAGCTCCTTAACCATTGTATAGCCTGCAGAATAGTTTGGTGAAAGATTTTCATGCTGACCCAGTTTTGGGGGGCTTTTTCACCTTTTCACAGTAGTTTTTGTAAGTGTTAACAGTTTGTTTCAGACTTACACTGCGGAACCCAAGCTACACGTGTCCCCTTACCTGTTCACAGCCAGTGTTTCATCTGAACAGTGGGCTGCCACATCTCAGCCCATGCTACAAGTACAACTAGCTTCTTGCTTCCTGAAGCTCTGAAAAAGCAGAACCTGCCCTGTGTACTTGTAGCGCGTTCAGGATAGCATTTTAACTATTAACTGATAGCAACAGTGCGGAACTACCTTCGATACCCACAACTCTTAAACTATGCAATCTGTTTTGAACTTTGGAAGGTGTATGCGCAGGAAGCTAACTGGAATTTGAACTTTTCTGCCCCAAGTATCTTAATCTCACATTTGTCAATATAAGACTCCAATTGATGTATATATTATTGTGTTCTCTTCCGTGCCCGTAGTGAGGATTCTGTAAGGAATTCTAGGTGAATAAGAACATAAGACCATAAGAGAAGCCATGTCGGATCAAGCCAATGGCCCATCCAGTCCAACACTAAGTGGCCAAAAAACAACAACCAGGTGCCATCAGGAGATTGATCAGTGGGACCAGGAATTAATACCTGTTGAATTAATTCACAGCAGCCTAACTTGGCATGTTCTGGCCCTTAGCAAGAGAACATGCTGTTTCTTTATGTTTGCAGGCTTTTTCTGTGGCCACCTAGATGTTGTGGAATGGCTTCCTAGGGGAAATTAGAAGGTCCGTGTCTATCTTGCTGTTCTGGAGTGGTTGTAAAACAGTGTTTTAGAAGAGGCTTTGGTTCCTCAAGATGAGTGTTTTTGTAGGTTGGGTCTTGGAAGGACAATGATCTCTGTTAGGCATTGTTATTTTGTATTGATTGTTTTAAAAAGATTGCTAACAACAATAGAAACCAGCATAACATATTACGTTGTGCTGCTTTTTATTCCCGATTACAGTCTTGTGTTCCCAGTCATCTGGGAGAAAGGTAGCCTTACACACACATTAAAAAATATTTTAAACAATTCCTCTTGAAAGCTCCTTTTGACACTAGAAGAAGAAAAAAGAAGCCCCTGCAAAACGGCTTGAGCGTACAAGGTAATGGGCTCGGAGAACAGCGCTTTAAAGCGTGATGCACTGGAAGAGCCGCCGTTCACGCTGCCCTCCGGAGTCAACATTTACCCAGCAGTGCTTCAGCGTGGCAAACTCGCCTCTGTCTTTGTGTACAAGAGCGAGAACGAAGACAACGTTAACAAAGCTGCCAAGGTATTGTGTCTCCTTACTGTTGTAATATTGCCCTTTGAAATTGTGTCGTTTTATTTCATTTTAATTTGTCAAGTTGCAACTGGTTTATGGTGACCCCATAGGGTTTTCAAGGCAAGAGATCTTCAGAGGTGGTTTGCCGTTGCCTGCCTCCACGTTGCAATCCTGGACTTCCTTGGTGGTCTCCCATCAAGTATTTACCAGAGCTGCTCCTACTTAGCTTCTAAGTTACGATGAAACCAGGCTAGCCTGGGCTATCCAAGTCAGGGCAGAATCATAGATCCTTGGTAATACCTACAAAATGGCTGGCAGTGACTCAAGCCACCGCTTTCCTCCCTAGCAGAGTCCCCCCCCTCCCTTTGGTAATGAGATCCAAAAGAAAACCCAGGGAAATCCAGGCAATGCCACGATACTATCAGCACCAGTACCAGCCCATTCTTCTTGCACATCAGTTCCAAACATGAGCTCTGCTCGGAAAGTGCTATCTCCCGGAAATGTCTTGTTGAGCGGACAGCATGGAACAAGTAAATGGAAGAATGCCAGGTCATGAAGCCAGTTCACATTGCCCAAATCTGGTTGTTAGCAGTAATTGCTTCCAGAATCTTTCACTGTAAATATTCTTGAGAAAGGAGCTCAAAGATAAACTTATCCCATCTCATTTAGTTTTTTATCCATGGCTTTTAAACAACTGAATACTCTTTTATGGGGGAAAAATGTTTGATTAGAGCAGATTTACTCATACACTACCAGCTTTGGTATATTAACATGAAACACATAATTGAGTGAAGGAAATTTCTGCATGTTCTTGTGTGAATGCAAAGGAGTCCGGGAAAACAACGGAAATGAAATTGTGGACTGTTGGACAAACCAGGCAGAAGCTTATGAAAATCTGCAGGAACTTAATGTGGCAAAGTTACCATATTTTCAGTAACTTGCAAATTCTCTTCTCTGAGTCTTCGGTCATATTATGGCTATAAGTGGTGGGTGCCAGACCTGGGAAACAGGATATTTGCAATTGAAGAGATGAAATGTTTCATGGAGATGGTTGAGAGCTGGTTTCCCTTGCACTAGAGATTTGGGGAATTTTAAAGCATGGTCTGCCTTTGGCCTTACTTTCTGTCTGTCCATCTGTGATAGAAATTGAGACGACCGATTATTAGAATTTTCTTGTTCTGTTTATGGGTTGTTTGAGGCATGAGACTAAAACATGGTTTGGGTATGTTGCTGGGTAGCCTGGCTGGGGTGGGGGGAGATTTGATCTTTTGTTTTATTTTTATTTTTTACCATTTTTCTTTCCTGCCTTCTCCCAAAGTGGCTACGGATAGGTTGCACAACCAGTCAAAACCCATAATAAAAACATAATCAAAAGATACAGTGAAAAACAGCAACTTAACATAGATTCCTGCTGCCAGAGTTGCAGTGGTGGAAGCTCAGACATTTGCAAAAATTTCTGTGTATTTCTATAAAAAAATCAGTAGATTGGGTGCTCTCCTAACCTCAACTGGCGAGTTATTCCTCCGCAATGGAGGCCACCACTGAAAATGATCTGGAATGAACAATATTTCTTTTCACCTCTGTGCAAGACAGGATCTTTAGTGGATCTCGTTCAGCCAAGTGGTGCTGCCACAGGAGGGCTAGAATTAATTTCATGCAAGGTGCTCAGATGAAGGAACACTCAAGTTGTGTAGCAACCAGCTCATGTCGACAAGGTTCACCAAAACCCTAGCTTTTTCCACTGCTGGATGTGTCTGATAAGTCAAAAGATACCACATAACGAGCGTTGTTGTTTTCCCCATCTCACCTCTTTTAAGCACCTGAAAACTTTGCGCCACCCTTGCCTCCTGCGCTTCCTCTCTTGCACTGTGGAAATCGATGGGATCCACTTGGTCACAGAGCGTGTGCAGCCCGTGGAGAAGGTCCTGGAGAACCTCTCTTCTTCGGAGATATGTGCTGGAATCTATGACATTTTGCAAGCTCTTGTCTTCCTCCATGATAGAGTGAGTACCTGTCTGCCATACCCAGGAACAGAAGTAAAGCTTTAGTAAGATTTGTGCCGATGGGAATGGAGGATTCAGGGAAGGAGGCTGCATTTTGTCATTGCATTTCTTTGGTTCTAAGATGCTGCATAGTAAAACTGAATCTCAGATGTTGCCTTTTTTCTCTTCTCTTCTCTGCCTGCCTCTTTATGTGAACCAGTCCCATAAGAAGTGAAAATAATGTAACTTGAGCTGTTGACAAAGTAAGCTACCGGCCTGCTCTCAGACGGCGAAGGAGGGCTGGGAGCAGATTCAGCCTTCAGAGGCCTCATTCAGTCTTCCACAATCTTGCTCTTGCTCAGGGGTAGAATTCTATCAGGAGCTCCTTTGCCTATTAGGCCACACACCCCTGATGTAGCCAATCCTCCAAGAGCTTACAAAAAAGAGCCTTGTAAGCTTTTGGAGGATTGGCTACAGCAGGGGTGTGTGGCCTAATATGCAAAGGAGCGCCTGATAGAATTTCACCCCTGTTCTTGCTGCTCGTGAAGTGGTGTTGTTTGGCTTGTGGCAGCTTTGTGGAGGAGAACCACTTGGGCAGGCTTGTTGCAACCGGTTCTAAAAGTAAGACCCACTGGCTGCCAAAAGATCTGTTTTTCGGGCGTGCGGAGGAAGGTTTTTTTGGCAAATAAATTGTGTACAAATTTTGTGTACACTTCTGCAATTACATTTGCAATCCTTATTCTGCAGTTAACATTTTTAGGATTTAAAGAACTTTGAACTTTAGGCTGGGGTGGGGTGTTTAAATATTTCAGCAGGGGAAGGTTTGAATAAGTGAGGCTGGGTTATATTCATAGGGGACCTTAAGGAGCAGCGGAACTGGAGAACGTAGCCTTGTATGGCGGAATTAGTGAATTTGTGAAATCCTGAATGTGGGATTTCTTTAATAAAAGTCGATCCTGTTTTAAGGATGCTGCTGAGGAATTGTCACAGTGATCTTAAATGCCACCACAAAATGAGATGGTTGAAGGAAGAAGCACAGTAGGGATGGCCATCAGAATATATGAACTTGATACTTTTTGACCAATTGGAGATTTGGGTTTCACAGTATTTTTCCTAAGATCTTTAAAATAGCTCCAGCTCTGTGGTTTGGTAGATTGGGGGTGGGGGGTCTCAAGCAGAAATGAAGGGAGCAAAGTACAATTCTGCTTTCTTTGCCAAGTTATACCTTAGGAATAAACAGTGCTAATTAAACATGGTGTGACATAAAGTTCCTCTCATCGCAAAAGTTCTCTGGAGGGATATAAAATTCCTCTGTGGCTTTGGCAGCCCTCTTCTAGAGTCTCACGATGCCTAATTAGTACTAACAAGTCTTGTTCCCGCATCTATTCCCAGCCTCATTGTGCATGTGTGTGTTCTCTCTTTTTCCGTTTTTAAACTATGTTTTAGGGAAACCTAACACACAACAATGTCTGCCTGTCATCTGTGTTCGTGAGCGAAGATGGGCACTGGAAACTAGGCGGCATGGAAACGGTCTGCAACCAGAATGAAGCTATGGCAGAGGTAAAAAAGCTCCATCGCCTGGCGGTGTTTGCTGGGTGGTCTTCTGTGTCCCGTCCAACCTCAGCTGAGGAGTTTGGCATTCATTATGTTGAAGAGTGTGTGGGCTGAATATCCAGCTGCAGTGTCACCTTACAGATTCTGCAAATAATTAAATTTGACTAGATCGGAAGCCGGATTGTCCATAGTCAAGAAGACAGCTGTTTTTTATAGGCAACAGAGGGCAACCACTAGAAAATGCAATGGAGAGTTAAGAACTCTGGCATCACATTTTGTGATGGTATATATGGTATATGCCTTTTGCTGAAGTTGTTACTCTGAGGAGAGTTGAAAGAGCATGACTATCAGTGGACCTGGAATGCAAAACAAGTCACATTGGGAATTGCTCTTGGGGGATATGAACAGGCTTGGCGTTTGAATCCTGCCACCCAGTGGAAAGCCAGGCATGCCAAGTGAAGGCTGGCTAGAAGGTGCAGTTCCCAAAGATATTAGGCTTGAAATTACCAGTGTACCACTTACAAGGAGGAGGAAGAAGAAGAAATTGGATTTATATCCTGCCCTATACTTAAAGAGCCCCGTGGCACAGAGTGGTAAAGCTGCAGTACTGCAGTCTGAACTCTCTGCTCACAACCTGAGTTCGATCCTGGTGGAAGCTGGTTTCAAGTAGCCAGCTCAGGTTGACTCAGCCTTCTATCCTTCCGAGGTCAGTAAAATAAGTACCCAGCTTGCTGGGGGGAAAGTGTAGATGGCTGGGGAAGCCAATGGCAAACCACCCTGTAAAAAGTCTGCCGTGAAAACGTTGTGATGCAGCATCACTCCAGAGTCAGAAACAACTGGTGCTTTCACAGGGGACTACCTTTACTTTTTCAGGAGCTCTTCTCTGTGGGTTGTTCCGGAACATCTGGTATTCAGAGATATACTGCCTCAGAGCCTGGACAGCCATTAATAGACTTTTCCTTTGTGAATCCAGTAACTTCCTTTTCAAGCCATCTAAATGAGTAGCCATTCCCTGTAAAAAGTCTGCCGTGAAAATGTTGTGAAAGCAACATCACCCCAGAGTCGGAAACTCTGGTACTTGCACAAAGGTTGCCTTTACCTTTTTTATACTCTGAATCTCAGAGTCTCAGAGCAGTCACAATCTCCTCTACCTCCCCCCCACACACACACACAACAGACACACTGTGAGGTAGGTGGGGCTGAGAGAGCTTTTACAGCAGCTGCCCTTTCAAGGACAACTCCTACAAAAGCTATGGCTGACCCAAGGCCATTTCAGCAGCTGCAAGTGGAGGAGTGGGGAATCAAACCCGGTTCTCCCAGATAAGAGTCCACTACACCAAACCGGCTGGCTGGAACAGTCACTCATTCATTCCTGAGATACACGGTGGAAAGTTCCATCAAGTGAAAGCCAACTTAGAGTGATCCCTGATGAGGTTTTCAAGGCAAAAAGACGTTCAGGGTGGTTTGCCGTAGCCTGCCTCTGTGTAGCGACCCTGGACTTCCTTGGTGGTCTCCCATCCAAGTACTAATTGGGGTTGACCCTGCTTAATTTCTGAGATCTAACAAGTCTGGGCCATTCAGGTCAGGGCCCAGGGATATACTGCCAAGTTTAATGTTTGTGGGGAGGAAGGCATGGGAATAGGTAGGCTGTGAACTGCTTTGGGCTATGACAGTAGTTTAAGGGGAACAGTTTCTAAGATATGTTGGCAAACCACGTAGAAGCATGAGATTAAGAGAGAGTTTTTGCCATGCTACCTTTTAAACTGTTTCCTGGAGCTCATAGTCCTGATTGCTGAAGCATCACTAGCAGAGAGTGTATCCTGGTAAGAAGAGGAAGGGAGTGTCTTAAGAAAACACTGATAACCTTTTTGCTCCAGCTGCATCCGGCTTTATGTATTGTGCTTTCCGCCCTTGTATTGCAGGAAGTGTCAGGCTCTGTAACTCTATCGTATTATAAATGTAGAATACTAACCATATGGACTCTTTGTACTAACCCCAGCACTAACCAATGTGCATACCAAAAGGGGGCAGCGATTGATGTATAAACTTGTTTATGTTGCCAAAGAACAAAAGAATGCGGCCGTTGGTAGATAACACGGCCGCCAGTCTTCTTCCCAGGGCAAGATGATAAGCTGGAGCCCTCGTGTGAAAGTTTGCACCTTCACTCCCTTCATGTTATGGGAATGGGGACTTTGTTTAGAGAATCCTTTGATGTAGATTCCTTAAGAATAGTAACCGCCTGATTCCAGGCATTAGTCTCAACTTCTGTATCCAGGTATGAGTTTCCAATAAAGTATACATCGTTTCAATGAATACTGCCTTGAGATTCCATCGCCTGACAGGAGGCTGAGATGGGCGGTGCTGCTGAGCAGGGTGTGATTTCTTCATTCAGGTGTCATGAATGGAGAATCCCAGTTTAGCGCCCACTGGCAAAGCACAGTTGTGTATGGCTTTGGACATTGCTCTGTGCTAGAGCTTCCTTAAGCCTTGTTTATGGGGACATCTGAAAGCAGTTGTTATTTGTGCGTTTGAACGAAGTGGGAAACTATGGCTTGTGCTAAATCATTAACCGCTCATCAGCCCCAAGGAAGGAGGGAGCATGTGAGCATAGGGAAGATTCCTGGCTAGGATTTTTATACGTGGAACAGGGACCGATTTCCCACTAGCCTTACGCCACTCTCATGCTCCTCTTCTCTGCAGGGGTTCCGCCGGATTTCACACTATCTGCCCCGGGGCTGCAACTAGCTTTGCCTTTTTTGCAGGGCAAACAGAAACTGGATTTTAGAGGTTTCTGTTTGCTGTGCAAAAAAGGTGAAGCTAGAGGAGCGTGAGAGTGGCTTAAGGAAAGTGGGATATCGGTCAGGATTTCCTTTCTCACCTTTACTATTACAGCCCAAAATTCCCTCCATAATTCTTTTGGAGAGCAAGCCCGCCAGCCCCCCCTGGAACAGCTTAAGGGAAAGGCAAAAATAGCCCAATCGGTGGAAATGTTTCACTGGATCTAGCCCATAGCTTGGTATTATGTGTGAAGCAAAGCTCTGTGTTGAAGGCTGAAAGGTCTTACGACTGAAAGAGAGAGAGAACCACAAGGGTAACTTGTTTCCTACCACTACTGACCTTTCTGTTGCAGAGTTCTGCAAATGATTGCCTGAAGAATTCTCTTCTGGCCTTTGGACTGTAGATTGCTAAGGAATAGCTAGTGCTTTACTTCAGAAGAGAGAGAAAGTGAGGGAAGGTCCCGTTTTTGGTTCTTTGGATGAGTTTTCAGGTGTAGGGTGACGGGAAGAGCAAAGATGAACATTAGAAAGCTTTCACTGCATCTCACATAGTGTTGTTGGTTGCTTAACACACCGACCTTTTCTTTGGCCAAAATCTGTCTCCTTCCTTCTTTATCTGTAGTTTCTGCATAGCATCGAGTCAGTACGAGAGAAGACGGGCGTCCCACCTGAAGAAATGGTAGGTTTTATTGGATGCTGATGTGGGAGAAGTTGACTTGAGATAGGCCCGACACATTCAAAAAACGTTTCCCGTTTCCTTACATTCAAAAATATTTTCCATTTACATGTGCTTAACTTGAAGTGGATGAGCGTACCAGAAACATTGTCTTAATATGGCTGTGCAGTTGAGA
Organism: Heteronotia binoei; assembly: GCF_032191835.1. Taxonomy (NCBI): domain Eukaryota; kingdom Metazoa; phylum Chordata; class Lepidosauria; order Squamata; family Gekkonidae; genus Heteronotia; species Heteronotia binoei. The sequence continues at coordinate 180,179,353 of NC_083224.1, read as the reverse complement.
AGATGCACTGGTGAAGCTGCCATGCCGTTGATGGGTTTAAGCTGCCAGTAAGAAACCCAGAGATAATTTACTGAGAGTTATACCCTCAACATTGCTATATCTGGATTTACTGTGAACTAACATCTATACTTTGAGTTCCCTGCGGTTGATCCAAGTCCTCAAGGTGCTTTATAGTTACTACTGTTAAAACAAGATAATCTGAATTGTATTTTTTTTAAGTGTCAAAATTCCAGTGGCTGCAACGATAGCCAAAGCAGACCGTTAGCACTCACTGTTAAAAGCCTGTGCAGGTTGATCTGTTTGTACCTGGCATCTTAAAGGTCATGAGTGCAGGCATCAGACAAATGAGTGGAGGATGCTGCTGTAGGAACATTTCTATCTCTGGTAGCCACAAACCTAATCTTGGAATGGTCCATGTGTGGGTCTGTTGGGACCACAAATGAAGACAGGTTTCTGTGGGAGCTGGTGGCCCCTCAAATCTCTGGTTCCTGGGCAGTTTAGAACTTTATAGGTCACAAGCAGCACTTTGAATTGAGCATGGAAATAAAGAGGGAAGAAGATATTGGATTTATACCCCGCCCTCCACTTAGAATCACAGAGCGGCTCCCAATTTCCTATATCTTCTCCCCCAACAACAGACACCCTGTGAGGTGAGTGGGGCTGAGAGGGCTCTCCCAGAAGCTGGCCTATTCAAGGACAACTCCTGAAATAGCTATGGCTGGCCCAAGGCCATTCCAGCAGGTGCAAGTGGAGAAGTGGAGAATCAAACCCGGTTCTCCCAGATAAGAGTCCGCACACTTCACCACTACACTAAACTGGTTCTGGGGATGAACAGTGGAAATAAAGAGGGAATGAACAAAGTTTTTGAAACTGGAGAGATATTCGTGCTCCTGCTTATGCCGGTTAGCAGCTACCCCATTGCATTCTAAACAGCTTGAGGTATGTAGGTAGCCTTCAGAAGCACCACATCAAGTTTATTGCAGTAATCTGATCCGGATGTCACCAGGCATGGATAATTAAGGCTACAGAGCTGGTTTTTCCAGGAAGGGCCATGGCTGTTGCCCCAAGCAGTGCTGGTTGTGCACACGTTATGCAACCAATGACATTTTAGCAGCACCTCAGTTTTACCTACCAATCATCAGTCTGTCTTTTTTCAGGTGTATTTTTGCTGTTTTAAAAAGTGAACGTATATGGTGTTCTTTTTATGGTAGGTTAACTTTCCCCAAGCACTGACAGAGATCTTGTGGCAAGGGAAAAAAATCTGCATTTATCCCTGAAGCACTGGTGATGAGAACCTAAGAGCTCTACTGGCCAGAGCAAAGTCTGTCTGATTACAGCATCCTGTTCATAGCAGTTGCCCTCTGAGAGACCCACAAATAGGGCATATGTGCAGGAGCCCCAAGGTGCAGTGGTAAAGCTGCAGTACTGCAGTCAAAGCTCTCTGCTCACGACCTGAGTTCGATCCTGGCGAAAGCTGGGTTCAGATGGCCGGCTAAAGGTTGACTCAGCCTTCCATCCTTCCGAGGTCAGTCGAATGAGTACCCAGCTTGCTGGGGGGAAAGTGTAGATGGCTGGGGAAGCCAATGGCAAACCACCCTGTAAAAAGTCTGCCGTGAAAACGTTGTGATGCGACGTCACTCCACAGTCAGAAACAACTGGTGCTTTCACAGGGGACTACCTTTACTTTTGCAGGAGCTCTTCTCTGGGTTTTTCCTGAACATCTGGTATTCAGAGATATACTGCCTCAGAGCCTGGAGCGTCCACTTAGTTGACAGTCATTAATAGACTTTTCCTTTGTGAATCCAGTAACTCCCTTTTCAAGCCATCTAAACGAGTAGCCATTCCCATGAGTTATTTACATTTCATAGAATATTGATCTGTTCTGGACCTACTGTCGATCAATTTCACTGAGATTCTTCGTTCTAGCATTATGAGGAATAAAGGAATACAAGTCTCTAAATGTCTCCTTTTAGTAGCCTTTATTTCTGAAAAGCTCCAACCACTCCAGCTTTTCTGATAGTGTAGGTGTTCCAAACCCATGGTCATGTGGTTTCTCTTTTCCATAATTCTTCCAGAGCTATGAAATTCTTTTTGATATTGGGGGTGGGGGAAGTGGCCAGAACTGTAGACAGACTTTCTGAGTGATTTTCATGGGAGCTTTTTAGTCTGCTTTGCATTTTACCATACTGAAGGATTTGATGGCATCCAAAGTTTGGTTTTTGCTAATGGAAGCCATTTCCATCCGCAGAACTTTCTTGCCTCCCACTGAGTTCCCTGTAATGCGGAGGGGGGTTTTGGGGGTAGGAGAGATGGCAAAGAGCACACAATGCTTTCTAGGGAGATTCTCTGTGCCAGAGTTCAGACCTGAGGGACGAACTTATTTTATAATGAATTCAACTTGCAGACGTTATAATGGGAGAACTTTAAAACATGAATGTATCTTAACTATATGGGCTGTAGGAGCAGTTGTATCATAGAAATAAATGGGACCAAGGCTTTTTTTTGTAGCAGGAACTCCTTTGCATATTAGGCCACACCCCTCTTATGTAGCCAATCCTCCAAGAGCTTGCAGGGCTCTAATTACAGGGCCTAATGTAGCTCTTGGAGGATTGACTACATTAGGGGTGTGTGGCCTAATATGCAAAGGAGTTCCTGTACAAAAAAAGCCCTGAGTGGAACTGAGTATCAGTAAATGCATTTTTAAGATCAGAGTGCTAGACAACATGGGTCATTAGTCAGCAACTGCATTTGGTTTGTTTGTGACTTCGCAGTCACCTTGTTCACTTTTGGTGTGCAACACAAGAAGCATGTGCAGAGAAGGGGGTAGAGAAGTTCCTGAAAACAGAACTAATACTTTCTATTACTTTAGTGTGCAGAGTTCCAGCGTCTTCCAGAGGGCCAGGGCCATGCCCGGGACGCCTATTCATTTGGGGCAATGGTCGAAAACCTGTTGACTTTTTTAAATGAAGAGGGTAAGATTCCTTAAAGAGAAGAAATGGCATCTTTTCCAGATAGCTAGCCCCAAGTTTCTTTCATTAATGGATTCCTTTAGGATTTATTTTTTGTTAGGGGAAAATATTATACTTGAAATAGCAGATATATTCCAGAGCAAAGACTTGTCCATTATTTTACTCCTGATACGTCCAGGATTGTGGGTGATATTGAAAGAATGTTCTCTCAGAAACGAAACTGGGTATCTCGCACAATTTTTTTAATGTAATTTAAAGCTGATATGTCTGGCACAGAGACAAAATCCTGCCTCTGAACACAATATGGGCATTGATTCAGACTGGCATTGATTCAGACTAAGTTCCTCTATAAGAAGTTCTTTGGGAGCCGGACTGAGGGCTCTCTTGAGACAATAAGTAAAACAGTTATGTGCTGTTGGAGCTGATAATTTCACATGCATCTAAGAATCATATGTAGTGCATTGAGAAAGGGGAGTGCCCTTGCCCCCCCTCCCCCACTGATCTTTTTCCTGCCTCAGGTGAGTTCCTCGGGAAGGTAGCATAGACATTTTCCAAATGAATCAATTAGGTAAGAGCTTTATATGAACATTGTGCAGACCTGCACGGATGTCCTTTTAAAAGGATTATAATGAAATAAAAGTTTTAATGTACTCTTGGACCCCTTGGTGGGAAACAAACCTGTCCCAAGCATTTCTGTGCATTTAATCTTAAAGCACCAGTGGCCCACCGATCACAGCAGCTGAACTTCTCTGGTAGCCCTATCAAAAGAAATGGCTAGATCAGCAGCACTGATCTAAAATCTCCTTCCTGGAAGCCAGGAGTAAATCTTGGAGGGATTGTGCCTTTCCTTTTCATTTGGAAGACTCTTCCTTTGAACTTGGATTATCATCTGGCCTGATCCACTGCAGGAAAAAGAAACAGAACATAGAAATGCTTTTGTTCACTCACAAATGTAACTCTGATTGCCACTCTATATTTTTCAGTTTCAGAGGATGTTCTCTTCAGCTTTCAGCAAACTGTGCGCTCTCTTCTGCTAAATTCAGATCCGTCGTGCCGGCCACCACTATCCAGTTTGTTGACCCATGAATTCTTCAGGTGAGCAGATTGCTGGAGGATGTGGCTGCTGGCTGTGCATGAACAGCTCTGGCTGTGTGTGTGGATGGAAGGAGGCTGATATTTGGGGCATCTGTAACAGGTCACTCCTGTGAATTGACAGCCTTTTTCATTAGGCAACAGGGCAGTGAAATGGCTGACCATGAAAACTGGAGCACTTGAGTTTATGCACTTCAGACAGAGTTTATGCTGCGGATGTGAGTGCTGTTTTTTTATGGTGATAGGAAATGAGGCTTTGAGAAGACCTGAGGTTCAAATTGATGAACTTTCCTCACACCCAGAATAGTCAGAATTTCTGCATCAAACAATAATGAACGAAACATACTTTGCAACCCTGATTTGCAAGATGCCCACAGTAAACAGAAACATGGTGTTCTAGCTCGGTGTCTATATTTTAAATAGCCTCCACCGCAGGTCACACAGTTCTGTTTTAAAGATAAAAGGCTCAGTGCATAAGCTGTCACTGTTTTATACCTGGTCGGTGTAAACAACAGGAGTCTTACATTTCCACAATGTTGGGCTGCGGTGAACTTCCAAATGCATGACATTCCAACGATTGTCAACTGCTGTGCATTGTTTGCAACTGATTCCACACTAGCCTTGTCCTGGTCTCATTATTGGTTCTTGAGCTTGTGCAGGGCAGGGAGCAAACAGGGAACATGCAACCCTGCTCCAGAGATGACAATGCAGGATCCAGAAAAAAGCAGCTGTGAGGAGCCCCTCACAGAAGGGAGGAAAGTGCTAAATGTGGAATCAGTCTCTGTGTTCTTCTGCTGTATGCAGAGGCTGCTGTTAAGTATCTCATGTCTCTCTAGTCAGCCAAGATCAGTGTGGGAGCTCACACACCTTATTGGTTCAAACCAGCAACCCAACCTATTCCTCGGTCGAATCCAGAGCAAATCCTAGTTTTGTATTCTCTGTGTGGATTGATTGCACAGATGACTAATCAAAGAACATCAAGGTACAGTTAATCATAGTTGAGTTGTTTTTTTCTGGTAGTGCCCTCCACCACCCCCCACCCCCCAGTTCAGAAGAAAGCCATCTTCTGCACAAACTGCAGCTTCCAAACAGACTTCAAGCTCAAGTTCTACTTAAGGGAGACTTGGAATGGCCTGGATTCTCGAGTGTGTGTTGGTACAGCATCACTGTCTGGCTCGTGAGGCACAAGAATGCAACATTCTTAGGTCCTGGTTTCAGTACACTTTATTCCATTTAGGAGTTTTTCCTTTTTTTTAGACACTGACTTCCTGTTGTAACCAGGACAAAGTTTAATATAATCTGAGTTTTTTTTAATTTATCAGGAATGATTTCCTGGAAGTTGTGAGCTTTCTGAACACTTTAACACTGAAAACTGAAGAGGAAAAAACTGAATTTTTCAAGTAAGTGGAAAATGCCGACTGCAGACTTTCATTTGTGTGCCTGTTAATCTTATCACTAAACCAAGGGGTGAAAGCTTGTTTCACTTGGTTCTTAAATGGTTTAAGAGGGCGTAGCCTCAAAAATTGGTTTTGGTGCTTAGATTGAGAATAATAGCTTATGAATGTCAAGCAAATGCAGCCGTAGCTTTGTGTGGAAAGGCATTGCTTTTGCATCACCACAGCATCTAACGCTTAAAACAAAAAGTAGGTATTCAGGAAGGGAAGCTAAAGGCGTCTTGGAAATATCACTTGATTATGAAGGAGTTTGTTCTTTGAAATATGTCCCAAGAGAATGGAACTAAGTTTGAGTCCAGTGGCACCTCTAAGACCAAAAAAATTGTATTCAAGGCGTAAGCTTTTGTGTGCATGAAAATTTCCTCAGATATCTGAAATAGTGTTCACGCACACAAAAGCTTATACCTTGAATAAAACTTTGTTGGTCTTAAAGATGCTACTGGACTCAAAGTTGGTTCTGCTGCTTCAGACCAACACAGCCACCCACCTGAATCTACCAGGAGAATGGAGTTTGACTGCAGGATGAGATTCTTTGCTACAGTGAGATAGCAAATCTTTAAATGGGGATTCTAGAAGTGCTCCAGGTATGTCTGTTGCATTACGTATCTCTCTTTGTTCTACATGATGGTTTGGAGTGAAGATCAGCATGAAGGAGGGATGCAAGGTACCTGCTGTTAAAACATATGCCAGAATTGGATAACTTCCACAATGTGACCACACATGGTGTGTGTAGAAAGCTTAGCTTCAGAACTCGGGAGTCTTGAGGCACTGGATAGCTACTGCTGAATGAACAGTGGCTTGGATCCACCATGAATGTTAACACAGATGGAAGGGATTTTCATCTACAGAATGTGACTCCACTGCTTCCTCCCTTCCTTCACAGTCCAAAATGCAGGGAGGGGGGAACCCCAAGAACAGTATTGAGGGGGCAGTCAGAGGTTGCAGCAGGAGGGGAGAATTGGTGACACCCCCCCCCCTCATGGAAATGCTCTGGTGGATCAAAGCCAGTACTTGATTGGTTAGGTACTCTGCTAGTCTTATACGTATATAAGCAAGTTGTAGAACAAAATAGTAGTCGATTGCACCTTTAAGACCAACTTAGTTTTATTCACAACGTAAGCTTACGTTCTGAATAAAACTAAGTTGGTCTTAAAGGTGCAGTCAACTCCTATTTTGTTCTACTACTTCAGACCAACACGGCTGCCTATTTGGATCTATAAGCAAATTGTGTACACTGTAGAAAGCCAAACTTGGCCATGCATGCCTTTAGCCTGTCTGGGTTCTCTCTTGAGTAGCCTTTATCAGCAGAAAACTTTCACATCTATTTTGCTTTAGCACTAGGCTGTTATGTGTTTATAGCTGTGTGTGTATCACATGCACACTCTCACGGCTGGTTCCTGCATCCATGAGAGTTTGGGCTGTTAAATGGCCAAGAAGGGAAGGGGGAGGGCTGAATAGTGCTTGACTCCCGCATTAAGGAGCCCCGGAGGAGGCTGACCATCTTCTCTTGTAATGCAGATTTCTGCTGGACAGAGTAGCTGGCTTGTCAGAGAAGCTGATTGCTTTGCGGCTGGTGCCTCTCTTGCTCAATCAGCTTGTGTTTGCGGAACCCGTCGCTGTCAAGAGCTTCCTCCCCCACCTCCTGGGGCCAAGGATAGGTGAATATTTTCTAGAATATGACACAAATGCATAACAGTGCGAATTCAGAGAGGCTGGATGCGGGTACCCACTGTCACCTCTGCTTAACAGCATCTGGATTATTTCAGAACATGAACAAGATGGCATCCCTTTTCTCGTATTTGTGAAGGCAATTTTACTGGGGCAGGATTCAAAGCTGTTGATTGCTTTGTCCAGCTGTTCCCTTTTTTATGTGAATATCCCTGCCAGGAAATCTTGGCTGGGGTGTTGGATGTAACATGTGAAGGTTGAAATAATCACTATCCATCATTCTTGTGGAAGGGGAAAAGGCGGCAGAAAAGGTAGCTGAAGGGTAACAAAATAGGTGGGACAAGCAAGGAGATTCTGCAAAGGGACGAAAGAGCAAAGCATTAAACCAGCATGAGAGCCAGCTTGGCATAATGGTTAAGAGTGTCGGACAAGGAGCTGGGAGATCTTGCTCCGGATGCCCTATTCTGTTATGGAAATCTGTTGGGTGATTTTGGGCCAGTCACACACACACAGCCTAACCTGTCTCACAGGGTTGTTGTGAGGCTAAAATTGAGAGGAGAACAATGTAAGCCGTTTGGGGTCCCCACTGAAGGGAAAGGTGGGAAATGAATAAACAAACCATTCATTGGAAGAATGGCCCCAGGTTTTTTTTACATTATAGGGAGAGGGCTGGTTAAGGTTGATCAAGAGTACTAAATAATGATAACACAGGAACTAGCTTCTTTGGTGAAAACATAAGCTGTGCTATTCAAAAGCCAGTAAAGTGTGAGGACTATTCAAATGTCAGTAAAATGTGGTGGCTATTGTAACCTGAGGCCACATCTTCTCCCCTTTTCAACTTGATGGCCCTGCAGAACTCCAAAAGATCTGTCTTAACAGAAAAGAATCCCTGTGCTTCTCACCTATTGATGTCTATATTCCTGCTCTACCCTATTGCCCAAAGCACACAGTTGCTTTTAGCTTGTGCTTCCAACTCCTGAAGAACCTTGAAAAACTGCTCCCAGTGCCAGCTAAAAATAAGATCTGTGTGGTTTTCCAAAACGGGGGTCATTTGTAGAAAAAGAGGTGCTGGGGCTCAATACAACTCCTTTGCATAGCTCTTTTGCATAGGCCACACCCCCTGACATCACCAGAAGGTGTACTAAATTACATCAGCTCAGCATCTACCTTAAAATGCTTCTTGAATTACAATTGCCATAATAAAACCTTACTCCTGAGTCCCATCATACTTTTAAAATTAGTTTCTCCTGTGTGGCCACAGTGGCGTGAGCAAGGTTTCCATCTGTCTGCTTTACATGTTTTGGATATTTTCCCTTTTTTTGTGGGGAAAATATTAGAAAGTTTGTCAAATCTTAGTGTTCAGCAAAATTCTCACAGGGGGTTTGAACACTGGAATCCAGAAGCAAATTTTTTTTGGGGGGGGGTGGGATTAAGAAACAAAGAATACAATAAAATTTAGAGGTTCCAGAGCTCCGCTTCTGTGAGCTGCTGCCCAAAATGAGGCTTGCCAAAGCTTAAATACGTCGCAGCACCTGTTGACTGCCTCGTTTCACCTTGGCATCGTGTTGACTCTTCAGTTCTTTTCCCTAGATAAAGTAGGTGAGAATCAAATCAGCGGCCTGCTTTCTCCAGCGGTCTTCCAGGCACACGTCAGCCCGGTGCTGCTGAAGCTCTTTGAGGTGCATGAGGAGCACGTGCGGATAGTGCTGCTGTCTCACCTGAATGCCTACGCCGAGCTATTCACTCAGAAAGAGCTGAAAAACATCATCTTGCCACAGGTCAGTATGGCAAGTGGAGTGTAGCTTCTCAAATGCCAGCTTCTGGGAGCGGAGAGAAATTGAGTCGATGGTAAAAGCTGCCTATTAAAAGAAATTAAATTTTATGTATTTTAACCCAAACAGAAAGGAATTTTTTAAAAAATTGCAACAATGGTGGCAGGTCTGTGAAAGATTTCCCAGAATCTACAAATATGTCCATGCTCAGCTGTTTATCCGTATGCCATAAATGGAAATGTAGATAAGGTTATGATGTCCTCAACTCATTAGGTTACTGGCGGTGGGCATATTTATCTCTCTAGTGTTGTCTTTTAGCAGTAGTTAAGAGCACAGCAGGTCCATTTTCATTGACCATTCAGTTAGTCTGCAGGAGAATTTAAAAGTACTTAAGCATCCTCATTATGATACAAAATTGATGTAATTATGTCCTCCCAAAAAGAGCAAATAACTGGACAGGCCTGCTGTGTTAAGTGGGTATTGGACTGGACCCAGACTACACGGGCAGCCTCTCCCTTTCCTACTGCAGACTCCCCTTCATGTCATTCCTCATGGTCTCCTATCCCCCAGGAACCCACATTTCCTGGAGAGCTGTAAGTTACAGTGGGAATAAGGAGGCAGGGAAGTTCCATTCTGCCATTGGGAATTTTTAGTCCAGATCCATCTAATTGTTCATCTCTCTATGCCTTTTGAGTTCATTATGTCTTCCTCCATTTTAACCAGCTGGTTTCACAGCTTCTTTAGCTCTTGCTATTCACTCTCTTATCCATTTCATTTGCCTAATAAGTAATGCTTGTTGGAGTTGGGAGATTCCCTCACAGGAAACTTTCTGTTCCTCTCCATTCAAGATCTCTTCATTCTGGCCCTGCCCTGGATAGCCCAGGCAAGTCTAGTCTCATCAGACCTTGGAAGCTAAGTAGAGCTGACCTTGGCCAAGTACTTGGATGGAAGACCTCCTTGGGATACCAGGACATATACACACACACTGTGGCTAATAGCCACTGATGGACCTCTGCTCCATATTTTTATCTTACCCCCTCTTTGAAGCTGGCTATAAGAACATACTCCAGATTAAATTGCAGAGTGGTATTACTAGGACTTCCCCCAAATGGGTTGGTTTTTTGTTTTGTTTTGGTTTTTTTGGAAGGGAATGACGCAAACTGATAGCAAGTGCAGTTCCTCAGTTGTGTGGATGCAGGAGCTGGACCGTGCTTGACAGCATATCCTCCTTCTAGGTTTTACTGGGGCTGCGTGACACTAGCGACGCTCTGGTAGCTGTAACGCTGCAGAGCTTAGGAGTGCTGGTCTCTCTGCTCGGACCTGACGTTGTCGTAGGGGGTGACAGAACAAAGATCTTCAAATGCTCTGCACCGAGCTTCACCAAAACCTCCGACCTTTCCCCTGAAGGTAAGTGAATCAAGGGTTGAGCTCACCTTTAAATCAGACAGGGTGCTCAGAGCAGGGTGAAGAGAGTGCAACTCAAGCTGCACCCTTGAGAACTGCTTTCCACGTGCAGCTGCAATTTTGGGGATGGATAGGCTGTTAGGAGTCTGACGGAAATAGGCACTGCAGCGTTTAGACTCAGGCTTTCCCCTGGGGCTTGGGGGGTTGTTTAGATAATCAGTGCAAAGTGTAGGAAAACTGGTCAGTGTCGTGCAAGTCGATACAAAGAAGCCAGTGCGTCTCAAAGTACAGTGGAGAGCAACCAAGATGATCAAGGGTCCATTAGAGCACCTTTCCTATGAGGGAGGGCTTAAGACTAACCTTTTTGTTTAGGAAAAAAAAAGACTGCTAAGGGGGATGTGATAGTAGTAATCAAATTATGCATAAGGTGGAAAAACTGGATAGAAGGAGAAGAAATCCAAGATTCGAGGGGCACCTAATGAAGTTGATGGGCAATAGGTTCAAGACAGTCCAAAGGGGAAAAAAATTATACTCAGCAAATACTTAAATGTTGGAATTCAGTGCCAGTGGATGTAGTGATCTCCATCAGCATAGATGGCTCTAAAAGGGAGTTAGATTCATGGGGGATAGATCCATGCAACAATGGCTATTAGCTGTGGTGAGTAGAGGGAGCCTCCATATTCAGAGGCAGGCAACATCAAAGAAGGGCCTTGGCTTCCATGCCCTGTGTGTTGGCCTCTGTACAAAACTGAACTGGGATGCTGGACTGAGTCTCATCCAGCAAGTCGTTTACATTCTTATCTCGGGTCTTGTCTGTGCGGCAACTTCTAATAAAATGAGCAGGTGCCAGTTCGTCTTAGGTTCTGTGCACAAGTCAGCACAGAATCAGTATTGCAACCAGTTGTGCTTTTGATCCCCCAAAATCTTCCTGGTTTTTGTTTTGATTTTAAAAAGGAACCTCCTACTTAACAGTGTGAAAGTATATGGGCAGCAGGAAGCTAAAGAGGTGGAGGCACGTTTGCTGGAAGCCTGCGCCCTCCCCAGATCTGGAACTTTTAAAGGTCTTGAAAGGTCTGCGTGGCTTGGATTGCCTTCCTCCAGCACTGGGATTACTGAGACTGGTGCAAACAGAAGCGATCTTGCCTTAAAAGGCCACATCTGCAAGGATGGTGGAACCTTGAGGTTTGGACTCTCCCTCCAACCTTGGTTGCAACTTTCTCAACACACTTGGCAAAGAGATCTCTCTTCAAGCACAGCTGAGGTGAAAGTGGCTTTGGCAGGTGCATCTTCATTTTTACCACTAGTTGCAGCTGTGGTCTTGCCAGCATACCACCTGATGTCTGCTAGGAAGATTACCGTTTTGAAAACATCAGTGAATGTCTTGGACACTTAATCTGAGAGATGTTTGTGAAGAGACTTCAGCCAAGCAAAGATAGCTAACGGTGCTGTTGACTGTAGTGTTGGATCCCTCAGAAGATCTCAGCTTTGTAATCTATCTGGTCCTTGTGTAGGATATTATCAGGAGGAAGACTGTCTTTTGCCAGGACATCCGCTATCTCAACCACCTTCAGGAGCACAACAGCCTTCAGTCTCAAATGGATATGTTTTCTCCATCGTCCTGATTGGCCACTCTTGTCTTCCTAAATTAGGCCAGGAAGTAAATATGACCTCAAAAACTGAAGAGCCGTAGGGATAGCCTTCTGTGATCTGTATGAGGCGTTTGCTAATATTGTTTTGGAAGATCTGCTTTGGGTTATTGATTAGAAAATGTGGTTTGTAACTGGGTGACAGCAGCTTAGGTATGGATTTGGTGAAGACTAAAGACTGTTGGGGTGTGGCATTCTCAAGTCTGACTGCTCTCCTGGCTGAGTCACGGACTAGAGTCCACCATGACAGAGTTCATTCTTTTCTTTCTGTACTTCATGCAGCAACAAACATCAATGTGCCTGACATTAGAGGAAAGAAAGAATCAACACCTTTGCCAGGCATGTTTTGCTAGCTATGCAACTGAGAGTAGTAAAGTTTGCTTGAGCCACTTAAAAATATAATAAAAATGACTGATTCAACCCAGGGTCTGTTTAGACAGGTCATTCCCTATTGTCTGAGAAATAAGAAATCTCTCTCTTTCACAGGTCTGTATATAGTGGAGCTTTCAAAACTTGGTTCTGGTCACAACTCTATATAAGTACTAATGAGTAGGGTTTCACTCAAAAGAAATCTTAGTCTATTTGTCATAGGAGTTACTTTGTTAAAAATGAATATGCGTGCATGTAAATAAAATAATTGGGGGGAGGAAGCATTCTTCATTTTTTAAGTCTGTCTCACACACACACTGCGGCAGGCAGCATCTTTGAAGACACATTCCCTTCTCTATGGGAGGAAGAACACCTCAAATCAATGTCCAACAATTTTGGTTTCTGAAAGTACTTGCGTTAACCTTAAAAAATCCCCATGTAGTCAGTAACCAGGATGTTGTTGGGGCACAATCTGTTCCAGTTTATGGATGACTCAGTTTATGGACATTTGTCAATCGGGGGTCTCCCTGCTGAATTCCCTCTGTTGAATTGACCTACTACATTAAGGCTGTGTCTTCTGCCTTATAGCAGCTGGGGGATGTATGGGAGAAGGGGGTGCAATTCGATATTGCCATCTGCAGAGTTTTATTTGTCGTATCGTTTTATTGTATGAATTAATTTTAACTGTATATTTATTGTTGTCCCCCACCCTGAGGGAAGGGCAGGTTATAAAATAAATAAATAACTATAGTGGACAGGCTGCTTTGAAATGTGCAGCTCTAGCTACCACTGGTAACCCACATTACATTCTGAGACAAGGTGCTTGGGTGGGAGATGCAGCTTTGGGCATCATTGGATTATCTGAACTATTTCAATCCAGATTCACATCTGGGTTTGGGATGAAAACTGTCTGGTTCACCCCGACTGCCTGTCTCCATCAGAAGAGTGACAGGGGGAGTGTGTCCTTGGTGGTTGTAAGGAAGGGAGCATCTTGGGCACAGAACAGCAACTCTGAAGAACTAAATGAGGGGTGGAGGGGGAGGACCGACCTTGGAAGTCATTACAGGAATGGCCTGGTTGCTAACTAACTGGGTAGAGGGAGGAGTAGTGTGCTAACATGTTCCTGCTAGAATAAAAGCCGGGGCGGGGGCGTTAATTGCATGTCTTTTGGGGCAAGACATTCCCCTACCTTGTGAGTTTTGTGTACACTGTGATGTTCTACAAGTAAGTCTGGCTGATTTTATTGACTTTGTTTATTTTGCTAAGCTCCAGAAGATTTTTAATCCTTTTCAAAATTGTTTAAGTTATTGTTACTTGACGTCGCTTCACTTTTGTCTGACAATAAAAGAATTTTGTCTGATTTGCTGAACTTGAGTGTGGAGCCTGAAGCTGAGTATTTTGGATGAGAACCCAAGCCTAGAGCGTTCAGTGAGGTTCCACCAATATACAGGTGATTCTCAGCTCTGAACATGCACTTGGAGAAGGTAATGGGAGGAATGAGTGCCAATATTCTGTTCAGGATGAACAGGATTGTCGGTACTGTTAGTTAATGAAAAAGATACTTGAGAAGTCAGCCTGTCCTAGAGGTTTATAGCCCTGGGATACTGCTAGATCCTGGCCACGTCGTGCTTTTCACCAGTTTTGGGGGATACCCTTTGTCCATTCCTCAAAGTTGGCTACAGTCTGCAGAGTTCAGAAATTTCAACAGATCCAGAATATGACAGCCAGGTTACTGCCAGGGGGTGAATGCAAGGATCATATCACCTGTGTTGGAAGATCTGCACTGGCTGCGCATCTGTTTCCAGGTGCAATTTCAAATGTGGGCTATTTTAAGGCCCTAAACAACTTGGGGCCAGGGTGTTTGAAGGCCTGCCTCTTCCAGTATTGCCCAGCCCACCAAATCCTCCTCTTCCATGCACCACCCCCTGCAAAGGTGAGGCAAGTGGCAACTAGAGGCAGGGTTTCCTCCATTTCAGTGGTGGTGTCTCTCCTGTGGGGAATGCCTTCCCCCTTGAGGTTTGCCTGGCACCTTCCTTAACTAGCCCAAAACATTTCTCATCGTCATTGTTTAAAGAGATCTGTCCTTTTTGTTTGTTTTATGGTCCTCTCCTAGCCTGAAGACTCTTCTGTCAACATTTTAAGAATGCTTTGTTTTATATTGTGTTTATGCCCCTGCATGTTTTTACTGACCTGTTTTAATTGGCTTGCCTTGTTTTTATGTTCTTGCTGTTTTCAAATTTTCTAAGTGAATAAGCCCATTTGTGTGCCGCAAGATCATCTGAGTACATCACCTGTTATGTTAATTTCAAAGTCATGTTAATTATGCTAAAAGTTATGTCAATTTCAGAGTAAGAGATAGGCAGTTTCTGTCTAAACAGCACAGTCCTATCCTATATGTCCCGCCATGCCGAGAGCTTGATGGTGGCATATAAATTCAAGTGTATTTTGCTTGTGTATCCTTACAGAATCTCCCACTCACATAATGAGCTGCCAGAGTAAGCAAACCTATAAGCCCCTGCAGAGTAATCCTTCAGGCATCCTCTTCAAGTGCCCCAACTCTGGAAATATGTCCTTCAGCAACAAGAACCATGTGCCAAGGCAAGATTCTCATGTGGCCTTAAAGAAAGGTAATCGCTTTACCCTTATTATGTTTCAGTCCTTGCTGCTAAAGTCTTCCCAAGGTTTTGCTGCACCAAGCACTTAATTTTCACCACTTTAGACTGGGAGATGCCCATTCAGTCTGGAGAGCCAGTTTGGGGTAGTGGTTAAGTGTGTGGACTCTTATCTGGGAGAACAGGGTTTGATTCCCCACTCCTCCACTTGCAACTGCTGGAATGGCCTGGGGTCAGCAATAGCTCTCGTAGGAGTTGTCCTTGAAAGGGCAGCTTCTGTGAAAGCTCTCTCAGCTGCACTCACCTCACAGGGTGTCTGTTGTGGGGGGAGGAAGATAAAGGAGATTGTAAGCCACTCTGAGTCTCTGATTCAGAAAGAAGGGTGGGATATAAATCTGCAATTCTTCTACTTCATTGCATGAGCATTTCCTTTTAATCGCTTGGCAAGGTTGACTGTTGATGTAGGGCTAGAAAACTTGATTCTGAGGGTTGGATGAGCCTTTGTGGACAAAATGCCTTGGAGTATTGGGGAGGGGCAGTGAAAAGAGAAAACTGGGTGCAACCATCCCTTGGAAGCAGGTGAAAAAGGGCAGCTGGAGGAGAGAAGGCAGGGAGTCACCAGCATTTTTACTCTCGCATATAGTCCTGATCCATGATAGGATTGTCAGGCTTGTTTCTTGAGCAGATATGATGTTGTGTGCCTCCCACAGGGGGACAAGAAGACGCTTCCTGGTCTTTAAATGGAGTTCCTGCTGGATTAAACGCATTGAGGAGCAGTGGTAGCTGCCTGCTGGGAACAGAGAACACAACAGAGGAATGGCCGGACTGGAGTGAGTGTGAGGAGCCAGAGACTGAGCAAAGCACAGCTGTCAATCTGGAAAGGCAAGAGCTTCATGTTGGCGGTGGTCCCTGTCTTTCCAACCATGATCTCACAGATAAGAAAACTTGGGCTGATGCGGCTCACAACTCTCCCTTAAGCTCCTCAGGAAACAGACCCAATGACGTTGCAGAGCCTCGGCTCCCTCCCAGTACGCTGGAGTTCAAAACAGAATTTAGAACTCTGCCTTCGAGTTTTTCCTCTGGGCCTGGCAGCCACAGTCGGGATGCCCCCAAGGACCCGCAGGACCAAAGCTGCAGGCAGCCCAAGGCGTCACATCTGGAACGGTCTCCAAAGCAGGAATGCGGTTTAGGAGAGGAATTCACGATCCAGGTGAAGAAGAAAGAGTTGCATGACCCTGAACTGGACTGGTTTGCTGATATGGTGCCAGACATCAAACCTGCATCAGCACTCCTGATTCTGCCAGAGCTCGGGCCCCATCCTGTTGCTCAGAGCAACTTAGATGCCGTTTCCAGCAGTGTGGGTGATTCTCAGAAGGTGCGGTTTTCTTCCAAATTTGCAGCTGCTGCTGTTACAGAGGTGAGGATTTAGGGCTGTGTTCTTGAGGCACAGAACTCTGCTGCTACACTCAGATTGCTCTGACCTGACTAAGCAAGGGAACAGCAATACAAGATTTTCTGGCAGCCTTTCATGTATAGATTGGTGAGCCGGTATGTACAATCTGGAGAGCCATAGATAACTTTCCAGTAATTTTAGAATAGCTCCCCCCAAAAAAACTTTCATGGAAACAGACCTTTTCAGCCTCCAGAAAGCCTGTTAAGATTTTGCTGCAGGATGACTATCTGTGAGGTTGCAAAAGAAAGCCAAGCGGCCAGGAGGCTCGATGCTCCTGTAACCTAGAGTGAACTCAGTGTGTATTTCATTCACCATTAGGCTGAATGGCTGGGGCTCTCTGCTTGTCTCTCTTAGTTTCCAAGCTAAAGCAGAGTACCACAGGACTTCACTCTCGGGTGAGCCACTATTCAGCAGAAGCCTTTGGGAACTGGTGTCTTCCAGCTTGAATAAAAAGCAACATTAAGGAAAAAAGAAAGGCTGCGCAACACAAATCGCTTTTAAACTTGAACTGTCAACATTTAGCCCTTGGTGCCCAAAGAGTTTGTGAAAAGAGACATGAGCTTGGGAGTTCCAGTGTATTAAAAGAGTTCTGGGGGAGGCAGTGCACAGATAATGTTACATGCTTTTCATAGCTATTTAATTATGCTAGAGGGATGCTGCTTTAAGTAGTTCTCAGCTTAATGCCAGCATCCACACTTTGTAGTCCACTAGCAGTAGAAAAGAGCAAGAGTCCAATAGCACCTTAAAGTCTAATGGGTTTTGGCAGGAGATGAGCTTCTGTAACTTACTGCTCACTTCTCCGACTACAGTTGACTGTTCCTTCTGAGACTGAAGGCTGCTATTATCTGGTGGTCCATCCTTTTTTGTAACACGGAGGCTTCCTGGGATTTCCCAGCTTAAAGTTTTCTTACGTCTGGACAGACTAATTCCAGATAGGTAGCAATGCCCAGCTGTAGCAGCAAAATAGGCAGAAGTCTAGTGACACAACTAGGAACTCATTTCATCATACGTTTTTGTGCATCACAGCTAACTTAAATCTAATGTGTGAAGAAGCGTACATCCATAAAACCAGTGAACCTATATCAAAAGCTACACGCAACTGGGTGGAAATTGATTGAGTGGGGGTTTTTTGTTGTTGAACATGCTATTAAATTAGCTTCTCTCTGTAATTTATTATTAATTTATTACATTCAATTTCTATCCCGCCCTCTCCGCAAGTGGACTCAGGGCGGCTAACAATGTCTTCCTCCTCCCAGCCTTCCTCTTTGAAACCTATGCTGCTAATTGACCATATACACTGCATGCACCTGATTAAGTGAGCTTTGCTTTAAAAGTGTATTCCAGCTAGGGTTCCCATTTCCAGGGTGGTGGGGGGGGGATCCCCCAACCTCAAGCAGCAACACTCTGGTTTGGGGGCAAAAACTATGGTTTGAGGGCAATTCTACCATAGAGATTTTCCCTCAAACCAGCGTTGCTGCATGGCATCCCCAGCATGTCACTTCTGCATGACATCAGTTTGGGGGCGGAGCCCTGCCCCACTCCTGGAAGGCTTCCTCTCACTCCCCGCTGGCATGTCATTGAGACCTGGCAACCCTAATTCTAGAATAAGTTTGTTGTAACTTTTTAAAGTGATAGTGGTCTCCTGCTTTATTGTCTGCAAACCAAAAAACCTTTCCAGGGTAAACTTGTTTTGACCTGTTCCTTGTTTAGCTTCCCAAGGCACAAGTTAATCAGTTTTTGTCAGCAAGACCACAAGGCATTCTAATGTTTGTGTATTCCAGGTAGACGATGTTGGCTGGGAAGAAGAGGAGGAGCTAAAGTGGGAAGATGAAACCAACTGGTAATACCAGACTTTTGCTTGTGTCGGAGTTTGCCGCTTCTACTGTGCCCTGGACAATTTTTCCCCCCACAAGCAGCAAAAAACCCCTTCAGAATACCTTCCCAGGAGGAGCAAGTATTTACTTTTCAGACCTGCAAGGCGGGCCTGCTGCCCTCGGTGCTAGAAAAACAGCTGTCGGACTGAGGGAATGCATTGAAGATAGATGGTTTTATCTTTCTGGAACAGTTATTTGTGGAGAACACTAGGAAAAAATAAATGGATAACTTACTCATCGTGTTTGTACCATCTGTTTAGATTAAGCCTCAGAGTGCACCTATTTAGAGGTGCAAGATGCTAAGACAGACGTTCTCCAAAAGCTCTTGTGCAAACGGACCTGAGAACGGGGTCTGTAAGACAGAACAGCAGCAAATCTATTTTGTTCCCACTTATCTGCCGCTGTTGAGATTTCTGTTTTCCAGAAGGTATCCTTTGAATGAAAACCACTCTGAAACCAATGAGTGTTTTATGTTTTGAACTACATTAAGTCATTTAAAAAGTCATTAAGGTGGCAGTCTGGGAAATTTACAGGTATTTTAGTCCAGGTGAGTAGTACCTTACCCTTCTAGCCAAAAGGCCGCCGTGTGACATGCACAAGCCAAAAGAGGCTGAGTCAAGAATGGCAGCTGCTGCTCGCAATAAGTACTGAAGGGATCCAGAGGTGAGAGCATAAGCGTGGGTCAGTGTGTGCTGTCCTTCAGGCTGTTCAGTGTCGTCTGCAATGCTTCCAGTTTCTTGGCAAGCCATATTGGCGGTGGGCCCTTCTGCAACAGTAGCTTCACAGCCTCCAGGGCCCCTGCAGCACTGTCAATCGCAGACTCATATTGCCTCTCACTGGGTGAGTAGCATGTTCTTTTGGGGGAGGACTGCAGGTTGAAACACAAGAATACTTCTATGGCAAGGCATCTATAATAGCAAAGCATTAACAAATGCAAGACTAACCCCACACCCTGTTACACACACACACACGTAGGCCCTAGAGAGCTTTGTGGGGTGGCATTTGATTTTCTGGCTCTAGTTTCTTATGTAGAATTGGACCTAAAAACTGGGTAGGTCCTAGAAAACACTGTTTCCTGCCATGAGCTGGGAGCCCAGCCTGCACTGGCAAAGAAAGAAGAGGGTGCAACACACTGGGAAACAGCCAGCTCCGGTCATATCTTTAAAAGCTGCTCCCCACCCCCCCCCCCCAGTGATCTGCACGTCACTGGTGCAGTTGCTTAGAACGTTCCGCCACAAGCCGGATAATGATGGGTGTTGTAGGTGGATTCCATCCACAGAAATTTCTGTGGATTCCATCCACAGAAATTCAGTGGTGGGAAAGGGGGCTGCTACAACAAAGCCCAATCGTCTTAGAATGCATCTTAACAGCCTCTCTGCCTCAAATCTCCTTCCACAGCAGTTCCTAAAAACAAAGTGGCTAGTCAGGAGAAAATGTTGGCAGTTCTTCTGTCCACCCTTCTGCCCCATTACCATGGTCCCAAACTTTTAGAGTAGCCAGAGTGACTGTGAGGCCAGAACAAGCTGTGGAGCAGAACCACTTTGTGGCTTGCTTTCACAGGGCAGTTGGTAAACAGCCAGCCAAAAATGCCTTCTTTGTTTACAGAGGTGTGCTGGACCATGACAGTGGGTATGGGGGCACTACTGACAATTGGCACACTCACATCTGATGAGGCTCCTCACCCACAAAAGAGCACAACGTACCTGTAATACCGCAGTCCTTTGTCTCTTTGCTCTAGCCTCTACAAAGAGCCGATGGAAAAGACCATTTTCCTCTTTCATTCGTTCTGCTCTGGCTTCTGCCATCTCCTCTGCACGGCAGTCCTGGGAGAAAAAGCCACAGGAGGAGTAACTAAGGAGAAGCAGCTACATTATCCATCAGAGAATAGGTCACCCAATTGCAGGCCGCTTTAAACATATCTTTTCAGCCACATCTTTTCGTACAGCTTGAAGAGGTTTACAATTTAAGAAACATGACTAGGTAACAACAAGGTAAGATGATCATAACACCATTACAGAACCAAATTGAGAAACCATGCCAAGTCGCAATCTAGCAGGACTAGCCAGAGAGAACCAGTTTAGATACATAGAAACTCAATTTCAAGCAGTCAGCAAAAGGCTCTATGTAAGCATGTATGCTCAGGCAAGTCTGGGAACAAAAGTGCCTTGCATTGCTCCTCAGGCAAGCCAAATCCCAAAGGTTACAAGTTGCCAGATGTCCCCATAGTCACTGCTCTGGATGCTTCCCCTTGGCCTGGCCTGGAGGTGAGAGTCAAGTAGGAAAAGGGGGCAAATTGCACCCTCAGCCTCAGATGATACCAAAAGCACCTCCAATTTGCTTACCGTTGGCCTGAGAAAGAAGGGGAGGCGGGGGGGGGGGGAGAAAAAATTAAAATAAAGGCAAACTGAACCAGATGTGGGAAGTTCTACCTCCCACTGGCAGGGCTAAACACCCAGCTAGCTTTTTTGCATCACTTTCCCTACATGGCCCAGGCTAGCCTGACCTTTGAAGCTAAGCATGGTTGGCACATTGGCATTTGGATGAGAGACCTCCAAGGACATCCAAGGCTGCTGCAGAGGCAGGCGATGGCAAACCACCTCTGAATGCCTCTTGCCTTGAAAACCCTTCAGGGAAGTAGTATGTTGTGTAGTGGAAGCTTGCTGGCCGACCCAGGGCCAGTCACACGGTCTCAGCCTAACCTACCTCACAGGGTTGTTGTGAGGGCAAAATGGAGGAGAAGAGCTGCTTTGCGTCCCCACTAGGGTTAAAAGGCAGAAAATAAATAAATTGGCTGTGATGAAGCACTTTCCACCGCCACCAGTAGGAGTAACCTGATGTGTACTCTTTCCTTCACCGACAGAGAACTGAACAAACTATTCAAAGCCAAGAATAAAGATACCAAATTCCTATTTTCCCACTAAAACAGACTATAAAGTCCATTCTTCGTAATCAGGGCTTCTCTCTGTGTCCTTCCCTCAGCTATAATCCATTATAGCGAAGTTCTGCATGAGAAACAAGCCAGCAGCTATGCTCCAACCCCACCTCCCCCAATGGTGAATTGTTTAGCCAGTTGCTAGTGGCTTTTCCACAGAACAGGATAGCAGGAACTTGGAATAAAACTATCAGAGAAGGAGTGGCACATATCTAGCATGACAAAAAAGATGTCACCTTAGGCAGTGACTTGAGTCATTTAGGGACCACCTCCCCAGAAAGAAAGAAAAAGATTCACATCTTGATTCAAAAGAGTTGAAATTCACATGTTTCCTGAATATGAATGTATACCCAGTGGCTATCATAATAATAACCATTTTGATTCTAAAAACCCTGATCCAGTCCAATGGCAGCTTTGTAATTTCTATATAAAATACCTTTGACAGGAAGCAGACAACTTTGCTTTTAGTTTCTTCAGAGCTGAGGCACTGGGGAATTATGTCTTCATGGCTTGTTTCCTTAAGAAAGAAAAGGGAATTTCACATACACTCAAAACACCCCCAAACTGTTTACTAGGTTACTTTCACAGAAAGAATCAAAGACTCCCACGGCATTTCCCCGAAACAACTGGAAGCACTTTTCCAGAATTGTGAACAAAAATGTGTGTAGTTTATCATTCAAAGGTTAGGCTCCTAAATTTTTTCTCACTGTTTGCCAACCAATACATATATTTTAATTTTAATTTAAAATTCTATATATATTTTTTTAACCATACCTCAAGTATTTGATTTAAGCAGTCCTAAATTATGATTTTGTGATTCTGGTTTTAAAATTTTGGTTTTCTGTGTATTTAGGTAATCTGTTTTATGTATTCTATAAGCCACCTTGATCTCCATAAGGATAATATAACTGATGAAAAGCAAAGTAAAAGTTGCTGCTGAAATCCTAGTCCGAAGTAGTACAGAGCCATTGCACAGAAATGGCAAGTGTTTCCATCTGTGTTCATTTCTCCTTGGTAGCCTATCCTTTAATGGCAAATATACATACTCACATACGTATGCTTATAGTAGTGTTGGGGTGACTGTTGAAGAATGGACTCCTGATTCAGCAAGTTAACCACAACTAAATAGCATCAGCTACAATGGTACTAATGTGCTGCAATGATTTTTAGCTGAATAGGGCCTACTGATGTCAATGGGTCAGTGCAAGGCTTTTTTGTAGCAGGAACTTCTTTGCATATTAAGCCATACCCATCTGATGTAGCCAATCCTCAAAGAGCTTACAGTAGACCCTGTACTAAGAGCCCTGTAAGCTCTTGGAGGATTGGCTACCTCAGGGGTGTTTGACCTAATATGCAAAGGAGTTCCTGCTACAAAAAAAGCTCCGCACTGACCCCTTGACATCAGTAGGCCCTGTTCAGCTAAAAATAATTGCAGCACATTAGTACCATTGTTGCTGATGCGATTTAGTTATGGTTAACCTGCTACAAAAAAAGCTCTGGGTGAGTGTAAAGTTTGGTCTTAAAGGAGCTCAATTCGGGGATGACTGTGCGCACTCACCTCTGCCCCAGCATAAGTGCTCTTACCTCTGCGAACTGAATGAACGCCTCTAGGGCATGCTGATGAATCAGCCAAGTATTGCTGGCAAGCAAAGTAGCAAACAGACAGGACACCTGGGACAGAACCTGTACCTAACAAGCAAAAACAGTTATTATTTGTGCTTCTATTCCAATATAGTCCCTTAATCACCCTTCTTGGAATATTATTAAAATGACGACCTGACGACAGGAAATCCATGGCCAATTTTGCTGGCAAAGAAACCATATTCCTCATCCTTCAAATAAAGCATCAAACAAAATACTGGCTCAGCCCTCGGTTTGCCTAAATGTACACTACCTTCATACAATATGAAACACTGTAGAAAGTGTCAGTTTGAAACTGAAGCTGCCAGAGATCAGTGGTCTACGCTGAAATAAACTCAACAGCAAGAAGTCCACTATGCCTAGAGTCAAATTAAGAGTGACAAACTGTCTGGAGGACTAAGGAGTCTAAGGGGCCATGTTGGATCAGGCCAATGGCCCACCCAGTCCAACACTTTGTGTCACATAGTGGCCAAAAAAACCAAGTGCCATCAGAAGGTCCACCAGTGGATCCAGGACATGAGAAGCCCTCCCACTGTACCCCCCCCCCCCCAAGCACCAAGAATACAGAGCATCACTGCCCCAGACAGAGTTCCAACAATACGTTATGGCTAATAGCTACTGATGGACCTCTGCTCCATATATTTATCCAATCCCCTCTTGAATATGCTTGTAGCCGCCACCACCACCTCCTGTGGCAATGAATTCCATGAGTTAATCACCCTTTGGGTGAAGTACTTCCTTTTATGTGTTCTAACCTGACTGCTCAGCAATTTCATTGAATGTCCACTAGTTCTTGTATTGTGAGAAAGGGAGAAAAGTACTTCTTTCTCTACCTTCTCTATCCCATGCATAATCTTGTAAACCTTCACGGCTTTCTGAATGATCAGACTGCTTACTTAGACCCTCCTTAACTATTTGGCTGCTGCTGATAAATTAATTTTCAAGGTTCTGGTACATGGTTTCATTGTCTTCAACCATAAAGGACACATGCAGAAAGATACCCAAGGGACAGACAGAATACCAGTCCACCACATTTACCTGACAATCTGGGGGAATAAATAATTTCCCCACCGCAGAGACAAAATCTAAGACTGCAAGCAGAACGTGGTCCGGGGGATTCAGCTGGACGAGAGAATTCTGCAGTGTCAATACCTACATGAAGAGAGAATCAAAATTAAAGGAGTGTTACAGAACAGGAATTTGTTCTAATGAGAACAGAATGTCTAAAGTGGCACATTCAAGTCCAACCAGCAAGATGCAAAAGCAAGGAGTGCACCAACCCAACCATCAACAAGCAAAGTCCTAGAATTGTTTTGGGGTTTTTGAAGCACAGTGTCATGGTGCCCCTTTATGCCCTAATGCAGCCTGTTTTTATTTTAAAAAAAACACAAAGAAAGAAGGCAGCATACACTCTGGAATCAGCTGCTGAAGCAAATGCTTCACGGACAGGCTGACCTAACCAGTTTCTCCTAATATTTAGATATAATCAAAACAACTGCGAACTTTATACCATGCAAAAGGCTGGGCACACACTGCCATTTCTTTGCTTACAGGAACTCCAGAGGCCCAGAGCAGACATAATGCTGCCAATCCCTTACACAACATTAGGACAGCAGAAATGCCCCAAAGGCCTACATAGCACTAACCTGCCTTCCCATCCCCAGGAAGAATCTTCCTTAGCTTTAAAAAGAATTTTGTGCTGCATTTCTGCACGAGTTTGACATTATAGGTAGCGTCTGAATTCATAAACACAAACAAGATGGCACTATAACGGGGACAACCACCAAGCAATACAGGAGCTACCCCACAAGCAGGGTCAAAGTAATGGCCCGGGGAAGAAAGCAGGCACATGGACCCACATGCAACAACATTGCTGCCAAGGCTCAGGTATGTGCCTTGGGAGGGTGTTCCACAAATGAGGCATAACCACACAGAAGGTTCCCTATCCAGCAAATACCTATTATCTGAAAGAGCAGCAGGCAGACCTTCAGCTACCTATGTTCCAGAGTGCCAAGGGCTTTCTAGGACAACACCAGCAATCTGAGTTATATCTAGAAGCAAACTAGGAGCCAGGTTAGTCCTCTAAATCTAGTTTGCTAGCCTGCTTCAGGCCCTGATTGATGGAGATCATGGTTGCCATTGCTACAGATGCAACACCAAACCACTGTAAAAGCCATGAAGAGACAGAATCGTCAGGAGACAATACCTGCACCCTGCCTAATTCTCATGCAGGCAGTACTCCTCAAAATAAAATATGCCCAACCTTGATGACCCTTGCATT
Source organism: Heteronotia binoei (assembly GCF_032191835.1). Lineage (NCBI taxonomy): Eukaryota > Metazoa > Chordata > Lepidosauria > Squamata > Gekkonidae > Heteronotia > Heteronotia binoei. Next base: position 180,154,186 of record NC_083224.1, on the reverse strand, counting down.
CCTGGAGGAAAGCAAATCTCTGAAATACTTTCTAAGATGAAATTCCTCGTATCTTCCAGCCACCACCTGTTTATTGGTGAGTGTGCAGCAAATCTGTTACCTGTCACGTGGCCCTATGAGTGCAGAAGGCACAATCTCTTCAATATGGCTGAGGACCTGCCTACCTTAGGAACCGTCTCTCCCCACATAGTCCCCAGAGGGTACTTAGATCTGGATCACAAAATCTATTAGCAATCCCCGGGCTGAGGGAGGCGAGATTGAAGGCTACTAGAGAAGGAGTCTTCTCTATTGCAGCCCCCCACTGGTGGAACCAACTCCCAGACGATGTTAGAGCCTTGTGGGACCTTGCCCAGTTCCGCAAGGCCTGCAAAACATTATTTCGAATGGCCTTCAACCAAAGTATATAGATGCCCAACACCACTGAATGTACGTCATGAATTTTAGCACCAAAACTGTTGTTTTAAAATTGTATTAATAATTTCAAACTGTAAACTGTTTTAACTTCTTAACTGATTTATTATTGTAATTGTTTGTTTTATTGTTGATATCACAATGTCGTTAGCCGCCCTGAGCCTGGAGGGCGGGATATAAATACGAAAAATAAATAAATAAACTCTGCATTTTGAGGACCAGAGTTCTCATGAATCCCAGGAAACGGAAAGCAAGGTTGCAGCAGGACGGGAGAATGCATTTTTCATTGTAAGCAACGATCCGTGTTGACGAGTGGCTTGCTAGTCGTGTGTTGACTCTAACCTTGTTCACTGCACTGGTTCTTACCTGAATTAGCATTTGAGGCTCCACCATTTGGATACAATGTTCCAGAAGACGAAACATCAAGCAAAAGGCCTGCTGCAGGCAGAGCTGACTGAAGATCTTCACGGGACAAGAAAAATATGCTGTAATTATAAGAACCAAAACTCCAGGCAAACATCTTCCTATGCCAGTTGTCTATGCTATTTAGATGCATGAGATGAAACACAGTAGACAGCAGCTTGCAGTCTCATTTGGAGCCTCCCTCCAACTCAGGACAAACATGAAAGGAGCAGAAACTAGGCCTGGAAGATAGAGAAGGAGGAGCAGCAAAGGAGGAACCCCCTCCACCGTGGCAGTCTTGGAGTTGCCTCTCCTCCCTGGAACAGCAAGCTGGGTGCAGGAACAGGACTGCAGGACAGAGGCCAGCAAGGAAGAGAGGCCCTGGAATTCAACAGCTGGAATGATATTGTGCTTTCAGCCTTTGACTGCTTAGAGAAAGAAGGATACGTTATACCAGGGGTGGCCAAACTGTGGCTCGGCAGCCACATGTGGCTCTTTCACACATATTGTATGGCTCTTGAAGCCCCCACCGCCTCATTGGCTGGCTTGGAAAAGGCATTTGTCTCTTCAAATCACTTTGCCAAGCCAGCCAATGGCTTAGAGAATGCATTTGAAGTTAAAGTAACTTTCCTTATGCCTCTCCCTTCTTCCTCCTCCTATCTATTTGCTTTCTCTCCCCCTCCCTTCCTCCCTCCATTCCTTGTGGCTCTCAAATATCTGATGATCGTGTCTTGTAGCTCTCAGACATCTGATGTTTATTCTATGTGGCTTTTACAATAAGGAAGTCTGGCCACCACTGAGTTATAGCCTCCCAAACACTTCCATTTCTGGCCAGCTGAACTAGCGAAAGATTTCTTGGACTGCAGATCAAATATTCCGTAACAATGATGGCAGGCAGATTCACACTGTGAAACATAGGTTAGAGAAACTCAATGTACTTCATTTATTACAAATTAATTAAACACCACCAGGCTCTTTTTTAAACCCACAGAATTTATACTCCTTCCACAGACTGAAGTCTGTATGCTAGCACTGGTTTGGGTCGTGGCAGTGTGCCCCCTATTAGCCCAGATCCAGTTAGGGGCTATTTGGCAGAGGGGCACTTTGTTGCTTGTTTGTTTCCTAAATGGGTTAGGAAGCAGAGCCTGCCTGTAGGCACACAACAAAACACTCACCCCTCACAAGAGCCATCAGCACCTGAAATCTGGCCATGAATTGATATGGCAAGGAAGATAACTATAATGGGATACAACAGCACGTTTCTGCTATTATTATGAACAAAGTCTGCTCTCTCTCACACACACTTCTGGAGTCCTCTCACTACAGCAGAGAAGACAGCAGAGAAGACCCATACTCCTCATGGGTAAAGGGAAACAAGATAATGCAACAGTGTGGGGGGAAAACAGAACATTGTCTAACCTGTGTAACATTTGCGATAGCCAAAAGCTGACCAGCAATTCTGACAAGAGCCATCTGCTGTCCCACCTCCAGAGTCTCTCCAGCAGTTTGGCACACTGATAACAAGGCAGGGAGAGCTGCATTCTTACAGAGAAGAGAGAATAAGAAGGAAAGAACATGTGAGCTGAACACTGCAGCAAAAAAGGCTCTCAACATGTGAATGGAGCCTAAAGGAGCAGCTGTAGAAACTTAGCTCTGTGACAGCAACACTTTAAAAAACCAAACCCATATACAGTGATTATACATTATACTATTAAAGGAAATAATTTATACAAATCAACTGGACTTTGTTCCAGAGACTGTGGGTGCACCAGAAGCTTCATCCAGATTGGTAGGCACCTAGAACAAACTGGTCACACATATTTGAGTTTTTCTCAGCAACCAGAACAAAAAAAGCCTTTATCTTCTTTTTTAAATGAAAACTTTCTATTCCCAGTTTTGTATTCTGTGTGCTTCGCTCTGAAACCCAATGGATGATTCCTAAACTTGACGCAAAACATTACAAGCAAAGCCTAATCTCTTAACAAATTAGGCAAGTCTTTGAAGACTGTGTTAAGGCAAAGTAATTGCACAATGCTTTTGGGGATTTCCCTGTAACATTTAACAGGCAGAGACTCAACCAGATCCAAGAGGGGGAATCCTCAGCATTCACAAGCAAGAGTCTGTTCAGTCAAGTTTTGCCTTACCCTCCCTAGAAGCTCCTCCAGAGGCCTTTTGCTGCTCAGCCACTCTTCGCATTGTGCAAGTCCTGCTGCAAAAAGTTCATGAGCAACCTGCTTCCTAAGTGGAGCCACCAGGGCCTTCAGAGAAAGATGCTGCCATAAGACGAGATTCTCCATTTCTTTGTGAGGAAATCTTTGGATAAACTCTACCTGGAAGGGTAACATCATTAGAGAGAACACATCTGAAACTCGAACTGCAACTGCATTCAGATGTCTGCCGAGAACAGGCTTGAATGCAGTTTGTTCTCATGTCCATGTGCTCCCCCTCACCCGCTCCCAGCATGCAGAGCACAGCTGAAGGCTTCCAGACAGGGAAGCCTCAAATCAAGCTCTTATTAGCTGTCATAACTGAATGTGGGCACCTGGCACAGCAAAGTGTCAGTCTGTCTCCCCTCCATATCAACTAGGCTTAAATAAAATTTAAACATCCAGTGCCCATTTCCACACACCTCTAGGAACACCTTTGGGGAGGATTGCTGTTTGTACAGTACTGCTGGCTAAGCATTATTGCCAATCTGCTGTTATTTCTATACCACTTTATACAGGGTTGGTAATAATTAGCGCTTATTCCACAATTTAAATTATGTTATATTGAATTTTTGTTGCTAGCTGCCTTGGAGATCCATAGTCAGACAGAACGACAACATATAATTTTTTTTAAAGCCACACATTTTCTTTTCATTACATTAACAAGCCAAAACCATCGACTGTTCTTTCCCTATATTGCAATTTTCAATAAAGTTATAGTCTGATTTAAAAAAAAAAAGAAAGCCAAAACCAGCCTGAAATAATTAACTCCCACAGAAGAAGGGGTTTCAGTGTAAAGTCAAAGCAGATAGAAAACCGCTGAACCCAATGATTTGGTTTTAGCTTTGAACTTTGAGTCTGTGTAAGAAATGATTGAAATCGGATTCCATGTTAACAGCCTGATTACCTGAAGAAGACCAGTATTGAAACATCTTGAAATCTAGAGGAGACATCTTATGAAGGCTGCAAAGATTTCCCGGCCCCTCCATTTGAAAGAATTTCAAGTTATGGACTGCATTATGAACTTTATTTATTGGAGGAAGGATTTCTTAAAACCCCTCTATTGGAAATATTGGAACTAATTATTGTTTGTTAATAATTTGTAAATTTTCTGGAGGGAAGAAATTGGAAATTGATGTTGATATTTGTATACACTGGCTTAAAGTTGTATATAGGATAAATCATATATAAGAAAGTATGAAGTATAATCATTGTTTTTCAGTGGTATTCTATCTGCTTTGAAATAGTAACTGTCAGCCTCACCAAATAAAATCACGGGTTGAAGCAGGCCAGAAGAGGACAGGCACAACATATGAACATATGAAGCTGCCTTATACTGAATCAGGCCCTCGGTCCATCAAAGTCAGTATTGTCTACTCAGACTGGCAGCAGCTCTCCAGGGTCTCAAGCTGAGGTTTTTCATGCCTACTTGCCTGGACCCTTTTAAGTTGGAGATGCCAGGGATTGAACCTGAGACCTTCTGCTTACCAAGCAGATGCTCTACCACTGAGCCATAGTCCCTCCCTAAATACTCACCTGGTGATCGGGAGCCATCAGGAAGAGCAGACGTCTCAGCAGGATGCCCAGCAGAGAGACCCGGTAATGTTCAGTAGGACAAGCTCTTATCTGGTTCAGGGTAGGAAACAATGATAAGCTCCCGATGATCAAATACTCTAGTCATGTTTTTTTAAAGGAAAAATTTTGATAAACCTTTTTAAAAACCAAAGGCTTCAAACAGGTTTTATTTTAGGCAATATCCCTGACAATAATTCCCCTCTTAGTTTACTACCAGGCCAGATCTCATATCCCACATGTATATCTATCCCAACTGAACCATGTTCTAGATAAGACCACACATTGCATAAATTACAAATTGTGCTGCAAGCAGAAATAAATTGAGCGTTCCCTTTTTAGAGCTGCCTGCACAAGGCAAACGTTACTTCGGTGATCTCACCCAGGTGGCTCAAAGAAATAAGCCAAGCCCCAGACTAAGGGAAGGCAAAAAGAAAAATCTGTGGCATTAGTAGCTGATCACACCTGGATAAAATGGAGAAGGAGGAGAATGAAGTATGCCACTTTGGGTCCCCAATGAGGAGAGAGGCAGGGTTTAAATGAAGTAAACAAACGAATCAATGAGTTTGTTTCAAACATGAAAATAAATCCACCAGCAGAGCCTTTAATCAACCATGTTATTTGGAATACATTTTTAATTATTACATCACTATCAGATTTATGCTGCTTGTGAATTTACCACTCTGTTACAAGCACTTAAAGAAACTGAAGGGGAAGAGGAACATTCTTCTCATTTTATACTACCAACTTGGCTAAGTTCTTTCAGGAGGTGTCAAACAAAACCTGGGTCAGAATTTGGATCTAATTATGATACACACATTACACTTTGCTTACCAAACTGGCTATTGTAAATGCATGATGAGCACATAGATCTGCTGTTCCATACCTGGGAAATGAGATGGATAGAAAAATGAGCAAACCAGCCAGCTGATCTTCCTAAATTCTACTATTTTGTGTTGATCTTAAGTTGGGGGGGGGGGTCACCTTAGCATTACAAAAAAATGAGAGTATTACATATCCCATATTACCTTCTTGAGGAATGGTGGGATACAAGTAGAGAGGCAATATAACCTAGTGGTTACAGTTCTGGAATAAGACCAGGGGACCCCAATTAAAATCCTCGCTCTGCCATGAAACTCATTAGATGATTTTGAGCCAGTCACACTCTGTGAGCCTGACCTACCTCACAGGGCTGCCATGAGGATAAAGTGAAGGATGGAAGAACTGCATAAGCCACCCTGTTTTCTTTAGGTTGGGATAAGAATGGAATAATAATAATGAGAAGGTAAATGAGAAGAAGTTAAGCTCTGTTACATGTCTCAACAGACACTTATCTTACCGGGCAAGGAAGCACCAAACATCCATAGCTAGGAGAACAATGATCATGTTAGAACCAAGTATGGTTTCCAGCAGTGACTGTTCCTGGGCAAAAAAAGAAAATGGCCACACATGAGCAGAAAGTCATTTAGGAGGAACTTATAGCTGTTCTTCAATGTCCTTCTACCAGCTAACTTCAGACCAGAACCCACCGAACGATTCCTTCTGGATACTAGCACAAGAATTCCAGCCACAGATAACATTTTAATGCCAAAGGAATTATTCGCTGTGAAGCCTGCAGCTTCAAGTAAAGTTTGGTCTGAGTATAAATTGGATTCCCATTTGGGAAAGGCACAAGAGTAGAGTACAGAAAGGGCCAATCTTGGTTCTGCCATTCTATTGAAATTTTCTTTCCTCCTAGGCAGGAAGAGAGTCTCAGTTTGCAGCAGGCGCTCGGGAAGGGAGGCTGCTTGCCTGTGAGCTCCGGCCTGTGGGGGAGGCCTGCTCAGGAAAATGAGGCCTCCAGGCAGTAAGACAAAGTAAGTCATTCTCTTAGGCAGATCAAGTATAGACCAGGGACAATACGATGCGTTTAAAAACCACCTTTATTTTGTTATGCTGTTTGCTGTGCTTTGCTGTGCGGTGCTGTGCTGTGCTAACTTTTTAAATGCAACTGTTTTTGTTTTGTGTTTTTCTTTTCCTATATTTTTCTCTTTTAAATAAATGTTTTTTCTGTTTTAAATGCTGGCAGTTCGTCTCTGTACCACATAGATCCCCGACCGCTTAGACCACGCTGTTTTATAAAGGGGGCCCCGGGGAAGGGGGAAGGCATGCAGTTGGATAAGGTGCCAATCCTCCAGGGGTGCCCCAAAGAAGCGCTGAGGTCTCGGTGAAACCCAAGTGCAGGGTGGCAGAGGACCTTGAGGCCTAGCCTCATAGCTGGAGAGGGGGATTGGGAGTCCTGTTCCTCTCAATCTGAACCCCAAGACTGAGCAGGTGGTGGCAGCGCGCCCAAGGGGCAGGAGGGGAAATAGCTCCCTCCAGGAGTTGGCGACTCGATAGGGAGCTGACGGGACCGGGTCTGAAAGCAGAATCGGGCCGGTTCCGCCACAGCATATAACAATACCAATTTGGATGTTTTTGTAAAGTTGAAGAGCCTTTACTAACTGTGTGTACTCCAGAAAATAACACTAATCAAAACTATGTGGTTTGGCTCATTCCATTTAGAGGCCATGTTAAAAATCATATCTTGAAGATGCTCATTCCTCAGTTTAAGACTCTCCAAGTCATCAGTTTATCCTAGAGTCATTGGCTTTTTGCAGGTAACACTGTTATTTAGATAAACATGCACTGTAAACTGAATTCATTTTCAGTATTTCATAATCTGCCTTGAGTCTCATTGCGAAAGGTGAGCTATAGGCAAAAGTAAAAGTAAAATCAAGGTATCAGTATTGGTTTGCAATACTTCTCCTTACCAGTAGAGGGAAATGTGACACAGAGAGGGATGTGACAAAGGCACACAAGTGGATACACACGTAGTGGTACAAAGTGACAGAACTCTCTGCTTGTCCAGTTGTCATCACTCCAGGCAAAAAGACAGGGAGGGAAAGCTCTCCAGAGCACTGCTGTAGGCTGAGAAAGAGGGCAGTAAACAAGGGAACCCTGCAAAGACATGGAGAACAGTAGTGTTACTTCCACATTACCAAATTCTTGACCAAGCCTCATAATACATTGCTAGAATAAAACTAAGTCAGTGCAGCACTATGTAGAACTTGTCAGTCCATGCCTCATGAAAATAACTATATGAATCATGTAGAGATGTTAATAATGTGTGGTATATGCTTATTTTAAATTAATAGTAAAACATCGATAAAAATAAATAGACACGAGAGAAGCTTTAGCTAAATTTAGATTGAATTTAGACTGAATCAGACTGCCCTTCATTTGCTTCCCTAAACCCAAACATCGCCCCCTTCTTTCTGCAGGCCACTTCACCTCTGTGTTACAGAGTGCTTCCAGAACATGTCAAAAAACCCATGAGAGCCTCTGCCTGCTGACACAAATCCTCAGTAGCAGCAAGCCGTTACCTGGGAGAGTTTTCTGGGAAATGACTTCCTGTGTCCCAAAGCGCCTGCACCTCTTGTGGCTGAGATGGCAACATGTCCATTACAGAAAGCAGGAGACGGCACTGGGCAAAGTGCAGCTCAGGAGAGAGAACTGAAGATGAGATTTTTAAAGAAGCGTTATAACTGGTACAAGCTTTCATTTGTACAGAGCCCCTCTTAGCCCGAGGGAACAGATGCAAAAAGCCCCCGAGTGTATAAACACTTACAACTGGGGGTCTTGCATTCGGATATGCCTGAGCCAAAATTATCCCAGAAATTCCATTTTCATTTGGCTCAGCAATACCCAAAGTGGCCCAAAACGCTCCCAAAATTGCACAAGTAACACTTGGCTCTCGGAATTTCAGGTTTGGGAGGGACAGCAGGAATGGTGGTCAGTGAGAGAAGTGGGAGAATGTGCTAGAGGTGGGCTGCGGCACCAATTCTGCCATGGCCTTTTAAGCTTTAAGAATTCTGCAGTGCACTTGGCCCTCCGTGAAACCCCAAACCCCTATTGGTGTAGTGGTTAAGTGCGCGGACTCTTATCTGGGTGAACCGAGTTTGAGTTCCCACCCCTCCACTTGCACCTGCTGGAATGGCCTTGGGTCAGCCATAGCTCTAGCAGAGGTTGTCCTTGAAAGGGCAGCTGCTGTGAGAGCCCTCTCCAGCCCCACCCACCTCACAGGGTGTCTGTTGTGAGGGGAGAAGACATAGGAGATTGTAAGCCGCTCTGAGTCTCTGATTCAGGGAGAAGGGCGGGATATAAATCTGCAATTCTTCTTCTTCTTCTTCTATTTATAATTACAGAGGTCATTTAGGCCCTACAGCACCACAGCACATTTAAGTAGATGGGGGGGGATTATAAATACATTTGTGAGCAAAAATTCCAGGGTCTAATCTAATAAATGAGGATATTTGCCTCAATTTATTTATCTGAATATTTCATTTGTAGAATCTGTACTTATATCTAGAATCCACACAGTCTTGAGTAAAACAGCAAGCTCTATATTTACTCCTTCTTATGTTGTTCCCTCCCCTAAACCAATGTTCACAAGCTGTCTGAAGAATAAGTATGCAGAGATCTGCCTGTTGCAGCTGCCAATAGAGATTCGTAGATTTTGTTAAAGGAAATGTGGAACCAACCCATTCAAACCAGCACTGGGTTGCTTAACAGAGACCAATATCACAGTTATTCTTGCCCTTAAACTCCACTTGTAGCATTCAAATTATTTTTGCCACACAGAAGAAAAGAACAAGATCCTTCCAATTTTCTACTTTGCCCAAGCATTTTAGTGCAATGTATGTGCCTGCTGCTGGTCTCTGCTTATGGTCTGCTGCCTTTGCTTGCAGTAAACCCAGAATACTTTTACTGAATATAGAAACATATTACGAATCCATGTTTTATGTACCTTAAGAACCAAGCGGTAATATTAAGGAGTGTCACTTACTTGTTAATTAATTTGGAATATTAATTCCCAGTAACACACTGCAACTGATTGAAAAATTGAGAGAAAAAAGCCCCGGAAGGCCTGAGGATTCAGGCAACAAAAAATCTGAGACACGAACCCAAATGCTGCTGCTAAAAATTCTCAGTGAAAATTAATGGAGGGGGCATAACATCAGGCACCACTCCTCTGCTTTAAGGCAATATAGTGTGGATAATGGGACCTTTAAACCTACCTAAGGTTTTACTTAATACAGCTTCCACAAAAGGTCTGAAGGCGAGCAGGCTGGGGAGGAGCGGATCCAGGGCCACAAGGAATCCTTTTGCTATTTCATCCCGACATGCCTCAGAAATCACTGCCGCATGAAGACTTGGAGGAAACTTGCTGGCAGGAAAACAAACACAGAATGGATATCATCACAGCTGTGTTCTGACTGCTGTTAGGCACAAATCAAGGCACGTATAAACCAGAGCACTGCTTTGCTTTGTTTTAAACCTGCTAACGTTTCTTGGTGACTATAAGTGAGTTTTACATGCAGCCTTTGGATACTCTAACATGTTTTGTTGTAGCCCTGAGCAACAGTTAATATCTAAGGAAAAGAAAACATGCTTTTATTTTGTACTTTTTAATGATCCTTCAAAGGCCCTCTTCTTTCAGGTAGAACCTCAAAGTTGCCAATCTGATATTTAGGGGAATATTAAGTTCTGGGTCACATGGAGAAATTTATTCTTTTCACACTAATAGTGCCAATTAACAAAGTGCAACAGGATAACAGCGATAACTCCAAAATTGTAAGCCATAACTGAGCCATTCGTGGGAAGGGCGGGATATAAATCCCAAATAAATAAATAAATAAAATAACTCATAAATCACAAATGAAATGAAACAGAAATAACTGAAACATTCAATATTAGAGGTATAACATCTATTTATATTATGTAATTACAGAGGACTATGCCTCTAAATCAGCAGGTCTCTGACCATGCCATGCTCCTTTCCAAGCCTTTAAGAGTACCCAACCTAAGGCTTGCATTTGGGGTTTAAAATCTCTCAGATGCCACAGCACTTCAAGCCAAGATGGATGGGTATTAAAGTGATTTTGATAATTAAGTAAAAAAGGACAGCTTGACTCCATGATGAAATTTTTAAAAGTCTATTTATTATTTAGATAGCCCCTAAAGGTCACGGCGGAAAGTGCTGTCAAGTCACAGCCAACTTATGGCAACCCTGTGTGGCTTTCAAGACAAGAGCAGTTCAAAGGTGGTTTGCCATTGCCTACCTGTGTGCAGCAACTCTGGACATCCTCCCTTAGCCGTCTCCCACCAAAGTACTTAACAGGGCCAGCCCTGCTTAGCTTCCAAGACTGCGCTAGCCTGGGCCATCCAGGTCATGCAGGGTATACTAATTGACTGGCATAAGCAACCCAAAAGCAGATGAAGAAGAAGATATTGGATTTATATCCCGCCCTCCACTCCGAAGAGTCTCAGAGCGGCTCACAATCTCCTTTACCTTCCTCCCCCACAACAGACACCCTGTGAGGTGGGTGGGGCTGGAGAGGGCTCTCACAGCAGCTGCCCTTTCAAGGACAAGCTCTGCCAGAGCTATGGCTGACCCTAGGCCATGCTAGCAGGTGCAAGTGGAGGAGTGAGAAATCAAACCTGGGTCTCCCAGATAAAAGTCCGCACACTTAACCACGACACCAACCTGGCTCTCCAAGCAGCCTTTAAATAGTCTCACAGAATACACTATATATTTCTCAATTATTTAACAAATGTATTATTTCAGAAAATGATACACTGCTAATCATGTTCCAAAATCTCTCATAAAGTCTCTCATAAGCTGCTTTTTAAATAACTGAATGGAAGAATATACAAGAGTATTAAAATAATGACATACAACACTCTGTAGAAAAGAGTTATTTCCCTATAATCTGACATGTAAAATATAGAAACAAGGTTAAAAAGGGGGGGGGGAGGGGAACCAACATTGTTCATAGTCTCACCCATCTAACAATTCAGTTAAAAAAAATAGTTCCAATAATTAACACTGAGATGCTTAACAGTAACGTTCAAGCATCACATCAACATGTTTAAAACTAATAAAGAATGCCCTAATAGTCATTGGTCAGCCTTAAAACCATAGTTACCAAGACCGAGCATGTGCAAGCCTGCGCCTTTGCACCCCATGGTTTGCAAATCACCCTATTACATCCCCATGAGGCCAGGAAGATGATTTCAGCATTCATTTCAAGTGTGGGCACACACATTTCAAGAGTGATACAGCTATGGTTTCACCTGACACTCTCCCCTGTGAGACAGCAGCAGCACCACCAGGACTCAATGCCATCTTGCTTTTAGGGAACTGTAATGTTTTACTGTTTATTTAATTTGGTTTTTACCTTGTCTGTAACTATAACTTTGTTGTGAACCACCATGAGCCTGGCTATTGGGAAGGGCGGTCAAATATACAAATAAATAGCATTTGATAATATGATAATTCTGCAATTAATCATGTTAGTTAACAGCTATATTTTGCTTACCTGTATATTTGAAGATACGTCTGGTGTAACTGAGAGCAAGAATCCACCAAGAAAGGAGTGAATTCCTGTAAAGTCAACAATATCAGATGCGATTTTGCTTTTAAACTTGCAAATATAAAAAATCGGGAGGGGAGAGGGGGCTAGAAAAGACAATGAAGAAAAGAAAATTCTAACTGCTAGAGCCAAAAAAATCCTGATGGTTCCCCAATTAACTATCACAGAGCCGTTTATTGTATAAAATTAATAAGTTAGTGACAACAATACTATTATTGTTCTATCTCAAATGCTATAATGTTCTTATAACGGGCACTTTACATGTTAGGTGAAACATCTTACAGCAGCATAATTACAATGTATGCAAATAAAAGTAATCCTTTTGACAAAAACCCAGCTGGGCCAACTCTTACCTTGATGTAGTGCACCAGGGAAACAGCAAAGAACCTGCACAGTTTGATTGTCCTCTGGAATACCTTATAATCAGTGTTCGCCTATCCAAAAGGGAACATAAAGCAAGATTTAGCTAAAAACGTTAATATCAAAAATTTTCTACTAGCAGCTTCCTTGAAGTGGTGAGAGGTCAATGGAAGGGATCACCTATATCGGGATGTCACCTCCTCCCATCTGCCTTCACATTGTCATGTTCTGGTGCCATTAAAAAAGTGCAACACTACAAAAAGATGGATACATCACTGATCACACCCTGTCACTCTTCTTAGACAACAGTGGCATGTCTCATTGGTACAAGATGCATCCCTCCAACACAAGAGGCTCCACTGACAGCAAGACCCTCCTTGCACAAACAAAACCCACTACCCTTAGCTAAAAGAGTAACAGAATACAACTCTACACATAAAAGTTACGAGACGATGCTAGCTAACCTTCTTTGTGGCCCTGCCCAGCAACTTAATGTTTTGAAGCAGCGAAACCCTTTGTAAATTTAAGCATTTTAAGAAGCCAGCCTCTTCCCAGACCCCAAACGCCTTTAAATACTGATCAATTCACCTGTGTCCCAGACTGTTTCATCTGCTCTGCCAGCAGTAAACAAGACTGGAAGGCATACAAGATGCTCTCGCAAAGGCCATTGAGGATAGCGGCATGTTTCAGGCTGTTCTGTATCAATGACTTGTGTTTAGTGCTTTGCCTAGAGAGGAAAGACATTATCTCAACACATCACAAGAATAACTACATTCCTACTTTAGTCTACCCAAATGTTCACCAAGATCTTTCAGAAAGAAACATCAAAATGGTGCCCTTTCATACTATTTCACAATTGTTCTTCTACTATGTGAAAAAGTCACAACAGAAGCAGTTGTAAGAAGTCTAAAAAAAAAACACCCAAGACAATTTTGTAATATACATGGTGATCATATAACGAAATATAAAACAGGAGCTGGATACTTGAGAACTATACAACAGAATAATTCCAAATGCGCCACTCTCCGGCCACCGCAGTGTGCCGCAGCCGTTGGCTGAAGGCGGAGTGCCGCCCCGCCAAGTTCGGGGCATAGCAGAGGCGCAGGGCAACACGTCGGCACAGGAGGGGGCCGACCCAGGGACATGGCCGCTGCTGGTCGGGTCCCAGAGACCTTTTGGTGCAGGAACACCCCACCCCCCACCAGGTGCAAATCTGGGCCACGGAAAATGCTGGTGTGCCCCATAGGCACTCGTTGAAACCAAAAACAAAGGTCGCCTCCGCCACTGCAGAAGTTTGCAAACCCCTTAGGGAGTGGTGTGATTACCTTGCCAATCCCCTCGTGCCTCGGGCTAACAAGCCCGCCCCCCAGCACCCAATCACAGTCTCCCCCCCCCCTCCTAGAAATACTTCCACTCTGGCCTCGTACAACTCAGTTGTTAGGGACAGCTTCACGTGGTGGTAGGCTCTGCCGGTAAGCTTAGAGTGACTTAGAGCGAGGGACAGGCATGCACATTGATGACGGGTTTTGAACTGCATGGTTGCTTTGACTGTATCTTTGCCTTGTGAGGGGGAGAGAGAGGTCTCTCCCCTGTGGCTAACTGCTCATTTCCAGGTCTCCACAGGCTCCCAGAGGCTCTGCATATGAGGACTGTTGCCCATGGCTGGGTAAGTTCCACTGTGCCCCCTCTGTCCTCCCCCTCCTCTCACTCTCGACGGCTCGGTGTGCGAGCGTCTCTAGCATTTGAACCCGGCAGTGGGCTCCAGCAGGGGGCATTTGCTGACCCTACTACCCTGTGCTGCTGCCTGCTCCCTTCCCTTCATCTGCCCTCTGCCGCTTTCCCAACCCCTGGCAGGGCACAGGGTGTGTGTGTGTGGCAGCTGCCCTGTTGCAGGAGGTGGGTCAGAGACTGTCCTTTAAGAAAGCACCCGGCTGAAACACAGCCTGCTCTTCCAGCCGCCACCCCTGCAGGTGCTCTTGATCTCTGTCTCTGTTTTGCATGTGGGACTGCAACACAGAGGCTTCCGCGTATGTCGCTCCCCCCCCAATCCCTCAGCTGTTTCTGCCCGCCACTCTGAATGGAGCCCCGCCCACGGCAAGACTACCCAGCGTGCACCAGGGAGACTGTTGCACTCTGTTCTGGAAAAATAAAGTCTGAGCTGTGCCCTCTGTTGTCTCTCCTGCTTGGCATCTGCTGCACATTCTCTCGGCAACCCCACCCCCAGTCAGTGGCCTCTCTGAGGGAATGCCTGGGAGGGTGGGCAGACTTGGTTCAGGGGGGGGGCGGGAAACGGTCTATGAGCCACCACACTGCCCCCCGCGTGGCTGAACAGGGGAGGAGGGTGCCACCCCTCAGCCTACCCAGGCTGACAGCCTACCCAACCCCACAGGGCTGTTGTGCGCAGGGCACTAAGGGGGGGGGGCTGATGAAGTGGACTCTGAGTTCTGCGGCCCCCGGGGGAGGTGTTCTGTGCACAAGGCAGGGGGTGTCAGCGCAACACAAGGGGTCTCTGGGTGGGGGGTGTCTGCTGCTGGGCTGCTCACTCCCAGACACACATTCCAGCCGCTGTCTATGACAGCGAACTCCTGCACTTGATACTTCCTGCTTATCTGCCTGCCATTGGCAGAGTCTCTGACAGCGGGAGGGTGTGAGGGGACTGACGGCTTCTCTGTGGTCCCGTGTGGGCCTGTCCCACCCCCACCTCGCCACCAGGCCAGGCTTCTTGTGCGCACATGCCCAGCCTCACTCCTGTCCCCTCCCCGTGTTGGTGGGACGTCTTTCCTTTGCCTTTGATGGTCTGCCCATCATTGGCTCCGTTCTCTGTTTGGGGGTGAGTTGGGGATGGCTATCAGCCTCTCCGGGGCCGCCTTTCCCCATCCGTGACTGTCATGAGCTGCGGCGCATGCGCCAGGACTGGTCAATGGGGGGGTGGGCTGGCCCTCCCCTCCGGCTGCGTCCGCCTGCCTTGTGTGCCTATGCCAGCGGCGTTACCATGGCAACCGTCTCCCTAACGGCAAGCTACACCTCTTTCTTCCCCACGCTCCAGCATGGCGAAGTCCTCAGGAAGTCTACTAGTGGTGCGGCAGTTACACCATGGCCGGCCGCCACGTAAGTCTGGATTCGGCTGCCAGTTCTCAGGAATTAACATTATAGCCATGAATTGCATCTAATGGAAAATGCAAATATGCAACAAAAGGTAAACTATGGAATGTATTTGTTTAGTGCAAGTCTTGTTCAATGTGTTTACTGGCAATCCATGAATTATGTCTGGCCAGGGAACCTTTCCAATAGGTCACATAACATTCCTCCTCCCTCAGAGCAGGCTGAAAATGGATGTGAAACAGGTGGGCTCGCACTTCAGGTTAAGAGGGGAATGATAAGGAGAGGGTGAGTATCATGGTGCTGGAGAATTAATGCCCTTTGGTGCATATGGGTGACCTTACATATGGGTGGCCTTGACATATGGGTGTATAATTACATATGGGTGACCTTGAAAAAAACCCAGTGAGCAAAGTTCCTGAGAGCTAGTTAGGTGTAGTGGAACAGACTCTTATCTGGGAGAACTGAGTTTGATTCTCCACTCATCCACATGGAACTGCTGGAATGACCTTGAGTCAGTCATAACTCTGTTAGAGCTGTCCTCTCAAAAGCAGTTTTGTCAGAGCTCTCTCAGCCCCACATCTCACAGGGTGCCTGTTGTGGGGAGGGGAAGGGAAAAGAGATTGTAAGCCGCTCTGAGACTCCTTTGCTTAGTGAAGGGTGAGTATAAATCCTATCTCTTCTTCTTCTACCAGTTTGATCCATGGATGTCCCATATCCAGCCGATTATATTAACTGCCTTAATTATATGTTGAACTAATAGCTCGATGCAAGCCTTAACAGCTATTAGATCTCTCCTCCTGTGGAAGGTCATATGTACTGTTCAGGAAAAGTTTGTTACAGTGCACTTCAACAGGATGGAAGCTCTTGTTCACCGGTGGGCAGAAACACCATAAATTCCTGTTATTGAAACCCCTGACCCTAACCACCACTACCAAGATTTCTAACAAGTCCCAACAGGTGTTGGTGAAGGTTCACATACTGCATAGAGAAAATAAAAGTCAGCAGAACTGTGCATCACAGACATTGCCTTTAAAATGTGAATGATTTTAATTGTATAGTACTCTGGAAGCACAGATCTGCCTAAAAAGCTGTCTATGACTACATCAATGGAATAAATATCGGCAAGTCCCAAACACTGCAGTTACCAACAAAAATCACAGCTGAAAATATCTGAACAGTTTAGCAATGGAATTACACTGCCTTGAGTTTAAGAACTTCAACTTCATTTAACAATAGATCAGACTGTCTGTTCATAACAAGCTAGATATAGCATTTGCTTAACTCTAATAACTTATCATTAAGACAATGAAAACATACCGGATTAAGAACTTCCATGAGTTTGCATGAAGAGCATGATCTATGATGGAAATGGCAGAGCAGATCTCCAACACAGAATGAATCACTGCAGAGCAATACATATTTATTTATTTATTCATTCCATTATTAGATTTATATCCCGCCTTCCTCGCCGGAGCAGGCTCAGGACAGCTTACAGGCCAATAGGCAACAGTTACATAAAACCATTAAAACAAGTATAAACATTAAAACAAGACCGGTGCTATATTAGTATGATATTAATATACAATACTAACTGCAAAATAAATTTTTATCAACGAGCATAATCAAGGGCACACACAGCATTCAGTCAGCTAAGAACTATTTTTCATAAATTCAGAATAGGAGTTAATTAATGTTCGTACTTTCAATCACTTTCACCTAATCCCTAGTGTGGGGTTTTAAATTTGAAAAGGTAGGGGGGAGCATTCATCCAGAAATCATGGAATAAAAATTGCAAGAACCTCTCAACTGATGTGCGACATCAGCATACACGGAAAGGAAAAGTGCTTGCTTAGTTGTGGCACCCTGATGCCCATTAGTGAAGAGTGGTTCGTCTTAAGATACACATTTTGTACACTCACCTGAAACTATAATTGCTGTACTGTCTTCAGCAGTGCAGGAATCCACAGATATCATATCCAGCAGCTCCATAAGCTGCTTTTGTAAAGCATAAGTTTCCTTAAACAAAGACTGAAGTAAGTCAGCAAACAAATGGAGATGGTCACTATACAGCGATTCGCTGTCCTGCAGCAAAACACAGGGAGCACATACATTACACATTATGCACAGCTACAGTGAACATAGGCTCAGAAATGACAGAATACCTAAAAGCAATAGCAACGTAATCTGATTTTATCAGAATCAATATTCAGACTTAATTAGGTTCGACTACGCTAAATACAATATAGAATTCTGGTTGCCCCAAGGACTGCTGGAAACAGCAACACAGTTTCTGCTGTACTCTAATTTTAGACTGTAACAAATTGTTGACCAATAAAGCGTTCCCATTATGCCCTGGAACAATGTGTTCCCTCCCTCCAGTTTTTAGTTTCGGTTTTTACTACTCACATACCCTCTAGGAACATTTCCGGAGAATCCAAAACACAGATTCTTTAAGAAACTGAACACAGTACTAGTACTAGTATTTCAATATTTTTTGGGTTTTGTAGTAATTTCTTTTGGCCTGTTAAATCTAAAACATTAAGAATCTATGGAAGTATTAACTTCACCAACCTTGCAGTATATAAATGTGTTCTTTATCACATGAAGAACAGAAGAAGGAAGACTGTGGATATGTTCTAGAGGCACAGTCTCCTGCATGGTACAGACATGTTGCACACATCCTCTTAATACTTCCATCAGCTGCACTACAGTCTGAAAGGGAAAATAAATTAGTAAAAGTATCAGTGGAGATGGCTTTCAGACATATGGCTCCACTTCTGGCAATGCACGCTTCCTAAAAATCATGGCTGCCATAGATCCAAACCTTGTAACAGAGTAAAGCCAGTGGGAATTTTATATCCCTGAATATTCTAATGCAACATAAGTTTAACAGTAAACTGTGGAGGAAAAATTAGGGCTGACCCTAGGATTTCATGATATAACTGGGCTCCACTCTTACACACACCAAACAACTCATCTGATCATATTCCTGATCTATGGGATTTCTAACAAGCAGTTTGAAAGTGGTTTGCAACTTTCTTTAAAATACAGACGCATACTTTCTCCACTAAGTATTCACAGAGACTAAAGACATTGGAGGAATTCCCCCCACAAAAAAGTGCCATGGGCATGTACTTCTGTAATTCAGGGATCTTTGGAAAGATACACACTTCAATAAAAAAACTAAAATCTTTAAGATCTCTCACCCAATTCAAGGGTAAGACATGCATGAAGGTGATGGGAGGTGTAGCTTATGGAAAAACTAGAAGAAACCACTTCCAGAATGAGCTGTTCCAGTAAAGAAACTAGCTACTTGTGCAAGGGAGGGCAATTTCTATCAATTCTCCCTTCTTGCTGCATATCTCAAACTATTTCTAAGGTTCTCTAACCTTCTGCGGTGCAGAATGCTACAGGCAAAATTGATATATTGGCTCAGTAAAAAAAAAAAAATGCATATATAAACTGTGTCTATTAGAAATTCACAAAATGCTTGTAAGAGAAAATTAAGACAAAGTCATCTTAGTTCTTTTGAAACATCTAAGTAAAGATAACACTTTATGAAAGCTGTGTTTGAATACCGCAAGTCAAAATCAATGGAAAAGTCACTGGTCAGTGGTCACATTTAAAAGCGGGGGGCCGGGATTCCTTATAGATAAATTACTCAAGGAAAATATATTCTATTAGCTAAGCCCAGATATCTTTGGATACTTAAATCTTGTGACTGGAGCAGTGAACAGGCAAGACAGATCTTCTTACAAACCTGAAAAGGGCCCTAGGTTTGCAGAAATCTTTTTTAAAAATTACACTGGGCAGCTTAAAAAATCCAAAAATGATAAAAGCAACACCTGTAACTTTAAGCAACAGATTCCCGCAATGGCTGTTGCTAGGCAACCACAGCATCCCAAGCTTAGCTCTGTCAGTAAAAAGCAGTCGTATTTTGACCTTTGAGGAAGAACTCATTGGGGCCAGGCCTGGCTACAGCTGCCAGCTCCAGGTTGGGAAATTCCTGGAGATTTTGTGATGAAGTCTGCGGAGTGCTGGGTTTGGGGAGGTTAGAGGCCTCAGCATGGTATAAGCCATTTTCTCCAGGGGGACAGTATAAATGAGACACTATTTAAAGATTCTATTTCCCCAATACAAAAAGAAATGGGTAACTTTAAAAACTAAGGAAGGAGGTTTTCTTTTCCAAGGTGAAATAAACACAGATGGCATAGAAATGATAGTAGTTGGAAGTAATGATCTGAAAGGTCAAGACAGGTATATCTAAACTGCATTATGACAACAAACTATTAAACAAAACAATATCACTTAACAAGAGAGAATCAATATTGACGTTCTAGAATTAAAATCTCCCAAAGATACACATATTACTTTTCCAACACAGGAAAGTACAGTTTTAATTACATATAAAATTCAGTAACTTGAAAATATTAGGTTTAAATATTAAAAGGACTTAATACTGAAATGGAAGAGGAAAAAGATATACTGGTTCCTAGAAAAAGGTAAAGTGATTTAATTTTCCTCCAAGAGACAGGTGGCAAGGCCAACTACCTTTTTTATTTATCTTGTTCAAACTGAGCAAATTTCCTCCCATGTAACCCAAACAATACAAATGGGGTATCCTTATATATTAGTGTAAAAATTCAGTTCTGCATCTTGGAATAGAGAGAGGAGGATGTTCAAATGAACATTTAAGTGTCATAAACCAACAAGGAAGTTTTAATAAATCCCTACTTAATAAAATGTAAACTGCTGTAGAAGGTGAACATGGAGGAAATTATAATGGAACCATGAACCCCTTGCTTGACAGGAAAAATATCTTGGCCCAGTTCATACCACAAAGGGTTCATACCAGAGTTTAAAGCTTCCAGCTAACAGATTTTATCACCTGGCAATGAAAGATTCTTAATTAGGGTTTGTAGAATCTTTCGGGCTCAAGTGCCATGTTCTACTGGAGAAAGTTTTCCTTCCAGACGTTTCGTTCTCAGCTGCGGAGAACATCCTCAGTGGCGATACAGCCGGAGCAGGCGCTCTGACCTTCTTGGCAGCTGTGCATACTCAATGCATACTCAATGCACAGCAGCCAAGAAGGTCAGAGCGCCTGCTCCGGCTGCAACGCCACTGAGGATGTTCTCCGCAGCTGAGAACGAAACGTCTGGAAGGAAAACTTTCTCCAGTAGAACACGGCACTTGAGCCCAAAAGATTCTACAAACCCTAATGATGTTACCAGCCGTGAAAACCTGAAATCTTTGATAAAGATTCTTAATGTTCAGTTCCAAACAACAACTATTCTAAAGCAGACTGTTTTTTGTGCATTGCCCAAATTTTAACACAAAAATTGGACAGCAGACTGTTTCTGACCATGCATGTATTTAAAGTTGCTACTGATGACAGCCAGACAAAAAAACTGAAACAAAACAGATACCTTCTCAGAAACAAAGAAGTTGTTTAGAATATTAGCAATCAAATGCAGCTTTAAAAAAAACTGATTGTGCAGAAGATTTAACTTTCCAAGCTTTACCTTCAGATGACTCCTCGATGTCATGTGTAATTCTGCATTCTCGTTTGTTAATTCTTTTGCTTGACTGAATAATTCATATATCAAATGATCAAACAGCTGCACTGCCTGTTAGAACAAAGCCGATTACAAAGAAAATATTAGTTTAAGAAATCCAATACAGGCCTTCTACAGACTACAGAGAACTAAAAGGCAGGCCGCTGCTGAGGGATGGGATGGTGACCATTATTTCTGATTACTTTTTAAAGGTGTTAGACAAATTCAGTGATAATGGTGCTTTCCCCACAGCGACAAGCTTATGTAGTTTCTTCATCGCTGCTGTAGCTGCTGATAAAGCGCAGCAGCCATGGGACTTCTGCCTGGCTAACTTCCTCACCCCATTCCCCTGGGCAGCAGCTAATTTTCCCAACTCACACCAGTAGGGATTTTTCAGGGTTTTTTAAAAGAGCAAATGCATATCATTTGTGCATAATTTTCTGTAAATTCCCTTTTTTCAAAAAGTAAGTCTCTAGACCTTTTTGTTTCAAAGACTCAGCAATTCCTAAAACATTTGTTAGTCTACAATATTGTGTCATACCTTTGGTAATACTTTGGAGAAAAATGCTTGCTCTAACTCAGAAAGATTAATGTGGGGCAGAAACCGTTCTGCCAGGATTCTCAACACACCTGTGAAAGAAAAAGATAAGGAAAGCCATGGCTTTCATAAATTCAAGGGACTTCTTTGCTAACGAGTAGCTCCCACTGCAACTTACAAAAGGTTTTGACCACTGTGATCACACATAAATTATGTACCTAAACAGAAAAATAAGATATAGACCACTAATGTGCAATATGCAGAGACTTGAGCATCACGAAGAATAATTACCTGAAGCAAGCCAAAATTCTTAGTATGGCAGTGTATAGACAAGAAATGCACAATCAGAGCAGTCATTACCCAAGTATTCATTGTTTGCATTTATTTTATTAATTTATTAAAATGCTAATAGCCTACCTTTTGATTAAAATATTCTAAGATGGCTCATGAACAAAACCTAGAATTAAAATCGGTATAAAGTAGCAACATACACAACATGAAAAAAATCCAATACTACAAATAAGTTAACTAAACAAGCAACTGAAACATGTAACCATTTCTAGTGTACAGATCAGACAATGAATCACTCCTTAAAAATTGCTGTTGTACGATATCCAAAGACCAACAAGAAAAAAAGGAGATAAAACTTCCCTGAGGAAGAAGTTCCACCATTTAAGCATCATTGCTGATAAGATACAAAACTGGCTATATGTCAAAGGCCCTGTGACGGAGCAACAGTCTCTCTGCATCACCTTCTGGAATCTACCCTCCGAGACCTGGAGGTCTACCACGATGCCTCCACAATCCACAAGAACAGCATGGCTGACAGAATGAAAACTGCTGAAAGGTCCAGTGGAAGCAAATCCAAAGGGATACCTTATTCCAATCCAGTTTCTGGAGCAAGTCAGCAACTGAAGCTTGGAACACTATGAGCTCTAGGATCTTGCTCTTGGACCTTATAGATCCAAGGAGAGCTTCTTCAGGAGTGGCCTTAGCATTTATTCTTTCAAAACTTTAGGAACTACCCCCCTTTCAAGAAAGTGCTTACCACCAATGTTTCCTCTAAGCTGCGGAGTCTTGTGAGCAAAAATTCTACTTTGTGAGCTACTGGCATTAAAGTTGTGAGCTACTGCATAAATTAGTTTGCTTTGGGACCATTTTTCCTGAGCTGAGAAAAACGTGTGAGCTGGAGGTTAAAGAATTGTGAGCTAGCTCACACTAACTCAGCTTAGAGGGAACAGTGCTCACCACTTATTCCTTTTAATGGCCAACTCCATTCTGGCAGATTCCGTAAATTCTGAAGATACATCGGTAAGTTCCTTTAGTATTCTAGGATACAATCATCTAGGCCCTGCAGATCTGGAATCATTTAAGGCAGCCCTGACAAACTCTTTAGCTAATCTTGAGCTGTCTGCCCACCATTCACACCATTTTTACAAGATTGCACTGAATTCTCTTTTTGGGACAATTCAGAGAAAAATAGGAATTGACTAGTCCTGCCTTCTCTGTCATCTGTAAACATTTCAGCAGTCTCATTAAGCAGTGGGTTTACTGAATCCTCCTTTTAATCCTTACTTTGAGCATATCTGGAAAATATCTCCATTGTTTTTTGAGCTTTGGCTTTTCCATCAAATCCATGTTATTTATTCTATACATTCCTTTTTGATTTTCGGCTCATCACTTAGTTTTCATGTGGCCACGAATTTATGTCCCCCATTTTTCTTCATTATTGTTAGTGATTGTGCTTTAATAGCCCTAACCATCTTGGACTCGTTTCTCCAATAGTTTATCTAGCCCTGGAATCCATCCTAGCTTTTTATTATGTTTATTAAAATTATGTAGCTTTTCAAATGGAAAAAAAATATTCCAAAGCTTCCCTTAGGAATGACAGTGTAATGATACTCAGCTGCAATTATTAGTACAATGTTAAAACAGAATTGGACCCTCCTAAGCTTCAGAATGCACTCTATGTCCGTTACTGATCAGCAGGGTTTGCCAACTAAAGTGGAAAGGATCAGAGTAATAGAGATGTACAATTTCCAGAAATGTTAAAGTAATGAAGAAAAATGCTTTTTTCTAGGCAGAAAAGAGACACAATTTTTAAAAAGAAATATAAATTGCAATAAAAATGTAAGAATTCTCCATTAGTCTCTAGCTCTTATTTCCACTTCTACTAGGTGGTTCAAAAGAAAGATTGAATATTTTGATACTGCACAGTACATTAAAGCTTTGCACATAGGTATTCCTGCAGTGTACAATTATGAGGCAATAATATGTAGCAAAATAAAGCCTATATAATAATTGAAAACAGATAAATACTTTTTAGTATGCATTGTCAATCTAGATAAAGAGTATATAACTTTTACTTACCAATATGCTCAGTCCAGTTGTCAGAAATCTGATACATAGAGTACCAATACTAAGGAAAAACATACATACAAATGCCCACAAATAAAAACTGCACCCTATATACTCCACAAAATTGCTGGACCAAACCACAGAGTAATTACTCTTACATCACTTGGTATAGGTGCAGGAGAATCATACCCTTTGCCAAGCTCCATCTAATAATTTAGCTTTGAATATTCACAATAAGCATGGCCTATGGGATTGTGGGTTCTTGCACATACATCCCACAGACCTTCACTTTCCATTTATTCAGAACTAAGTCCCAATGAATTACCGTAAGTAAGTTTTACTTAGGTGTGCAAAGGACTGCAGTTCTAGTTATCTTGTTTTCTCCACTGCAGCTTATCCAGGGAGATGTGTGATAGTGTTTTAGAATTATCAGTTTCAAATGTATTGTTCCTCTACTTCTTTATGGAGTAATGAGATGTCTGAGGTGAAGGGTGAACATTAACTGAGTGTATTAATATTTGGGTGATTTTCCCCTGTATGTTTTTTAGTTTTGCTTTGAGTAGGACAGGAAGACAACATGGAATTTTAAATTAACACACTCTTAAGACTGTCTTTTAATCCCAATATTTTAAAGACTAACAGATTTCACACAGTGTGACTTTTTGTGGACTATTCAGTCCATTTCACAATAATGTGCCTCACAGAACTTCTGCTGCAATAAATCTCTACATCTTTAAAGGTGGTTAAGTTTTCTTTGCAACCAAGATGACTACCTCTGTGGAGTTTTACACTATGGTTGTTATCACTAAGCCACCTCAATGAGCTTAAAATTGGGGAAAAGGAGAGATGAAGATCAGACAATAACAGAATGGGATAGTCCCTATATTCTCACCCACACTTAAATGCACCTTGTACAGAGTGCAATTTTAACACAGAAATTTAATGTAATCTTACAGAACAGGGCAACCAAGATGATTAACGAGCTGGAGAACCTTTCCTATTTGTTTATTGATAGGCAAAAGAGAAAAACAGTGTGGACCATTTCAATCTAGAGAAAAGATGTCTGGGGAGAGGGACAGGATACCAGTGCATCAATTTACACAACTGGTGGAAAGTAACTTTTCTCACAATATCATGGAACATTAAATAATCCAGGGTAGACAAAAAGAAGCTCCTTCTCATTCAATCAGTAGTTAATTTGCCAGTGGTTTCCCCAATTTTGAGTCCAGTGGTTGTTCACTGAAGTAGATGGCTTTGGAACTGAGCAGATGCAAAGAGAAGAGTGGCCCATCAGTGTTGACTAGACATGATGACTAAAGGGAACCTCCATGTTCAGAAGCAGTAAAACTGAACACCAGAACAAAGTTTGAGCCAGTGGCACATTTAAGACCAGCAAAGTTTTATTCAAGATACAAGCTTTCATGTGCATGCACACCTCCTCAGATAAATTCCATGTATCTGAAGCAGCATGCCTGCACACGAAAGCTTACACCTTGAATAAAACTTCATGGGTCTTAACGGTGCCACTGGACTTGAACACTGTTCTGCTGCTTCAGACCAACACGGGTGCCTCCCCCCCCCCCCACATGAATCTATCTTCTGAATACCAGTCCTGAGAAGCAGCATTAATGGGGAGCCAGCTTAAACAGGAAGCGGGGGGGGGCACAACACAAAGCCCCCTGGCTGTAACCTTCCAGTCCTTTGCCACTTTCCCTTTCACGGATCACTTTCCCCGTCCCTCGTCCCATTAGGGTTGCCAACTCAGGACTGAGAAATTCCTGTAGATCTAGGGCTGCCAAGTCCAATTCAAGAAATAGCTGGGGACTTTGGGGGTGGAGCCAGGAGCAAGGGTGTGACAAGCATCATTGAACTCCAAAGGGAGTTCTGGCCATCACATTTAAAGGGACCACAGACCTCTTAAATGCCTTCCCCCCATTGGAAATAATGAAGGATAGGGACACCTTCATTGGGGGCTCATAGAATTGAACCCCCAGGTCCAATCCTTTTTAAACTTGGGGGGTGTTTTGAGGAGAGGCATCAGATGCTATGTTATCAATTTGGTGCCTCTACCTCCAAAAACTGCCCCCCTCAGAGCCTCATATACCCGCAAATCAGTTCTCCATTATATCCTATGGGAATCAGTCTCCATAGGGAATAATGGAGTTCCCAGCAGACATTTCCCTCCCCCCCTTTCTGCTGACCCTGAAGCGGGGGGAGAGCCTCTAAACTGGGGGATCCCCTGCCCCCACCTGGGGATTGGCAACCCTATGGAGATCTGAGAATGGGCCTTGGGGAGCGGGGGTTAGAATGTGAGGAACCTCTGCAGAGTATAATGCTCCGAAGTAGCCATTTTCTCCAGTGGATCTCGTAGTCTGGAAATCAGCTGTAATGCCAGGAAAATCTCCAGGGAACCCTACTTCCCACGTCCATCCCACCCAAACCTCCCTCCCCACCGCGCCAGCGAAGGCAGCTTCCACAGGAGCGAGAGGGAAGGATATCAGGAGACGGGGCAGGGCTGCGGAAAGCTGGCGGCGGCACAGCTCGGAGTCCCAGCCTTCCACTTCCCTCAGTAGCGACACCGCCTCAGGCTCGGCCTGAGCCATGGCAGAGGCGGCGACGGCCGAACCTGCTGCTGCTCTCGAAGGCGAAAGACCCGCCAAGGCCGCGCGGCGCTCCCATGCGGCACCGCGGCGGCGATGACGCTAAGCTGCACATGCGCCGAGTACACTCTGAAGCTGGCTGTGAGAATGGGCTGGTGGTGGCTGAAGCGTTAGAGCGGTGGTCGTGTGGTTTCGTTTAGCTCCGGAGCTGCCGGTGTCTTTTCTGGAGTCATAAATCTGGGAGGTTCAGGGGACAGAACTTCCAGTGGGCGAACTCCTCGCTTTCAAAGGTTTGGTTGGGTCAGGTGGGCAGCTTTGTTGGTCTGAAGCACGGGAGCCACATGTGGCTCTTTCACACATATTGTGTGGCTCTCAAAGCCTCCCACCCCGTCGGCTGTCTCGAAGAAGGCATTTGTCTCTTTAAATCTCTTCGCCAAGCCAGCTGGTGGCATTTAAAGTTGTTTTCTTTCTGCCTCTTTCTTCCTTCCCCATCTATCTGCCTTCCTTCCTTCCTGCCATGCGGCTCTCAGACATCTGATGTCTACTATATTTGGCTCTTACGTTAAGCAAGTTTGGCCACCCCTGCGCTAGAACAAATTTTGAGCTGCAGTGGTACCTTTACGACCAAAGTTTGTTCAAGCTATGAGCTTTTGTGTGCATGCACACTTCCTCAGATACAATGACATGGAATTTGCCGGTCCATACATGTGGTAGAGGGTGAGTAGAAAATCATGATCCGATATGATGGTGTTTATCAGATTCCCTTATCAGATACTGATAAACATCAGCATTAGGTTGCTTGCTAACTTACTGTTCACCCTCTCCTTATATGCATAGACTGGTAAATTAGATTTCATTGCATCCGAGGTAGTGTGCGTGCAGGCGAAAGCTCATACCTTGACTGGATTCAGAATTTGTTCTAAAGGTTTGGTTGTCTTTAAAGAGCAAATAGGGAGAAGATGTCAGAGCTAGTCACAGAAAAAAACTCATCAGGTAGAAAATGTATTTATTGGATTTATAGCCTCCCTTCCCCTGTGCAACAGGGCTCAAGAGCAGAGAAAACAAAATTCATATAAACAGTGTTCACAACTCTAAAACTATTAAAACAGCTTTTACAATAGTACTGGCAACCAATAAATTAATACATAAAAAGCATGACATAGTGTCCTTTATCGAGGGGAGAATAGATATCTTACAGACTGGTGAATAAGAATAACCAAACAGTGGAAAGGGACGGGAGAAAGGAAGGAATGGAGGGAGGCCATCCTATATGGAAGCCATTACTGTTCTCAACTGTAGCGCGCCCCCCCCCCCCCTTTTCTGGTCCCTCTGTTGAGTTTCCTTTATCTGAAGACTCTGAGGAAAAAATGGAAGTTAAAAAACTAACACTTGTAGCCAAAATCTTTGACCCCTCTGTACAGTCCTGAATATCTGTGTTAATTTCAGTGAGTTTAGGATTGCCATTTTAGTGGCCTGGCATGTTACATTTGACCAAGGTGCTGGGGGAGGAAGGCATGAAACAGACCCCAGACACCAGTCTTAGCTGTGTGAAGACTCCTAATTAGTAGCCTCAGTTTTCCAGAAAGCGTATACATGCATTTGTAAAGTGGAGTTTGAGATGCAACTGTAAATCTGTGTGGCTGTCAATTGGTTCAAGAAAATTAATTGCAAGGACACTCAAAACAGCCTTTGTTGCTTTTTCATACTTGCAAGTTGAATGCAGGAGATGGGATGGGAAGGGTGTCAACTTTATGTGGGAGATGTGGGGAACAGAGCTTGGGCACTAAAAAGGAGTGTCTTACAAGAAAGGGGAGAATCTGCTGGCTCCTGGTTCAGGCAGTCAATGCAGCTAAGCAGCAGGTTGCATTCCCCCTTCATCCTCATGTCTTGTGTTCTCCCCAGAGCCCTTGAGGAGGTGAGAACTATGAGATTAGCCGTGGTAGCTAATTCCTCTGAGGCACCGTATCTCAGAATGCTGAGGGACAAATGGTGTGTATGTGGAGGGGGAATGAACTCGTCTCAGTGCTCTGTTTGCGGCCTACTTAGGATTCTTCTAAAATTGCTATTTATTCCAAGAAAAAAAAATCTATGTAATGCATTTTATCAGGACCAACCAAATTGGCACAAAACATTGTACAAGTTTTCAAGATCACCAGACCTCTTCATCAGGCTGGATCTTGCAACTTTTTTAAAAAGACAAAGAGAGGGAGATTTTTTTAGGTTACAACTCTGTTTTGCAAGCATCCTCTGTGTGAGATGCATGTAGACAAAAAGCTTAACTTTTTTGCTATTAGGTTAATGTGCATTCTCTGGAACGCTTTTGTTCCACGGAGTCTGTGCTTAGCTAGACATTCCATCATTGAAACAAAGCAAGAATGACACCAAAACATTATGGTTTAATTAATGGTATATTTTCTAGTTTTCTGGAAGACAAAATATATTTCTCCCTACAATAACTATATTTCTCCCTACAATTTCCCCTTCCTTGTTATTGCTTTTGCTACCCCAGAAGCTAAACAAGCATTTTTAAAGGGAAGGAAGGATTAATTTAAGTTGGTATAGCCCTTCAGTTCTTCTTTCGCAAAACATATGGATGCACTTTAAAAAGCCACTAGTGTTCGTTGATATTTTTGTTTGTTTGTTTGAGCAGTGCATTTAAGAGGCAATCAGCAGTGAACAGAACATGTAACTACAGAGAAGAGACTTTTGAAGTAAAAACTGTATCTACAAACTGGCTTTAAGCAGACTACAGCTAATTCTTCCAGCAGTGTTCTGTGTGTTTGTACATTGGAGATACTCTCTAATTTTTGCACTGTTTTCACATAAAAATGGCATTTCAGTTCAACTTCTCTATAGAGGACACAACAGAAAGCAGACCAGAGGCTCTTGAAGATGGAAAACCACAACAAGAATCGGTGCAAGAATCTTTAACCCTCCTGGACAAGCAAGAAAGCCTGGTGGAAAAGAGAAATAGTATTTCCTCAGAAGAAAATATTTTTAACCAGGAACTTTTATCAGAAATGCCCGCTCAGGTGGCAGAGCACAGCTCTTTGAATAAAGGACATGATGTAACTTTGTCAGAAAAGTATTCTAGTCCTGCAGCTGCCAAGGAACATGTCCCTAAGGATATCAGCAAAATCTTGGAAAATAAAGATGTGGAGACACTACCTGGCCTGTGCCATGTAAATATTTCTGTGGTAAAGGCAAAACTCCCAAATTTCTCCCACAGAGGCAACATATTGACTAAAAGCATTTCTTCTCACTCAGACCTAATTACTGGTGTCTACGAAGGTGGTCTTAAAATATGGGAATGCACATTTGATCTCATGGACTATTTTTCAGAAGCTGAAGTACAGTTTGCACATAAGGTAGTTTTGGACCTGGGCTGTGGGGCTGGACTACTGGGAATCACTGCCTTGAAAGGAAACGCTGAAAGAGTCCACTTTCAGGACTATAACAGCATGGTCATTGAAGAGACAACTGTACCTAACGTACTGGTAAACTGCATTCATCAGAATGGGGATATTTCTCTAGAGCAGTGCCAGGAAAGAGACTTCAACCAAGACTTAATTTCTAAGTGCAAGTTCTTTTCGGGGGAATGGTCAAGATTTAGTAAGTTCTTACTAAATAGTAATACACCCTTAGCAAAATATGATCTCATACTCACATCAGAAACTATATATAATCCTGATTATTACGAAGCTCTACATGACACACTTTCAAAATTACTGAAAGCAAATGGCCATGTCTATTTGGCTAGCAAAACACATTATTTTGGGTGTGGAGGTGGGGTCATGCTCTTTACAGAATTCATCAAGAAGAAAAATGTGTTTGATTCTAGAAGCATTAAAATTATTGACAAGGGGTTGAAACGGTTTATTATTGAACTGGTGTTTAAGAATCCCTGCTAATGCGATCACATCACACTGAGCATTAATAAAAATATTCTTGATTTTTGTTCACCTCTCTAGTGGCTCATTCTTGGCTCTTCTTCTGGCTCTGATCTCATTGCTTTCCCTTCTGTAATCCTGGAGCTTTTTGCCCTCCACTGCCCAAAATATAGTTTGTTCTGAATATATGAGTCTCTTTGTTATTATTTGTTGCAAGATATACACTGTTTCTGGGTATTTTGCTATTCTTGTGAACTTCAAAAATTTGCCTGTCACTTACTGAAATTGGTCCAACATGGTTTGAATGTACTAGAAAAGCTCATAGAGGAAGTCAGTTGAAGAGTCAGGAGACAGCAGTCTTACCTGATTCCTCCTCCTCCTTAGGGTGGTGCATTTTGTTCGTGAGCTTCAAGCCCTAGGATTTCAAGGACAAACAGCAATGTGTCTGGGGAAGGGGCCAAGCTACCAAGCATTTCATCATCATTTTTCAGGGCGCCATGGGTGGTGAGTCAACGCCAGTTCCAACAGCCCCCAGCCCTTTCAACCCTTTTCCAGTAGGCCAGGACCCCAGGTTCAGGTGTTATATTGTTAGCAGGGCACCCTACATACGAGTTCCAGCCCCCATTGCAGACACCAGTTTCTTTGGAAGTGCCAAATATGGTAGCGGTGCTATTTTTCCACTCCCTCTTTTCAGACAGCCTCCTTCTGACTGGATGATGCACGCATGGAGGGCGGCCTGGTTCCCTCCCCCCTCAACACGCATCCTCAGCCTCAGTCCCTCAACAAGTGCAGCCAGCGAAAAGGCTATCAGGGACTTCTATACATTTACAATGCTAGACTTAAGGTCTACAATAGAAGTCCGGATAGATGCAGTCAGCACATCTAGATGTAAAGTGGAAAAACCTTGATCTTCATGTCAGTCATTTGATGAGTGGTATTCATTGACAACCACTGTTTGTCCCATTTGGTTAGTAAAGGGAGAGGAATGTTCAGGTTTTATGAACAAGATTGTTAATTACAAGTAAAGGGACGAGAATCTGTTTGTCATGCTATGAAGAAATGGCTAGACCCCATCAAGAATGTCATGCTGCCTTTAACCAAGCCCACTGTTACCCACACCCAATCTGTGGAGGAGGTAGGTAAATAGCTGACTACATACTTCCAGAATGTCTACATATCCTCTTGACAGTGCTCTGGCCTAGTGAACTAGAACTACATTAGTTGCTCGAAAGGATGGAGAGATCGGTCTGCTCCTAATTTGGTAAATTAGGGGCTTGGCCTGGGATGCTGTTGGTCATGGCTGAAGCGCTGCTAGCAGTGTTGGTAGCCAAGAGCTGTTTTCAATCCCTATCTATTTCACAGACTGCAGCTATTTTGGGAGAAGAATTTGGCAAGTGTTAATCTGGGTCTTTTAGTACCCCAGTACTTAACACTTAAACAGTAAGATGACACACTCAACTGAAAAAGTTAGGTTTGAATCTATTAGCACCTTAGAGACCCCCAAGAGTTTCAGGGTATAAACTATAATACAGTGGTCATCTATACGGTGGAGATCGTGCCAACCAAGAAAAGTATGAAGAGGATAGGTCCTGTTCTCTCAAAACACCAAAAATAGGTTTACAATCCTTTTGCTGATCTCCACCTTATTATAACAAAGCTTTTTTTCTTAGGAACACATTTAATTATTCACATTTCCCCTATTATAACAAAGATTTTTTTCTTAGGAACACATTTAAGTATTCACATTTCCCCTATTAATAAAAGCTAGGTGCATGACGGCAGCTCACTGCTGATAATACTTCTCCAGCATTTTCCTTTGTCTCAGCACACAAACTTAGCCCAAGTTTACTTTATTATGACCAGACCACTAGCGTATCTGGGAGTTACAGCATCTTCTTTTTGTCTTCTGGCTAGCTGAACTTCTCACTGCATCTGTTGGTGGCATTCAGATCACCTCTGTGTTGTCAAAGCCACACTGTCAAATTGCTTCCAGAATTCTCAACCTGTAATAAGCCCAACTTCCAAGCCTCTTTTAGGAGACCACAGCAATATTTCTCAGGGTTCAGCAAGACTAGATTTATAGTAACTATCATTTGCATTTATGGAACTTCTTGATCAATTGCTACAGCAATATTTTCCATTGCCTTTGAAAATAATTTGGAAGGTAGCTGATGCAGACCGAGGTTCCATGAACCAAACAAAACTGAGTTCTTGTTACACTGCCACTGGTTGCCTTTTGGGCCCACTTCTAGTGTTCATTTTGACTTACAAGTCTAGATACTCTCGAGCCAGAATCTCCATTGGATATACAACAACAACCTTTAATGGCATTAGATTAACAAGTAAAAGAGCAGAAGTTATTTTTTGGGAGATCTCCCAATGGTTTCCAGTAGATAAATATAATGGGGGACATTCCCCTGATCTGTTTCCCGAAGTTGGATGTCCAACAGGGGAACCAAAGCATTTCAGTTCCAAAACAAGCCTGGAAAGCAGGATTGAGATGAATCTAAAAAAGTTCTACTTAGATGCCTTTCATGCAACTATAAATCCTGAAGTCTCGTCACAGGTGCCTGATTGCCCAGGCTCCTAAAAATAGAATGTTGGCCCATCCTGAAGTCATTTTACATCTAGTCCATCCTATTATGCTAGCTTTCCCATTATCTTCACAAAACATCTTACCCAAGGATGTAACTGCCTTAAAAGAAAATCAGCATATGCTTACTGTTTCCAGGAATTAAGCAGAACAATGGGGCATCAGTTCTTTTGGCAGCTACTGTCAGGAAGGAAAGTTGTCTTTTTCTGTTCAACAGGGAAAAGTGTGATACAAGTAAGAGAAGTGCTTCAAGTCCTGTGGACAACAGGAATGGCATTTAAAGATGACCTGCCTCACAAACCTTGCTATTCGTGCCCCAGCCTTCACAGGTGGGATGGGTGGCAACCAGAGACCAGTGGCACCTCACCTGTGGAATGCCCTTCCCCTTGAGGCTTGCGGGGCACCTTCATTACTTTCTATTATATACCAGGCCAGATGTTTCTGTTCACTCAGGCTTTTAGATCTAAATGGATGTTTAAGAACACTGAATGTCATCCTTAAACTCTATGGAAATTGTTTAAAAATGTTTTAATCTAATGTTTAACTTAACTGTTTTCTATTATGTATTGCGAGCCACCCTGAGCCTGCTTCGGCGGGAGGGGCAGGATACAAATCAAATAAACTAAACTTTTGGTTAAGGGGCTGACATCTTACCACCATTTTAATAGCATGTTTTGGTCTGAAAACTAGCATTTATTTTATCAAATTTATATCCTGCCCTCCCCTGGTGGGTTCAGGGAGGCTTACAACAGTTAAAAGCAAACACAAAATATTAAAAACAGAATATGCAATAAAATCATTTTGATACATTTTTTAGTCATTAAGCCCAAGATGCACATAGATATTCTGATGTTTCTGGTTTCAGTTCTATTCTATTCTAGTATTCATTTTAAGCTGCCTAATTTGTGCTATTATACTCTGTTTGGTTATTTTTTGCTGGGTTTTACCTAAGAATTTTTAGCATTTGTATTATGTTTTATTTTGTAAGCCACCTCTAGCAAGTTCCCTGGAGAAGCAGCATAAAAATGATCTAAATAAATAAAAAATGATGGCCCAACTTAGACCTTTGTAAGAGCAGATCTTTCCTAAAGAAGCCTCTTGGGAGATTGCAAGGGGCTAACTGGCCAAAGTAGCTTTCTCCTCCCTCTTTAGCCAATGGTGGAACAAATTATCTGTCTGTGAAAGACAGAGGAGATGCAGTTTAGCCAGATTTTTCTTCACATATTTCACAGTGCATTTTGTTTACAATAAGAATTTCTGCAGAGGGCTGCTGAGAGATGGGCAAGGAAAGGAAAATCTGTTCTACTAGCTTCTTCCACAAACTTTTTTCTGCCCAAGGCCACTTGGCAATCTTTTCATCAGGAGAGTCTAAAAGGTTTAAGTTTGAAAAGCAAAAGGTTAAAGAGTGAGAATGAAGTCTTAAATGGCAAACATATATTCAAACTAAAAACAGCGTTGAAGTTTTTTATTCAGCAAAAATGAAATTCACTTGGCTGTATTTTGTGATGCAAGTCCACACTATCCTGAAAAGAAAAAGGACTGACTTCATAGTTCAAAATACACAGCGGCAGCAATTCACTTCTTGTCATCTGACCAACTAATTTCATAGTCCTTATAGGTTCTCTTCAGTAGTTCCACTGACACAGCATGATCAGCTTTTCCATAACCCTGAAAGACAAAAACAAGAATTGCTCATTACCTACCTTTAATTTCTAAGGAAAGAGACTGCATGCAGCTCCTAGTCCTGCCTGTTCAAATCAGAAAGTTGGTGCATATGTTCCTAGCAACATCAGTTTTCAATTAAGAACATCATATATTCTGGATCAGCTGGGAACTCCTGTTGCTGCTTTAAAAAAAAATACATCTCTCACTATTCAAAATTTGACCAGGTCTCTTCTTACAAATACTGATAAACACGTTTGTGAAACAAAGATGAAATCTGGGGATGGGTAGGAAGTCTTTCTGCAGCCAGTCTCAAAGGGAAAACAAAAGCAGGGAACATTACATTGTTCAACTATCATAGGGAGTCAATTCAACACAGACACCTTTAATTCCAAATATTATGCACTGATCTCAGGCCCACGGTAGCACTGTTGGTGCTCCTAAAACATTAGTTCACTGCACATGGATGATTCATCTAAAAATTAGACTACTGACAATCCCTGGAAGTGGCAACCTATGAACTTTTGGAAAGGAGATGGCATTATCCCTGTAGCAACCAGACAGATTTCCAAGACCCTGAAGAAGGCAACTTTGACCCTCAATGAAAGTATGGACACAAGGCTGAGGAGAGGAAACAAAAGGAACCTAAGTAGAAATCTGGGACAGTAGCATTTGTAATTATCTGTGATGTCTGAAGTAGATTCCCTATTGTAGGACACCTAGGCTCTTGCAGTTTTTTGCCATGAGTTGTTACAACAGTTTTACTATAATCATTTAACATATAACATTAAAATATTAAAATGTTATTGTATGCTGAGTCTAAGCTCTTCGATTTCTGCACAGGACTAACAGTATTTAACTAAGAATTTTTTAATATAGTGTTACTGTCTATACATAATGCCTTGTCTTTTTGCTACCAATTGTAGCTCTTTTCATAGTAGAATATGCAATAAATTAAGCTACAAAAATATTTGGAGTTTGTAAAAGCTATATATAAATGGCAGAAACATATATATACAAAAGTCTTAGTCATCTTGTTCCTTCTCCCATTAAATACTACCAAGGACACTTTTCTAAATTATCAGACACCCACATTATCTCTCTCAGTGAGCAAAGTCAGTCATTATAGTCAATACTTACTGTAGAAAGACCAAATACACGGATTTTCTTTTCTTTACTATTATGCTCAATTTTTCCTCCTCCAAGGCACTTGCATACAAAACCTAGTTTCTCCATTTCAGGATTTACTTTTTCAAATATGTGATCTGCAAAACAAAAATAATTCATGTGCAGTATTAAGAGCACCTTACAAAGATAAAGCATTATTACATTTTAAAAAATCAGGTAAGGCAGTGATGACACACACAATATAATGCACTTTCAATCCACTTTCAATGCACTTTCCAACTGAATTCTGCCAGTTCACACAGTAAAATCCAGCTGGAAAGTGCACCAAAAGTGGGTTGAAAGTGCATGATTTAGTGTGAGTGGTCACAGTTTAAAAGTTTAAGTAGGAAAACCTACCTTAGTTCTGGCTTCTTTGAAATTTACCAACCATATTAATTAAACAAACAGCCTTTGTACACTTTTGGTGCCAGAACGAAGTATGAACTGAGGCCAGAGCTAATTAAAAAGCAACTCTAATGTTTTCCACCTTGCAGTCGGTTGAATGTAAAGAAACACAGAGCAATCCATGGATACAGCTGAATTTAAGTATGACAGCCTAATGTCATGAGATGGACATGTTATTTTCAGCTCTTCAATTGTAAATTGAGAATAATAGTGGGGAAGATCAATAAATAAGGTTGCAAAGGACTTTTTTTACTGGTGTGAAAGAACAAGAAAAACAGATATTTCAGCAACTAAGGAGGTAAAGTCTATCAAAGTGCACAACACAATATTAATATCAGTTCTTTTTACCCCTGGATATTATAGACTGGGGAAGACAATGGCAAACCACCTTGTAAAAAGTCTGCCGTGAAAACGTTGTGAAAGCAACGTCACCCCTAAGTCGAAAATGACTGGTGCTTGCACAGGGGACTACCTTTACCTTTTTATTATAGCAAAAAGTGAAATACAGGGTAACAAACTACCAAGGAATTCCAAAATAGAACAGGCTGCTGAGCTCATTAACAGGATTAGGAAAACACATATCTGCAATGCAATGCAGAAGTCTTTGATGTGGTAGTGGTTATGATGGCAAGCCCAGATTCAATTTCTTAAGACATTCACTGGATGACTAACAGTCAGTTTTTATTTCTCAGCCTAATCTACCTCCCAAGGTTGATGTGAAGCTGAAATGGGAGAATGATGGCCTTGAGCTCCTTGAAGGAAGGGCAGAGTAAAAATGATTTCAATAAGTTTTAAAGTCATCCTAAAGCACCTGCAAAAAATGTTGAACAGCCTCTTAATGGCCATACAAACTTTTCAAGCCGTCTTTTTTGCCTCACTTTCTACCCATTTCAGAAAAGGTTGGCTTCTTAAAACATGTACGTATAGGTTTAAGCGGGATCATTTCTGGAGTTATCTATAACAGTACTGTAGGAAGTTTAAAAGAATATTCAGGAGTAGACACATGCAGGTGCCCAAGAGCTAGGAGTCCCTAGCTCCGCCTCTGCTCATAAGTGGCTGTAGCCTACAAGCATTTCTTTAATTTATGTTATTTATACTCCGCCATTCTCTCTGAGATTCAGGGTGGACTATATAGAAAAATGTGTGTATGCACACCTGTATTTTGTAAGGTCCCTCAGGCAAGTTCTCCGGAGAACAGGCATAATTTTTCCCATAAAAAGATAATGTGCGTATTCGGGGGGGGGGGGGGCTGTAGCAGGAACTCATTTGGATTTTAGGCCACACATACCTGATGTAGCCAATTCTCTTGGAGCTTATAGTAGGCCCTGTCAGAGGAGCCCTGTAAGCTCTTGGAGGATTGCCTACATCAGGGGCGTGTGGCCTAAGATGCAAAGGAATTCCTGCTACTGACTGCAATCACACACGCTAAATAATGCACTTTTCAACTGGATTTTGCAAGTTCCCAGAGTAAAATCCAGCTGGAAAGCGCACTGAAAGAGAATTGAAAGTGCAATAGTGTGTATGATCGTAGCCAATAGGTACTTTGTGTGGGGGAAGTGCACGCATGTATCCGTCTGCCGCATCTGCGGGTGTCTATGTCTCAATGCTGTATGTGTGTGCGTGCGTATACAAAACACACACACACACGACACATGCATTATGCGAGTACACACACCCTTACACAACACAGCCCGCCCCGCCCCCAGCAGCGCCCTCCCCTCACTGTGGAACTCGGCGGCGGCGGTGCCCCGGACGATATCGCGGTACTTGTCGGCCCCGTGCTGCACTCGCACAAGAATGTACTTGAAGGTGCCATCCGGGTCTATCTCCACCTCGGACACCGAGCTTAGCTGTGCGGTCGCCGCCATAGCTGAACGTCTGCTCGGGGGGTCGCCGCGCAGGGGGAAAGGCCTCGTCGAGCCCCTAAAATGGCCGCGGGGCCACAAAAGTCCTACAGAGCGGGAGCCCAGCGAGAGCCCGAACACACACAGCCGCGGGGTGCTCATTGGCTCTTCTGCGTCAGAAGGGAGTCGTTGATTGGGTTCTGGGGAGGGAAGGGGGCGGGAGGACAAATTCAAGGTAGAAAGCCGCCTTGTTCTGTCTGCTTATTTTCTTCATGAGAAGCAAACGTGAACTGGTCAAGCTTTCCAATGCACATTATTTATTGTTCTATTTTTTTAAATTTGTTAATTTTATTGCATTGTTTTTAGTTTGTAGTTTATATTGTTGCTCAGTTTGTGTTGTGATCCGCCCTGAGCCCGTTTACAGGAGAGGGCGGGATATAAGCCTAATAAATACATACAGACATAATACATACAATATGTGTGGGACAGATGGACTCACATTTTAGCTGTATTTAAATAAGTGAGCAGTGACTCAGGAAAGCTCATACACCCTATCACAAATGTTAGTTTTTTAGGTGATGCTGGATTCTTGTTCTTTTTTTATTGAGACAACAGTGTTAGAGGGACTGGTCACCCTGACGCTTCCCACAGCAGTCCCCCTTGAACTTTCTGCAGTCGCAAAATGCAGCCCTAAAAAATAGTATAGCCCAGCCATTATTAAGCATTTTAGAGCCCAAATATTTCAAGTGGTAATATTTTGAAGATGCCCTTTTCCAGCATTTTTTGGGGGTTTTTTTTGGGGGGGGGGTGGAGTTGCCATGCTCATATATGTGGCTTGATTTCCAGGAATATACATTTTTTAGGATTTAGGACAGGGGTGTCAAACATGCAGCCCATGGGCCGGATCAGACCCCCAGAGGGCTCCTATCAGGTCCACAAGCAGGTCTGCTTCCTTCTCCCTTTCTCTTCTTTCTGTGTCACAGCTTGCTTTGCCAGAATTTCTCAACTGCACAGAAGCTACAGAGCAAAGCCTCTATTTTCCCTATTGGGTGAGGTTCCTCTCTTGAAAAGGAAGTGGGGAGGAGGGAGAGCTTGCTTTGATACTGACCACAATATTGCAAGAGTGCTAATACTTTAAAGGTAAAGGTAGTCCCCTGTGCAAGCACCAGTCATTTCCGACTCTGGGGTGATGTTGCATCAGTGGTTTCACGGTAGACATTTTGCGGGGTAGTTTGCCATTGCCTTCCCCAGTCATTTTACCAACTTCGGAAGGATGGAAGGCTGAGTCAACCTTGAGCCGGCTACCTGAACCCAGCTTCTGCCAGGATCGTCATGAACTCAGGTCATGAGCAGAGAGCTTCGACTGCAGTAGTGCAGCTTTACCACGCTGCGCCATGGGGCTCTGCTAATACTTTAAGCATGTTTAATTTTAGTTCTTTAAAAAAAATAGATTGTGTTTGTGTCCTTTATAGAATTTATATGTACATTACCTGGCATTACATTTTATGACAAACATGGCCCGGCCCGACAAGGTCTCATTTATGTCAGATTCAGCCCTCAAATGAGTTCAACACCCTTGGTTTAAAACTTAGCACACACTTGGAGCAGATATAAGCAAACTGAAGTTTCTTGTTCAGGCTGCTGCTGCCCTTGTGCTAGAAAAAGCCTGGCCGTGGATTAAGGAAAAAAATGAGGCATTTAAAACAGGAACTGGCTTTGTTTCAATATGAGCATTCCCCTTGGTTCAGACAATTCTGAATTGCCCACTTGTGGCCAATTTGACATTTCTGCCAAGTTGTCCAGTTAGCCCCAGAG
The DNA here is from genome assembly GCF_032191835.1 of Heteronotia binoei. Lineage (NCBI taxonomy): Eukaryota > Metazoa > Chordata > Lepidosauria > Squamata > Gekkonidae > Heteronotia > Heteronotia binoei. Next base: position 180,114,248 of record NC_083224.1, on the reverse strand, counting down.
ATACAGGAAAAGAGCAGAAATAGTCTGGCTCCAAGCTGGCTTTTGGAAAGTGGTGTTCTACGCATGCAAACTGTCTGTGGATAGTTCCGGTTAAATCACAGCCTTGTGCTGCTTCCAGGTACCTCTCTTTGTTCATTAAAGCCCAAGTGACTTGTTTGCTGCTCACCGGATCCTCTAAAAGAACCTTTGTTCAAAGAAAAGGAAATGCTAATGGCTCGTATCACGGCCAGCGGTTCAGCAAATGACTCCAGTGACTAAAGACTGCCAATTAACTTACTGCAAGTCAGATATGCCCAGTGTTGGCCCACAAACCCTTAGTAGAAAACAGCTGCTGAATTAGAACTGGGACCTGTATTTATATAGCATTATTTGGTCTGCCTAGCACAGCAGTGATGGATCTTCAGAGCACTCTGTCTGCATAACCACATTGACTTCTATAATAGGCGATGTCTGATAGTTAAATCAAATGAGATACATTGGGATCCATGATTACGAGAGACATCCTAAGCAGATCTGCTCAAAATCCTACTGAAGTCTGTTCCGTGGGGCTTACTCCCAGGAAATAATTGTACTTCAGATTTCTTATGGAAGAATCAGATCTGAGGAATGACACTTGGGGAGGGGTACATTCACCATAAAGCTATTGTTTCCTCCCCCAGGAGGAAAATATCAGCTTCAGAGAAGCCCTTTAGCTTTCACACATACTAAATAATGCAGTTTCAATCCACTTCAGTGGCTGTTTGCAAATGGATTTTGCCATTTCAAAAAAATCCAGTGGCAAAGTGCATTGAAAGCAGATTGAAAGTGTGTTATTTAGTGTGTGTGAAAGTGCTCAAAGATAATAATGGTATGGAAGAGCAGTCAGTGCAGTTCTTTCAGAAGACAGGAGATATGTTCCTAGTATCTTGCCAGCTTGCAGTTTTGTAACTGAGTGCTGGTCTGTTGTGAACTCTCCTGTTGTTGCTCAGTCGCACAGTTGAATTCGACTCTTTGTGACCCCATGGACCAAGTCACACCAGGCCCTCCTGTCTTCCACCATCCTCCGAAGTCCACTCAAATTCATGTCAGTTACATAAGTAACGCTGTCCAGCCATCTCATCTTTTGCTGTTCCTTTCTTTTTACTTCTGTCTTTCCCAGCATCAGGATCTTCAGTGAGTGCTCCCCTCTCATTTGGTGGCCAAAGTATTTGAGCTTCAGTTTCAGCATCTGACCTTCCAGGGAACAGTCAGGGTTGATTTCCCTTGGGACTGATTGATTTGATCTTATTGCAGCTATGTTTGCGTGCATGTGCTTGTCAAGTCATAGCCAATTTATGGGAACCCCAGCAAGAGGTGGTTGGGCATTGGCTTCCTCTGCAGAGTCTTCTTTGGTGATTCCCCTGTGACAGACAGAAGACTGTTCTGCCCCTGAAGGGGAAAACTGTCACGGCTGGGGCCGGGTCAGGCAAAGTCCAGAGGCAGTCCGAGGTCTGTAGCCAGCAAGCAGGAGTGTCCGAGGTGCCAAATCCAAATCACTGTGCAAGTATCGCAGGTCCGAGGTCCAGAAGCCGAGGTCAGGGAGTCCAGAAGTCAAAAGCCAAAGTCAGGGAGTCAGGAACCAAAGTCAAGCCGGAGTGGATGCTAAAACGTCAGGGAGATGACTAGTTGCTTCCACAAAGCCTCCTCCCAAAGCCCACAGCTATATAGCCCTCTGCTGGCTGTTGCCCATTTGGGCTAATTGCTGGCTCTGGGAGGCAGCCAGGATCCTGGTACAACTCAAGACTCAGGGAGCGTCTTGCTTGTGAGCGTGCCGCCCTCCTCCGATCCGTGAGGTCCTGACGGAGGCGGTCACGCACATGAGCCACCCGAGAGGGCGAGCCAGGGGGGCTGGAATCTTCTTCAGCAGGAGGCAGGGGTACTGGTGCAGGTGGCAGGGGTACAGTTTCCTTGGCAGACTCGTCTTCCTCTGCAGGGTCCCCAGCACCCATGACAAAAACAGCCACTCACTTAAGCCTATGCATCTGACTCTTAGGAAAGGGTAGGCCAGGGCTAGATTTGCATACTAGGCCACACCCCCTGACACATGAAGCAAATTATGTACAAATGCTCACAATGCCCAGCCATTTCATGTTTTCCTCTGGGTCTTAGGCTCAAAGCACTGAACAAGAGATTTATGTAATGAATGTCAACAAATCAAAAGTAGGTTTGCAACTTACAGATACACACCTGAACAGTATACTCAAGATTGCTACAGCACAGACATTGTCTCCAGATTTTGATGCAGTAATTCAGAGCAAGAGGTATCAGTTATCAGGGACTTAAATAAATATTGCAAGTGCTAATGTTTTAAGCATATTTTATTTTGAGTAAGATAATCTTTTAATTGTTCTTGTCTGTGTCTTTTATAAAGTTTATATCGTCGCTACTGGCATTACATTTTCTGACACACGTGGCCTGGCCCAACAAGGTCTCATTTATATCAGATCTGGCCTTTATAACAAAGTATTTTGACACTCCTGAGTTAAATCATTTCTAGATCCAGCCAGTCATTTCCCCTAAAGCCCAAAGTAATCATTCAAGTGGACCAGGTTTCAGTATGGAGGTGGTAGGGTAGATTTCTCCAAGCAAAATACCATCCTCAGTCTGCAATAACAGAGCTTCATTCCACTGTGAAGAGACTGAGTTTCTGAGATTGCCAATATAATTTCCTGAGATTCCTAAATTATTGTTCAGCTTATTAATTATAAATGCAATAAAATGGTGCCTTTGTTGAAATTTGCAGCAGGAGTTTCATGGTAAGACTGTAGGGTCAGCATTTGCTCTTGTAAACAAAGCAAAAGAAAAGCTCTTCTGTCAAGTGTTGTCCTTGTAGCATTCAATAATAAAACTGAAGAACAGAGAGACAGACAATGAACTGAGAGTTTTCAGTCTGTCTCGGGGAATCATTAAACATGTGAATAGACAGGTGAATGTAAACATTGGAAGGAAATAACAATGATTCCAAAAGTGTGCTGTTGTTTGTAGCATGATTTACAGTCCTAAACCCAGAAAGGTGTTATCTCTGCAGACTGACCTGAAGATTAGATGGCCTGCTTCTTATTACACAGCTGTGTATCATACAGTAAACTCTGAACTGGATGGCCTGGGCTAGTCCAGTCTCAGCAGACCTCAGAAGCTAATCAGGGTTGGCTCTGGTTAGCACTTGGATAGAGACTACTAAGGAAGTCCAGGGTTGCTATGCAGAGGCAGGCAATTGCAAACCACCTCTGTTCATCATGAAAACTCTATGTGCGATTGCTATCTTGACGGTACTTTCCACCACCATCATATGGCAAATGACAGCCAATGCATGAATCACTGCTTCATAGTGTGATCTATATGGTGTATGGTCTCTGGAAAGTTGTGCATAATGTTCAGCTTGCAATGAAGGATCAAAACAGTGGCTGCAGGTCTATGGAAACTAAGCCCTGGAACTTGAAATCTCTTCTGTTTGTACTGCAACCTTGTTCTAGCTGTTCTCTTCCGATGTATTCCTTTATATACCTTTTTCCTTCCACAATGTTTCATCTGTGCCAGATTCAGTTTGCAAAGATTACCCCAGACTGATCTGAATCATGCAATAAAGAATAAAGGGCCAATTTAAATAAAAATGTTTAGTGATACTGGAGTGGCTTTCCCTGCTAACGGAAGGAACTTCCTTATCTCCTCCTTCCATTGCAGTCCACTGATTTTCCCAAAGCACTCTTCTTGTGGGATCAATCATGGGATGGGGCAGGGGTGTCTGGAGGCCCACTGGGTCTCAAGCTTAACGGGACCCCCCAATTTAGACACATTAATCTTCAAGGCATTTGGTAAATTTTGCAATGTGTTTTTATGTGCATCATGTAAGATGATACTTTTCTATTCACAGATATAGACAGCACACTCTGCTGAATACAATTATCTGTGAGCTTAAAGTGTCTGTTGAGTGGTTTGCCTGTTTACAGATGTTGCTTAGTTTCTGTCCTTTGAATTACTCTGCATTTGACAGCTGGCAGCTTAATATGTAAATTGGCTCCATTGCAAAGCACAGTTTGAAGTAGTGTTAAAATCCTGGTATTAAAAATTCATTTGTGATTCTCCAATGCAAGTAAGCCACCTCACAGTAAGATCTATATCAAGGGTGTCAAACAAGTGGTCCGGGGGCAGAATCAGGCCCTCAGAAGGCTCCTTTCAGGCCTCCAAGCAACTGGCTGTCATCTGTTTCCTTCTCCTTCTGTCTTGCTTCCTTCTGCGTAACAGCTTGCTTTGCAAGGCTTGCTCAATCACACAGGAGCTACAGACTATTTTCTCCATTGGCTGAGGCTCCTCACTTGGGGAGGAAGTAGAAAGGGAGAGCTTGCTTTGCCAAGCTCTCTCAATTGCACAGCACAGCTACTGAGCCAAGCCTCTCTTCCTTCTATTGGCTGAGGCTCCTCCCCCTCCTGGTCCCCTAGGGGAGGAATGAAAGAGCCAGAGCTTCCTTTGCCCAGTTCCTTGGATCCCATGGGAGAGTTACAAAGTATTGTATAGTGGGTTCTATGCATCGATGAGTCAATGAGTCGTGGTATGAGTTATAACAAGCTCTTTATTTGGTACAGTGTGGTACAGGGCTGCACAATCAAGATTGAGAACTAGGCCAACGGGACCCAACTTATATACATCTCTGGATTCCTGCACAAGCACGTTATTGGGTCATTCAAACAGGCGAGGGCTTGTGATTGGTCCTGGGTGGCAGAGATTTGGATCCTGCATCCCATTGTTCCCAAGTTTCGAAGCTCAGTCCGTATAGCTCCAATGAGCCAGGCAGGAACACCCAAAGCCTTCACTTGGGTCCATATACATAACACAAAGCAAACACCTTTAAGACCAATGAGTGGTAATGTTTTAAGCAGGTCTTATTTTAAGTTTTGTTTTGTTTTTTAACAAAAACTCACTCAATGCACAGCAGCCAAGAAGGTCTGAGCGCCTGCTCCGCCTGCAACGCCACTGAGGATGTTCTCCGCAGCTGAGAACGAAACGTAGAACACGGCACTTGAGCCCAAAAGATTCTACAAACCCTAATGTTTTTTTAAACCTTTTACCTGTGTTTTTCTGTGTCCTTTATAAAGTTTATATCTCTACTACCGAATCTTAAATGGGTGCACACTCGACCCAACCCAACATGGCCTGGCCCGACAAGGTCTCATTTATGTCAGATGCGGCTCTCATAACGAATGAGTTCAACAACCGTGGTTTAGAGGGAGGATTGTTTTGAAGCCAGCATTTCTCTGACAAAATTGGATCTTCCACCGTCAGAAGACCCCACTTAAGTTGGAAGGAGGTTGAAGAAACACTTCAAATTTCGATGAGAGGAAGGGTAGGACACAAGCTTTCAGCCGTATCTGGCTATTGTTGAGTTGCCCCGTAGCAGAAAGAACCATATGGTGAGGGAGGGTGGCACTTGGGCCCCAGGCAGGGTGGGAAGGTTGACCCCGCCAAGTTACCATGTTGCCCATAGGGGAAAGGTTGCCATCTCAAGTTGGCCATTATATCTAATGGCACAAAGCCTTTATTTCTTTCCCTCCACCTTGTTAGAGAATGACTTTCCTGACTGTGTGACTCAAGCTGAAAATTCCAAACTCTGGCAACAAAGATAAAACAATTCAGAAATTCCTGGTACCAGACAGATTGGAGACTGTTTCACACAGCCAGCCATTCCAGATGTTTTAGTGATGATGGGATTCACTTCCCCCCACACATTAAATATAAGAGGCATGGAAGAGGATTGAAAGAGTGCGCGCACACACACACACACACACACACACACTCGAAGATATTGTGGGCAACATCATTCTGTCAACAAAAGTTTTCCTAAGGGAAGCTATTGCCAGGCATTCATTTCAGTTCTCTGCCACCCCCAAAAGAAGCAAACACCATGCTGAACAGGATAATGCAATAACATCTCATGTATCTCCCACAAAACAGGAAATATTTTTTATATCCGCTGCTGCTGTGTCTTCCTGCTCCCCCCTCCCCCGTTCTGAGAATTCTTGTACTCTTAAAACAGGGATGGGGAACCTCTGTCCCGAGGGTCGTATACAGCCCTCGAGGTCACTTGATGTGGCCCTCAGGGATTGCTGGACTGAACCGAGCCATGTGGCAGCCTCCCTGGGGCCTGGGTGGCCAGCAAGGATCGTGGGGCCCAGCCATACTGTGCAGCAGCCTCCCCAGGGCCAGGCAGGGATCACAGGGCCCAGATGTACTGTGCGGCAGCCTCCCTGGGGCTTGGTTGGCTGGCCAGAATTGCTGCAGGGCCTGGAAAAGTTACTGTCACAGTTCAGTTTGCACTTGATTGTCCCAGGTGGTTTAGCCTTATATGCTAATGAGTGTGTGGCCTAATATGCTAATATTAGGGGATGTGGTCTAATATGCTACTGAGATCCTGCTGGGCTTTTTCTACAAAAAGCCCTGGAACTAGGCATTTGCCTAAGGCGGTGGGCTGGTGTGTGTGTGTGTGCCAGATTAGGCTCTCCCCACATGACTTCAAAGAGAAAAACAATTATTTGCATTAATTTTGCTGGCCTGAATCATTCTCCCTCAGCGGAGCACTGTTTAATGAGTTGATAAATTTTATGGCCCATGAATGATGTTATAAATATCCATATGGCCCTTGGCAGAAAAGAGGTTTCCCACCCCTGTCTTGAAATATTAGAGGGGATCTTATTTTTCTATGTGTCAAAGATTTCTGGAGGATGAACAGTTGCTTTTTGGGTAGGTCTTTTTGTGTCAATTTCAGAACAGGTGGCTATCTTTAAAAAAAAAAAAGCTTTCAAGAAAAAAAACTCAGGAAGAAATAGAAAGAAAAAACCCTCAAAATCCAGCAATTAATTTAAAAAGGAGAGGGGGAAACTGATACATAAAGTAAAAACAAAAATGTAACAACAGTAATGGCAGATATATACATAAGTTTAAAGAAGGATGATGATGATGGTGATTTGTGAATTGCCTTATCCCAGCCGATGCCGGGCTCTAGGTGATGTACATCAACATAAAATGCATATAAGATCAGTGAATCCAATTAATTAAAAAAAACAGTTCACTATTTGATAACATCCTTTCTGGTGTGCAACAATCCAGTTTTCAGGGTATTGGGAGCATATAATCCCCCTTGGTGGGGGGAGGAAGTGGGATACCAGCCAAACAACTATCACTATCCTCAAGCAAAAGCCTGGAGGAACATCTCTGCTTTTCAGGCCCTGCAGAATTGTAGAAGATCCTGCAAGGCCCTACTATCTTCCAGCAGAGTGTTCCACCAAGTCCATGCACAATTGTCATCTACATGTCATGCATTCATCTACTGATAAATTTTTAAAGTCCTTGGTCCATTGATTTACAGGAGGTGGGCGTTTATCTTTCCAGTGTTGTAATACAAGTCTTTCAGCTAGGGTTGCCAGCCCATTACCACAGGTGGGGGATCCCTTGCCCGCCCCATCAATCAACTGGCTGGTGGGGGGACTTACCAGGAATAGGAAAGAGCCCAGGTCACATGGCAACATCACTTCCAACATGTATCAGAAGCAACATAATCACATCGGTGATACGGCAATGCTCTGGTATTTGGGCAAAAACTCTATGATAGAAGCTAATTTTACAATAGAGTTTCTGCCCAAATATCAGAGCATTGCCACAACGTCACAACATGATGATGTCACTCCTGGTTACATGCCTGAAGTGATGGCACCATCATACCAGTGATGTAGCCTGGGTCTTTCTCCCACTCCTGGCAAGTCCCCTCCCCCTGTTTGTTACCAGGAGAGACCTGGCAACCCTATTTTCAGCTGTAGCAAGGGTACAGAGGTTCTTTTTTTTGTTGACCATTGGTTAGCCTCCAAGAGATGAGCAGATTGTTTCAAAATACATAAACATCCTCAAAAATCAATGAACATTCCAATACAAAATTAATGAGTGATAACTTCCTTCAGGGCTTTTTTTGTAGCAGGAACTCCTTTGCATATTAGGCCACACATCCCTGAAGTAGCCAATCCTCCTGGAGCTTACAGTAGGCCCTGTACTAAGAGCTCTGTAAGGGCCTGGAATGGCTACATCAGGGGTGTGTGGCCTAATATGCAAAGGAGTTCCTGCTACAAAAAAAGCCTTCCTCCCAGGAAAAAAATGACTGGACTCACCCAAAGCATATGCTTAAGCAGGATGTCCTGTGAGTCACAACACCAACAATTAGACTTTACTCAGTCCTTTACTAGAGAGTTATGGTGTCCAATATATCATAAACATAATTTTTTGCTGAATAAGTCACAACTTAAGAGCCGTAGAAAGAGCAGGTATAAACTTTAAAACCATATTCCATTGCTTTGGCAAAATAAGATGATCTAGCACCTTATTCCATTCATTGCTGAGACTATGCATATCATATTTATTAATCACCATCAAATATTTATAAACAAACGTTGTAGGTTTTACTTTTAGCATCGATTCAATTAGAGTTTCCAAGAGCAAAGGGGACATTTAACGCTGCGTGGCCATATTTAAATAACAACAGATGTTGCAACTGTAAAAATGACAAGTCACATCTAGACTTCAGCTCAAAAAATGACAAAATCTCATTATTAAGGTTTATGAATTGGCCCAATGTGAAAATTGGTTCCATAAAAACTATTTCTTCCCAAGCCTTCCATAAAGAAGTGTTTCTTCCCAAGTTTTAGGTCTGGATTGGTCCGTAATGTTAATGGATCAAAATGAATCAAAATGATATTAACAGGACATTATGCATCATTGTTTTCTAGCTACAGAAATTGAAGGAGGAACAGGATCCACTCTAGCATAAGTAGATCCTAATGCATTCCATTTAGAGAGGGTCACCAGACAAGAACCCTTGTATGGTCCAATTGCGATTAGTTTAAATTAACAAATGCCTGGTGATATAAACTAACATTAGGAAAACCAAATTTTCCTTCATTGAATGGGAGTTTCATTCTCTTCAAAGTCCAAAGTGGTAAGGAATTCCATATAAATTTCTGTAATAAAGTATTAAATGTATGAATATGTCTACAAACCCTCTGAGTTAGTGTGAGCTAGCTCATTTTTAGCCTCCAGCTCACACATTTTTATCTTAGATCAGGAAAAATGACTTCAGAACAACCTAATTTATGCACTAGCTCACAACTTTAATGCCAATAGCTCACAAAGTAAAATTTTTTGCTCCCAAGACTTCACAGCTTAAAAGGTGTACTGTCTACAAGGTATATGAACAAGTATTGCATATTAAAATATAAATAATCCTAGGTGTGATATTGATTTTGAATGTATTTACTTTGCTCCATAAAGACAAATTAAAATTTAGCATAATCGTATGGGTGATATCTCTAGGGATTAATATTCCAATATAAGTAATTATGTCTGGGCACCACTGACAATATTATTATTATTTATTGAACTTTGAAAGCCAGTTTGGTGTAGTGGTTAAGTGCGCGGACTCTTATCTGGGAGAACCGGGCTTGATTCCCCACTCTTCCGCTTGCAGCTGCTGGAATGGCCTTGGGTCACCCATAGTTCTGGCAGAGGTTGTCCTTGAAAGTGCAGCTGCTTTGAGAGCCCTCTCAGCCCCACCCACCTCACAGGGTGTTTGTTGTGGGGAGAGAAGACATAGGAGATTGTAAGCCGCTCTTTGTCTCTGATTCAGGGAGAAGAGTGGGGTATAAATCTGCAATTCTTCTTCTTCTTTATACCACCCTCTCTATGGAGCAGAGTGGTTTAAAGCATCCCTAAGCAAATACATTCCCTCATATATTGTCTCCCACTGGCATCAACTCACATTTTGTCCAATTTAATCAAATACCCAGACAAGTCTCCAAATGTATTATATTCATTAATGCAGGAATAGAAGACAGATTCTGAAATAAGCAGTAAAAGAACATCTGCATAAAATTATTTTAAATTACAAAGAGTTATATACAAAAGCATGAATATTGTTATTTTGTCTGATGGCACATGCCAGAGGTTCTACACATAGATCAAAATAAGAGGAAAAGGACACCTTGTCCAGTAACCCTCTCAAGAGGGAATGGTGTGGAAAATATGCCATTAGTCAGTGCTTTGGAACAGTTCTTGAAACTCCAGAGACTTGGATGATATCTGATTTCTATTTTTATGTATGCCTCACTTCCTCAGGTAGCATGAAGTTCCAGGGACTAGTGCTTATCTGGGCTGGTTCCTTTTGGAGGAGAGAGAACTGCAGACTTCTGGTGTTTCTATAGTATTTGCTTTATTAAAATATACAAGAAGATTCACCTTGACCTGGATGGCCTAGGCTAGCCCAGTCTCATCTCGGAAGCTAGTTAGCACTTGGATGGGACTGAAGACCACCAAAGAAGTCCAGGATTGCTACACTGAGGCAGGCAATGGCAAACCACCTCTGTTCATCTCTTGTCTTGGAAACCCTATGGGGTTGCCATAAATCAGCTGCAAACTGACAGCACTTTCCACTATCACCACAAGAAGTGAAGAAGCACTCGTACAGATCTGTAACTCACGTTAGATCTCCAGAATGTGAGGTCCTGCATTCCCAAGGAACTGCAGCCGCTCTGAGATCAGTACGTCTGCCTTTCTCTGTGTCTTTTCCAGCATCAAAACTCTTTTCACCCACACGAAGAACTGTTCACTATCCCATCTCTGGTGTTTGACCTTTTAAGGGCCTTTGTGGGGGATATTTACAATAATTAAGATACATTATTCTTCTGTTTCACATGTAGAATAGACTGAGCCACAGTGATCAAGCCAAGCCAATTTCCCGTGTGAGTCAGGGCCCAAGCTAGATGTGCTCTTGAATTCCCAAAACCTCATAGAATGAGGAAACTTTCCCACCAGACTGTGCTAAAGTGGTCAAAATTCCTGAGACTAAAGAAATTCAGGCTTTACCTGTAATAATGTTCATATTTTATCTGCCACTTGGGAGAATGGCTTGGGTTGTGTACATCAAATATATTCTGAATGTGCAGTGAACTGACGAGAAAAACTCATGGGCAGCCAGAGATGTAAAAAATGAACGAAGATTTGCAATACAGAGGGGCAAACATTCAATTCTTTTGGGTGGTGATGAATGTTGTGTTTCAAGAAAGGACAGGTTTCATTTTCCCTACCACCCAAACTTTGTGTTTAGATGATCTGCCGTTTGATCTCCTGCACATGAAATTATTTAAAACGTATCATGATGGGTAAATCTTATCTGTATTATTATTATTATTAGAAACAAGACCAGCTTGGGCTAGTCAAAATCACTGGATATGCAGCCAACACAAATAATGAGCTAAAAGCACTGGAGAGGCAACATCATAAAAAACCCTAGGAGGTAACTTTTTGGAAAGGCCCCATAACGTTTTTTCCTGACTTGCCTCCTGAGAAAGTGTTTTTACCGTCGAGCAGGAAACATATTTGTAAACTAAACTGTGTAACGTGCTGAAGTTTCCTTCCTTCTCGGATGATGATGCATGATTTCAATGAAATTCCCACCAGACGTTTGGAAACCTCTGAACAGCAGTTTAGCTAGCGGGGAGAAAAAGGAGGCTCATAAAAACCACTAAGGGAAAAATACCCAAATGTAGTGAAGAACTAGGGGAAAAAATCATCACAAATTTTTTTTTTGAGGTTTACTATTATATATTTATTAGGGGGAAAAAAATCTTAAAACGCAAATTACACTAGAATGGGGCACTGGTTTTGAGTGCTGCATAGGGTTGCCAATCCCCAGGTGGGGCATGGGATCCCCGGGTTTGGAGGCCCTCCCCCTGCTTCGGGGTCATCAGAAAGTGGGGGATGGGGGAGGGAAATGTCTGCTGGAAACTCCATTATTCCCTAGGGAGCCTGATTCCCATGGGGAATAATGGAGAATTGATCTGCGGGTATCTGGGGCTCTGGGGAGCTGTTGTTTGAGGTAGAGGCATCAAATTCGCAGCATAACATCCAGTGCCTTCCCTCAAAATACCCTCCAAATTTCAAAATTATTGGACCAGGGGGTCCAATTCTATGAGCCCCCAAAGGTGGTGCCCCTATCCTTCATTATTTCTAATGGAGGGAACGCGTTTAAAAGGTGTGCAGTCCCTTTAAATGTGATGGCCAGAACTCCCTTTGGAGTTCAACTCCGCTTATCACAGCCTTGCTTCTGGCTCCACCCCCAAAGTCCCCAGATCTTTCTTGAATTGGACTTGGCAACCCAAGTGTTGCACCAGGATCAGTTTGAATCCTGACTCTGCCACGGAAGCTTGCTGGATGAGTTTGAGCCAGTCACATACTATCACATACTATGGAGGGGAGAATGATGTTGTGAGGTTTTTTGGGGGTCTCCAATAGGGAGAAAAGTAGGATATTAATATCCAAGTATTTAAATAAATAAATAAGTAAAACCAGGTGTGTTTTTCCCCCCTGGAAAAAGAGGTGCCTTAATTCTCAAGAGGGAAATGAAGGAGAAACATACAAGTGCCCCTCAAGAAGAAGGAGCCAATGGAGTCTCAGAGCAGCTTACAATCTTCTTTCCTTTCTCTTCCTGTCCCCACAACAGACACTCTGTGAGGTAGGCAAGGCTGAGAGAGCTCTTCCAGAACTGCTCTTGAGCAGAATGGCATTGAGAGAACTTGTGGCTGACCCAAGGTCACATCAGCAGGTATATGTAGAGGAGTGGGGAGGGGAGGAGTTCCCCCAGATAAGAGCCCACACACTTAACCACTACATCAAATTGGCTCAAGAATGTTTACGCATTTTTGTTTAGAATTTTTTTTCCACAAAGAGGTTCCAGAACTCTGCCAATTCCACCCCCCCACCAAAAAAAAAGAAAAGTCCTGAGTAAAACTATATATCACAGTGCTCTGGAACTAAAATGACCAACTCTTTATTGGTTTAAAATATGTCACTATAAATGTTGGTTATGAAAATGATAATGAAATTCAGTTTTGTAAGATCCCCTTTTTCAGGGTCAGTCTACATGTTACTTGGAACTGCATGCATTCAAAATCAAAAAGTGAATTATTTTAAGAAAAAGCCGCATCAGGTGAGGGGGATTATTAACAGAAAATATACCAATTGAAAGATAGCAGTCTCCATTGAAGTTATTTTTTAGAGCTTATTGCCATGTCTGTTTCCATTCTGTTGTTTTTAGAATAAAGTTTTTATTGTTTTACTGATATTACCCACAAAAAAAAGTTTCATAAATACAACAAGGGAGACGATGTAGAGGCATTCCTCTTCAGTTTTGAGAGGACATGCCATGACTTACGCATCGCTGAGGGGGACAGAATGCTATATTTGCACCCACAAATCTGTGGTGCTCTGAGTGAGATATACTCTGAAATGAGGGATGATGAAACATCTAATTACGATCTCTTTAAAGAGTCAGGGTCAGATTTGGTTTTACTGCAGAGCAGAGCAGGAAAATCTTTCGTGACATAAAAAGGAAGTCTGGGGAGTCAGCTGGACAGAGTCCTCAATAGATGGATCGAAGGCAGCAAAGTCACCACCTTTGAGAAGCTAAGGCACCTTATAGGGCTGGAGCAGTTTTACAGCCTGATCCCTCCACAGTTTAAATGGGTCCTCAGGGACAAAAAGTTAAAAACAGTGGAGGAGGCAGCAACCATCCTCAGTGAGATAGAGGGGGACTTGGGCAAGTCTATGTGGGTGGCACCAGCCAAGAAACCCAGAGAGTGAGCACCCTGAGAAAGAACTGGCCCTGACAACAACCACCCTATCAGGCAGGATGTTAGAAAGGGGACTGGGAGTGGGGGGCGGAGCAGTGCCAGAGAAGATGGCAGTCGCATAAACTATTCACTCCGGATCTCCCTTCCCCGTTTCTGCCACTTACCGGATCATTGGGCACAACAAACGATGGGGAAAACAGGCGGGCCACATTCTCAGAAATTCCCAAAGCATTCTGGCTCAGTTTGGGCATATTTTGGAGGAGAATTGCGACGGGCCTCTGCAGACGCAGCGCAATTGTTCCCAGACAAAATGGCGGCCACCACAGATCAATAAATGGATGAGCATCAAGAGAAAGCTTCCCTGGAAGCCATTATTCAAAATACTATGCAATCCTCCCTCCAGGCTATGGAGGATTCAATGCTTGATAAGCTTACCACAAAAATAGCTGGCCTCCTAAAGCCTGTTAACGAGCAGCTTAAGGATCTTGCAACTAATTTATCTCAAACTGCCCAAACTGCTGATAATGCCCTAAGCTTAGGGCTTACATTGCAAGAGGAAAATATGTGTCTGCATGAAAAAATCCTTTCTTTGGAAGCTTCTTTAAAGCAGTCTAACCTGAAACTGCGTGGATTTATGGAGGATGTGGAGGGATCGGGCAAACTTAATTTATTGCTGATTGGCTTGCAAAATGCCTCGCACTGGAATCTGGGAATATTCCAGTTATCTACAAAGCGTACAGACTTGGTGCTTCCAATAATCCCAATTGGAAATTTCCACGAGATATTCTGATTATGTTTCAAGATCTTAGAGTGCGAAATGCAATCATGAGAAAAGCTAGAGAGACTGGCTATCTCTTGTATAAGGAAGACAGAATCACAGTGTTTCCTGACATTCCTTCTGATGTTTTAGCTATCCGAAAGACTCTCAGACCAGTTACACAAAAATTGCAAGAGGCCAATATCAAATGCAGATGGCTGATGTACTGTAAAATTCAAGCGCGCCATATGGGCAAGCTGCTTATAGCCCATGATATGGACAGTGGATTTCTTCTCCTTAAGACATTGAACCTGGATCTCCCTGCAGGATGGAATAGAAAACCTTCAAAGCGCAAGCTCTCTTTTGCACCTCAGAAGTCCAGCAAGATTCCAATTAGACTTGACACACATTAGACTCTACAAGTATAAAAGTCAGTTTGGAACTTTAATTTGCATCTTCCTGATGTGCCTTCGTGACTTGTTTAATATTAGCATAGTAATGTTATAAGAGTTTTATTAAGCTTTATTTAGATTGTATTTAGCAGATTACAGGGGGGGAGGGGGTTTATTGAACTGTTTTACGTCCTTATAGATAGTAATAGAGATTAAATAAGTGTTTCTTATTTTTTAGGTTTAGGATTAAGAACAGAATAGTTGGGTTTTTTTAGTAAAAGTAGAATATAGTATTTAAGTTAAGTATAGGTGCATAATAGCATAGCTAAGATTAGGTTTAAGTGTTAAGGTTGTAGGATTTATAGAGTGTTATTTTTTCTTTTCTCTCTAAGTGTAGGTAGGATACAGTATATGTACTTAAAATAAGCTTAGTTGTTTTTTAGGAGTTGTAGTTCATTAAAATTTGAATTAATAACGTTAAAAACAGATTGATACATTGTTAATAACATTATGGGGGAACTTAATGTTATGGCTTTCAGTGTTCATGGTCTTAACAATCATGTAAAACAAAGACGTATAACAGCTCAAGTTTTAAAAGGGAAGCCGGACATTTTGTTGCTGCAAGAAACACATTTGAGTTCAGCAACTCATCCGGTATTAAAAACCTCTTGGTTTTCAATGCAGTTCCATGCTCCTGGCAATTCAAAGTCTTGTGGTGTAGCAATATTGCTAGCCAAACATCTTAGATACGAACACATTGACACGCTCATTGACCCGAAAGGTCATTTCATTTTTATTAAAGGCCTATTAGATTGTCAAAGAGCCCCGTGGTGCAGAGTGTTAAAGCTGCAGTACTGCAGTCCTAAGCTCTGCTCACGACCTGAGTTCGATCCCCAGTAGAAGCTGGGTTTTCAGGTAGCCAGCTCGAAGTTGACTCAGCCTTCCATCCTTCCAAGGTCGGTAAAATGAGTATCCAGCTTGCTGGGGGGAAAGTGCAATGGGAAGACTGAGGAAGGCAATGGCAAACCACCCCATAAAAAGTCTGCCATGAAAACGTGAAAGCAACGTCACCCCAGAGTCGGAAACGACTGGTGCTTGCACAAGGGATCTTTCCTTTTCCTTTCCTTTTAGATGGTCAAGAAGTTACAATTGGATCAGTATATGATCCCAATACAGAGCAGATACCTTTTCTCAAACAACTTTTTGCTACACTGCGAGACTTTCAAACTAACAAGACTATAATTGGAGGAGATCTTAACTATGTGGTTAATATTGAATTAGATAAGTCAGATACGAGCAAACGGGTTCAAAGAACTAACACTGATACTGAATTAAGCATTCTGTTGAAAAAAAAAATGGTTTTTATGACTCGTGGCACTTTGTCACCAAACTGCCAAAGACTATACCTTCTATTTGGCACGATTTCAAATGTGCATGAGAGTTGACTTTATTTTATTAACAAAACAATTAATACCAAATCTGAAAGATGCACAGATAGGTTTGAGAATGTGGTCTGACCATTCTCCAGCACTTTGTAAACTGAATGGATTGAGACAGACTAGACATGACAAAACTTGGAAGTTTGACAAAAACATTTTATTGAATACAACTTATAGTGAACAGCTTTTGATTAATATAAAAAATTATTTTAAAGAAAATATGGACTTTGGAGTTTTCACAAAGACTATATGGGAAGCTGCCAAGACTGTGATAAGAGGCCTGGTGATATCAATTCAGCACACCTAAAGAAAGAAAAAGCAGTCACTGTTAATAATTTATAACCAAAAATAAAACAATTAGAGCAGGCACACAAAAATACTGGAAGTAAGAAAATCTTTAAACAATTGCAAGCCAAACACAAAATTCTAGAGTTAACTGAAAATACAAAAAAAAATTATTGTATATCAAACAAAAATATTGGGGGAAAACTCCCAAATCACTAAAATTTCTCGCTTGGAGTGTTAAGCAAAGAAAAGCTTTTCAATTATTTATTCTTTAAAAGATGCAAATGGCCAGAGTCAAGTTGACTCCCAGAAAATAGCATAAATAGTTGCTGAATTCTATATGCATATAAAACTCAAAATCCTGACCCTAGTAGCATCAATGATTTTTTACAAAGGACTTAATTGAAAAAACTAATTTTAGAACACAGGCAAGTATAAGAAAAGGATAAGAACATAAGAGAACCCATGTTGGATCAGACCAACAGCCCATCCAATCCAACACTGTGTCACACAGTGGCCAAAAACCCCCAAGTGCCATTAGAAGGTCCACCAATGTGGCCAGGACACTGGAAGCCCTCCCACTGTGTCCACCAAGCACCCAGAATACAGAGCATCACTGCCCCAGACAGAGAGTTCCAACGATAAGCTGTGGCTAATAGCCACTGATGGACCTCTGCTCCATATGCTTATCCAATCCCCTCTTGAAGCTGTCTATGCTTGTAGCCGTCGCCACCTCCCGTGGCAGTGAATATTTCTACTAAAGAAGTTTTAGAAGCCATACAACAACTTAAACCTAACATCGCACCTGGCAATGATGGCTTTCCAGTGGAGTACTATAACAGACCAATCCTGAGTCCTGCCGTGGAGTCCCGCCCAAGTGTAGAACTAACGTAGGCGGTGTTAGTCAACTTCCAAAGGGGAGAAGTTATGCCAAGTGGGGAGGGGAAGGGAGTGCAGCCAGACAAGTGGGCATGAGAGAGAAGCCATGGTGATCCTGCCTGTGCATGCACCATTGGCTCGCTGTCGAGGCAGGGGTGGGGGGAAGGGGCAGTGCAGGACCACAGGATTGGCCAGTCCGTTGCACGTGACCAGGAGGGGAGATGGAAAGCCTGCTCCTGGTTATAGGGCTGAATATCTCACCTGCCTAACTGCCCCTTGACAACACAGAGCCTGTTCACTAGCTAGGCTCAATGTGCTACCATATGTGATACTTCTTGGAAGATTCCATAAAACTCCCTATGCTAACAGACTGTGCACTTGTGTATGTTCTGAGATAGAAATTTTAGAACATGTGTTCCTAAATTGTACTTTTTACTTTGACCTGCGCTCCATACTTATTGACCCCTGTCTGAGTGAGCAAACAGTGAAGCCCGACAAATATAAAATTGTCTTCCTGTTGTCAACTCGGAACCAATTGGTAATTGAAACTGTTGCAAAATGTTTATATTTAGCATCTAGGAGGCGCTTAATGTTCGATATCATGCTAATAGGTTATTGTATTGTACTTCAGAGATAAATGAGGTTCCATTCTTGCTATACTAACAAAGATGCTTGGATTTACCCAGGGGGTTTTTTGGTAGAAAAAGCCCAGCAGGAACTCATTTGCATATTAGGCCACACCCCCTGACATCACCATTGTTTCATAAAGGGCTTTTTTAGTGGAAAAAGGCTAGCAGCAACTCATTTGCATATTATACCACACCCCCTGATGCCAAGCCACCCAGAACTGTGTTCCTGCTCAAAAAAGAGCCCTGGATTTACCCATCTGCACCATTAGGTAACTAATTGCTGGTGAATGTTTGTAGCCAGTAACAAGAATTTAGCATTGACACAACATAAGAAGAGCCCTACTGGATCTGACCAATGGTCCATCTAGTCGAGCATTTTGTCTCACACAGTGGCCAACCAGTTCCTCTGGAAGGCTAACAACAGGGCATAGAGGTCCTGACTCTGGGATTCAGAAGCTTATTGCCTCTGAATGTGGAGGTTCCACTCAGGCATCATGGTTAGTAGCCATTGATAGACTTAACCTCCATATATCTATCTCATCCCTTTTTAAAACTGTTTATTCCTGTGGTGATCACTACATTCTCAGGCAGAGAATTCCACATTTTGATCACTCTCTGTGTAAAGTAGTATTTCCTTTTGTCTGTCCTGAGCCCACTACCCATCAGTTTCTCTGGAGTTCTAATATTTTGAGACGGGGAGAAAAACTGTTGCAAAATGCACAATTTTATAAACCTCTATCATTTCTCCCTTTAGTTGTCTCTTTTCTAAACTGAAGATTTCTATACACTACAGCCTTTCCTCATTTGGAAGATGCTCCAACCCCCAATCAACTTGGTTGCCCTCCTCTGTACTTTTCCCAGCTCTGTAATGTCCTTCTGGACATACGGTGACCAGAACTGTACACAGTATTTCCAAATGAAGAGGCTCCATAGATCTATACAGGGGCATTACAGCATTGGTTGTTTTATTCTCAACAGAGCCTTTTTTAAAAGAAAAGGCCCAGCAGGAACTCATTTGCATATTAGGCTACACCCCCTGGTGTAACTGGAAGTGCTGTCACCCATTCAGTAAATTACTTTATGCATATTGACATAAATACAGTGCCATTAGCTGCATTTTGTGGATGTGTGTTCTCTGTGACAGCCCAATGAGAGATCTTGTCTCCACACCCCGCCCCCCACAGCTGGAGATAGAGAGCCACTTGTGGCAGGCCCAGTTTCTCCTGGGAGGGGGAGCTCATGGGTGGCTCCACATCTCTCACTCTCTTTGCAAGCCTGTTGGAGGCTGGAGGCAGCAGAGAGGATGGATAGCAAAGTCTGGAAGTGCGTGGCTGCTTATTGCCTTCCCTCTGCCAAAGACCTTTTTTTGAGCTGGAGCCCTGGCCAAGCCAGCTGGAACTGTGTTCCTGTGTATTCCTGCTAAAAAACCCTCCCTGATTCTCAATCCCTTTCCTAATAATCCATAATATAGACTTTGCCTTTTTCACCACTGCAGCACACTGGGATGGCCCAATTGAACTTTAATTGAACTATCCACGACAACCCCAATAACAATGGAAGTAAATTGATAAGAAAGTGGCTAAACTGAGTTCCCCAAGAGAGACGGTACCCGTAAGAAATTCAATTTACTTTTACCTCTGGACACTCATCAAGACCCAGTGTTTTGAAAAGGAAGGGCAGGGCGGCCTGTCTGCCTGTTTTACCATCATGGAGATTCCAAGGTCTCCTTTTTTTCCCCTGGCTAAGGGAAGTTCTCTCTCTTTTTTTGGAGACATTAGTCATGTAATGGGAATTTCAAGGAGGCAGGAGACGACCACTCATGATATAAAGGCTGTGAGTTCAGAGCCAAACCAGTTGTCAGCAAGTGCAAGCTCTGAACTGAGACTTGGGCCAAAAACTAGATTTATTAACCTCCAGAGCCAAGAGACTTTTAAAGACCACAGTGGCCCTGCGACTGAAGTTTTACAGCTATTATTGGTAAGTTTAAGAAGGCAATGTCTTTTTCTTTTTTGCATATCCATTTTTAATGATAGCAGGAGGGAAACTGAGGAGAAGCTCCTCCTCCACCATTGAAATGGATGTGTTTCATTTCAAGATTTATTTCGCCTCAGAACACAGATTTGCTGAAAACTGTACTAGAAAGCTCTAGGTTGATTTTTTAATTTTTTTTTGAAAAATCCTAGAAACAGCTGCTGTTTCCCACATTATATGGTAGCAAACCAGGGCTTTCCATCTGGTTTGTGCTCAGCAGAGAATCACAACTCTGGTGCATGACATATATGTGTGCAGATATATAGATGTTACTAGGTAGGAAAGACCTCTGCCTGAGATACTTAGTACAGAGTACCGTTGACAAACCAAGAGCCTCCTGATATGACATGAGGCAGTTCATATACACTGGCAGAAGCAAGCAACTAAACAGTAATTTGTGAGGCAGCATATGGTTGGAATTGTTTGGGATTTTTTGCTCTGTCCAATATCCTGCCTTCACAAAGGATACTGCATTTCTTAGTTAAAGTGTACTGAATCGCGGTCTTGAAAATAGCTGGAGAAACACATTCTATAATCTCCACAGGCATCTTCAATGAGTTTTGGCGGGAAAGTCAAGAACATCCTTTTAAAGAAAGCTGCTAATATATATATATTTAGGACCGATGTGAATTTTAATTTCCAGCCTGGTTGAGATCTGTAGCTTGACATTCATATGACGCATTGTGAATTATTTCATGATTTTAATTTTTGCCACTTTGAATTTTCATTGAAAGGAAAAAACAACTCCAAATACTAACAGAGCAGCCCAAAATTCAACACATTTAGAAGGATGTAATTCTGCTTAGAGTGAACTTAAATTACTGGGAAGATATAGGATTGGATGTAATCAGTTCTACTGATGAAAAAGGAAGTGGGGGGTCTCCTGTGATCACCCCCAAAAAGACATGCTGGGGCTCATGGGACTTACATATACAAAAGCCATTTGGGATTGGGGCATTTAGAGTAAGGAGGCGAACTGGCTGAGATTGAGTAAGAAAGCTGGCTGGAACCAAAACTTTGCTAGTCCAATCAGAATTAAATCCTTCTAAGCAATAATATTTACTGTTCTCCCCATCTTTCTTTCTGATATCCTATTTAGAAACTCCCCCTTCCATCAGCATACTGTTTTATTTTCATTGTAAACCACTGTGTTAGATATGAATTTAAGTTTTCCTTTTCTTCATCTATGGTTACAGCTCTTTATAGAATAACACAAGGAAACCAGCCCCTAACAAGTTTCAATTTTTTAAAAAATTAGATTTAAATATTTCACAAAAAGAAAGACTGCAACTTTCAAACTGCCTGCTTCCTTTTGTTTTTGTGCAGCTGACTTTATAAAACCAGCCCAAGTGAAGAAAAAAGCTTTACAAATGTTTTCTGACATCATGAACATTTCTGGGTTCCTGCCCACTCTAGTCTGTGGTAAGTGAATGCGTATGCAAGTTGGAAACTTGCTAAAATTAACTACTTGCTGAATTAACTGCTAATTACGGTAACTATTTGCTAGAATTAACTACTTGCTGATCCCCCCCCACACACACACATATTGGGAGAGGATTGTCTCCTGTATTACACTGTTTAACAGAAAAATTTCTCTGTGAAGGTGCTTGAGGTTCAACTGCCCAATTTTGAATGATATGGACTATGGCTATGAAATATGCCTCTTTGATAAAGATCTCCTTGGAAACCATGGCTTAGTTGATAGAACCATTAGAGGCTTTGAGGGATGTCCATACTTATATATGTGTGTAAACAGTGTAATACAGGAGATAAAACTGACTTTGGATTTATAAAATTCTTTAATTGAATATCAGGATTGGACAAGCAGTTTTTTCCTCTATAGGGGAAAGGACTGCATAGGCACTTCATTCTCAAAAGAGACAAGGAATGGCAGAGAGACGGAATCATCTTTTGATGACTATTGAAATTGACTGATATTGCATGCTTTATGGACCTATCTTGTAAAACTTACTTCTGTGATATTGATGTTTGTATGACTCTTTTTGAATTTGTAATAGAATTGAATGGTTTTGATAATTGTGGTTATTTTTCATGGTTCGCTCTCTGTATAATCCATTTCCATGATTGTCTTGTGTTTGCGCCACCTGGGATAGATAGATAGATAGATAGATAGATAGATAGATAGATAGATAGATAGATAGATAGATAGATAGATAGATAGATAGATAGATAGATAGATAGATATGGCTTTTTTGTAGCAGTAAGAAGAGCCCTGTAACTGGCTACATCAGGGGTGTGAGGCCTAATATGCAAAGGAGTTCCTGAACAAAAAAAGCCTGTGTATATATATATATATATATATATATATATATATATATATATATACACAGAGAGAGAGGGAGAGAAACCATCTTTTGATAAGAACAGAAAGCCAGCAACTAGAGGGATTTGCTGGGTGATCTTGGGCCAGTCACAAACTCTCAGTCTAACCTACCTCTCAGGATTGTTGTGAGGATAAAATGAGGAAGGGAACAATGTTGTAAGACACTATGCATCCCCTATGGAGAGAAAGGCAGGGTATGATTTAAATAAATAAATACTCGTGCCTTCTCTTTCTAGGACTTCTGCTGCTTCAGGAATGCACCTGCTGGACATACCACGCTTCAAGCGAAAATATGAACTACACAGAGGCAGAAAAATGGTGCAAAACCAACTTTACGAACCTGGTTGCTATTCAAACAAAGGAAGAAATTGAATACTTGAATGCTAGCCTTGTTAAAAATGCAAACTATTACTGGATCGGGCTGAGAAAAATTAATGATCAGTGGAGATGGGTAGGCACAAACAAGCCACTGGACAAAAATGCTGAAAACTGGGCTGCAGGAGAACCAAATGGCAAAAAACACAACGAGGACTGTGTCGAAATCTACATAAAACGAGTGAAGGATTCAGGAAAGTGGAATGATGAACGTTGTGATAAAAAAAAAGCAGCCTTGTGTTACACAGGTATAGTAAAGGATCCTCTCGATTTATTTTGCAACCTATAACAGGTAGAAAATAGCAAAAGTAAGCCAGCTCTAAGAATTTGGCAAATTTTGCTAGATTTGGTGTAGGAAGCCCGTTTTCTGTGCTCAGTGGCATGCAAATTACTAGAATCGCTCATTTTCCCATCCTGAATGATAACTGTTCTCAAAAGATTTGCTCAAAGGATGTTGTAGAATATAAGACAAAAAGGGTTGGAGCTACACAGTCTTTTCATTCAATTTGATTCCATCCATTTCCATCCTTACTTCAGCCCCCATCCCACATGGCTTTTGTACATACAAGCCCCATGGTTCTCAGCACTAGGGTTGCCAGGTCTCCCCTAGCAGGGATGGAGGGTAGCGTTGCCAGATCCAGGTTCAAAAACACTTGGAGATATGGAGATGGAATCTGGGGAGAGCAGGGACTTCAGCAGGATTCAATGACATAAAGAGCCCAGCCTCCAAAGCATCCATTTTCTTCAAGGGATCTGATCTCTGTAGTCTGGAGTTGAGCTGTAATTCCGGGGGATCCCCAGACTCCACCTGGAGTCTGGCATCCCTACTCAGCACAGGATTTTAAGGGAGCCCCCCCACCCTTTTTGCTAGCAGAAAAGCTAGGCTGAATCCAATTTGTTGTGTGTAACCAAGAAAGAGATAATAACGGCAAGCAACTAAATAGAGGTTTCTGTATTAGATGGGGGTGAAATGAAAAGCTCTGTGCAGGAGAACAGAAGATCTCTTTTAATTCCAAACAGCAGGTTTTCCTCCTGTTTGCTGTATACACTATGCAGCATGTATTTCCACTTGGAGATATATATTTAAACTGCTGAATTGCCTTACAGCCTCCTGTAAACCAGATTCTTGCAGCGAGCATGGTGAATGTGTAGAGACCATTAATGATTATCAGTGCATCTGTGATGCTGGATTCTATGGGCGGGACTGTGAATACGGTAAGATTAACCCTTTAATCCCCTTCCAACGGGACTGAGTACATGAGCTTGCTTTCATTTGCAAGAGTCTGTTTCGTAGTTTATTATAACTAGCTTCAGACAACTGCCCTTCCTGAAAACTTTCCTTATGTTTGTCTGCAGTGAGGATTTGTGAGCCACTGAAAGAACCAGATCATGGGACCTTAGAGTGCAACAAGCTGGAGAAGGACTTCATCTACAACACATCTTGCCAAGTCCAGTGTGGGGAAGGTTACGAACCAACGAAGGAAGAAACAATATGGTGCACTTCTTCTGGAACATGGTCTGCCCCCACCCCTATGTGTAAAGGTATGTGGACTGGACAGGTTCTCAATCACTCCAAACAGCACAGATATAACTGAGTCCAAAGTTTTAAGAGCCACACTACACACAATCTAGTCTGGGTTCAGTTTGGTGTAGTGGTTAAGTGTGTGGACTCTTATCTGGGAGAACCGGGTTTGATTCCCCACTCCTCCACTTGCAGCTGCTGGAATGGCCTTGGGTTAGCCCTTGCTCTCACAGAGCTGTCCTTGAAAAGGCAGCTTCTGGGAGAGCTGTCTCAGCCCCACCTACCTCACAGGATGTCTGTTGTGGGGAAGGGAGGTAAAGGCGATTGTGAGCAGCTCTGGACTCTGAGATTCAGAGTGGAGGGCGAGATACAAATCCAATGTCTTCTTCTTGTCTTCATAAGAACATAAGAGAAGCCATGTTGGATCAGGCCAATGGCCCATCCAGTCCAAAACATTGTGTCACACAGTGGCCAAAACCCCCCAAGTGCCATCAGGAGGCCCACCTTGTTCTTGCTGCCCCCCCCCCAAGCACCAAGAATACAGAGCATCACTACCGCAATCTGACTCTGACTGAGACATTAAGATGTCAGGTGTGAGGGAGGTCAATTCCCAAGTGTACAGAACCTCAGTTTGGATTGGGGTGATGGTGCTTGATGAGAAGAGTGTTTCACCTTCCCCTCTGTGCTGTTTTCTTGACCCCAAATGGCCCTAGAGTCACTATTTGCCCCCTTGCAGGGGCTGCACATGTACTGATAGCAATGTACTGAGGTACTGACACAATTATTGACAATTCAAGGATGAACAAAGGCAAGAGAAGCCTTCACACTGGATGATGAATGCAAAGCTAAGGTTTCAACTTTTTATAAAAATGTTTCAATACCTTCTGCAAAAAGAAGAAAGGTTTCTGCTCCACACATTTATATATCAAAACTCAACCTTGAAATCATAAGCCTGTTTCCATTTATTATATGCCTTTCTTTTGGTCATATTTGAATTTACCAGAGCTACAACCTGTATCTCTTTCAGCTGTGAAATGTGATGTGATACCTCAGCCTGAAAACGGGATTGTGAATTGTTCACATGCTGACACAGAAGTGATCTTCAACGCAACCTGTCAGTTTGGTTGTGAGGAGGGCTATACTTTGAGAGGATCATCCCAAATCCATTGCTCCTCCCAGGGATATTGGTCAGCACCGATTCCTCGTTGTGAGGGTAAGATTTCAGTCTTCTATGGAAATGTTTGATGGCATTCTAAAAAGCAGTAGCTAGAATTAAGATTCCAGTTCCATATGTTTATATACTGAAACCTAACCTCAAAGGCATAAGCTTGATCCCATTTTAGTATAGTGTTTAAGTGTGCAGACTCTTATCTGGGAAAACCAGGTTTGATTCCCCACTCCTCCACTAACAGCTGCTGGAATGGCCTTGGGTTAGCCATAGCTCTGGCAGGAGTTGTCCTTGAAAGGGTAACAGCTGGGAGAGCCCTCTCAGCCCTACCCACCTCACAGGGTGTCTGTTGTGGGGGGAGAAGATATAGGAGATTGTAAGCCGCTCTGAGTCTCTGATTCAGAGAGAAGGGCGGGATATAAATCTGCAGTCTTCTTCTTCTTTTTCCCCACCCTCCGTGGCCTCCTTGTGTCACATCTGAATTTACTAGAGTCACTATCCGTGTCTCTTTCAGTGGTGAAATGTGATGCGGTACCTCAGCCTGCAAGCGGGTTTGTGAACTGTTCCCACGCTGATACAGAACTGGTCTTCAACTCAGCCTGTCACTTTGGTTGTGAGGAGGGCTACACTTTGATAGGATCATCCCAAATCCAGTGTTCCTCCCGGGGAAACTGGTCAGCACCGATTCCTCATTGTGAAGGTAAGAGCCCAACCTTCCATTTAAGTGTGTGAAAACATTCAGGGGTGGGGGGTGGGGACAGAATTCTACAGCTATTACATTCCATTATATTCCACTAAGGATTCCTAAACCCCACATACACATGGATTTGTGTACTGGTTTTAATGGCTTTTTAAGCTAAACATTTAATTTTTTTAATTTGTTAGCTACCTTAGTGGCCCTATGAAGGCCAAAAGGTGGGGTAAAATCATGATGCTGCTGCTGCTGATGGCTTTTTGTAGAAAAAGCCCAGCAGGCACTCATTTGCATATTAGGCCACGCCCCTGATATTACCATTGTTCCACACAGGGCTTTTTGGTAGAAAAAGCCCAGCAGGGACTTATTGGCATGTTAGGCCACACCCCCTGACACCAAGCCAGCCGGAACGGCATTCCTGTACATTCCTGCTAAAAAAAAAAAAGCCACAATGATGATAAACACCAGGGGTGAAAATCTAGCAGGAGCTCCTTTGCATATTAGGCCACACACCCCTGATGTAGCCAATCCTTCAAGAGCTTACAAAAAAGAGCCTTGTAAGCTCTTGGAGGATTGGCTAATCAGGGAGTGTGGCCTAATATGCAAAGGAGCTCCTGCTAGAATTCAACCGATGATGATGATATTTGAAGGACCATGTGAAAGGGAACTGCTCATATCTCTAATGAAAGAAATCTTGAAGATGAATTCAATCAGTTAAAAAGTATAATAATTAAAACCATTTCTCTATGTGTGAAAATTGGAGGCGGGGCTCTGGAGCATCAGTGAGGAGTTTATGGCATTCAAAGCTGAATAGCGGCTTTTATCCTGATAGTATTTGGTCCACTCTTAGGGTTGACAACCTCCATATGGGGCCTGGAGATCTCTCACTATTACCACTGATCTCCAGACGATAGAGACAATAGAGACCAGTTCTCCTGGAGAGAACGGTTGCTTTGGAAGATGGACTCTACGGCACTGAACCCGGCTGAGCCCTTTGTCCTCCTCAATCCCTGTCCTTTCCACGATTGTCCATCCCCAATCTCTAGGAATTTTCCAACCCAGAGTTGACAACCTATATGCAATAAATATGGACATTAATGGCTAGTGTTAACCTAAGAACCCCTTTTCTGCAGAAGCTGCACTATTCTAACCTCTAAAAGGCCTGTTGTTCAGGGGTGGCTAAACTGTGGCTCGGGAGCCACACGTGGCTCTTGCACACATATTGGGTGGCTGTCAAAGCCCCTACTACCCCACTGGCCAGCTTGGAGAAGGTATTTGCCTCTTTAAATCACTTTGCCAAGTCAAGCCAGCAGGCAGTTCGGAAAATGCATTTAAAGTTGCTTTCTTTCCACTTCTCCCTCCCCCATCTATTTTCCTTCCTTTCTTCTGGCTCTTCTGATGCTCATATCTTGGGGCTCTCAAACATCTGACATTTATTCATTGTGGCTCTTATATTAAACAACTTTGGCCACTCCTGTTCTCGAATGAAACCTTTTGCATTGGTCACCATCCGCTATGTTCATTTCCTGTGTGCATTTTTTTAATTTTTGTATTTCAGTTACCAAGTGCAAAAGTCTGACAGCTCCAGAAAAGGGCTTCTTGAATTGTTCCCACACAGATTTTGCCTATGGAACACTTTGTGAGGTCAGCTGTGCGGATGGATTGCTGTTGAACAGCTCCTACACACTTGAGTGTCTAGCTTCAGGAAACTGGACAGCAGAGCTTCCCATGTGTGAAGGTAAATGCCCCAACTCACTAATATCCTTGCCTGGGGTGCATCTCATGAGCCTCCTCGAATGGGGTAGTTTCAGGGTAAAAGATGCCGCTGGGCTTTATCAAAAAGCAGAGACAGATATGAAGAAAAGAGCAACCATTCTCTATCAAACAACTAGTCCATCTAGCCCAGTGTCCTGTTTCCTACAATGATCAGTCACATAAGTGCCATAAGGAATCAGCCCAGAAAGAACAGCCCTCTCTTCCTAGCATCTGACAATCAGAGGTACTTGACCCCTGAGCCTCAAAGTCTCACTCAGCTACCATAGCTAATAGCCAGCAATAGGCTTACTGACATCAACATAATCATAGGAAATAAACACAGACTGTGGGCTTCCAGTTAGGAAAACGGATGTAATGGTTGCAGAAGCGATTACAAAATGTTTCCCTACTAACTTCATGCAAACTCTTCCTTCCTTAGCTCCCCAGTCCCAGCAGAATGTTGCGACATACATAACCATTGCAACAACAGCCACGGGAGCCTCCATGTTGTCAGTAGGATCACTTCTTGCCTGGCTCGTAAAGCGCACTTGTAGAAAAGGTGAGTCATGCCTTCCTCCCCCCCCCCAGCTCTTGAAATCAGGTATAACAGAACAGAAATAGGCACTGAAGTTCTCCTACATACACATTCCTCAGTTCAACACATGTTGCTGACATCCGCATGGCCGTTTCACTGAGTAGCACCAAGGCTTAGATTTCAATATGCGATTGATTCACAGCTGTATGGAAAAGGCTGGTTGCTAATTCAACAATAACTTAGATTCAACTTAGAACAGATTCAAAATTGCAAATATAACCTTAAGAAGGTGGTGAGAAAATCTTTACAGAAGGTGCCCCAGTCCTTCATTATTTCCAAATGAAGGGAAGGCATTTAAAAGGCGTGCGGTCCCTTTAAATGTGATGGCCAGAACTCCCTTCAGGGTTCAACTGTGCTTGCCACACCCTTGCTCCTGGCTCCACCCCAAACTCCCCAGATATTCCTTGTGTTGGACCTGGCAACCCTATTTTAAAGCCATCCTAAACTGGTGGCTGACACTACATCCTCTTGCAGTGAGCTCCAGAAGCTAACCATCCATGATGGTATTTATCACTGGAAATGTAACCACAAATGTATAGAGGTCAGATAGGTTCCATGAGTAATGGTGAAGAAAATAATCTGTAAATGAAGTTACATACTAGCCTATATAGGCAGATCCCCTTCAGAAGATTCAGAAGAACCTACTCCCAGGAAAATGTGCATAGAACTGTAGCCTTAAATACCCAAATGTTAAGGTCTCTTCTTTTTCTTTTGCAGCAAAGAAATTTGTTCCAGCCAGGTATGTTATATTTTAAAACTCCTATTGGAAATTTTCACTTTTGGCAAACAGTATTGTCCTGGGGAATGAATGTCAACTTACCAACATTTTGTTACTTCTGTGTTTTACAGTAGTTGCCAGAGTCTTGCTTCAGAAGGCACTTTCCAAATTTCTGATCACCTGATCTAATCCCTTGAAAAAGAGGTAAGAGGGGGGAAGTTGAATACCAGCTAGGAAGAGGGGGCAGATAGGAAGAGTCAGTAGATTAATGAAGGAACTTGAGTAGCAAGATTGGAAAAGGCATCTACTTAAGTCCTTGGTACAGCTACTGCCAGTAAAAACAGATAGTATTTGGCTATCCTTCTGAGGTTGGTAAAATTCTTCTGAGGTCCATCTTTCCGAGGTCAGTAAAACGAGTACCCAGCTTGCTGGGGGGAGAAAGTGTAGATGACTGGGGAAGGCAATGGCAAACCACCCTGTAAAAAAAGTCTGCCATGAAAACGTTGTGAAAGCAACATCACCCCAGAGTCGGAAATGACTAGTGCTTGCACAGGGGACTACCTTTACTTTTTATTTGGCTATACTGTATGCAGGAAGATCAGAAACTGACATAGCTGAAAATTGCAACTGAAAAAACAGCTATTGTAGAATCCTTCCTTCTTTCCCTCTCTCCCCCCTTCTTTCATCCTCTTTGTTATTTCTTTTCCTTGCAGTTTTCTGGAAAACCATTAGGGTACTTTCTGCAGAGGACAAATATCAGAATTACTGTATGGGATATTTCCAAGTCCAGGCCACTTAATGATATTATTCAAGGTGGGGGTACCCATAGAGAAGATAGACCTGGGGGTTGTGGACATTCTGTAGGACAAATTTCCATCTGTATGAAGGTCAAAGTATAATGCAAATAAAAGACAATGGTCTGGCAAGGAGTGTTTGTAAAAGCTGCCTCCCAAATCTCTCTTTTAAATTACAAATCTTGTTCTTTCTGTAGAATTTGAAGCTGTCTTCATTAATGCCTGGTGCATTGGAGAAAGAAGAATGAACTGCAAGGAAAAGTCACTTGTGGTAATCAACAAGGATAGACCTTACATTCAGTAAAAGAAGATGTAGATCTCTTCATCGATGTCTGGTCACCTTCTCGGTGCATGGCTTCTCCGCACAAAACATGCTGCCTCCGGAAGGGACATAATCACCGTAGGATTGAAGCAAAGGAGAAGGTACTTCAGCAAGCTGAGAAAAATACTCCTGAACCATCACAGCAGGGTCTAGAGAAACAAGCATCAATTGCAAAAGATCATGGAATAGATAGCTTGCAAGATATTTATTGAATGAAGCCTTGGTCACAAATCCAGCAGGAAATTACTGACTGCTATGTGCCAATCAATGCTTATTCTTTGGAGAGAAGGTGGTTTGTTTCAGTCCACAATGATAATTTTTGAAATTCATATCTTGTGGCCCTAAACCACTAATATCACCCTGTGGATACTTTTGTGTAAATGCTCAATTTTCCCCTGATTCGGAAAGCACAGATGGTAATTACTTTGGTGACATTTTCTAGGCAACCCAGTTCCCTCTGTGTAGTCAAGAATATAATTTTAGGATGGAAACATTGCATCAGATGCTTTCATTTGCACTTTTAAACTATTTCCCCCCAAAACTGAATGTATACAAAAATCTCATTTCAGTTTTAATGATAATGTTGTAGTTTACTCTGTCATCCCTTCTGTATTTTAGCACAGTACTATCCAATGTAGGCAGACCCAGCCGTGTTGGTCTGAAGCAATACAACAAAGTTGGAATCCAGTGCTTTGTTGGTCTTAAAGGTGCTACGGGACTCCAACTTAATATTATCCAATGCTACCACAGTTGATTGCATCTCCTGTTTGTGATATGTTCCTTGGAGTGATTCAGGGCTTTAGAAATATTTCATCCCTATGGGATTTAGAACCAGTAAACTTTACTTCCAAGGAGGTGTATTTAACCACCGCCTAGGATTTTCTTATATTTAAAAAGCACACTAGCTGCCCAAGGAGGAACCAGTATTATAAAAGTTTCATTAATTTATGTAATATAACTGTGTTTTGAATATAGTATCTATTTAATTTATTTAAAATTATGAACTGTAGTCAGTGTGAGAGGTATTGTGTTTTTAAGCTGTGCAATGATTATTAATAAAAATTATTTAAATTCATCTTGGAACGTCTGAATTGTCCTCATTGTGGGCACACGGGCTTAGGTGGAAATTCAGGCTACCTGGCTTATATTCTTGTTGGGCTCATCATCCAAGAGGGAACAGTTCAGAAGCAGTATTGCCCTGTGCAAGTTCCTTTGAGATGAACAGGATTTGCACACAGCTGTTGGCAAAGACAGTGCCCTTGACTTCTGAACAGTAGCCAGAAGGTGGCTCTATTTGTACAAGGCTCCCTCATGATACCTAACCAGTGATGGAGGTTCATTTTGAACATCTTTCAAGGAATTGACACCACTGAACAACCCAAATTCTGAGAGAAGAGCATGTGAACATGACAAAAAGAGCTCCCAACTTAAAAGGAACACATATACATACAATCCACATACAGTATATACTTTATTGTTCTTTGTATGTAGGCTTATTGAGGAAGTAGTGCCTGTGGAAGAGGGAATTTGGGGAGGGGTTTCATCTAGAATCTATGATATGCCTTAGTCTGTCCTCTGAAGTGGCCCCAGGCATTTTTTGTAGCAGGAACTGCTTTGCATATTAGGTCACACACCCCAATGTAGCCAATCCTCCAGGAGCTTACAGAGTTCTTGGCACAGGGCCTACTGTAAGCTCCAGAAGGACTGGCTACATCAGGGGTGCATGGTCTAATATGCAAAAGAGTTCCCGCTACAAAAAAAGCCCAGGAAGCAGCTATTTTCTCTCCAGGAACTGATTTCTGCACTTTGTAGAGCCACTGTAATTCAGGAAGAACTCCAGGCGCCACCTAGAGGTTGGCACTCCTATTGTATGTGTGTTGAGTAATTCCCATATTACGGTTCTCTGAACACATGAAGTTGCTTTATCCTGAATCAGACTATCATTCCATCAAGATCAGACTGGCAGTGGCTCTCCAGGGTCTCAGGTGGAGGTCTTTCACATCACAGCAGCACAAGTACAGCTGAACGTGAGATGCCAGTCCCATACTTACCCAGATACTCTTCCCTTGTTTCATTTGTAAAGTTACTTACAAGCAGATGTTCTCACACAGAAGCAGGATATTGTGCATTTGCAGTTACGTGAACAGGGCTACAGTGAAGTGGATTATTAGCTAGGTACCAGAATTTAGGCATTAAAAACCGGCACTTTTTTTTGAAGCATGAACTCCTTTGCATATTAGGCCACACACCTCTGATGCAGCCAATCCTTCAAGAACTTATAGGGCTGTTCTTACAGGGCATGCTGTAAGCTCCAGGAGGATTGGCTACATCAGGGGGTGTGGCCTAATATGCAAAGGAGTTCCTGTTACAAAAAAACCCCTGCTAAAACCTAAAACACACACACAGTTAGGACTCCTGCACAAGCAAAGCTGAACATCCATTGACTGGCTTCCAAAACTGCTTGGAAACCACTGTGCCTTTTTGTTTTCCATCTTAGTAAATAGCATACAACATGTCAGTGTTGGGTGGGAAGTAATGCATTCTGTATAAGATCATCTCTGAGAATTGCCTGGTCCCCTGGCCACTGGTGAAGGATGAGGTGATAGAGTTGCTAGATCCAGGTTGGAGGACTCCTAGAGATTTGTGGGTGGAGCCTGGAGAGGACAGGGACCTCAGTGGGGTACAATGCC
The DNA here is from genome assembly GCF_032191835.1 of Heteronotia binoei. Classification (NCBI taxonomy): domain Eukaryota; kingdom Metazoa; phylum Chordata; class Lepidosauria; order Squamata; family Gekkonidae; genus Heteronotia; species Heteronotia binoei. Next base: position 180,081,183 of record NC_083224.1, on the reverse strand, counting down.
ATAGAGTCCACCCTCCAAAGCATCCATTATCTCCAGGGGAACTGATCTCTGTAGTCTGGAGATTAGCTGTAATTCTAGGGGATCCCCAGGTCCCACCTGGAGGTTGGCATCCCTATTAACCCTGCTGTCCAAAGACCCACTGTCCCACCCACATACCGATCTTCCTCCTTTTATAGTCTGTAAACATTAGAGAAAACTGGGCTATGATGGGAAAATCATTCCTGATTGTGGAAAACAATGGTGGGTTTTTATTTCTTTATGTTGGGGGCAGTAGAAGAAGAGATTGGATTTATACCCCCACCATTTGCTAGCCAAAGGTGTCTCAGAGTGGTTTACAATCTCCTTTCCCTTCCCCTCCCCACAACAGACACCCCATGAGGCAGGGCTTTTTTGTAGCAGGAACTCCTTTGCATACTAGGCCACACTCCACTGATGTAGCGACTCCTCCAAAAGTTTACAGGGCTCAGTACAGGGCCTACTGTAAGCTCTTGAAGGATTGGCTATATCAGGGGTGTGTGACCTAATATGCAAAGGAGTTCCTGCTACAAAAAAACCCCTGCTGTGAGGTAAGTGGGGCTGAGAGAGTTCTCCCAGAACTGCTCTTGAGAGGAACAGCTCTGTGAGAACATATGACTGACTCAAGGTCACATCATCAGGTGTATGTGGAGAAGTGGGGAATCAAACCTGGTTCTCCCAGATAAGAGTGCGCACTTAACCAAAGACTGTTTGAATTACAAAAGCCAGCCGCAGCTGATGACATTGAATTAATGCTGCACTTTGGAAAGTTCGAGGGAGAAATTGCTTATTGCAAAGTGATCCTGGACTAAAGAGTGGCCAACGATGTGCCGTCCCCTCCCCTCCAGCAGGATGGGGCCTAGATAGGACAAGCAGATGTAGCGGGTTAATCCCAACGGTTCCTTGAGGTGCTGCGTAGATTAGCCCCACAAGCCCTGGACAGAATCCTAACCAAAGCTGTTCTCAGGACTAAAGCCCCTCATGAGCTTAGCAGGCTACCTCCTTTTTGGGCTGGGGTGGGATTGTCCTTATTTCCAAAGCTCTGCTTGCTTATCATACATGGGAAATCATATTATGCAGAAGAGTCGGCCCAACTCTTTTTGTGAGAAAGGTGAACTGTATTTCCAACCAGGGCTTTTTTATGTAGCAGGAACTCCTTTGCATATTAGGCCACACCCCTCTTATGTAGCCAATCCTTCAAGAGTTTACAGGGGTCTTATTACAAGGCCTACTCTAAGCTCTTGGAGGATTGGCTACATCAGGGTTGTGTGGCCTAATTTGCCAAGGAGTTCTTGCTACAAAAAAAAGCCCTGTTTCCAACCCAACTGGAACAAATACCGTACATCAAAGTTTGAGTCCAGTGGCACCTTTAAGACCAACAAAGTTTTATTCAAGCTACAGGCTTTCGTGTGCATTTCCTGTACATGTACGTGTGTGTGAAAGAGTGAGGAGGGAAATCAGCAATACCATCCAGGACTTTTTTTGTAGCAGGAACTCCTTTGCATATTAGGCTACACCCCTCTGATATAGCCAATCCTCCAAGAGCTTACAGTAGGCCCTGTAAGAAGAGCCCTGTAAGCTCTTGGAGGATTGGCTACATCAGGGTGTGTGGGTTAATATGCAAAGGAATTCCTGCTACAAAAAAAGCCCTGGCACTACCCATTTCCAAAACGAAACAGAACTAATACTGATATCTCGTTTTAGAAACACGGAATGCAAAGAGTTATATTCTTTATGTTGTCGAAGGCGTTCACGGCTGGAGTTCATTCACTGTAGATTTTCTGGGCTGTATGGCTGTGGTCTTGGCAGTGCGAGATCTGATGTTTCGCCAGCAATGGTAACTGGCATATACTTTGACATACACTCATCTGAACAGGAAAATGACTGTTTTTTTGGGGGGGGGGGGAAGGTGGCTATAATGATAGTAGAGGTAGGAGGCTGTTTGCTAATTGTGTGTATTCACATTGAAATAACTAAAACAATGGACTAGACCTCCCCCACTCCACCCCAGAATCTTACTGCAGCCTCAATAATCCATTGAGGTGACAGCTGGATAGACCTTCAATGGACGGCTGGATTAAAAGAGGGTAACTGCACAGGATTTCTTATCCTGCTGTTGTTACAGTGCCCTGCTTTTGACACCCCTGCTGCTTTTGGAGAGGAGGAAATGAGACCTCAGCATCTCCAGTTAAAAAGATATCAGGTAGTAGGTGAAGTGAAAGACCTCTGCCTGAGTCCTTACATAGAAGAGTCAGAGTAGACACTGACTTTGGTGGACCAGTCGGAGAAAGTGTGATGTAGTGGTTAGTTGTTCTTGTTGTTGATGATGTAGTGGCTAAGAGTGGTGGGCTCTAATCTGGAGAACTAGGTTCAAGTCCCCACTCCTCCCCTTGAAGTCAGCTGGGTGACCTTGGGTCAGTCACAATTCTCTCAGCCCCCCAAATAAACCTAGCTCATCACACAAAGAACTCGAGTTTCAGGCTGCCTGACAATCTTTGGATCTCCTGACTATACTACACTCACTGCCACGATAATTATGATCAACTTGGTGGACCAATGGTCTGATTCTGGGTAAGCCAGCTTAATTAGGGGGTCATGGCTCACTGGTAAAGCTTTGCAGGCACCAACATCTCTGCTTAAAAGGTTCAGGTAGAATGATGTCATCTGAAAGACTTCTACCTGGAGGTCTGCTGCCAAACAGAGTGGAGAATAATGTTGCTATGTCCCACCTGACTACCAGTGGGGCACAGTGCCATAGAGTCCACCCTCCAAAACAGCTATTTTCTCCAGATGAACAGATCTCTGCAGTCTAGAGATGAGCTGTTAAACATGAGCATGGCTTACATCTATCAAACATGGGCTAAGTGTGCACTATTCTGTTGACTGTGGGAGCTATTTATACCAAATGTTGTCTGAATCCTCCTCGTCCAAATGGATTGCCTTAATAGAGAAGGAAATATCCACCCTAGGTTTGTCTATGGATTCTCTCTACATGCTCCCTCTTACAAACGCCTATTCTCTAATTAAAGGTAGAATTTTAGATATAGAATTGCAAAAACCAATCAGTGCTGCGAATATGTCTTGCTTCCCTTTGAATTTTGGAATTTCCCCAATTATTGATCATCTGCCTTCTTATCTATCAACTCTCCACATTCCACAATTGTTTAGAACATTTACTCTTGCCGGATGCAATACTATCCCATCAGCAGTTTCCTATGGTAGATATAAAAAAACTCCCACTCTCATTAAGACTTTGTACATGCAATTTAAAACAAGTTGATTCGTTGTCCCATATTCTACTTGATTGCTCCCAGTAGGAAACTATGAGATCCAGTTTGGTGTAGTGCTTAAGTGCGCACACTCTTATCTGGGAGAACCGGGTTTGATTCCCCACTCCTCCACTTGCAGCTGCTGGAATGGCCTTGGGTCAGCCATAGCTCTCGCAGAGTTGTCCTTGAAAGGGCAGCTTCTGGGAGAGCTCTCTCAGCCCCACCTGCCTCACAGGGTGTCTGTTTTGGGGGGGGGGGGGGGAGAAAGGAGACTGTAAACCACTCTAAGAATCTGATTCAGAGAGAAGGACAGGTTATAAATCTATGGTCTTCTTCTACTATACACCTTAGGTTTCTAGAACCAATTCTGCTCCATATGACAAGTTGCTCAGATGCTGCAAAGGTCTGCTGTCTTCTGAATGATTTGTCATCTGAAATAATTGAAAAGGCTGCTTTCTTCTTGAGTCTGGTAATCAAGGATCGATTGTCCAATGTATAGCTATATATGACTGGTTTATTTTGTTATTTCTGCATCACGTTTTGGCCTTATTTATAATCTGACATATGCCAGTAAAGGCTTATGTTTGGTTGTTTGAGATGAGCTGTAATTCCGGGGGGATCCCCAGGTCGCACCTGGAGGCTGGCATCCGTAGTGGACAATACCAAATTTAACAGAACGAGTTATCAGGCAGCTTCATGTGCTCACGGTATTCCAGGATCACCACTGGTGAGATGTGTGAACTGAGGCCAATCTTCTACATGCCTCCTGTTTTCACACCATTGTCTGGAGAACAAACAGTTTCCTTCCACACACATTTCAGCTTTTCGATGCGGTGACCTCAGCAAAGCTGTGAAAGTGACATTAACTGGGAGGCAAGTTTGTCCTTTCATACAGTCATCAGCAAACTGAAAAGTAAGTGTGTGTACGTGTCTGCTAGGCCTTCTCATCCAGCCCACCATGTTTCTTTTTTGGTAACAGAGGCAGAAACAAGGAATTATTATATTTCAGAGCCCCTCTGAAGGAATGAGGCAATGCTAACTATGCTTACTTGAGAGTAAGACTACAGTTGAAGAGAAACAGGATACAGGATGACCTTGACAGGCTGGAAAACTGGGCTAAAACCAATAAAATGAATTTTTAATAGGGATAAATGTAAAGTTCTGCATTTAGGTAGGCAAAATCCAATGCATGGTTATAGGATGGGGGAGACTTGTCTTAGCAGTAGTATGTGTGAAAAGGATCTAGGGGTCTTAGTGGATCATATGCTGAACATGAGTCAACAGTGTAATGTGGTGGCTAAAAAGACAAATGCAATTTTGGGCTGTATCAACAGAAGTATAGTGTCCAGATCACGTGAAGTGATGGTATCACTTTACTCTGCTTTGGTAAGACCTCACCTGGAGAATTGTGTTCAGTTTTGGGCACCGCATTTTAAGAAGCATATAGACAAGCTGGAACGGGTCCAGAGGAGGGCGATGAAGATGGTGAGGGGTCTGGAGACCAAGTCCTATGAAGAAAGGTTGAAGGAGCTAGGCATGTTTAGCCTGGAGAGGAGGTGGCTGAGAGGTGATATGATCACCATCTTCAAGTACTTGAAGGGCTTTCATATAGAGGATGGTGTGGAATTGTTTTCTGTGGCCCCAGAAGGTAGAACCAGAACCAGTGGGTTGAAATTAAATCAAAAGAGTTTCTGGCTCAACATTAGGAAGCACTTCCTGACCGTTAGAGCGGTTCCTCAGTGGAACAGGCTTCCTCGGGAGATGGTGGGCTCTCCTTCCTTGGAGGTTTTTAAACGGAGGCTTGATGGCCATCTGACAGCAATGAAGATCCTGTGAATTTAGGGGGAGGTGTTTGTGAGTTTCCTGCATTGTGCAGGGGGTTGGACTAGATGACCCTAGAGATCCCCTCCAACTCTATGATTCTATAACCCAAAATGGCCCCAAGGAAGTTGCTCTTTGCCACAGTGAGTAAACTTACAAGGGCTACATGTAAGCTTCTCCAGTGAACAAAAAACATCTCCCCAGAGCAGTTTCACATTGGGTGTGGGGGGGAAGGTGCCAGGAAAGGATTAAACCCCATCTCTCAACATGCTGTTGTCCTGATCCTATGGGTCTGAACATACCTAAGAAACACCAAACTTCCAGAACACATCTGAAAGCCCTTGTGGAATTTGCATTGTGTGGCTCTGGTCCCTTAAAGAAAAATATGTATTCATTACAATTGGGGGGAAACGAAAAGCTCAGAAAGGAGCTGGGGGGTACTTGTATAATTTAGTTACAGACATGTACTTGATGATGTAGGCTTTGACTCCTAAAATCTAGATTTTTTTTTTTTGCCTTTAAGGTGCTACCAGACTGAGATCTTGTTCTGCTAATACATAGGAACACATAGGAACCTGAAGCAAACCTGCATTCTTATTTGTGTACAAAATCAGTCTGTCTGAGCATACAAGATAAAGTGAAATTATTTTATTTTAAAAGTGTTGGACTTTTGCGGACTCCTCAAACATTGGAGTAGAATGGCCCACGAATAAGGGAAATCAGTGCAAGGAATAATATTACCTCTAACTTTCAACATGGCCCCAGATGTGGGTTTTGATTTCCACAGATTGGGGCCAAGTACACAGAACAGTGATCTTTCTACAAAACTGGAGGGACTCCAAGATTTGAAGATAAATCCTAAACCTTAAAGGGGGGGGGGGGGGGTTCAAAAAAAAAAAACCCCAAACAGAAAAGAGTTTTGGTTTTATTTCCCTTAAGAGTTGTGTTCTTCTTTCACAGGGGAGTCCTTTAATCATGTCACCAAAAAACACAGCTCAGTGGTTTATATCTTTTCCTGTTACCTCCTGAAAAAGTGTCTTCTTGAATCTTGCTTATTTGGAAGCTAAGGAAACATAAGAATTCTTTTGGTCACTATAGCTGAGGAAGGATGGTAAGCAGGGGTCATTTTGTAGAAAAATAGGTGGTGGAGCTCATTAGCATAACTCATTAGCATATGCCACCTCCCCCTTGCCCACAAGCCAAAAGCAACCCAAGAAAGGAGAGCCCTGGGCGAGCAAGGCCTGCTTGGGCTGGCTAGAGATCCAGTCAGCCCAAGCAGTCCTCACTTACCTGGGGCTCTCCTTGGCTGCCCCGCCCTCCAGTTGAAAGACCAGCAAGCCACCCACCTCCCAAAATCACCTAAGAAGTGGAGAAAGGATCGTGTGGGCTTTTTCAGGGGTTAATGAGGGCTGCTGGGGGTATGGCAAAGCCCTTGGTGGCTGGCTGCCCACTCTCCTAATCTAGGGATTGTTATACAGCTGCACCTACTATTCAGTGGACAAGGTAGGTAGGGAGGAAGTGGGGGAATACTCAGAAAGGTTCAGGAGCTGTGCTCCTATGAGCTCCTGCTGAATTCAAGGCCTGATGGTAAGTCCATTGAACACTGGAGGAATGGAATGGGAGGAATGATAGCTAGCTGAAGCCTCATTTGATGCCTGTGGAAGCGCAGGTACCATCTCTGAACAAGGGCCTTGCAAAAGTATATACATGAATACACATGGAGTTGCTTGATGTTGAGCCAGTTCATTCGTCTGCTGAGGTCAGTATTGTTACTGAGGTCAGTATTGTCTGTCCTGCCTAGCAGCAGCTTTTCCAGAGTCCCACGTAGATGTCCTTCACATCACCTCCTACCTGAAGATGCCAGGGACTGAATCTGGAACCTTCTGCGTGCAAAGCGGATGCTCTAGCCTTGAGTCATTGCCCAACCCTCATTACAAGCAGTGGACGGAAGAGCTGTGATCTCCTATGTACACATGAAGCTACCTTATACTAAACCAGGTCAAGGTCAGCACTGTATAAAACCAGTCTACCATTTCATCATCATGGATCAAGGCATCAGCTCCAGTCCTTTGAACTGTGTAGTCTTTGCCTCTTCCTTAAAGCAGGCTTTTCACTTTGGTGAGAAGCAACTAGATGTTCAAGTTCTTGGGTTTCCATAGCAACCAATTTCCTCCCTGTTCCCCTCCCCCCCCCCAACTCAGCGGAATGACCTTTTGGAATGTGCTGCTTTCAAAACTCCCCCATCTCCAATGAAAGCATCATTTTGAAACCAGAGCTTCTTGACATATGAATGCTTTTAACAGCATGGCTTCAATTACCATTCCATATAGAGGAACTATAGGGAGATGCTGCAGGAAGCAAGCAAAAATACTCCAAGCAAGGCCAGGAAATGGCTTTTTACTAAGAACAGAGCAAGCTTGTGTTTTTTGCATTGTTTCTGGTAATGGTGTTCTGACTGCCAGCTTCTGCTCTCCAAATAAACAGAGATTCTGTCTATAGATCACTTATATACTATAAACAGACTCCATGGATGTTGCTGTCTCCTTAACCATAAGGGGTTTTTAAGGGCAGAGAAAAAGGCAGCAAATGGTTTAAGGGCCAGTTGGGCAATCAGCAGGAGCTATTGCTCTCCCCAGAGCAGTAGTGGGAGCGTGAAAGCTTTAAATCAGACAGTAAAGTCTTATGTATGCGGAGACGTCATGCTTCTCTCATGCCTTGGAAACCTTACAGGGGCATGCTTCCATTTCATTGGAATGAATGCAGAAAAATATTGTGCTTGGGGAAAATTTGGGCTCCAGGATGCTGAATTTCTACAAAACTGAAAACACAGATCTTCCTTCCTTCCTTTCTTTTTCTTTTTCCGTCTTCAGTTATACACAGAGATATTAGATCCAAATGGATGTCCAAGAACACTGAATGCCATCTTTACACTAAATGGAAATTAGCACCAAAGTGTTAAACTGTTTTAAATTGTTTTAATTAACGTTTAATTTAACTGGTGTTATTGTTATTCTATTGTGTATTGGGAGCCGCCCTGAGCCTGCTTTGGTGGGTAGGGGGGGATATAAATCGAATAAACTAACAAACAAACTAACTAACATTAAAATCCTTATGTTTGTGGTGGCAGCTGCTGCCAAGGCCAAATTTTTAAAAATTTGTGCAGCCAACCAAATCTCCAATAGCCAATAGCACCACTTGACCCCTCCCACGCTAAAAAAAAACACAAAACACTTGGCGGTTGCTCGGGTTGCCAGATACTTGGAGACTTTGGGGGTGGATCTGGGAGAAAGTGGGGTTTGGAGAAGGGAGGGGCCACCTCACTGTGGTCCAATGCCACAGAGTCCACCCTTCAAAGCCACCATTTTCTCCAGGGGAGCTGATCTCTGCCAGCTGGAGATCAGTTGTAAAAGCGGGAGATCTCCAGGCCCCACCTGGAGGCTGGCAACCATAGTGGTCAACCTTTGTTTGGATTGTGGGGGCTTTTTTTTTGTTGTTAAACTTTATATCATGGCACACAGAGAATTTAATATGTTCAGCTATTAGAATGTTAGTTTTAAAAGATAAAGGGGTTAAAATATAACCCAATATGCTACAACCTCTGGTGGATACAAAGGTAAATTCCCCTGAGATATCTCACGGGAACCATTCAAAATAATTTTAAACTGTGGGAATTACCTGTTTGTAACCCTATTGCCCACGCTTTTCATTTCAGCTTTCAGAACTTTGCTTTTATTGTTGTCAATGTTTATTTACCTCCTACACCCGATAAACTCTCCCTATGCTTTCTTTGGGACCCTTTGACTTCATACCTTGAACAATTAGAATATCGCAGGGGTGGTCAATGGTAACTCTCCAGATGTTTTTTGCCTACAACTCCCATCAGCCCCAGCCATTGGCCATGCTGGCTGGGGCTGATGGGAGTTGTAGGCAAAAAACATCTGGAGAGCTACCATTGGCCACCCCTGGAATATTGTTTTCCCATTGTAGACATAATTCTTCTTGGTGATTCTAACGCCAGAATTGGTAAAAACAACCGTGATCTTCTGGCTGTTTTGAATTTTGATCCAAACGACTCCCTACCGATTTTTTTTAGTCTGGCTAGGTCATCCAAAGATTCTCCTAATAATCAGGTGGGTATACGCCTCTCTAAATTTTCAAAGATTTCAGGTTTTCACGGCTGGTAACATCATTAGGGTTTGTAGAATCCTTTGGGCTCAAGTGCTGTGTTCTACTGGAGAAATTTTGTTTGCAACTATTAAAATGAGAGTTACTGATGTAACTAACATGAATTTGAGCAGACTTCGGAGGTTGGTAGAAGACAGGAGGAGGAGACATGGGATCGCTTAAAAGTTTTATTAGTTTCAAAGAATCGCAAGGAGTCGGACTCGACTGTGCAACTGAACAACAACAAATTAGAATCTTTTTCAAAAAGTCCCCCCCCCCCGAATGATCATCTCACACTGTTGGCAACCCCCGCTTTATTTATATATAATTTATTTATCATTTATGGATCACCCAGTCCCTGAGTTCACAGGACTCTGGGTGATGACCAACAGTAAGATAACATACAACACAGACATTGTTAAAATCATAATAAATTATTTATTTATAGGCATGTTCTATATGCATATTTTTTATGCATGCTTTTTATGCCATCTGAGTAATTCTCAGGTTATAGTCAACATATGTACAGCTCAACGAGTCATTAAACCCCACATTTATCTGGGTACTGGTCCCTGGTTTCATTTGTAAAGTTGCTGGGATTTTTGTTTAAAATTCAGAGGTGATGTTCAGAGACAAAAGGAGGTAAGACACATGCTTATATTTAGAAAGAAAACAGTTTACTGAAAAACATTAGGAAAGGGTTTTTGGGAGGAAAGAAAATAAAATATGCATTCTAGTTTGCTAACTAGATCCTAATAGTTACATGGCTGGATATAGCAATGGAGATCTGTATTGCTTCTCCTTGCCAGCAAGACAAAGATCAGAATATCAACAACTAGATTTGCACAGAAGATCAAAGCATTCTTACAAACAAGGTGCTAACTGACCAATAGAAAAGTTACAGGTAAATACGTTTTCTTCTGTATTTTCCTGGGCATACTACAGATAATTTCTAATTGGATACAAACTACATAATCAGGGGCAGAATTCTAGCAAGAGCTCCTTTGCATATTAGGCCGCACACCCCTGATGTAGCCAATCCTCCAAGAGCTTATAAAAAAGAGCCTTGTAAGCTCTTGGGGGATTGACTATATCAGGAGTATGTAGCCTAATATGCATAGGAGCTCCTGCTAGAATTCCACCCCTGCATAACATTATACCCTGTTTACTAGCAACTGAAAATAACAGTTAACCCCAAAGTGACCGAAATGTAAGCAACTTGGACTTCCCAAGTGAACATGCATTGACTCTTTCTTACAAACAGATATGTGCATGTGGAAGCATATGGAACATGTTACCAGGGCTGGTATAAAGCAGCTTCATGTGTCAGCAGAGAAATTTTATGGTGGAAGGTCCTCATCTCCTTCAGTGAAACAATGAGGACCCTTGCTATATTAAATCTTGGTCTGAAGCAGTTGAACAAAGCAGGAGTCAAGTTTCACCTTTAAGACCAACCAATTTTTATTTAGAACGTAAGCTTTCATGTGCTCTTAAGCACACTTCATCACTGAATACCACTGCTTACCAGCTATGTATGGCTCTGCTCAGCTATGTATGGCTTTGCTCACTGTGCTGAATTCCTTGTCTGATGAAGTGTGCTTAAGAGCACACGAAAGCTTATGTTCTAAATAAAAATTGGTTGGCCTTAAAGGTGATACTTGACTCCTGCTTTGTTTTTGATGAACGGGTTGTTCAAAAATAGCTAGCAATTTTTTTAAAATCCTGTAGAAGGATGAGTGTGCTAGGTCATAGGAGACCAGGAGAGCCAGTTCGGTGTAGTAGTTAAGTGTGTGGACTCAAATCTGGGAGAACTGGGTTTAATTCCCCACTCCACCACCTGCAGCTGCTGGAATGACCCTGGGTCAGTCACTGTTCTTGAAAAAGCTGCTCTCTCTCTCTCTCTCTCTCTCTCTCGAGCTGTTCTCAAAAGAACTCTCTCAGTCCCACCTATCTCACAAGGTGTCTGTTGTGGGGAGGGGAAGGGAAAGGAGATTGTAAACCACTCTGAGACTCCAAGTGAAGGGTGGGATATTAATCCAATCTTCTCCTCCTTCTCCTCCTCCTCGCTACTCTTAGGGCAATTTCCTCTTTCTTCTCAGGAAATGCCACGCTCTCCCTCTCCACTAAAGATGTAGTTACGAACCTATCTCGGGCAACTGTCAGTCCTAAATAAACCTTTATCTCCTCTTTAACCTGTTGGAATTCTGTGCTTGTCCTGCATGTCTTTGCAATGATCTAAGTTCCAGTCATTATAGGGTTAAATATGTTTACCTGTTCTCTATTGTCTGCCTGACCTAGGAAGAGGAACTTGGTTGTCTGCCAATGAAGAAAAAGCCCGCAAAAGGACTGTTTGTTTGTTTACGCTATTGGCCAGTTAGTCAGATGACTTCCTTTGTCTAGGTAGAGAGAGGTCAAGAAGAAGAAGCAGCGGTGGCCTGAGGGTGCGTGGTGCCCCAGGCAGCACCCCCCACCACTGCCCCTACCGCCCCCCGCATCGCTTCAAATCCCACCCTGCCCCCTCCTTCCTTTCCTGTTCCATCCTGTCACCTCCCCCCCTGCTGTCATCGCGCAGGAGAAAGAAGGGATGGGACAGGAAGGGATGGAGAGGGCGGGCAGTGGCAGGCAGGTGCACGGGCGGAGGAAGCCTCTGCATGGCCCAGGTGCAGGGGGTGGGAGGCAGGAGGCAAAGGGAAGGGAGGGGAGGATGGCGGCGGCAGGCAGGGGCACAAGCGGAGGAGGCAGGCATGCGAGGGTGGGGAGGCAAAGGGAAAGAGGGTGGTGGTGGCAGTGGTGGTGGCGGGTGCGCAGGTGAGCATGCAGGCGTTGGAGGCAGGCAAACTAGGCACTTGTCTGGGGCACCGGGAGGGGGGAAGCCCAATTCAGCACACCCACCCTCCCAGCGCCCTAGGTGTTAAGCATCAATATTTCGAAATAATCAAGCTTTTGTTTTTAATCAAAGACTTGTTTTATTGAAATTCCATGACTTGTTCCAAGGACAGAAACCTTAGAAGTAATGCTGAATACAAAGTTGCATAGTATCTTATAGACTACTTCAAAAGGCAGGGTTACAGATAACTTCAACAGAACAACATAAGGATGCAAATGCGGTTGAAGGTTCAAAAGCTACTCACTACTCTCTCTTTTATGACTAAGAAATGTTCACATCTCCATTTCTCACACATTCCCTGCTAGCTGATAAGACATGGCTGTGTGAATCTGGGGGGGAGGCACTTTACACCGTTTAATACATGGTTACGCTACACATCCTGAGAGAAGGATTTATTATGCATTCACAGGGGGGAAGGGAAAGAAAGGGGGGGAAGGAGAAGAAAGGCATGGACGAATTCAACAGTTAGAAATAGCATGCTTGACACTAGGCAACCACCTAGTTTGTCTAGTGGGAGAGCCAGCCCTGAGAAGAAGAATCTCCATTAGCAATGTGTCTTTCTTAGTGATAAGATGTAGCTGATAGTGTTTCTTATTTTCTTCCCAGTTCTCCATCCCTATAGAAATAAACGTAGGTTTTGTTTTATACTAAAGAACTCTCAGTCTCATTTTGATCCAGCCATCCGTTGAACTGTTTGGGATATAGAAATTGATTTTCCAAACAAATATTTCTGACATAACTGTGGTGTAAATTACTCTGCCAACAGGGATTATGATGGCTCAGGTTAAGCACACCTCTGATTAAAGGTAGAAAGGTTGCCAGAGGCTCTTGGCACAAGCAGGTGAGAACAAAGGAATAAAGATGGTGACTTCCCGTGGTGCACAGCATGGTCCTTGGATAGATAGGCTCACAGAGAGGAACTATTTAATTTGGAGAGAACAAATGAAGACCCATCTCATCAAAAAAAGCTTGCAGTCTATTACTCAGACCGACTGTCCTGATGATGCAGAGCGACAGACTGCAGCAAATGCCAAGAACGACCAGGCAAGAGGTGCTCTTATCGCTGGTTTAACAGACAGGCAGCAATTAGGAGTCATTAAGATGTCAACTGCTAAGGTTGTTTGGGCTGAGGCTGGAAAGATCACACGTAAAATTATCCTTAAAGAGCTGACTCTACTTTCAGAAATGATCGTTTAGCATGAGAATGTAGGTTGGTGGGAATCTTCTAGAAGATGTTGACAAGATGTTGGAATTAGCTGAGCAACTGAGAAGTGCAGGAGAAAAAAAAATATTCTGGATGAGGATATCCTTGTGAAAGAAAACAGAACAAAATTGGAGTCCAGTAGCACCTTTAAGACCTACAAAGTTTTATTGACAGTGTAAGCTTCCGTGTGCTAAAAGCACACATCATCAGATGACGAAATGGGGTACAGCGAGCAGTGCTACATATAGCTTGTGGGTTGTGGTTAAGCATGCAAAATGGTGCAAAGTTAGAATCCAATGGCAACATAGTGAAATTAACAAACTGAAAGAATAACAGGTTGGTCTGAAGAGTATAAGTTGCATGGGAAAACAGCAAGAGGCAATAAACATATTGGAATTTGAGACTGATGGTGAGAATGCCAATAAATGTGGAATCTGTTAATTGCTCTATTCTCCTCAAGCATGGACTCCAACTTTGTTCTATCGTTTCAGACCAACATGGCTGCCCACCAGGATATTCTTGCGTTAATTTTAATCAGCTTGCTAGAATCATATGAGGTCACTTGCATGCACTGGCTGCCAAGAAGAACTAACTGCACAACACTTTCACCTTGATGTTCATTGTGCTGGCTCTGTATTCTCTGCTATGTTCTGGTCCTGACAATTTAAACATTGTTTTTAACTTTGTTGTGCTTTTACTGTAATATTTATTACTGCTCAGGCAACTATCATTATATTCCTATGGCCTTTGGCCTTGCGCAGTAAAAATTCTACCTACCTACCCACATGAAAATACAGCGTCTCAAACGGAGTCGAAGAATGATTCGTTGCCCCCAAACTATTATCAATCAACTTGAGGAGGGATATGATGCACAGGGAATTAAGGAGAGCAGAGACTAGTCAAATGGCTTTGGATATTTATATTCTTGCCTTTGTTATTTATGAGAAAATCTGTCATCTCACTAGAAAGCGAGGCCACATTAAGGGAGCCTGTCAGAAGGCTTTTACATTCGGCCAGAAAAGGGTTTTGGACCAGCTAGCTCCAGAATCACATACTTAAGTGATATTGAGAGTATGAAGACTGTCAATCAGGAATGGCTTGCTTTATAAAATTGTAGAGAGCATTTTTATTTTAGTTTTATTTTATTCAATTTTAAGCCTGCCCTTCCCGTAGAACTGGCTCAGGGCGGGTTACATTATAAAACAGTCAACAGTAAAAGACCAATTTAAAATATATAAAATCTAAAATTACAAAGACTAAGATGGTATTTTGGGAAGAGGTACTGGATGCTATGCTGCAAATTTGGTGCCTCTACCTAAAAAAACAGCCCCCCCCCCCAGAGCCCCAGATCAATTCTCCATTATTTCCTATGAGAATAAGTCTCCATAGGGAATAATAGAGTTCCCTCCCCTCCCCGCCCCCGCTTTCTCTCTCTCACTCACACACACGCTTAACTGTCTCTGGTGCCTCCACAAGGAGGTCTAAGCTGCTCTCTTTTACACACACACTCACTGGTCCGAAATGAAAGCAAAACAAAGGGAGGGGCTGCACTCTGAGGTCTGCTGTTGCTAACCCTTCCCCATGAAGTACTTCCTGCTCCAATTTAAAGGCACACACACATTTTAAAACCGGACCTGTTTGCAGGTCCTGCCTGAGATCTTGAGGTACATGGTAGCTGTGCGGGAGGGGCTTCCCCCGCCGGCCAGCTGGCTGGGGGCGGGGGGGGGGGGAGAGCCAGTAAAACTGGGGGATCCCCCACTGGGACCTGGGGATTGGGAAGCCTGGGGCTATTGTCCAGATCCAGCAGGTCTTGTAGCACTGGGATGGAAGGAGGGGGGGAGGACGGTAACAAGTAACACCCACTGCCTCAGTTGGAAGCCTTGTGAAAGAGCTCTGTTTTATAGGCCCTGCGGAATTGAATCAGATCCCACAGGGCCCAGATCTCCAGGGGGAGCTCATTCCGCCAGGCAGGGGCCAGGGCTGAAAAGGCCCTGGCCCTCATCAAGGCCAGATGGATGGCTCTAGGGCCGGGTATTACCAAAAGTTGTTGGGTGGCTTATTGTAAGGACCTATGGGGCTCATACAGGGAGAGGTGGTCCCGAAGGTATGCTGGTCCAGAAAATCCAGAAGGCTTGTGCATCTAATACGGAAAGAGATTGTCTGGCTTGCTACAAAGAGAGAGCTTTTTGCCATCGAAAAGAATGGCTTGCTCTTATTATAAACAGTGCAGAGAGCATTTTGCCAGCAAAATTCCAGAAGGCTTTTGCATCTGGTTAAAAAGTTTAGTGATTGGCTTACCCTCATTATAAATATTAGCACTTATGTGGTGCTGAGAGGTTAAGAAGTTTTGAAGAGAGTATAGACACTGCAGGAAGCATTAATAATGGAATTGAAAAAAGAGGCTGGTAGGAAATAGGAATACTCCGGATACTCCTGAGGACGTCTTTGGACATGATGAAATGAGCTTATACCTGGGTGCTCATTGTGGATGGACCATATTGTAGATTTACATGTCTCTTAAAAGTTTTATTAAACACTGTTAGCCTGTACATCACATTTTTGTTTTTTGTATTGCCTAACCATGAACTAAAAAGAGCCCCGTGGCGCAGAGTGTTAAAGCTGCAGTACTGCAGTCCCAAGCTGTGCTCACGAACTGAGTTCGATCCCTGGTGGAAGTTGGGTTTTCAGGTAGCTGGCTCGAGGCTGACTCAGCCTTCCATCCTTCCGAGGTCGGTGAAATGAGTACCCAGCTTGCTGGGGGGAAAGTGTCGATGACTGGGGAAGGCGATGGCAAACCAACCTGTAAAAAGTCTGCTATGAAAACGTTGTGAAAGCAACTTCACCCCAGAGTTGGAAACCTTTCCAACCATGAACTGTGAACCCATGCTGTTGGTTTGTCGGCTTTCTGTGCTGAAGCAACAGAACAAAGATAGAGTCCAGTGGAACCTTTAAGGCCAATGAAGTTTTATTCTGGGTATGAGCTTTCATGTGCATGCACACTTCCTCAGATACATTGATGTGGAAGTTAACAGCTCATATAAATAGACAGATTCCTCCATATAGGTCAGCTGTCCCCAACTTTTTTGGCACCAGGGATTGATTTTGTGGAAGACAATTTTTCCAGGGACTGGGGGTGGGATATGGTTTTGGGATGATATAATTGTGCACTTTTTTCTAATACTTTGGCATGGTGGTTAAGTGTGCAGACTCTTATCTGGGAGAACTGGGTTTGATTTCCTACTTCTCCACTTGCAGCTGCTGGAATGGCCTTGGGTCAACCATAGCTCTAGCAGAGTTGTCCTTGAAAGGGCAGCTTCTAGGGAGAGGTCTCTCAGCCCCATCCACCTTACAGGGTGTCTGTTGTGGGAGAGGAAGGTAAAGGAGATTGTGAGCCACTCTGATATTTTGAGTGGAGGGCAGGATATAAATCCAACGTCATCATCGTCGTCGTCTTCTTCTTCCTACATTGTAATATATAATGAAATAATTATACAATTCACGGTCCGGTTGCTAACAGGCCACAAACCGGTAGAGGTCCACGGCCCAGGGGTTGGGGACCCCTGCTATAGGTGAACAGCAAACTAGCACAGACCTTTAATGAAGACGTTTTGACATACGCAAAGACCAAACAGCAATAACAAGTTAAGTTTATATGGTCATCAGGCCCCACACACCAGTGTTCATACAGTTTTCCTTGGTGACCTTTCCAAGTGCCATGTGAGTTATCATTGGAGCTAGGGTTGCCAGTCCCCAGTTGGGGGCAGGGGAGCTCCTGGTTTGGAGGCCCTCCCCCCACTTCAGGATTATCAGAAAGAAGGGGAGTTGAATGTCCGCTGGGTACTCTGTTATACCCTATGGAGACTTGTCCCCGTAGGGTAAATGGAGGGTATAATGGAGAATTGATCCATGGGTTTCTGGGGCTTGGGGGTGACTGTTTTTTGAGGCAGAGGCACCAAATTTTCAGCACCAGGGGGTCCAATTCTATGAGCCCCCAAAGAAGGTGCCCCCATCCTCAATTATTTCCAACGAAGGCATTTAAAAGGAGTGCAGTCCCTTTAAATGTGATGGCTGGAACTCCTTTTGAAGTTCAATTATGCTTGTCACACCCTTGCTCCTGGCTCCACCCCAAAGTCTCTGGCTCCACCCCCAAAGTCCCCAGATATTTCCTGAGTTAGACCTGGCAGCCTTAATTGGGAGCAGAAAAAGTCCAGCTCTTTCTTTGGCTGCACAGCAGAGGATGACATAATGGCCGTGTCATTTCTGCCAATAACCATTTCATTCACAGGCCTCTTTTGCGCTGGGCACTTCCTGACCTGCATGTCCTCGTTCAGTCATGATCCAACTCACAGCCACTTACATATTGATTGACCTTTCCTTATTTGCGGCTCCTTGTAGAGACCAGGAGAATGGGTGCTCAGAGGAAAACACCGCCTTTGGAGTATAAAATAAGTATCTGAAATCCTGAAGTGTGGAAGGATAAAGTGTGATATATCTCCTGTCTTAAGACAGGATATCATATTATTTACCTACAATATCTTCAACAGAGTCATCAGAAAGCGGGGGGGTGAGGGCAGGAAAATGTCTGCTGGGCACTCCATTATTCCCTATGGAGACCAATTCCCATAGGGTATAATGGAGAATTAATCCGTGGGTTTCTGGGGCTCGGGGGGGGTTGCTTTTTGAGGTAGAGGCACCAAATTTGCAGCATAGCATCTGGTGCCTCTCCTGAAAACACCCCCTCCCCCAGTTTCGAAAAGATTAGACCAGGGGGGTCCAATTCTATGAGCCCCAAAAGAAGGTGCCCCTATCCTTCATTATTTCCAATGGAGGGAAGCCATTTAAAAGAAATGCACTCCCTTTAAATGTGATGGCCAGAACTCCCTTTGGAGTTCAATTATGCTTGTTGCAACCTTGCTTCTGGCTCCACCCCCAATGTCTCCTGGCTCCACCACCAAAGTCCCCAGATATTTCTTGGACTTGGCAACGCTAGGCTATTGTGTGCACTCTAGGATGTTGTATAAACAGGTATGGAGGAGAGGTCCATCAGTGGCTTCTACCCATGGTGACTGAAGCAAACCTCCATATTCAGAGGCAGTAACCCTCTGAAAACGAGTGCTAGGAACCAAAACTGGGGAAAGGCCATGACCTCTATGCCCTGTTAATTGTCCCTACAGGGCAACTGGTTGACCACTGTGTGAAATGGGATGCTGAACTCAATAGACAACTGGTCTGAACAAGCAGAGCTCTTTTTACGTCCATGTGTTAAGCTCAGATTTCTCTCACTAAGAGAACTATAGCACAGGAAGAAACACTCAGACCACGCTCAGGAACACTCACGCCCTTATTACTGACATATTCTAGAGCTGAGCTCTGGCACTGGAAACAGGCTCCAGTGGAAAGGCAACCTGTAGACACCTTTTTTACACAGAGACTGCAGCCAAACAATTTGCTGCTTCCTTGTCCTAGCCTTAGTATCAATGGATGTCTTTAAAACATGCCCATCACTATACCAGGCTAAAACCCTAGCGCAGCTCTTATACAGAACAATATTAGGCCCATCATCCCCTTCCTTCGCTCCCCTGGAATTAGTGCAATCAAAGGGTGCTTTTACGACGCCCCAGATGTGTTTCCAATGCAAGCTTACGCTTGGAATCTGGCTTGATTAAAATAGAAGCCAGGGTAACCCTAGCCTCTATTAATTTTTGGCTTATGCTAAATTATTGACCCCAAGGATTGCCATCATTAGTCCTTCAGGATGGCTCTCAATCTTCTTGGCTAACAGCGGTCTACAATAAATTGATGAGCCTAGGTTTTTCCCCACACTCTTTCCTAAATATAGGTTTAAAAAGGTAAATGCAAAGGTAGGCCCCTGTGCAAGCACCAGTCGTTTTCGACTCTGGGGCGACGTTGCTTTCACAATGTTTTCACGGCAGACTTTTTACGGGGTGGTTTGCCATTGCCTTCCTCAGTTATCTACACTGGGTACTCATTTTACCGACCTCGGAAGGATGGAAGGCTGAGTCGACCTGGAGCCGGCTACCTGAACCAGCTTTCCCTGGGATCGAACTCAGGTCGTGAGCAGAGGGCTCCGACTGCAGTACTGCAGCTTTACCACCCTGCGCCATGGGGTTCTTCAATATAGGTTTAGACCAGGCTAAAGCCATCACCAGACAGAGGGTGCTCGATATCGAACGGCAACAAGATCTCAGTGAAGTGCCAAGTTTTCTGGCACCAGATAATTCTAGACACTAACATATAAGAACAGCAGTAGAGAAGGGCCTGGAGCCATCTACCATGATGGGTGTTGACCTTGTAGAAATGTGCAGTGACCTTTGATGGAATCTGTACACAGAATATTAAAGCCAGTTCTGGCTACTGCTTAAGGTAGCCTTCGGTATGCGTGAAAGGCTGCTCTGTCATCCAAAGCTGCCGTTTCCCTGATCTCTGTCATCTGGAGTTCAGTTGAAATTCCTAGAGATTCCAGGCCCCACCTGAAGGCTGGCAACCCTACAAAGGAGTCTCATCCACTGTAGAGTCCCTTTCGAAAGCCAAGAAGCAAAGGTTCCTTTGCAGAGACCATGTCTGGAGATTCTCCCCCTGTTCCTTCTCCTCCTCCCAGAGGGAAAAGTTTGCCGCATGTCTTTCCATTACATGCTTCTTTGTGACCTTTCCTCACTGGCAAAGAAGAGTCAGTGCAACACATAGGGGGTGATTCTTTGACTCTCACAAAAGATGGGATTGTCGGCAGCTCAGTGGCACAGAAAGCATATAATTGACTCAATTTTGCCCGCCTGGGCTCTGAATGCAGTTTTTTTTGCCTCAGGATATATTTCAGCATTCTGTAGTGGCTCCCCTCCCTTCCCCCTTCTTGTCTTTTGCTGTGTAAGAAAATAAAGCACATTGTTGGGCCAGAGACTGAGCCTGAATGTTGCAGAGAGTCTCCTTCTTGGGAAGCAAAGCCAGCAAGTGGAGGATAAGGTCTGGTTCATCACTGGCTACTAGCAATGGTGAGTACAGAGACAACAGAGCACAGAGATAGCAAAGGAAAGGAAAGGAAAGGTCCTCTGTGCAAGCACCAGTTGTTTTCAACACTGGGCTGACGTTGCTTTCACATCATTTTCATGGCAGACTTTTTATGGGGTGATTTGCCATTGCCTTTCCCAATCATCTACACTTTCCCCCTAGCAAGCTGGGTACTCATTTTACCGACCTCACAAGAATGGAAGGCTGAGTCAACCTACCTGAAAACCCAGCTTCCACCGGGGATCGAACTCAGGTCGTGAGCAGAGTTTAGGACTGCAGTACTGCAGCTTTAACACTCTGCCCAACTGTCTCAGTCTCTGGCCCAACAATGTGCTTTTTTTCCTTACACAGCAAAAGACAAGAAAGGGGAAGGGAGGGGAGCCACTAATGCTGAAATATATCCTGAGGCAGAAAACTGCACGAGTGCTAAGAGGCAACATCAGGGGAAAGTCTCACCCACTAGGCCTTGTTTGTTTGGCCCTTCAGGGCAACTTAGGCTTCCCAACCTTCCCGCCCTGGCGGGGGACCCCAGAATTTACAGTCTCTTCCCCCGCTCTCCAAAAAAACGGAAGCGGGGGGGGGGGGAAACGGCACCAAGGAGCGTGGCGAGCCGCCCCATCTTGGAGGAGCAGCTAAGGTGAACCGGAGAAGAGGCGGCAGCAGCGCAGCGGCATTGCCCGCTCCGCCTCTGAGGTAAAATCAGAGAAGGGGAGGGTGGAGGCAGGCCAGGAGCGTGGTGAGTTGTGAATCTGGGTCCTTCTAGGACCTGGACTCACGGCTCGCCACACTCCTGGCCTGCCTCCACCCTCGCCTTCTCTGATTTCACCTCAGAGGCGGAGCGGGCAACGCCGCTGCGCTGCCTCCTCTTCTCCGCTTCACCGTAGCTGCTCCTCCGAGATGGGCTCAGCCTGAGCCCATCTCGGAGGAGCAGTTACAGTGAAGCGGAGAAGAGGCAGCAGCAGCGCAGCGGCATCACCCGCTCCGCTCCGCCTTTGAGGTGAAATCAGAGAAGGGGAGGGTGGAGGGAAGGAAGACATTTAAAAAGGTGTGCCGTCCCTTGAAATGCGATGGCCAAAACTCCCGTTGGGGTTCAGTGATGCTTGTCACACCCTTGCTCCTAGCTCCACCCCAGTGTCTCCTGGCTCCATCCCCAAAGTCCCCAGAGATTTCTTGAATTGGACTTGGCAACCCTAAGGCAACTGGTTGCCCACTATGTGAAACCAGGCCTCGGATTCAGCAGGAGCTCACAGGAGCACAGCTCCTGAACCTTTCTGAGGGCTCCCCACCTCTGCCCCACCTATCTTGTCCATGGAATAGTAGGTGCAGCTGCATAACAATCCCTGGATTAGGAGAGCAGAAGCCAGTCAGCCACCAGGGGCTTTGCCATGCCCCCAGCAGCCCTCATTAACCCCTGGAGAAGCCCACACCACCCTTTCTCCACTTCTTATGTGATTTTGGGTAGTGGGTGGCTTGCTGGCCTTTTGACTGCGGGGGTGTGGCCCAAGAGAGCCCCAGGTGAGCGAGGCCTGCTTGGGCTGGCTGGATCTCTAGCCAGCCCAAGCAGGCCTTGCTTGCCTGCGGCTCTCTTTTTTTGCATCAGGTTCCTTTTGGCCACGGGGGGGGGGAGTGGCATATACTAATAAGTTATGCTAATGAGCTCCACCACCTATTTTTCTACAAAATGACCCTTGTGTGAAACTGAATGCTGGACTAGATAGATGACTTGTCTGATCCAGCAGGGGTTCTTATGACAAGAGGTCCAGCAAGTGTTGCCCAAAGAATTTTTAATGAGGCAGACCAAACCAGGAGCAACACCTTTTTGCAGCTCAGTGGCGTGAACTATGGAACTATTTCCACCGGCTGCTTCCATATAGCCAGGATTCTGCACATTGTCGTTATCGCTGCTGCAAATGCAGAAGCAGGCACATTGGTAATGGAGCTTCCACACACAGAGTTTTCTATACTCTTTCCTTCACCCACTCCTCAGACCCTCCATTTTCTGTGCATCTTTCCTGCTGCTCCACTTGAGGACAATTTGATGATTTTAAAAAATAAAGTCAACAGCCACTGTTATGTATTTGCTGTGTTATGTACTGCATCGCACTTTGTTATTATTGCCTGAGCTTGAGACAGGCATTCCTTACAAACCAGGATCCTGAAAGCCTGGAAGAATTGGCCAATCAGGATGCTAGGCATGAAACAACTTGTAACAAAGAAATGCAAATGAAGGATTCTGGAGTGAGCCAATAGGAGTAACTGTTGCCTGCTAGGGGGGCATGCTTAACTCAGCCACAGTGTATATAATGAGTGAAGTGTCTGTGCTGTTTGTGACTGTTTCTTCTTGCAATAAAGTGTTCTTGGTTGATTCAGAGCTGGTTGAACTCACTTTATTTCAGCCACAGCACTGTATTTAGCCTTCTCTCTTGCTCTGGAATTGAATTGGGGAGGGGCTGTAGTTCAATGACAGAACATGCACCTGGGATCTAAAAGTTTTCAGGTAAAAACCCTGATTAAAAGTGGCAATACTGATTGTCTGAAACAGCTACTTGGAGTAGGGAAAGGTAGTTTTGGATAGTCGTATGAATTACAGTTATGTAGTGGAGCATGCTAGGCGAATCTTAGTCACCAGAAAAAAACAGAGGCTTAACTATCTTATTTTTATGATGCTGTAAATGTTTTTGAATTTTTCCCCCTGCCCAGCTTCATGGTGTTTTTTCTATCCCTCAGTAGCCCCATTGTGCAGGTTTTGTGATCTGCATGACGGAATCACCATGAGCATCAGATACATGATGCTCCAAATCCAAATCATTTCTGATATTTGGGAGCAGTTAGAAACCTTCTGATCAGACAGTTCTAGTCTGGTTTCAGTTCACCAACAGAAGGGTGAACCCGCCAGCCCACATTGGGCCAGTGGGGGGAACCTCCCCTGATGTCGGTGCAATGATGTCACCCAGAAGTGACGTGATGTTACCCAACAGTGCCGGCGACATTGTGCGGCAGCCACTCTAGCCATTTCTGGGGAAAATCTATGGTTTTCCAAGATGCTCTAGCCATTTGGGAGGGAAAACTCTATGGTATAATAGGTTCCCTTCCAGGGAAGGCTAGGGACTTGGCAACCCTAGTCCATAGAATGTCAACTTTTGGCCAATCATTTGCGAGAGGGTCCTGCTTTTATATACATTTGGCTTCTGCATTTGCAGGAATTATTTCATTCTCTATGCCTGCTAGGCCAGGATTAAGGCTGTTAACAGACGGCCAGCTCAGGAAAGCATTGAGCTGCCCCAAAAGTTGAGCTGACTGGAAAAGGAGTGCCCCGATGGCCCATGAAAGAGGGATGGGCTGCGGGTGTCCCAGGGAGCATCTGGAGTGCTCACATGTCTGTGACTCCTCGGACATTCTTTAGGCACTTCCTGGCCATCCAGATGGCCAGGGAGGTGCCTTGGAGGCGCCCCAGCGAAAAGGCTCCACTTTCAAAGTGGTGCCTTTTTAAGCCAGCTCCTGGTAAGCCAGGGATGGCTTGGGGTTGGGATGGGAATGGCAGGCAGATGTACACATGTGGACACACTTTTTAGATCCACCTGCCTGCCATCCCCAGGGTATCTTTAATTGACCATCTGAAAGCAGCCTAAGAGGTATCCACCCTGACTGAGTAGAGGTAGTCATTCAGAATGTACTTGCAACTGAAACCAGTGGAAACAACCATCAAATTGATTTCCTAATAAGCTTGAATTGTAATATCAAAAAGCCCTGATCAGGCTTCCAAAATGATAAGCAAGTGTCGCAAATTTAATTCTTGGGGATTTTTTGAGCTGGAAACAGCCATGTGCCCATGGACAGCAGTGGTACTGGGACAAGAAGAGGAAGGGAATGAGAGGAGAAGGAGAAAGAGTGAAAACGATGCATACAAAATTGGTAGAAAGACAGAGAGATCTGTACAAGAGACCATACAAAAGCAGGCTTGAAATATCCCCTGGTTTTTATCTCTTTTGGTTAAACAAGCCTGAGTTTGCACAAAGCTCAGCTGGGACTGTGTTCCTGTGCATTCCTGCTAACCCCCCCCCCCCCCAAAAGCCCTATGTATAAGCAGGCCTCAGATTCAGCAGGAGCTCACAGGAACACAGTTTCTGAACCTTTCTGAGGGTTCCCCCTCCCCCCCCACCTACCTACCTTGTCCATTGAATAGCAGGTGCAGCTGCATAACAATCCCTGGATTAGGAGAGCGGGTAGCCAGCCAGCCACCAGGAGCTTTGCCACGCCCGCAGCAACCCTCACTAACCCCTGGAGAAGCCCGCACCACCCTTTCTCCACTTCTTACATGATTTTGGACAGTGGGTGGCTTGCTGACCTTTTGACTGGGGACAGGGGTGGCCCAGGAGAGCCCCAGGCAAGTGAGGCCTGCTTGGACTTGCTGGATCTCTAGCCAACCCAAGCAGACCTCACTTGCCCAGGGCTCTCCTTTCTTGCATTGGGTGGCTTTTGGCTGGTGGGGGGCGGCATATGCTAATGAGCTCCACCACCTATTTTTCTACAAACGACCCCTGTGTATAAGGATGTATCACTGGCAACCAAGATCAAGTTAATTCATACTACAATATTCCCGGTTACCATGTCTGGGTGTGAAAGCTGGACAATGAAGAAAGCTGGCAGGAAGAAAGTTTTCATTTGAAATGTGGTGTTAAAGGAGATTTTTACAGATACTGTCAAAAGGACAAACAAGTGGGCTGTAAATCAAATCAAGCTGAACTGTCCCTCAAAGCTAAAATGACAACATTGTGGCTATTGTACTTTGTTCACAACATGAGAAGGTCACTGAAACGACCATAATGTTAGGAAAAGTTGAAGGCAGATGGAAAAGAGGAAGACCTAACATAAAATGGACGGACTCAATAAAAGAAGCCACAGTCCTCAGTTTGCAAGACTTGGGCAAGGCTGTTCACGAAAGGACATTTTGAAGGCTGTTAATTCATAGGGCTGCCATAAATCGGAAGTGACTTGACAAGCATTTCACACACCCACACATTTGTGATAGACAGAAGAAAGCGTGCCAGCATCAATAATACTTGTATATAAATGCTTTGTGGATATTGTGTAGCAGCGGTACCAAAAAGCAAAGCAACCTTTCTCTATCCCGCTTCCCCTACTGAACTTGCCAGGAAGACCTTTCTCTCACCCCACATGTCCGATCGAGGAGATAACTTGTTGCAAAGAAGCGATAGCAGCACCCACAACTGGGGCAAATCTGCTAAAGGTTCTTAGGTGAGTATAAGGCGACTCAACGACATGACTCATTAGCTCCCAAGGAATGATCAGGGAATTAGCATGGCAACCAAAGGTCTCCCAAGGTGTAAACAGCTTCTGAATTATATCTGCGTCTGGGGATGTCTCGGTACATTGTGTAAGGTAGGAATTTCCCAATGCCTCTCTAGGTTCTTGTTTTATTGATGTGCTTATAGCTGGGTCTTTTGCTCGGCACAGAGAAGAGCAAAACTAGAATAGTTTCCCTCCCCCCTCCCCCGCCGGCAAGATGTGCTTGAACAGATGGGTGCTCTGGGAGACAGCGATGTCTCCATTTACAGGTGTTCTCAGGATCTCATTGGTTCAATGTGCTGTACTCGGTAATGGAATTACCTCCTGGGCCCTCCGGTGTTAATTTCATTAATGTGTTTTCAGCAGGTATCTCTTTAACACCCAACCCCTGAACATATTAGGTGGAAGGAAGTAGGTTTCCTTCAAATGAAACTTCATAACAAAATACAGATATAAACACAAGATCCAACCTGACTTATGTTAGGTCTCTGTGGCTTCTCAGCTGGACTTGCAGTGGACGGATTTCTGTGTGCTTTGTTCTTTCCCTGCAATGGATTAAAGTTAAGGGAAATGCAAAGTTTGGCCAGTTTAGCTGACCCTGCATAAAGAGAGCGGGGAAGAGGGAGGGATGTGCATTCTACAACATGACATTTAGCTATATTGGTTTGCAGGGATCGTTTTGTAGAGAAATAGGTGGCGGAGTTCATCCAAAGATTGTTATGCAGCTATACCTACTATTCATTGGACAAGGTAGGTAGGTGTGGAGGAGGAGGGGGAACCCTCAGAAAGGTTCAGGAGCTGTGCTCCTGTGAGCTTCTGCTGAATCCGAGGTATGCTGGTTTGGAAGATCAATAGGATGTTTACTTAATATATATGTTCACCCTATTACAAGAGTGTAAAGTGAGTTTTAGAGCTGCCAGCCTCCAGGTGGGGCCTGGAGATCTCCCGCTTTTACAACTGATCTGCAGATGGCAGAGATCAGCTCCCCTGGAGAAAATAGCTGCTTTGAAGGGTGGAAACTTTGGCACTGTACCATGCAGAGGGCCCTCCCCTCCCCAAACCCCACCGTCTCCTGGACCCACACCCAAAATCTCTAGGTATTTTCCATTACAGACTTGGCAACCCTAATGAGTTCTCTTATCATTGTAAAGCTCACAATGACAAAAGATTCTGAGAGAGCCTTCTTGGTCATGACATCAAAATTATGTAATTCCTTACCCAGAGATATTCATCTGTCCCTGTCTATCACTGGCTTGCTCCAGCAAGTGAAAACGTCTGTTTGCCATTCTCTCAGTAATTCCTCCTTGCTGCCTTATGTTTTATTCTGTTGTGTTGAGTTTTATATATATATGTATTTTGAGCTCTGGTTTTCAATCAGGTTTGTAATGTATTTTTATTATACTTGTTAATTAAAACAAATGAATGTTCCATTACCATGCATGTAAAGAGTGGAGGGAGCAGGGAATATCCTTTTACTATTTCATGTAATCATGGGGAAATAAATATTAGCAAAGGCTTGCTACTATACTACTATTAAGTATATTCTAAATTGTCAAGCAAGATAGGGATGAGAAAGACTTGCGATCTAGACTTGAAAATAAAGGGGGGGCCGCCAGAAAAATTAGGTAGAAGGAGAGAGAAATGAATAAAAAAAGTGTAGAAAAGAAGAGAGAAATTAAGGAAAAGAGCAGGAAAGGTTGTTGTATCTTGCTGCAACACTCTAATTACTTACAAGGTTTGGCTGATTTGGGTGCAAGGAGAGAGAAAGGCTAGACTAGGGGTGTCAAATGTGTGGCTCAGGGGCCAAATCAGCCCCCCAGAGGGCTCCTATCAGGCCCGCGAGCAAGTCTGCTTCTTTCTCCCTCCCTTGACTCCCTTGCCATAAGTCACCTGATGGCAAAACAACAACAATGTGCATCCGTATATGCAAACTGAAACATAATTCCTATATTTAAATAGAAATTTAACTCATCTTAGTTCCAGCTCTGTCTCCTGCCCAGCTATTGATGATGGCTGGAGAAATCTTAAATGCCTTTCTCGCTTTCCTTTTTTGAATTCACTTCAAACAGCCCAGTTGCCTTTAACAGCCTTCGTTCCAGGTGTGGATTGGCCATTAAAACCACTACGGAAGTCCTGGTGGATCAATAGCCTGGGAAGCAGGATACAGTGACCACCAACATGCACACAGACACCACCACCGCTGTGAGGTAGTCATAAGCCAGTGGCCCCGCCTGTGTTGGAAACACCACCTTGAGCCAGTGGGTTCCTACCACTCACAACACACATGAGTGTGGGCTGGGACGAAACTGTGGAAAGCCTGCTTCTCTCCTTCCCACTCCATTGAGAGGAGCAGTGGCAGGGCTGTTTTCCAGGGTTGTTTTTGCCTCACGATCCACCCTTGCTTCCTTCCAGCTTGCACCAAGTTCTGGGTCCTCTGTGGCTTCTCAGGAATCCATCCTCTGTAGCCAGTTTGGTGTAGTGGTTAAGAGCAGCAAATTTTAATCTGCGAGAACTGGGTTTGATTCTCCACTTGCAGCCAGCTGGGTGACCTTGGGCAAGCCACAGTTCTCTCTGAGTTCTCTCTGAGAGAACCCAAGAGCAGTTCTCTCTCAGCACCATTTGTCTCACAGGGTGTCTGTTTTGGGGAAAGGAAGGGAAGAAGATTGTAAACTGCTCTGATATTCTGAGTGAAGAGCAGGGTATAAATCCATTCTCCTCCTCCTCCTCAAAAGAAGAAGAACCCAGACATTTTGAGGACTGACCTATAAAAACAAGAGGACCTTTTTCCAATTTGTTCTTTGTTTATACCTTCTTCCAGCTGTTTTTGGATGAAGTTTTATTTTGGCTTCTGTACTGCCTGACATTAATTTTCTCTTGTGGTGTAAATTGTTTGTGTGACATAAATTGTTTCTTAAGAGCATTTCATACACTTCTGAGGCAGGTTAAAGCATATGCAAAAATAGTGTAAAGCCCAATAAAGAACGCCCTTATTTATGTATTTCAATGTTAGCTACCTTCTTTTAAATCAATATGATGGTGTTTGAATAATTTTTATTAGAAGAAGCATGTATGGAATGATTATCGATCACAAGCCATCCTGTCAGGAAAGAGTGGGGGTGGGGCAAGTCTGAGCTCCTTAAAGACGCTGAGGCACCAAGAAAGTAAGTGGATTACATTGTGCCGATTTGTATTAGATCTAGGTTAGCATCTGCTTAGCGTCCTTCACGCTGACTGATAGAGATCAGTGGAACACACAGGAGACTATCTTCTGATCTCGGTTGCAAAGTCTGATTATTCTTTGGTTGAACTGGCTGTTAGTATTTTATTTATCTACTGAGCACATTTGTATCCCACTTTTCCTCCAAGGAACTTGTGGCAACATAAATGGACTCCCTTTTCTCCTCATAGCTTCCCATTTTCTCCTCACCACAACCCTGTGAGGAAAGTCAAGCCTAAAGAGTATGCGTGGCACAAAGTCACTTGGCAAGTTTTGTGACAGACCGGTCTCTCAGATTCTTGCTTGATATGCTAATCACCAGGACTTTTTCCCCTGGAGAAATGGAGTTCCAGAACCTCTTTGTGGAAACAAAATTCTCAAAGCCCTGCTAGCCACTATCCCACACTGCCATGTAAGATCATCCCAGGGAATATTATGTAGTCAAGCTAACACCAGCAGTTCTCAAATGTTAGCCCCTTAAATCTCTGACTCTGCTATGGATTATTGTGATGGTGAAACGACTGGATCAAGCCAAGGATGTTCATTGTGTGTTCTGAACAGCCTCAGCTTTTCACCCTTGACTGTTAACACCTATCACCTCACTCTTCTTTTCAAAGTGGAAACATTCATGAGGATTCAAACAACTTTCCCCAATTGTCTCTGTTTGTCTGTAAGCCTTTATTATGGCAGAATATACAGTCCCAGAGCTCATGCCCCCTACTGTGAATAGTCTCATTCAGTGAGTGGAACTCTGCATTCTTCTGATTGGATTTTAGAACTATTATATAAAGGAGGATAAAGTGTATTTTCAAACATGCCCTACAGAGCAGAGACTGTCTTTCCTTGTATAGAAAGGACTCAGCAATGTTCACACAACACAGAATGACATGAAGATCATTACTCGTAACTGGATTAGCTTAATAAGCTTGCAAGCTTTTGAGCAGTAGCGTGCTGCAGTTAGAGTCTCTGACTAGGATCTGGAAGAATCAAGTTCAAATCTATGTCTGGCCATGGGAATTCATTAGGTGACCTTGGGCCAGTCACTCATGATGATGATATTGGATTTATACCCCACCCTTCACTCCAAATCTCAGAGTGGCTCAAATCTCCTTTATCTTCCTCCCCCACAACAGACACCCTGTGCGGTAGGTGGAGCTGAGAGAGCTCTCACTGAAGCTGCCCTTTCAAGGACAGCTCTGCAAGAGCTATAGCTGACCCAAGATCATTCCAGCAGCTGCAAGTGGAGGAGTGGGGAATCAACCCCGCTCTCCCAGATTAGAGTCCCTGCACTTAACCACTACACCAAACTGGCTCTCTCAGTCTATTCTTACAAGATTGTTGTGAGAATAAAATGGAGGAAAGGGGAATGATGCTGGAAGTTGTTTTGGGTTCCCACTGGGGAGAAAAACAGTATAAGCAAGTAAGGCTGACATAATCAATCCCGGTATTGGGTCCAAACTAACAATGTGAGACTTTCTGCCTAGGGAGTGTGGTATTGCTGAACCAATGTTCTCTCAACAGCCCTAAATCCCACTCCCTCAATTTAGAGCCAGTTTGGTGAGTAGAGGTTAAGAGTGGCAAACTCTAATTTGGAGAAACGGGTTTGATTTCCCACTCCTCCACATGCAACCAGCTTGGTGACTTTGGGCCAGTCACAGTTCTCTCAGAACTCTCTCAGCCTCACCTACCTTGCTGAGTTTTTATTGTGGGGAGAGGAAGGGAAGGAGATTGCAAGCTGCTCTGAGACTCCAAGTGAAGGGCAAGGTATAAATCTAACTACTACTACTACTACACTACTACTCTTCCTTCTCCTCCTCCTAGGGGAGAGGGGATTCCCAGAAACAGGATTTCAGGAGTTGTTTGGGGATGCCAAGCAAGGCCAGCCCAGCCACTAGGCAAACTAGGTGACTGTCTAGGGCGTTGGCCTTCTGGGGCGCTGAATTGGGCCTGTTTTTGAAAATTTGTTATCAGTGCGGGGGGGGGGGGGCGGGGAGTCATCAGAAGTTGCCTAGGGTGCCATTTAGTCTAGGGCTGGCCCTGATGTCAAGGGTTAGAGGAGGCAGGAAAATAGCACTCTGCAGTTGCGAATGTTTGCACCCACAGAACATGTTGCCTGTTTTATATTCTGCCCCCTTTTCCTGTTCTGTGTACTCTTTTGTTGATTAAACACAAGGAGGAAATAGTGATGAAACGTGGTCTCTCTCAAAGTTGCCACCTTTTATTTTGTTGGCACTTGTTTTCCTTTGACACCTGCACAGGCAGGTCAACATTCAACAGATGCCCCTTTCCCAACGTGGAAATGCCGAGAAAGAAAAGGCTACTCCATTTCTGCCTGCCACCCTTGTTAAAGGCTCAGGATCTCTGCCAGAAGTAGAAGTGGCAAGCTTAAGAGTAGCTGGAAACTTAAGAATTCACATCCAGCAAAACTTTGAGGCTGGCAACATTTGATTCTTCTCTGAGATCAGCACCACGACAGCTGTGTGTGTTTGACCATATGCCACCCTCTCCATTAATTAGTTCCAACAAGCATTGATTTTTGATTAGTACGTACTTCAGATAATACCCTTTCCCTCTCCTCCCAATTTATTTCTCCCCTGCTTTTGATTTGTGACCTATACCAGCGCCGCGCACTGCACAGCATCGATTGGTCTTGTGGCTGATGGATTAAGCTAGCGCTCGGGCACAAAACATATATTCGGGGAGGAGGGAGAGAGAGGAAAAAGCCCTGCCCAGAACTGAATAGGAGAGCAGGCGCTGAATCCATCCAGCCGCGGCCACTGCCTTAGGGTAAGCAGGACTTCCTCTGGCAAGATTCTGGCTTCACTTTGACGGGCAGCTGCCACCGGATTTCTGGAGAGAGCTTTCCTTGCCCTGAGGTTGCTAGCCAGCTCTGAATATTTTTTCCCCTACTGTTCCTGGAGTGAGAGGCATCATTGCGATTCCAAAGGAAGACATGCGCTGAAGATTAAACATGTATGGGAATTATCCACACTTCATTAAGTTTCCCACAGGCTTTGGCAGTAAGTATTTCCACGGGCGGTTTCAGTTTTCTAGTTTTAGATGCAGAGGGCGATTGGGCAGCCTGAGCACAGAAGAAAGAAAGATGCAAATGCAGGAGAAAAAAAACTCATTCTGGTCGTGTTTAGGGAAAGGAGAAGGATGTTTCTCTGCCCCTCTTAAAACAGTAACAGGGTTCTAATTAGGAAGGAATTCCATGGACTTTACTGTGACTAATTGTGGTTTTGAGGTTTCTTTAAACTTTGAAGCGAGGCATTGCATAAACTGGCAGATTGTGCATGTTGTGACTTAGCTGTGACTTAGTGTAGCCTGTGAATTAGAATTCTCCTGCACCCTCATTTTAACACGTGGTGCCTCGACTGAATAGATTTTCATCAGAATGAAAGAGATAAATTGGATTATCTCAGCTAAATTGTATTCTAGGAACTCTGTCCCTGCTGCCCTACTTTCTTTCCAGTTACCCATAGGGACACAATCCTAGACAGATCTACTCAGAAGTAAGTCCTATTGCATTCAACAGGGCTTACTCCAGGAAGGTGTTCTTAGGATTGTACTTGGCATACT
This sequence comes from Heteronotia binoei, assembly GCF_032191835.1. NCBI lineage: Eukaryota > Metazoa > Chordata > Lepidosauria > Squamata > Gekkonidae > Heteronotia > Heteronotia binoei. Next base: position 180,048,694 of record NC_083224.1, on the reverse strand, counting down.
CAAGTGGTCAACCTGTGCGTTGTTGACACTCTAGACTGGGAATTCATCGGTTTGAATACTCTTCCATATGCAAATGGTCTGCATATAGAAAACTTGTGCAGGGAAAAGACTGTTCTGTGGGTAGGGGTGTTGTGCATGCGCTGGCGAGTTCTCTACCTGCAGCCTGAAATGGTCAAGGCACTGAGTGGTGGTTTCGGTGAGAATTAGGCCTGAAAGTATTCTTAAAACAACTGAGAATGTCTTAAGCCACTTTGACTTAGACCAGGGGTTTCTAACATGGTGCCCGTGGGCGCCATAGCACTTGTCGACGACTTTTCTGGCACCCGCCAAGTGCTCTTAAGAAGCAGGTGGGGTGAGGTACCTCACCTGATTGACTATTGGAGATGTGATTGGCTGCGCAGATTTTTTTTTTAAAATGTTGCTTTGGCGGCAGCTGCCACCACAGCACAACCATCTACACTGTGTCACTGAAGTTAAGCTGTGGCGATCGTTCTGTGGCTCGCTCCACCTCCTCTGGCAGCCATTTTGTGGCAGCCATTTTGTTGCCATACACACCATTCCATGTCAGAATTCCTGGTGTGCCCAGAGGCTCAAAAAGGTTGGGGGCCCTGGTTTAGAGACAATAAGTAAGTAAATGTGCTACATTTGCATGTGACTGGCTCACACTGGGAAGTACAAAGTAGGGTTGCCAAGTCCAATTCAAGAAATATCTGGGTACTCTGGGGGTGGAGCCAGGAGACATTGGGGGCGGAGCCAGGAGCAAGGATGTGACAAGCATAATTGAACTCCAAGGGAGTTCTGGCCATCACATTTAAAGGGACGGCACACCTTTTCAATTCCTTCCTTCCATAGGAAATAATTAAGGATAGGGGCACCTTCTTTTGGGGCTCACAGAATTGGACCCCCTGGTCCAATCCTTTTGAAACTTGGGGGGTATTTTGGGGAGAGGCACTAGATGCTATACTGAAAATTTGGTGCCTCTACCCCAAAAAATAGCCCCCCAGAGCCCCAGATACCTGCGGATTAATTCTCCATGATTTTCTATGGGAATAAATCTCCAGCAGTTCCCAGCAGACATTTCCCTCCCCTCCCCCCACTTTCTGACGACCCTGAAGCGGGGGGAAGGCCTCCAAACCGGGGGATCCCCTGCCCCCACCTGGGGATTGGCAACCCTAGTGGAAAGCTTACCACTAGATGTGAATGAGTGAGTAACAGTGTAATGCTAAGAAAAAACCCCCACACCCTTTAATTAGAATTGCCAGGTCCGTATAGGGTTGCCAAGTCCAATTAAAGAAATATCTGGGGACTTTGGGGGTGGAGCCAGGAGACATTGGGGGAGGAGCCAGGAACAAGGGTGTGACAAGCATAATTGAACTCCAAGAGAGTTCTGGCCATCACATTTAAAGGGATAGCACACCTTTTTAAATGTCTTCCTTCTATAGGAAATAATGAAGGATAGGGGCACCTTCTTTTGGGGCTCACAGAATTGGACCCCCTGGTCCAATTGTTTTGAAACTTGGGGGGTACTTTGGGGAGAGGCATTAGATACTATACTGAAAATTTGGTGCCTCTACCTAAAAAAACAGCTTCCCCAGAGCCTCGAAACCTCCAGATCAATTCCCCATTATACCCTATGATGATGATATTGGATTTATATCCCGCCCTCCACTCCGAAGAGTCTCAGAGCTCACAATCTCCTTTACCTTCCTTCCCCACAACAGACACCCTGTGAGGTGGGTGGGGCTGGAGAGGGCTCTCACAGCAGCTGCCCTTTCAAGGACAACTCCTACAAGAGAATAGAGCCCCACATAGGGAATAATGAAGTGCTCAGCAGACGTCCCCCCCCCCCGTTTCTGCCGAGTCTGAAGCAAGGAATTGGCCTCTCTACTCACGAGTTGCTGCCAACTTCTTCACAGCAACACAGACACACCATCCCAAGAGGAAGCTTTTCAATCGGAGATGGAAGCCTCTGGAAAGCAAAGGCACATGGTCCTCTGGGGGTGGGGCTTCCCCCCGCCGGCCAGCTGACTGGGGGCAGGAAGGAGCCTGGGAAAGCGGAAGAACTCCCGTTGGGACCTGGGGATTAGCAAGCCTAGGTCCGAACACCAAACTACCTACTGGGATGTTCTGGTAGACACCCCGGGTGACGTAGGCATGTTGGTGTTGGGGGTGACGCTCTGGTTTTTGGACAAACTCTTTGGTTTGAAGCTAGTTCTACTATAGACTTTTACCCAAAAGTCACCCCCACTGGCCAGCTGCGGGAGAGCCTAATCTGAGCATGTGCTGGCTTTGAGAGAGTGTTTTGGAGGCTTCATGTCCCATATGAATTTTTCAGAAGGATTGATTGTTTTTTGGAAATATTTGTGAATTTGGAATATCCTTCATTGAAGAAAGCCTTGAAAAGGGTTGATTGAAGTCGATGGCCTGTCCTTGAGAGTCCATAAATTATGAATGTATGTATTTATGTGTGAAGAGGACATTGTTTCCCTCCAGAAAAGACTGTCCCTTTTGATATAAGGGACAATATTGGTATGGCAGTGTCTGGATGTTGTATTGAGCATTGATTTAAGCAAATGGTTTACTGTACCATCAGTTTGGTAGATTACGTAAATGAATATAGCAATTGTACTTATTAGTAATTTCCATCACTATGACCTTCTGGTTATGTTTTTCTATATTCCTAAGTGAGTTCTCTCGCTTGCAGTCTTAACCTCTAGATGGGGCCTGGAGCTCTTCCAGAATTACAACTGATCTGTAGACTACAGGAACTAGTTCCCCTGGAGGAAAAGACAGCTTCAGAGTGCAGACACTGTGGCATCATTAGAGAGCCAGTCTGGTGTAGTGATTAAGTGTGCGATCTGGGAGAACCGGGCTTGATTCCCCACTCCTCCACTTACAGCTGCAGGAATGGCCTTGGGTTAGCCATAGCTCTCGTAGGAGTTGTCCTTGAAAGGGCAGCTGCTGTGAGTGCCCTCTCAGCCCCACTCACCTCACAGTGTGTCTGTTGTGGGGGGAGAAGATATAGGAGATTGTAAACAGCTCTGAGTCTCTGATTCAGAGAGAAGCGCAGGGTATAAATCTGCAGTCTTCTTCATCATCATCATATCCCAGCCCAGCTCCCTTCCCAGGCACTGCACCCAAATCTCTAGTGCGATTGGCAACCATAAGTATCCTCATGCCATCCAGATGAACACAACACATTGGCCGTTTTCCCATAGAGCTTACCGCAGAGCGACGTCCCTCTTCACCGCGCAGCGTCTGCGCGGATTTCCCACCAACTGCTCCGTGGAACCAGGAAGTGCCTGACCTTTTGCGTCACAGATGTAAACCGCTAAAAACCAGTTTACGTTAGCGACGCAAAAGCCGTGGCTCTTCCTGGTTATGTGGAGCAGTTGGTGGGAAATCCGCGCAGATGCTGCGCGGTGAAGAGGGACGTCGCTCCGCGGTAAGCTCTGTGGGAAAACAGCCATTGTTAGAGGTTCCACAAGCATCATAGTGAATATATGCAGGAGGCAAACATACCATTTTTAAAACTTTATAGGGATGCCAGACTCCAGATGAGACCTAGGCATACAGACTACAGAGATCAGTTCCCAAAGATGCTTGAGAGGGTGGACTCTGTGGCATTGTACCCCACTGAGGTCCCTGTCTTCCTCAGGCTTCACCCCCGAATCTGCAGGAGTTTCCCATCCTGGTTCTGGCAACCACACCAATGGCTGGCAATTTTACACCAAGATCACTCATGAGTCGATTCTTGGATTTGCTTGCTTGGCCACCATTGATTCAATCAGCTGCTAAACTGCTTTGCGGTTGCGCGCCATCTCTGATGGAGGAGTTTCATTTTCTTCTGTGTCGTAGCCACTTTTGTATCTGAGCAATAAGTGAACTTGATTTTCTTGCAAGGTCATTGGCTGATAGTGCTGCTTCTGTCGCTTCGTCGTATGGCAATTACTGACAAAAGAGCCAATATGGAAGCAATATTACTGATTATTTTAAAAAATGGGTTTGGTGTTTGACATTAATACCTTTTCCCCCACGTGCTTGAACAAGCTGATAAGTGGATGCGGAAGAGCACAGGAAAGTGTTAATCTGCAGGCGTGACAGGGTGGTTCTTCTTTTTCACCTCTGCTGCTCAAATCCGTGATGTAATCCAGACCTAACAAAGTGCACATTCCATGCTGGATTGAACCTAAGGGATCAAGATCCACTCCAGTAGTACTCTTCACTTTTAGGTGCCGAGTGAGTGTTAATTGTTTCGCATTTTTTTTAAAGAGGTACTTCAACAGTGCAAACTCCCCAAACACAATTATATCCTAAGTCTTACTGAAATAATTGGGCTTAAAAGTGTGTAACTCACTTGAGGACTCATCTGACAATCAGTACAACTGCAGCAAGTGCACATTTTGATACAGCCTGTGTTCAGGGCTGGTGCGTGGGAGTAGGCAAAGTAGGCAGTTGCCTAGGGTGCTACCTGGCCTAGGGGGCACCACTGGGTGCCCCCTCCCAGATGCATGACTCTGGCTCCTGACCACTGTCATCTTGTCTTCTCCCATCACCAAGCTGCCCTCAACAAAACCAAGCCACCCCCCCCTCTCCCCAATGTGCGACTTGGTCTCCCACCTCATCCTCCCACTCCCACCTCACCACCACCCTTTTTCCTGGTGTGGCCAGCAAGCACTTATTCTCACAATTTTTTATAACATATCACGTTAAAAAAAATAAATTAAAAAATCAGCAAATTAAAAATGTGAAAAGTTTCAAGTTTGGCGCTCTTCATTTTCCCTGTATTTTTTAATAATGGGGGGCGCTAGTGGGTGATTCGCCTAGGGCACCAGAAAGCCTAGCATCGGCCCTGCCTGTGTTATGCTGGTTCATGCACCCCAGAATGGGAATAGGTGATGGCTCCTTGCCTTGCGTGTTTTGACACAAACACATCTTTGCCACTACATCAACCAGGGTGTGTCACTTCTCCGGACACTTTTGCTTCTTTGCCTACAGTTTTCTTTGGCTATGTCATGAAAGAGGTTGCTGCCCTGTTAGCAGCTGAACTTGATGCAACACCTTTTGCATAATGAATAGACTTGTATCCTAGGCTTTGCTATATCATTGTGTCACTGATGGATGTCTGGGCAGTTTTCCTTGTACCGTCTCTTTGTTAGAAAGTCTAGGAGTCCTCTGTATAAGTAAGGGATTCTTCACAGTCCCAGAAGTTTAGCAGAAAACGCTAATTTGGCATTAATTGGCACTTCACTGATGACTGTTTCTGCCATCTTTTCAACAACAGATGCTTTGCAGAAGTACTGGCTAAAAAACTCCATTTTTAGAAAACTCCCCTGAAGACTCTCCCCCCCCCCAATTTTTCTGATGGAAAAATAGAAAAAAATGGGATGGGAGCACTAAAAAAGGACTTCTATGAATTTGTCGATGATTCCCCCTCCCTCTTTGAAATTAATTCGTGGAATGTTTTATGGGATAAAGTGTTACTCTCTAAAACGTGTAGTATGAAAAATTCTGAGGATTTTTGTTGCAAAATTGGAAAATTTCAGGGAGTGCTGACTGGGGGGGAAATCCTGGAATCCCCCCCCCCCTTTTGAGATGCATGAAATATACTTAGATAGCATAAGGTGTAGCAGTTTGCAACTCTCTCATTGTAGCATTGGAGGTGTTTGCTGATTTGCTGGTAGAAACCCAAGACATTTATACTTTTGAATCCCACAAGTATGCCAATTTGCATGATTATACACGTTAACTAATATACGATACATCTGATGTTGATAAAACAGCAAAATAGGTTTAGGTACTGGATATATTACATTCCCACCCCCTACCCCTGTAAAAATTTCTGCTTTTCTCTTTTAGGAAAAAAAAATGGAGGGAAAAACTGTGCTACAGAATTTCGATAAATTTTATATCCTGCAGTCTTATCTGGTATTATCAGGGCTGTTTTTTTTTTGTAGCAGCAACTCGTTTGCATATAAGGCCACCCCCCCCAACCCCGCGATGTAGCCAATCCTTATGGAGTTTACAGTAGGCCCTGTGCTAAGTGTCTTGTAAGCTCTTGGGGGGGGGGGGGATTGGCTGCATCAGGGGTGTGTGGCCTAATATGCAAAGGAATTCCTGCTACAACAAAAGCCCCGTGTATTATATATAACAGCCAGCATGATGGGGTGATTAGATTGCTGATGTAGAATCTGGGAGATCCAGATACAATATCTCAACTCTGCCATGAAATCTCACTGGGTGACATTGGGCCAGAAAAGTTCCTGCTACAACCCCCCCCCCCCCCCCGAGGTTTTGATAGACTTTCCAGTAAATTTCCAGGATACTAGTTTGGGATGCCTTCTGCAATGGACATATGGGTCAGGAAGCTGAAACAAAATGGCTTGTACCCAGGGCCGGCCCTAGACTGTCTGGCACCCTAGGCAAGGCTAACTTCTGGCACCTCCCCCCGTTGCACTGATAACATCGCTGAGTCCCATGGGGGAGCATCCAATTCGGCACCCCCAGAAGGCCAGCACCCTAGGCAATGGCCTAATTTGCCCAGTGGCAGGGCCAGCCCTGCCTGTACACTACTGCTGTTTGGCTCAAAGCAAGCAGACTGGGTTATAATGGTAGAAATTAGGCTTACAATTACTTTACCCATAGAAAAACTACCCCAGATCATGTTAGGATATGACGACACCTTCTTGCTAAGCATTTTACCTAAGGTGATATCTTGGAAATGTATTTATTTATTTACTACTTTTATACCTCACCTTTCCCCACAAAGGGAACCCTTGGTGGCTAACTTGTAGGACTACCAAGCCCCCAGTCCGGGCGGGGGTTCCTCCGCCCAGGAGGTTCCCAACCCACCCCAATGTCACTGCCACGATGTCATCACCCAGAAGTGACATCACGATGATGGCGTACAGCGGCCACTCTAGCCGTTTCTGGGAAAACTCTATGGTTTTCCTGGATGCTCTAGCCATTTGGGAGAGAAAATCTCTATGGTACAATAGGTACCATAGAGTTTTTCCCTCCAAAGCGGCTAGAGCTTCCAGGAAAACTATAGAGTTTTTCCGGAAACGCTTAGAGCAGCCGGTGTGTGCCATTGCTGGCGTGATGATGTCGCTTCCAAGTAACGTCATTGCGTCATGCACGTGCTTCGCGCATACACGAAAATCCCTCGCTGGAGAACACAGGGGACTTGGCAACCTTACTTACATGGTCCTTGTCTCCTTTACTTTATCCTCACAACAAACCTTCAAGGGAGGTTGGGCTAAGAGTGTGTGACTGGCCAAAGCAAGCTTATTTGGCATATTAGGGATCTGAAACTGGGTCTCCTGGATTCTACTCCAACCACTACTCTTGTACACAAAGTACTAAGTACGTGTTTGTAAGGAACCAGTACAAAACTAACAACTACAGTTTATTAATCCATATTAGTAAAATAATAACCAGTAATAAACACGGCTTTTTTGAGCAGCCTACAACTCCCATCAGTCCCAGCCAGCATGGCCAATGGCTGGGGCTGATGGGAGTTGTAGGCAAAAAAACATCTGGAGAGCTACCGTTGGCCACCCCTGTCTAATGCATATATTTCACATTATTAAAATGATGCTCATACAGACATGCAGATGTATGGTAAATGTATTGGTAAGTCTTGATAAGCAGACCCAAAGGAAAATGTCAGAAGATTCTGACACTGACCAATAAACGTCACAGGCAACTGAGTCCTTCAGGTGAAGGATTTCCTATGCTAAGAAACAAAACAGATTCATGATAGAAACATATCTGGCATTTCCCACTGAATTTCATACCCTCTAAAACTTCCCAGTTCAACATTCATCACAAGTTGCTGACATTTACTGTAATACAATATGAAGTGAATGCCAGGTTTTCCCAAAGCAGCACGAATAACCCCGCTTGGCTTTACAATTGCTCGGCTTTTAGCATCGGTTTCTGTTCCAGGCAACAGTTTAACTGGAGTGAGCTTTTCCTGATCATTTGGATAAATAGCCTGCTTAACATAAGAGCCACATAGAATAAATATCAGGTGTTTGAGAACCACAAGACATGAATGTCAGATGTTTGAGAGGAAGGAAGGAAGGAAAATAGCTGGGGTAGGAAGAGAGAGGTGGAAAAAAGCAACTCTAACTTTAAATGCATTCTCCAAGCTGCTGGCTGGCTTGGCTTGGAGAAGTGATTTAAAGAGAGAAATGCCTTCTCCAAGTCAGCTGATGGGGCAGTGGGGACTTCAAGAGCCGCATGATGTGTGTGAAAGAGCCTCATGTGGCTCTTGAGCCACAATTTGGCCACCTCTGACCTAGTGCGTGATATATAAAAATGCACTCTTGGTTCCAGGTGAGGGGACTCTTGAAATGTAAGATGGGGAAATTAAATCAAGGCTTGATTTAGTAGGGGAAAATGTCCTCTTCTTCTGCCTTCTGTGTCAATGCAGCATGGTAAACATGTGACAGATTCATCTGTCAGGTTGCATTACCTGCCTGACAGGTACAAGGACCACAGTGGTTCAGTTTTAAATGTCACATGGACTAGAATCTTCTGGAATGATTGAGATTTTGGTCCCTCTGGGTTGCTGGCTGCAAAGTGGGACCACTGTTCATTTCCAAGATAACATAATTCTCTGACCCTCTTTGGATTTGTAATATTACTGAGATCCCCAACAAAGATTACCAAGAATGAGGAATGGCTTGAAACAACTTTGACATGAACCACAACCAAAATCTCTTATGCAGAGGTCTCTAGAACTAACAGTGATTGTAGGGCAATTCTACAAGTTACCAAGCCCTTAACACTGGAAAAAGACTAGTGCGGGGGTTGGCAAACTTGTTTAACGTAAGAGCCACATAGAATAAACGTCAGATGTTTGAGAGCCTTGAGACATGAATATCAGATTTCTGAGAACCGCAAACAAGACAAGGAAGGAAGGAAGGAAGGAAAATAGATGGGGAGGGTGGAGAGAGAGGGGTAGAAAAAAAAAGCAACTTTAACTTTAAATGCATTCTCCAAGCTGCTGGCTGGCTTTACTTGGAGAAGTGCCTGAAAGAAACAAATGAAGAAGAAGAAAAAGATATTGGATTTATATCCCGCCCTATACTCTGAATCTCAGAGCAGTCACAATCTCTTTTACCTCCCCCGCCCCCACAACAGACATCCTGTGAGGTAAGTGGGGCTGAGAGAGCTCTTACAGCAGCTGCCCTTTCAAGGACAACTCCTGCAAGTGCTATGGCTGATCCAAGGCCATTCCAGCAGCTGTAAGTGGAGGAATGGGGAATCAGACCTGGTTCTCCCAGATAAGTGTCTTTGCACTTAACCGCTACACCAAACTGGCTCTCTTGCCAAAATGCCTTCTCCAAGTTGGTTGACAGGATGGTGGGGGCTTTGAGAGCCATACAATATGTGTGAAAGAGCCACATATAGCTCCCAAGTCACAGTCTGGCCACTCCTGGACTAGTGTATCAATTGGTAAAGGGATGTAAGATTAATAATCATTTAATGTGGTAAGAAGAATAACCAATTAATGTGGTAAAAAGAACAATACAGCTTGGATAATTTATTCCCCTTGGTGGCCAGCATGCTGACTCATTTTTTTTTGCATTTCACTGTTTTAGGTAGGGTTGCCGCGTCCAATTCAAGAAATATCTGGGGACTTTGGGGGTGGAGCCAGTAGATTTTGGGGGGTGGGGCCAGGAGACATGGGGCGGAGCCAGGAGCAAGGGTGTGACAAGCATAATTGAACTCCAAGGGAGTTCTGGACATCATATTTAAAGGGACAGCACACCTTTTAAAATGCCTTCCTTCCATAGAAAATAATGAAGGATAGGGGCACCTTCTTTTGGGGCTCATAGAATTGGACCCCCTGGTCCAATCCTTTTGAAACTTGGGAGGTATTTTGGGGAGAGGCACTAGATGCTATACTGAAAATTTGGCACCTCTACCTCAAAAACAGTCCCCCCCAGAGCCCCCAATACCCGCAGATCAATTCCCCATCATTCCCTATGGGAACCGTTCATGGAGGTGCATAATGGCTGTGGGGTTGGGCTTCCCCCGCTGGCCAGCTGGCTGGGGGAGGGGGGAAGCCTGTAAAACCGGGGGATCCCCTGCTGGGACCTGGGGATTGGGAAGCCTAGTTTTAGGACATATAAAATGGTGAGAGAGAAAGGATGTAGCATTAGGCCTGGGTCCCAGAGCACTTCCTGACCATGGACCTCTTCCTTCAAGGGAAGTGCAACCTGTTCTTCAAGGGGACTCTGTTTACCATAAAGACTGGGGAAATTCCTACAGCATCGTGAATGCTGTGACATAACTTCTGGGAGCACAATGGGAAGTGATGTCACGATGTTCATGGCAATGTTCTCCCACCCTTTTCATCCTGCTGCTCTATCAAGTGAGGAAGTGAGGCTGCCCATTGCAGTGAGCCACTTGGTAATGCTAGTAGTCTCAGCTCTTGGGTGTTGGGTTGTGTCAATTAGTTTCCCAGTGGTGTTGGAGGCCTTTCTAAGCATGTGCAGAAGTCATTTGATTAACACTCTTTAGGAAGGAAATACTTTCTCACCTACTGGAAAAATAGTAGAATCTGGTGAACTACCTATCTCAGGAGAAAGTTTCCTTTCTCCTTTGCATTGTACCGTCAGATGAGTGACTTCAGGCATCCATTAGGCAATCATTTGAATGAGAGCAATAACCTTGGGTACCACTTTCTGAACATAAGAACATAAGAGAAGCCATGCTGGATCAGGCCAGTGTGTATATATACACTGTGGCTAGTAGCCACTGATGGACCTCTGCTCCATATTTTTGTCTAACCCCCTCTTGAAGCTGGCTATGCTTGTAGCCGCCACCACCTCCTGTGGCAGTGTTAATCACCCTTTGGGTGAAGAAGTACTTCCTTCTATCTGTTTTAGCCTGAGTGCTCAGCAATTTAATTAAATGCCCACGAGTTCTTGTATTGTGAGAAATACATCCCTCCATCCCATGCATTATCTTGCAAACCTCTATCCTGTCATCCCGCAGTCGACGTTTCTCCAACCTAAAAAACCCCAAGCGTTTTAACCTTTCTTTATAGGGAAAGTGTTCCAAACCTTTAAACATTCTAGTTGCCCTTTTCTGCACTTTTTCCAATGCTATAATATCCTTTTTGAGGTGCGGTGACCCAAATTGTAACAGTATTCCAAATGAGACCGCACCATCGATTTATACAGGGGCATTATGATACTGGCTGATTTGTTTTCAATTTCCTTCCTAATAATTCCCAGCATGGCGTTGGCCTTTTTTTATTGCAATCGCACACTGTCTTGACATTTTCAGTGAGTTATCTACTACGACCCCAAGATCTCTCTCTTGGTCAGTCTCTGCCAGTTCACACCCCATCAGCTTGTATTTGTAGCTGGGATTCTTGGCCTCAATGTGCATTGCTTTGCACTTGGCCACATTGAACCTCATCTGCCACGTTGACGCCCACTCACCCAGCCTCAACAGATCCCTTTGGAGTGCCTCACAATCCTCTCTGGTTCTCATCACCTTGAACAATTTAGTGTCATCTGCAAACTTGGTCACTTCACTGCTTACTCCAAATCATTTATGAACAAGTTAAAGAGCATGGGATCCAGTACTGAACCCTGCGGCACCCCACTGCTTACCGTCCTCCACTGCGAAGACTGCCCATTTACACTCACTCTCTGCTTCCTATTAATTAGTCAGTTTTTGATCCACAAGAGGATCTGTCCTTTTACTCCATGACTCTTGAGCTTACTAAGGAGCCTTTGATGAGGAACTTTATCAAAAGCTTTCTGGAAGTCAAGGTAAACAACATCTATTGGGTCCCCTTTGTCCACATGTTTGTTCACCCCCTCAAAAAAATGTAACAGGTTAATGAGGCAAGATCTTCCCTTACAGAACCCATGCTGAGTCTTCCTCAATAACTCGTGTTCATCAATGTGCCTACTCATTCTGTCCTTGATAATGGTTTCTACCAACTTTCCCGGTATTGAAGTCAGACTGACTGGCCTGTAATTTCTCGGATCTCCTCTGGAACCCTTTTTAAAGATGGGGGTGACATTTGCTACCTTCCAGTCCTCAGGAACGGAGGCAGATTTCAATGAAAGATTACATATTTTTGTCAGGAGATCCACAATTTCAACTTAGAGTTCTTTCAGAACTCTTGGAATTATGCCATCCAGACCTGGTGACTTATTAGATTTTAATTCGTCTATCAGTTGTAAGACCTCAATCTGACTCAGGTCTTTCAACACACCTTCCAAAATAAGTGGTTCTGGAGCGGGCAAACACTTCTCATCTTCCACAGTGAAGATGGAGGCAAAAAATGCATTCAGCTTCTCAGCCATTTCCCTATCGTCCTTCAGTAATCCTTTTACCCCTTGGTCATCCAAGGGCCCCACTGCCTCCCTGGCTGGTTTCCTGCTTCTAATATACATGAAGAAATTTTTATTGTTGGTCTTTATGTTTTTTGCAATATGCTCCTCATAGTCCCTTTTTGCCTGCCTGATCACAGTCTTGCATTTGATTTGCCACAACCTGTGTTCCCTTTTATTAATTTCACTTGGACTAGCTTTCCACTGCTTAAAGGAGTCCTTCTTACCTTTTACACCCTCCATTACTTTGTTTGTTAACCATGCAGGCCTTCTCTTATACCTGTTTGTGCCTTTCCTAGCTTGTGGTATATATTTTTTCTGAGCTTCTAGGATTGTAGTTTTAAATAGCCTCCAAGCTTCCTCAAGGGTTTTGACTGCATTTACCTTTCCTTTCAGTTTCCTCTTCACATGCCTCCTCATCTCAGAGAATTTACCCCTTATCTCAGAGAATTTACCCCTTTTCTGGCTTATCTACAAGATCCTACATATGCAATGTATTTGAATGATGCCATTATACAGGCTGCAGCCGTATCTCTGGTTTTATATTAAAAAAATGGAGCTGCATTAAGCAGCCTATCTGTGTTTACAAAACCTAAACCTTTGCAGTGAACTACACTATAAATGCATCCACCATCACTGTATACATCTAGCTACCCACTGATGCAGTGAGAAGATGGATTGTCACTTATACAAGACCAAGATTGACCAGTGTTGGCTTGGGAAATTCTTGTACTTGAGGTACTTGAGGAGTGCAGAGTTCTGAGAGGGAAGTCAGCTCATTGGGAATGTGATGTTGCTCTAGGACTTCTGTTTCTCCTAGGACTTCCACCCTCTGAAGCTGCCACACTACATCCAGGGAAGCTAATCTCTTTAGTCAGGAGATCAGTTCCTGGAGAACTCTACTCAGTACCTTGAGGATGGTAACCCTCACTCTGGCTGGATCCACATATTATTGGATGTTGTGGCATTGTAATACTTCATCTTCAGGATTTTCCCATCCAGACAGGACAGTCCTGGATCAGAGTGTTGCATTTGGTCATGATCAAGTAATAAATAGTTGATCAGGTAATTGACAAAATGGGACTGAGAAATTGATTGGCATCCCAACCCTATCTGTTACAACAATCTTTCACCTGTTTGATCTTAGCAAAAGCATTACATGCACTCTCTCTGGGACATTTAATTGCAGTGTCATTCACTGTCTATATAACAGTTTCCCCCTTGATGAGGTACCTCCCTGTATTGGAACCAGGGCTTTTTTTGGTAGAAAAAGCCCAGCAGGAACTCATTTACATATTAGGCCACACCCCTGACACCAAGTCAGCTGGAATTGCATTCCTGCTCAAAAAAGCCCTGGATGGAACCAACATTCGGCAATTTTTAGTCAACAGACTTGCTTTTCTCCCCTGTTTCCTCTTACCAACGGGGAGATGGGCACTCTTTCTTCTCTGGCCACCCATGGTGAGGGCCAGCAGAGCCAGCACAGAAATATAGCCTCTTCTGCAATATTGCCCAGGTATACTTACTATAAAACATTTTTTGTTTTTATCAGCAATACATATATTGCATGAAAGGAAAGGAAAGAAAAGGTCCCCTGTGGAAGCACCAGTCGTTTCCGACTCTGGGGTGACGTTGCTTTCACAACATTTTCACGGCAGACTTTTTTACGGGGTGGTTTGCCATTGCCTTCCCCAGTCATCTACACTTTCCCCCCAGCAAGCTGGGTACTCATTTTACCGATCTCGGAAGGATGGAAGGCTGAGTCAACCTTGGGCCGGCTACCTGAACCAGCTTTCGCCGGAATTGAACTCAGGTTGTGATGAGCAGAGAGTTCAGACCACAATACTGCAGTACAGCTGCTTTACCACTCTGTGCCACGGGGCCGCTCTATTGCATTAAAACAGACAACTAAATGTCAGTGCAAATTCAGCACCCTTGCATGTAGTTTTGGAGACCGTGACCGCTTCCTACTGTGAGATTGCCTGCTGTATTTACATTTCACAAAGCTTTACAGTAGCTTGACCGGATCCCGCACCTGTTTCTACAAGTGGAGATATGCATAATGTAATACTTAAAATGAGTCCTTTCTAGCTCTGTAATTAGTGCTTTATTTGTCTGCTATGTTCTGATTCCATTTTTTTCTGCCAAAATTAGCTCTCAGACAGATTTTCAGGAATTGGAAAAATATGTTCTTTGGCTATCGTAGCTGAGGTACGGTCAGAAGAGATGCAAAGCGACCCCTCTGTTTCCTTGTCCTCACCCCATTCGGTGGCACTTGGAAACGAAAATCAGCCCAAGGTTGTAGCATAAATATTTTCTGTTGTTTGAGATTGGGTTTTCCCCCCTAGTCATAGCTTGACCTTAGATCGGAGAGGCTTTCTTTTCTCTGTCAGACATCTGTCAGGTAGGGGTCCTTTGGTAAAATGCACAGCCCCTGAAAGCTTCATTCAGCTTCATCCAAAACTCCACGGAAGTTGGGTGGAGAACAAAATAAGCTATGGCCAGAAATGTGTTTCTGATATAAAATGAAGGTAAATTAATATGAAAATGAACATATGAAGCTGCCTTATACTGAATCAGACCCTTGGTCCATCAAAGTCAGTATTATCTACTCAGACTGGCAGCAGCTCTCCAGGGTTTCTCAAGCTGTTTTTTTTTGGCCACTGGGGTTTTTTGGCCACTATATGTACAGAGCGTTGGACTGGATGGGCCATTGGCCTGATCCAACATGGCCACTGTGTGTACAGAGTGTTGGACTGGATTGGCCATTGGCCTGATCCAACATGGCTTCTCTTATGTTCTTAAGCAGAGGTTTTTCATGCATATTTACCTGAACCCTTTTTTAGTTGGAGATGCCGGGGACTGAACCTGGGGCTTTCTGCTTACCAAGCAGATGCTCTAGCACTGAGCCACCGTCCCTCCTCAAAACAACCAAAACAAATGGAATTTTGGATGTGATTATTGCTATTCTATTCCTGCCTACTCTGTCCACAGGTTTATCGGTGCACCCTGGTTAGAATATGCTGATAAGAGAGAGACAGAAACAGAAGACAGAGACAGAGACAGAAACAGGAGATAGCGAAAGAGAGAGAGAGGTCTAAGTCAGGGTGCAAAACAGAATTGCCAGGTTCCCCCTGACCACTAACCTGGGATGGAGGGGTAGTAGGGTTACCAGATACAGGTTGGGAAATCCTAGCAATCTGGGTGTGGAACTTGTGGAGGACAGAGACCTCAGTTTAATTCCCCACTCCTCCACTTGCACCTGCTGGAATGGCCTTGGGTTAGCCATAGCTATCGCAAGAGTTGTCCATGAAAGGGCAGCTGCTGTGAGAGTCCTCTCAGCCCCACTCACCTCACAGGTGTCTGTTGTGGGGGGGGGGGGGAAGAAGATATAGGAGATTGTAAGCCACTCTGAGGCCGTTTTCCCACTAGCGTTTGCTCCGGCGTAGCGCCCCATTTACCTCCGGATCTTCTCTTGGATTTCGCACATGTTGCTCCGGCGCTGCGCTTTGCTCCGGCGCTTCAGGGATTTTACGCCGGAGTATGTTTTTCAGCAAGTTGCCGGAGTTTCCGAAAACCTCCGGATCCACTCCGGATCCACTCAGCGGAGTTTCCTGTGCGAAATCCATCCACGCCGGATCGACTGCTTTGGGGGCGTCACCCTCTCCCTTTCCGTCCTCCCACCCCATCCACCCGCTTGGCCAATCATCAGCATTTCGCGGCGCTTCCCCAAAGTGCCGGCACGGCCATTTTTTTTTTTTTAAACTTCACAGTTTTGCGTAATAGCGATATTTCGAAATTAACAAATAGAAAAAAAAAAAACCCTCCTGGAATAGCCTCAATTGGCACTTCAATTGGTTTCGTTAGAATTTTTTTTTATTATTGACTTTAGTTGCGTTATTCCGCTGTTGCGTTATCTCGATAATGCGAAAACGACCATTGCTGGGGGGGGGGGGGGAATGTAGTGCCGGTGCGGGCCACAGCGTCCATGTGTGTGTGTTTTAAGAAGGGAATGCCTCCCTCAGCTGTGCCACCAGGATTTCTGGACCTGCACAAAATCGCCATGTATAAAATGGGAAGTTGGAGTCCTGCATTCTTCTCCCTGGCTACATTCCGCTCGGTTAGAAAGTAGACGCGACCGAGCTCCTCACACGCGCCACAGAAGGGGAAGGAGAGAATGGAGCGGGGGGGGGAGCTCTGGCAGCAGGAATCAGTCAGGTCCCCGTTGCAAGCGCCAGCCGGGGAGGGGAAAGAGAGCGGAGGAAATTTGGGGGGGGGGGGGATCTAGTGCTTCAGAATTTGGGGGGGGGAATCTAGTGCTAGGATTCTCCACTGTGAATGCTTCCGTTAATACATAAAGGGCTGTGGAGGATTCTACAGCTGCAGCCAATCCATAAGCAGCAGCAGCACACGTGATGCGGTTTGTCCAAGAAATGAAGGGGAGGCAGCAGCTCGATGTTACGTTAGTACGTTAGTACGTCATTACGCGACCAGACTTGCGCTTAAAAAAAAAAATGATTGACAGGGCATCGGACTCAAGCCGATGCCAGTGGGAAAACGATTTGAGCCGGGGCTTCAGGGAAGGCGACGCCGCAAAGAGTCACTAGTGGGAAAACGAGAAAAATGCTCTGGACATAATTGCGCCGCGGAAAAAGGGGAGCAAACGCTAAGTGCGAAAACGGCCTGAGTCTCTTCTTCTTCTGTCACAGAGCCCACTCTCCAAAGCATCCACTTTCTCCAGAAGAACTGTTCTCTGTAGTATAGAGATGAGCTATAATTCTGGGGGATCCCCAGTTCCCACCTGGAAGCTGGCATCCCTAGTGCAAAATGAAAATTATAGCATGGTCTCTTGATAATGTCAAAGACTCCCTCCTACATCCTTTGAGTCTCAAATGCCTGCCATCGGTTCATACAATGTAGAACAAGTAAAGAACTAGTACACACTAGCCTTATGATCGTCCAGGAGAAGGCGCCAATTAACACAGTTGTATGTTCTGCTCTGTTTGCTAGCAGAAAACACCTTAGAGAGGGAGCCCAGGGTTAAAAGGTTCAAGGCACTGTGCAGATAGGTGCCTAAAGAGAAGGAAGTGGAGGGGAACCTTTTACAAGTTGGAAAGATCAAGCCTATAGGGAGAAATCTACCAAAATAAAAAAAAACCCCAACACTTTACGTGAAACTGCTTGAGGCAGTCATGCGCTGTAAGACAACCCAGGCTTTTTCTATGCTAGAATTTTTCCCCGCAGGAAGAAAGCAGGAAACCCCTGTATTTAAGGGGAACAGCCACACAATGTCTTGCTAGTTCCGAGCAAATCTTGTCACTTTCCAAGAAATTGCCCCTTTAAAATGCCGCCAAAGGAACCTACTTTAATCAAGTTCAAAGGGAAAATTGAGGGATAGCATTGGCTACATGATAATTAAGTGGACCTGTCTTTGTCCATAAGAAATATGTATTGCCTTTTTTGAGTAGGTGTCCTTCCTGTTCATATGATTTTCATCTGTTGTATCTTTTGGCTAGTAATGATAGTAGGGTTGCCAGCCTCCAGGTGGGGCCTGGAGATCTCCCACTTTTACAACCCATCTCCAGCTGGCAGAGATCAGCTTCCCTGGAGAAAAAGGCTGGACTCTATGGCAGTGTACCATGCTGAGGCCCCTCCCTTCCCCAAACCCCACCCTCTCCTGGATCCACCCCCAAAGTCTGCAGGTATTTTCCAACACAGACCTGGCAACCCTAAATGACAGGCATGTTACTTTGTCTATGCTAAAGTTTATGTTTTGTGCCCTTAGAATTAGACAGGGATATGAGAGGCAGTTTGGTGTAGTGGTTAAGTTTGTGGATTCTTATCTGGGAGAACCAGGTTTGATTCCCTACTCCTCCACATGCACCTGCTGGTGTGACTTTGGGTCAGCCACAAGTTCTCTCAAGGCTGTTCTGCTCAAGAGCAGTTCTCTCAGAGCTCTCTCAGCCCCATCTCCCTCACAGGGTGTCTGTTGTGGGGAGGGGAAGGGGAAGGAGATTTGTAAGCTGCTCTGAGACTCCTTTGGGTAGTAAAGAGTGGAGTATAAATCCAATCACTCTCTCACACACATATGTTAAAAATGCCTCTGGGGTTAAGTATTAGCGGTGCTGTGGTTTTATTCATTTTGCCAAAGTGCTTTGTGGCCCACTGTGCACTCTGATTTTTGAAACAGGAGCAGATTATGAGGGAAAAAAATTCCATGGACACATGCATTTACTTTATACTGAATCAGACTATGGGACTTATACATGTTAGTCTTGTCCACTCTGCCTGGTCGTGGTTCTCCAGATTATCACACAGAGGTCTTTTACTTCACCTGCTACCTAATATCCTTCAAAGTGGAGATGCCAGGGGTTGAAACTGGTATGTTTTGCACACCAAGCAGATGCTCTGTCATTATTGTTCCACAAGTAATGCAGAGGAATGTCACTCTACATCGCATAGTCTCCTCCCATGATTCTGGCCAATTAGGGCAAAACAAGATAAACCCATGGAAGATATGGGATTGTATTCTGAAAATATTTTAATGGATAAATAAGAACTTTACCTTTTACCTTTAAATAAGAACCATGAAGAAGAGTCATTAACCAGGTGTTTTTTAAAGTTCAGCAAGACCTCTAGAGAAGCAGTTAAAAAAAATGGTGGCATTCAGGGCTATTTTTTTTTTGTAGCAGGAACTCCATTGCATATTAGGCCACGCCCTCCCGATGTAGCCAATCCTCCAAGAGCTTACAGGGCTCTTAGTACAGGGCCTACTGTGAGCTCCAGAAGGATTGGCTACATCAGGGCGGTATAGCCTAATATGCAAAGGACTGCTACAAAAAAAGCTGTGGGGTTAATATACAACAAAGCCCTGTGTGTAGTTCCATCAGTAGATGCCACCTCTCAAAAATAGGCACTGGAGCTGTTGTCAGCCTCCAGGTAGGGCCTGGAATCTCCTGCTGTTAAACTGATCTCCAGATTACAGTGATCAGTTCCCCTGGAGAACATGGATGCTTTGGAGGGTGGACTCTATGGCATGATAACCTCCAAAGCAGCCATTTCCCCCTCCCCCCAGGTGAACTGAGCTTGGTCATCTGGAAATCCATTGTAATAGTTCCTGGAGGTTGGCAACCATACTAATAAAGTTTGGAGGAACTAACTGAATCCCCATTGCACACCGATGGCTCATCACTGGGTGGCAGCTGTCACAGAGGACTGATGAGAACAGCTTTCAGGTGGCAATCATGTTTTGTACATCAGACCCAACTGTTAAAAACCAGGCTAGAAGCTAGAGTGGCTCAACTGAACATATGAAGCTGCTTTATACTGAATCAGACCCCTGGTCCATCAAAGTCAGTATTGTCTTCTCAGACTGGCAGCGGCTCTCCAGGGTCCCAAGCTGAGGTTTTTCACACCTCTTTGCCTGCACCCTTTTTTTGGAGATGCCGGGGATTGAACCTGGGACCTTCTGCTTACCAAGCAGATGCTCTACCACTGAGCCACCGTTCCTCCCCGACTCTTCTTGCTTTATGAGTCTACTGGGAGAACAGATCCAGAGAAACAAAGTTTAAGTCCAGTTAGCACCTTTAAGACCAAAAAAGTTTTATTCAAAGTATGAGCTTTCGTGTGCACGCGCACTCCTTCAGAAACAATGAAGTAGAAATTACCAGTCCATACATATAAGTAGAGGGTGAGCAGCAATAAGCATACAGCATAATCAAGATTTTTAATAGATTCAGTGACCAAACAGAAATCATGAGCTTAGTTTATATGGTTACCATTTGTTTGGATTTCATTTCCAGGGGAAACATACTGAAGGAAATAAATATGTCAAAATTGGAGGCAGATGTATCCTTAATTGTGGGATGCTGAGAGTAATTAATTCATACCCTGCCATTATGTTCATCCATCTCCTCTCAAGTATGGAGGTGACCTTGCAGCATCTTTTTCTTTGACGTGGGCTGATTGGCTGTGTAGCGTTATCTCCCCTGTCCCAAGACCAGAGAAATACATTCCAATTTACTGCTCCAAATTACATTACATTCTACTGTTCATTACAGTAGATTCAGCTGGGGGAGCCATGTTGTTCTGAAGCAACAGAATGAAGTTTGAGTTCTGTGGCACCTTTAAGACCAACGAAGTTCTTTTCAAGGCACACACTTCCCCAGAGACAATGAAACGGAAACCACCAGTCCACATGCATAGGCAGGGCTCTTTTTGTAGCAGGAACTCCTTTGCATATTAGGTCACACCTCCCTGATGTAGCCAATCCTCCAAGAGCTTACAGGGCTCTTTGTACAGGGCCTACTGTAAGCTCCAGGAGGATTGGCTACATCAGGGAGGTGTGACCTAATATGCAAAGGAGTTCCTGCTACAATAAAAGCCCTGGGCATAGGTAGAGAGTGAGCAGCTTAATGAAGATGCGCAACAGACTCGAGGACAAAACAGGAATAATTAGCCCAGTTACCATGTATTTGGGTTCAGTTCCAAGGAGGGGGTGGTGGAATACAGTGAAGGAAACAAACACATCAAAATTGGAGACTGGTGGGCAGATGTTTATACCTTGAATGAAACTTTTTTGGTCTTAAAGGTGCCACTGGACTTCAACTTTGTCCTGCTGCTTCAAACCAACACGACTACCCGCCTAGATCCAGCGAAAGACAGACAAGGACCTTTCCCCCCTCCATGTGCAGAATTAAATCTGAAGTGGGTTGATCGCAAGAGAATCTGGCCTCCTTTGACTCTGACAAATGTCTTTAATGTTATTCAGGAGGCTGACCTTTCCTTATCTTTTATTGTGCATCTTCCCCCTTGGATCAGATTTGACCGAGACTTCAGGTACAATAACCAATGCTGTCACTGGAAACAATGTGCTCGAGAAATAGCGAGGGGGGAATAGGGAAAGCGGCCTCCCCTTGCGCACGCAATGCAATTGTGGATAGCAAACGCTTGACCTTTCTATTAAGCAACCCCACCTCTGCAATTCAGGGCTGGAGTGCTCTTCACCAGCAAACCAACCAAAGAGATACTGTTTGATGAAATGGGAATGGTACAGTCTTCTGGCAAGCCAATTGTTTAAAAAGTGCGTGTGGATATGCGAGGGAAGAATCATAGAACTGTTGAGTTGGAAGGCACTTCAAGAGTCATCTAGTCCAAGAAGAGGAGTTGGTTTTCATACCCTGCTTTTCTCTGCCCTAAGGAGTCTCAAAGTGGCTTACAATCTCCTTCCTTTCCTCTCTCCACAACAGGCACCTTGAGAGGCAGGTGGGACTGAGAGAGTTCTGAGAGAACTGTGACTGGCCCAAGGGCACCCAGATGGCTACATGTGGAGGAGTGGGGAATCAAACCCGGTTCTCCAGATTAACTACACTGCTCTTAACCACTACACCGCATTGGATGGAGGGGCTCTGTCCAATTTTTCAGCTAAGATAGGGATATTTGAGCCACCATGATAAAACTTTTCTTAAGGCCCTGAGTCGCCCAACTGGCTGCATGTGGAAAAGACAACAGGAGCAGAGGTCCATCAGTGGCTGGATAAGCATATGAAGCAGAAATCCATCAGTGGTTATTAGTCACAGCGTATTGTTGGAACTCTCTGTCTGGGACAGTGGTGTTCTGTATTCTTGGTGCTTGTGGGGGGTCTTCTAGGGTCCTGGTCCCACTGATGGACCTCCTGATAGTGCCTGGGTTTTTTTTGGCCACTGTGTGACACAGAGTGCTGGACTGGATGGGCCATTGGCCTGATCCAACATGGCTTCTCTTATTTTCTTAAGTTGAAAGCAGCAAGAAAGGAGAAAGACCCAGCATGAGATGGATAGACTGTTGGAAGGGATGGCGCTGTCCCCTGTATCAACCTCGAGACACTGTGGCAACAGAGTAGATGGCTAGACAGTCACGCTGACACTTCCTTCCTGTGTGTATACTCTTCTGCCTCTATCCCTTTGAAGTGTAGATTGTTTTCTCAGGGAACCCTCTCTCACACAATGCTTCTGACCTTCTACCCCACACACCAGGAGAGACAGCATGCCATCTGCTCGTGGCACCATGAGGCAGATGGCCCTCTTGCCATCTGCTTCCATCCTTAGCTAGTAAGTTAGTAATCTCTCCTGTCTCTACCCTTTCCTATTCAGAGTGTGCTTCTCTAATAAAGAGAGGAGTATTTTCTCCTTTTAAACTTGCAACATGGCTCTGTGTAGCCCTGTAAGCTGAGTAACCTAGTTAAGTGATGCTCCTGCGTTTGTAGCTTGCTTTAAGCACTCTGCTAACTAGGGGGAACTGGCTTAATGATACCAGTTAATCCCAACATGGACTCTTATCAAGGAAGCCGCAGTCCTCAGTTTGCAAGCCTTGAGAAAAGCTCTTAATGATAGGACGTTTTTAGAGGACTTTAATTCATAGGGCGTTTTCGCACTGACCTTCAAGTGGCGCGACCACCCTCTTCACACCGGAGGATCTGCGCGGATTTCGCACAAGAAGCGCCGGAGCACCCAAAAGAGCCGGCGACTTCTGTCGCAAAAGCCGCTCAAACGTTTTCCTGCTTCTTCCGTTTGAGCGGGTTTCGCGACGGAAGTCGCCGGCTCTTTTGGGTGCTCTGGCGCTTCTTGTGCGAAATCCGCGCAGATCCTCCGGTGTGAAGAGGGTGGTCGCGCCACTTGAAGGTCAGTGCGAAAACGCCCATAGAGTCACCATAAATCAGAAGAGTTTTGACAGCACTTAACACACATGAAAGTAACAGTGTGTGTGTGTGTGTCACTTCTCCCTTAAATTACCTGGTTTTAATTCTGCCCTGATTATTGGTACATTAGACATTCTTAAAATATTATTTTTAATATTTAGTTCCTGTCACTTATGTTTACTTTTTTTACTGCTTAAATGCCAATGTATTCATTAATTTTATGATTGCTTTGTTTTTTGTCAGTTGTAATCTCTGTGGTAGTATTTCCAAAAGCCATCTTGACAACTACAGTGTAGGTAAGAGCCTGGGTTATAAATATTTCTCTCTATTAACAATGAGCTCCTTTGACCAGAGGGGAGTCATACAATAAAATCACAGTTCATATATGAGTCATACAATAAAATCAGTTCAACGATGATAGGATGGCTATATGTATTTGAAAGATTGGGGGTCTTTTATGCCAGTTTGGCGTGGGAGTCATTTTTAGTGTAGTGATTAAGAGCAGTGGACTGTAATATGGAGAACCAGGTTTGATTTCCCACTCTTCAACATGCAGTCAGCTGGATGACCTTGGCTCCATCATAGTTCTCTCAAGAGCAATTCTCTCAAGAGCTCTCTCAGCCCCACCTACCTCTCAAGCAGTGTTCCCTCTAAGCTGAATTAGCATGATTTTTAGCTTCCAACTTACACATTTTTGTCTTAGCTCAGGAAAGATGACCTCAGAGCACAATAATTTATATAGTACCTCACAACTTTAATCCCAGTAGTTCACAAAGTAGAATTTTTGCTCACAAGACTCTGCAGTTTAGAGGGTGTCTGTTGTGGGGAGAGGAAGGGAAGGAGATTGTAAACCATTTTGAGGCTCTGAGTGATGGACAGGTTATAAATCCAACCCTCCACCTCCTCCTTTTCTTTTGAGTTCTATGAGAAAAGCAGTGTCCCAGACTTTGTCCAGCCATCTGAGTGAACCACTGGGCCACAAGGAGTGGGTTTTAAAGATATGACTTTTGTGTGGCAACTGGTCCTTCAGTTGATGAGTACACAATGAAGTTTTATTTCCATTTTCAGTGGTGATCTGCAGAAGATGTGAAAGCCCTGACTCAGAGCAGCACAGGTTGAAACTTTGAGGGGGAGTCAGAGGCCTCATGAAAATACTTGCAGAACCATTTCCTTATGGGCAGGTTCTTCTGAACTAATTCAGAGGGCATGTTGGCATCTCCCAGAGACCCTAGGCTGTGATATCTCTGCTTATTGCTGCTTGTATTTATTTAAAACTGGGAGGAATTACTGAGGGGTTTTTTGGGGGGGTGAGTGGGGCTCAACCGAGTGCCTGATCAGAGGAGGCTCAAGGAGAGGCAGAAGGTTTTGTCATGATTGTTTTTGTTCGCATCAGTGTGGTTGAACGAACAAACAAAACCTGAGGTAAATTTAGCCTGCGGTTGCGGAAACCTCCATGGGTTACTGACAGCAACTGTATATTTTAAATGGGACATCCCAAGTTATTGGCTCAGCTGCTGAGGTTTTTATGGAACATTGCTCAGGAGTGTGGAAAAGTACTGGGAAAATAGGCTCAGGAACAGACACTCAGGAACAGATACTTCCCACCCACTGTTAGTGGGAAGGCTACAGGAGCAAAGGGAGGCAGGATTGTCAAGGTCAGTTGAATGTGTGGAATCTTGTACATACTTTATAATCTCTTGTCTATATGCAAGATATTGAAACTATATACAAACACTGCGTGCAGCAGAATGAAGTTGGAAATGGCATAGACAAATCATTGCACAAACAACACTAATGCACAGGTCTTCCGCTTGTATACCATGTTTTTATGAATTTGGTTGTCAGTTATAACGAACATCATTATAACCAGGGCTTTTTTTGAACAAGAATGCACAGGAATTCAGTTCCAGCTGGCTTGGCATCAGGGTGTGTGGCCTAATATGCAAATGAGTTCCTGCTGGGCCTCCTCAACAAAAAAGCCCTGTGTGAAACAATGGGGCTATCAGGGGGCGTGGCCTAACATGCAAATAGGTTCCTGCTGGGCTTTTTCTACAAAGAAAGCCCTATCTATAATTCTGTCCAACTGAGATTTTAGAAACCACAACTTTCCATGTTACGTGCAATTTCATGTCTCTTTTTGAAAGACTTCTTTACCATAATGTGCTACCCAAGTTTCTATATCTGTTTCCTAGCCTCAGAACTGTAAACATTGCATTGGTGGCCAATTTTCAGAAGAAAAAATTGCACGGGGGAGGTGGGGTAGTTAAGAAACATCTCCCCCCATCCATCTGTCTTCAAACTGCTGCCTCAGTGGCTGCATTGTATAGCACCAGGAAACACCCTAGAGAGACAACTAAAAGCACTTTAAGGTATTGAGTTCAGATGTGCACAGATGATAAAAGCTGTGAGGTTTAGCCAGAGTTGGTAGGAACTGGGTGCGACTGTCGCTCACTGGGAATTTAATGTGGGATTATTAGTTGTACTGCCTGCTTACCTCCAGGATGCTCTGCTTGTATATTTGCACATAAATTGAAGGCACCCTAGAATTTAATATGCTTTCTCATCCCAAGGAAGCAAAATCCTTCAGAGCCACCTCTTGCTTTTGCAGTATTGAAAGAACTGGTGAGGGCATGAAGACAAAGATGTTCCTGCTTGTTCCTGCTCTGCTCAGTCGCTTTCCTTCTTTCCTTTACAGATCCCCCAGTTCACACCGGTTCAGCTCCTGCAAATCTGGCACAAGCCCCTCCCACAGGGCACTCCATAGATGGTCAGCCCAACTCCCTTGAGTCTCCTCTCTGTGCTTCGAGGACAATCTCGTCCCCAATGAACTCTGGCCATCCCTTGGTCTCTCCCTACAGAGTCATCACATCGTCTATTGGATCACAGCCCGTTCCTTTGTCTTCGCCACCAGGCATTCATTTCACTGCCCATTCTAGCCCTCAGGTAGGTACCAGCTCATATCCTTCTTGATGGGTCAGTACGTCAGGAACGCTTCTTGCCGTGAGCACATCCATTTTGGGTTCAGACCAGTGCTGTAGAAAGGATTTGCTATATTTAACCTGCTTGCTTGGTTATCAACTGTATTACGGTTGTAACCTTGTACAAGTAACTTTCTCACCCTGAAAGCGTGGTACTTGTTAGGAGTTGAAGCTCAGAGCTCAGAGACTTTGCTTCAGCCAGAGCTGATAACAAAAAAGGGAGGAGGGGGGGATGCTTCATTGGTAGAGAAAAAAGGTACCTAGTGCTTCAAACTTGTAATGGTCTGGACCCAAGATTATAGGGTTGCCAATCCCCAGGTGGGGGCAGGGGATCCCCCAGTTTGGAGTCCCTCTTTCCATTTCAGGGTCAACAGAAAGCGGGGGGGGGGGAATGTTTGCTGGGCACTCCATTATTCCCTATGGAGACCGATTCCCATAGAATGTAATGAAGAAATGATCTGTGGGTATCTGGGGCTCTGGAGAGGCTGCTTTATGAGGTTTGTTGTTGTTCAGTCGCACAGTCGAGTCCGACTCTTTGCGACCCCATGGACAAAGTCACGCCAGGCCCTCCTGTCTTCCACCATCCTCCGAAGTCTGCTCAAATTTGTGTTTGTTACTTCAGTAACACTGTCCAGCCATCTCATCTTTTGCCATCCCCTTCTTCTTTTGCCTTCTGTCTTTCCTAGCATCAGGATCTTCTCCAGGTAGGTGCACCAAATTTTCAGCATAGCATCTGGTACCTCTCCTCAAAACACCCTACAAGTTTGGGGGTGGAGCCAGGAGATGTGGGAGTGGAGCCAGGATCAAGGTTGTGACAAGCATAATTGAACTCCTAAGGGAGTTCTGGGCATCACATTTAAAGGGACCGCACACCTTTTAAATGCCTTCCCTCCACTGGAAATAATGAAGGTTATTATTGTAATTTCTCCAAACAAACATATTAAGAGCAGATCTACCAGATTACAAAATAATTGTGTTGTCTGTCTTCTTAAAAATTAATCCAAGTTAACTGTTTATCTAAATTTCTTTTCAGAACTTTTCAATCCTTTAGCTCTTATGTCCATATTAATCAGAGAGGAACAAAGTTATTATGTCCCAAAGATCTCATGTTGCCTTTTAAAACCACATATCTTGCTGAGAGTTCCATATTATCCAGTTATCTAGAGAGGGAAAGCAATTTAAAATCCCTTCTTCCTGAAAGTTTTCCATGTTTTGATTTTTTTGATGAAATGTGCATCCTCTCTCCTTAATGCAAGCACCCCTCTCAGTAACGGTAGTAAAAATCCCACGCCATTAGATCCTCTCAAAAAAACTTAAAACAGCCTTAACTTCCGGTTCTTCTTAGTAACTGCTCCATAAGGTTCCATTTTAGTTTTCTTCTTTTCGTTTCCCAACAGATCTTTTTCAATTTCCAACTCCACAGACATCACGAAGATCTCTTGTCACTTTGCCCATGTAGATTTAAGTTTTCACTAGCTTTCAACATAAAAGCTCCCATTTGCTTTTTTTATCAACCCTGTTAATAAATTAAGGTTCTGCTTTAGAGAAAATATGATATCCATTGTATCTTTTTTATGAAACATTTTGCTTTGTGATGCCATTTTACTCCACAGAATAACTCAATATGCTCCTTGTTTACCATTTTTCTTTCTTATCTCTCCACTTTTTACGTTATTTTAAATTTGATCTTTTTCTCTATCCATTTGACATATGTAAGTTAGAAGGATAAGGAAATATTTGTTTTTTATGCCTATCTAAATGATGACATTGTTAAAATAAAAGTCAGTTTGTATCTTTAATATGGTTAAGCTTATCCAGTTAGTTCTGTGTTGAGACCTCGGTGATTTTTTTTTATATCTATGTTTGCTGAAGAAGAATAGCTCAGACTTGTATTTTAAGTACGGTAATAGTTTAATAAAAAGTGTACAATGGAAAATGAAGACAGTAGAATATAAGGGGAAAACTCAATACTTGCCGGTAGAAAGGAGTAGGTATTTTGTTTTGAGTAAAAATGTAGAAGGGAGGCGGCGACGCGGAAGATGGCGGACGCTTGAAGCAGTGGCTCCCGGCTCACAGTCCCTTCCTGCTTCTCCCGCTCCCGTTCCCAACCATTTCTTTCACCTGGCATGGGCAAACGAACTGCAGGGAACACCAAGGCAGCCAAGAAAACTCCTGCGAAAGCCACACCGACGCAGCAGGTATTAAACTTTCTTCTAACGAGCCCCGGGCCCTTACCTCTCTCTGAAATGACGTCCAGCCCTTCCCCCGGCCCTGCTCAGGAAGAGGGCTCTCTATTAACGACCCAAACATTTCAAGAGGCGATTTCACGCTTGGAGGTCTCAATAGGGGTCACAATGGGGGAGAAGATCAGCAAAGCTATTACCCCCTTGCAATTAGAACTAAAAAAAATTAATGAAACACTTTCAGCAGTCACTCAAACTGCAGACTCAGCGCTGGAAATGGCTACGGTGGCCCACGAGGCTGTACAAGCCCTGCAAAGCTCAGACTTATGGCTCCATGAGAAGGTGCTTTACCTGGATAACAGATTAAGGGCTGCCAACCTGAAATTTAGATGCCTGCCAGAACAGGCGGAAGAGAATCAGGAGGTAAAAACCTTCTTAGCCTCGTGGCTTGCTTCAGCCCTCCACCTCCAAGATGGAGTCGCCCCTCTTATTGATTCTGCCTACCGTCTGGGGGCATTACAGCCCAAGTCAAAAGACTTTTCAAGAGACATACTTGCCACGGTTCCAGACTCTAGGACCAGAACCCTGATTTTACAGAGAGCCCGATCTGAAGAGGGTCTACTCTACAAGGGCAAAAAGATCTTGGTTCTAGCTGATCTTTCACCAGAAACCCTGCAGCATAGGAAAGAAATGAAGCCGATTCTAAATTCACTATTTGAACACAAAATACGCTTTCGCTGGGCTTCTCCTATCCAGATACTGGTTGTTCACCAGGGCCTTCGGCTAACAGCTTCTGACTTCACCTCCGGCTGTGATCTCCTTAAACAACTAAACATTGACTCTCCTTCATCTCCTGACTCAGGTGGGGCTACTTCATCTCGTTCAACTAACCCACCATTTTCTTTCAAGCCAAGAAGACGACGCTGACTTCTTCATGGACGTTCAGTTCACCTCCTGTTACTTCCATCTCCTGCTACTGAACAGTCGTATTTGCACTGCCCATGCCATCTTGTTCTGGTTTAAGGGAGCGGGGTTTTTCTTTCCTCTTATTATGTCACATTGTTAAGGAAACAGCCGGGATGTTCCTTCCTTTTGCTCCCTTCATATTAGATTGTATATTTCTTATATACTGAGTAAAGTTGCATTGTTTCCTGGTAGGAAACAATGAACAGTTTGGTAAGATGTATGTTGTTAATATTGTTGATTTGTTTTTTCAAAGGGAAAAGGTACCTTTTACTGGTGTTTATTTATGGCCCTCTTCAGACGGTGCCTTTTGACCAGCACTGGTATGTCCTGGTATATTCTGGCCACGACCCTCGAACTCAGTGGATCCCTTTAGCGGTGTTTAGGTTTTTGGAAATTTTTACATTTATACTGAAAAGTGTTTTGTGTTTGTTCAATTTGGTTCAGACAAATATGGTTGTTGTTGTGAACCTAGACTTTGGCAGCCAGGTCACCAATCCTGGTACTCCCACCCCAATGTTCTCTCTTTGTTTATTCTGTGTTTTGAGAACAAGGGAAATCTGGTCATTGTCACCTGTTTATTCTATTTTTTTTTTTCATCATTGTTATACTGAGCCCCAGTCCGGGTTCTGCAGGCGTTATATGGATTTTAACAATGTTTTTTTTTACTTTAATGTACCTAAATTATGTCTGACTTAAAGCTAATTTCTCTTAACTGTAGAGGTCTCAACAACATTATTAAAGCCAAGCGGCTTTCTTCTGCTTTGACCAAATTACAACCTGATCTTCTTTTTCTACAAGAAACTCACATTAGGTCGGCAAGCTCCACCATACTTCGATCTAAATGGTTCCATACACAGTATGTAGCTCCCGGTTCTTCTAAATCACGCGGAGTCGCCATCCTACTTTCAAAAAATACCCGATTCGTTTTGTCAGCTCAAGAAGTCGATCCCCAAGGACGTTATATCTTTATAAAAGGTACACTCAATGACTCTCCTTTCACTTTGGTTTCTCTATATGCTCCCAATTCCTCACAAATTACCTTTATAAAAGATACGCTTTCTAAACTTGCCCTTTTCCAAGAAGGGGCAGTCATTATAGGGGGGGACTTTAACCAAATCATAGACCCCAAGTGGGACAGATCATTTAAGCCACACTCTCCCCCGACTTCTCTCCCAGCACCTATGCAATCTGTCCTTCATAATTTTAACCTATGTGACGTTTGGAGATTGCATAACCCGGGGGTTAAGGACTACACCTACTTTTCGGCACTACACAATACCTTTACAAGGATTGATTATTTTCTTATTTCTCCCTCCTTATTGAACCAAGTTTCTCACTCCAATATTGGCCTTAGGACACTTTCCGACCACGCTTGGTTGGAGTGCACACTGCATGTTGGTTCTCAGGACAGGCCTTTATTCAATTGGACATTAAATAAATCACTCCTTCTGAACCAAGAATTTTGTACACAATTAGAGCAAGAGATCAATCTCTATTTTAAAAACAATCTGGATTGTGGGGTTTCTAAAGAAATTGTGTGGGACGCAATGAAAGCTGTTCTGCGAGGCAAGTGTATTTCCCTGCATTCGGCCTACAAAAAAAGAAAATTAGAACTGAAACAACTCATTTTAGACAATATTAAACACTTGGAACAAAAACACAAGCAAACCTGCTCTAATAAAGTTTACCAAAAACTTGTTCTCGAAAGACAGAAACTAGACTTATTGGAAACATCCAATATTCGAAAAAATCTACTATTCGTGAAACAAAAATACTGGTATAACCACCCCCGTTCGTTGAAACTACTCTCATGGAAACTCAGGAAAGAGTTAGGTGAGAGACAGATTAAATGTCTTAGAGACAACTCTGGCAAAATACACTCATCAAACAAAAAAATCTTGGACACTTTCCATCAGTTTTTTCAACAGCTATACACCTCGTCCAATCCTCCTTCTCACCTAATAGACCACTTTTTTCAAAACCAGAAGATCCTTACCCAACTCTCCCACGAACACCAAGCCTTTCTAGATTCTCCGATTTCTTCTCTTGAAGTTGTTGACGCCATTAAGGCCTCTAAAATCAATAAAACCCCAGGTAGAGATGGACTACCTTCAGAATTTTACAAAAAATTCAATCTTTCCCTGGTACCTCACCTTACCACTGTTTGCAATTTCATTCTGGACTCCGGCTGTATGCCTCCCTCCTGGTCCCAGGCGAAAATAGTTATGATTCCCAAAAAAGACAAAGACCCATTAAATGTTAAATCTTACCGCCCCATTTCTTTACTAAATAACGATTATAAAATATTTACTTCCATTTTGACTGCTAGATTGAACACAATCATAGGGCTCTATATTCACACCAACCAATCAGGCTTTATTCCGAATCGCGATATCACAGACAATACTAGACAAACAATTAACCTAATTCAATATTGCACTTTTCAGCCATACGACTCTTGCATTCTTGCTTTAGATATAGAGAAGGCCTTTGATAGTGTAGAACCTCTCTTTCTTAAAAAAGTCTTATATCATATGGGTTTCGGACCTAGGTTCAGAACGGTTATAGATTCTTTGTATTCCTGTCCATCGGCGTTTATACAAATTAATGGCCAACAGTCCCCTTCACTTATCCTAGAAAGAGGAACTCGTCAAGGGTGCCCCCTATCACCACTGTTATTCGCCATGGTCATAGAGCCCTTTGCAAATTTGATACGGCTTTCTTCAGAGTTTTCTGGTATCACTGTCCAAAATTCTACTTTCAAAATAAGTTTATTTGCCGATGATATAGTCTTATATATTACAAATCCACTACAGTCTATTAAAGCTGTTTCCTCTCTCCTGTCTGATTACAGTAAACTTTCAGGTCTTACAGTTAACCACTCAAAATCAATTCTCTACCCAATTAAAATCTCCGATACTTCTAAAAAAGACATAATTGCAAACTACCCCTTCCATTGGGTCTCTGATTATTGGTCCTATTTGGGGCTGAAAATTCCCTTAAACATAGCTGGCCTATTAAAAACTAACTACACGGCCACGGCTTCTGAGATTACTACCACGCTAAAGCAATGGGATAAGTTGCAATTATCCTGGATGGAAAGAATCCATATAATTAAATCTTTCATTTTCCCCAAGTTTTTATATCTCTTTCGGGCTCTTCCTATTGAGATCTCTCAGCCTATCTTAAAATCCTGGCAACAAATACTGACCTCCTTTATCTGGAAATATAAAAAGCCTAGAATCAAAGTTTCAACTTTATGTCGATCAAGACAAAAAGGTGGCCTAGCAGTTCCCGACATTGCAAAGTATTATAAAGCTACTATTTTATCCCAGATGACCAAAATACTGTACCAACATCCCCCACCGCCATGGACGCCCATAGAGGAAGCTCACTTTACCCCACTGAAATACTACGAACTACTATGGCTTAAGAAAAATGAACGCCCACCGTGGCAATTTATGAACCCATTCCTCAGGGCGCTCTTGTCAGTATGGGATTCGGAGCGTTATTTTCTAGCTCCAGGTCTCTCTACCATCTCATCCTTTGTAGGACAAAAATATTTCCTCCCTGCTCAACTACCCTTCTCTTTCAAGGTCTGGAGAGACTCCTCAAAAGTTTTTTTCTTTAATCTTCTTTCATCTTCTAAACAACTTCTACCTAAAAATGACCTAGACCAAGTTTTGACCAAGCCAGCACCTTGGTTTGAATACTTTCAAATCAGGCACTTTCTTCAGGACCCCAATGTGATTTCTTCATTTTCTCGCCCTTCATCTGACTACGAATATCTGGTTCTTCATTTTCACGAAGAGAGAACGCCTAAAAGTCTCATTTCACGGCTGTATCGAATCCTATTGTCCAAACTTGAAGCAACCTTACCCTCTTACACCACTCAATGGCATAAAGACTGTGGCATCACCCTTTCCCCCGACCAATGGGATTCTATATGGGCTAGTGATGCCCTACAATCTACTATTATAAATATATCTCAACAAAACTTTAAATTGATTGCACGTTGGTACCTTACTCCTAACCAGTTCTCCCATATGACCCAGTTAGGCTCTTCAGACTGCTGGAGAAACTGTGGGCTCAAAGCCTCTTATTTTCACTGTTGGTGGGACTGCCCTAAAATCAGATCATTCTGGACCTCAATTTGTGCCCATCTCTCCTCCCTAGTTGGAGTCCTGATCCCAGATGACCCATCAAGGATACTTCTTAATCATTGGTCTGATACCCGTCTCTCACCTTCTAAAAAATCCTTGATAGTTAAACTCCTGACAGCGGCTAAAACCACGATCGCGCAGTCCTGGAAAAACACATCGAATTTGACACTTGACAACTGGCTACTTAAGGTCTGGGAACACATTGTAATGGATAAAATTCAGGCAGCCATAGACCACAAAGATCCATACCAAGCCTACGCTAAATATCTGGCAATTTGGCTTCCCATTCTGGAAAAGCTTGACACCGATCCATTTTATGCTAACTCTTATTCTAAAAATAAAATGTATAAGGATTTCCTGTTGTTATAAAATTTGTTTTTTAACAAGTTAATTTCAAGTTACTTAAAGGGTATTATATCTTCCTTTTTCCTTTCCCTGATCTTATTTTATGTTTAAATACTGTGTTATAACAACTATAATTATTATTACCTTCTGTTTGTATTTTGTTTATTTTGTTTTTTAAATGTTGTTGTTTTTGCTCTGTATTTTGTCTATTAAGCTTACGACGTTATCTCTGTTAATTTTCACGGTAAACTTCTTGTGTTATGGATTGTAAGCTACTTTTATACCTCAATAAAAATGTTTAACTTGGGGGAAAAAAAAAATGTAACTGATATATTTGCAGCTTTCTCTGTTTCTGATCTCCCACTCTGTATTTTCCCCTCCCTCTTGATGTTTCTGTACTTGTGCTTATGCTTTTTCTTTTTGTAGTTAAAATTAATAAAAATTATAATATCGAAGGTTATAATTGTATGCCTGAGCCTGGGGGCCTCAGTCTCACCAAGACACCATCTTGAAACTGTAACATCTTCACTTAATTAATAAATTTTGTTTGATGACATTATAGAGGTGATCATTGATGGGAATTATGCAGCACTTGACACAGTTCTGTAAGGTGATTTGGTATTAGTATTTCGTGACCAGCTGCTTTGCATTCACAGTTAGGTATCTTTTTGAACATGTCTGAGTTTTCTTTTTTAAATGGGTTATGTTCTTGCACATTTTATTTTGTATAGTTGTTGACTTTCTGGTTCCATCCCAGATATGGAAAAGCTTTGCTACTTACTATTGGAGGCAAGAGTTTAGACTTAAGTTGCAATGAGTTAATCAGAGCAGTAAAGATGGAAAAGATGTGGAATGATGGTCTGTTTTAATTATCCTGGAGCTCTATGATTCTAGGATGCTTAATTTGTGAAACCAGAGATGATTCTACCTGGAAGACTTTCCCCCGTTTCAGCTAGCTGATTTGTGTGCTTTTCTTTTTGTTTCCATATGATAACTACCTGTGTAACTACCAGCTCATAATGCCATTCCTGCCTGTCCTTTCCACACTTTCTCTCTCTCTCTCTCTGCTTCTTTTAAACCTAAAAAATTTGCAGAATTTATTTATTTAATTACTCAATGTATGGCTTTCTCAGATGATCATTCACCTCTCAGTTTGCCTCCACAAAGGCTGGGGTCTCTACCTTTGCCCTCTCTCCAGCCAAAACCTGGCTGCTATCCCAACCTGCTCTGTGTCATCTACTCCTTTGCCATGGGTTGGTGGCACTGCAAGAACAGGATGCCAACCACTACCCTCCTTGGGCATCTTTGACCATTCTTGGCGGAGGAAACTGCTTCCTCAGTTGCCTACAAAGGAAGCTGTTGGTTTGTTTTTTTCCCATGTTAACCCTCTTCTCTTACCAAACCAAATGAAATCAACATCCTACCACTTGTTTAACTGCACCAAAATGCTCCAACTCATCTGAACACCCAAGGGTCCTCCAGAGTATAAATCCACAGTTGACGACCCTAATCTACCCAAATAAGACCATCTCATTCCATACTATCCAGTCTATCAATTAAAATCTGGCTTTCGAGTCCTGTTCTTTGTACTCCCACTTTCAGAGGTAAGGAAGTTGGCAACAAGAGACAGGGCCTTTTCTGTGGCGGCACCTCACCTTTGGAACACCCTCCCACCTTGAGGCTCATCTAGCATCTACTTTATATTTACTTGATATCATCTAGCATCTACTTTTTTCTTCAAAAAAGCCCAGCAAGAACTTATTTGCATATTAGGCCACCCCCCGATGTCACCATTGTCACCATTGTTTCACACAGGGCTTTTATTGTAGAAAAAAGCCCAGCAGAAACTCATTTGCATATCAGGCCACACCCTCTGATGCCAAGCCAGCCGGAACTGCATTCCTGTGCATTCCTGTTAAGACAAAGCTCTGGCTCTGGGTGATATACATTAAAATTACAAAATATACATGATAGTATTAAAACAGCAATCTAAGAAGAAATCAAGTGGCAAAGCTTACAGCTTCCTTCCAGTTCTAGACTGTGACCACTTTGAGGGTGTGGGGGAAGAGAGACAATATGGGGTGGCCAACGGTAGCTCTCCAGATGTTTTTTGCCTACAACTCCTGTAATGTACTGAGTTGCGAGACGGTTTGAAGGCAACATGCTTTATTCAGTGGTACATTACAAGAGAGGGAACACGCAGGCCAGGTCCCGCTTATATACATTTCCCGGAACTGCCCCCCAGTCTGACCAGTCCAATCCTGGTCAGTCAAACTTCCCGCCACAGATCTTGATGGGCGGGGCGTCTGGCGAGCTACATCCGGGGACCCGTGGGGTCGCTTCTGTATCGATCGCCATGCGGCACATCAGCTTAGGTTTCAAGACATAACAACTCCCATCAGCCCCAGCAAGCATGGCCAATGGCTGGGCCTGATGGGAGTTGTAGGCAAAAACATCTGGAGAGCTACCGTTGGCCACCCCTGGAATAGAATGAAGAGCAAAGGGAGGGTGCCAGCCAGAATAAAAACCATTGCTATCAACCAAAAGGCTGGCGGAACATCTCTGCAGGGCCCTGGTGGGATTTGGCAGAGAGTTCCATCAGGTTGGGGCCATGACTGAGAAAGTCCTGGGCCTACTTGAGGACAGTCAGGCATGTTTGGGGCTGGGGATCACCAGTAGATGTGTGTCTAAGTAGTGTAATGTTCACTCAGAGGAGAAAGCCCCACAGATAACGTTGGCCACTACGATAAAATACAACCTTTCCCCCAGACTTTTCACTAGGGGTTTTATGTTATCACCTATTAAATGGTCTGCACTTGTTCTATGGATAGTTTTTCTGCTGCTCATGTCCAGTGTGTTGTGTTTTTATATTGTGGTTTTTAATTGTAAGCCACCTCTGAGAGGCAGCATAGCAATATTCTAAACCAGGAGAGCAACTACTACATAATTCCACCCCTCAAGTTTCTCCCCCTCACATTTCACAACACTTTCCCCCCCCCTCCCTGTCTCCACCAGCTACATATCTGGTGTGTTCACCCCACTGGAGTCCCACCAAAGTATCAAAACTGTCAGGTCACAGGTGTATTTCATTCAGTCTGTCCATTTTTGTCCTCCTCCCCTTCCAAAGTGCTCAGGGCAGCTAAGGTGGGTTTCTCCACATTTCATCCCCACAAAACAAGAATCTAAATAATGTTTTTGGAGAGCTGTGGGATTGCATGGCTGCAGCCGATCTTCTGGTGCACACCAGAAATAGAATTCTCCACACTTCTTGCCTTGTCGTTGTCCAGCCTCATAATATATTGCAAAATGGCCTTTTCAGTGCCAGGCTGTCATGTTGGGTAGCTTGAAGATGTGCGCTTCACTTGCTTTCCTGCTTAATGGGATGAGGCAGATGGTCCTTGGGGGTTTGCAGGCAGTCCACTAATGGATTTGGGTTTGAGCAGCTGTCCCAAATAGAATACATCAGAGCTTTAAGTGCAGGAGCCAGACTCCAAAGATATTTAAGGAGACAACAGTTCTCCATCCTCAACTTTGAACACTCAGAAAAGAGGGAAGAAGAAGAAGAAGAAGAACAACAACAACAACAACAAGAAAATAATAATGATATTGGTTTTATAGCCCACCCTTCACTCTGAATCTCAGAGTCACAAAGTGGTCTACAATCTCCTTTACCTTCATCCCCCACAGCAGACACCTTGTGAGGTAGGTGGGGCTGGGAGAGCTCTGCCAGAAGCTGCTCTTTCAATGACAGCTCTGTGAGAGCTATGGCTGACCCAAGGCCATTCCAGCAGCTGCAGGTGGAGGAGTAGGGAATCAAACCAGGTTCTCCCAGATAAGAGACCACGCACTTAACCACTACACCAAACTGGCATTTAACTACTACACCAAACTGGAAGGGGAAGTTGTTTCTCCAACCTGATTCTATGCATGCAATTGAGTTCACTTACTTCCAAGTAAGGTTGCCAGGCTATACCTGGCAACTGGCAAGAGGGTTGTGCGCAGAGAAATGGGGGTGGGCATGATGTTGGCAGCAATGTTACATCAATTTTGAGTAAAACCTGCAAGTGGCATAAGGTAGCTCTAGGAATCATCAGAAACTCTATGGTTTTACCATAGAGTTTTTGATTATTCCTAAAACGACCTTATGTCACTTCCTGGTTTTTACTGGACGTGACACAGTGTTGCATACAACACTACTGGTTTTCTCCCATTGCCACCTGTAGCAGCGGTGGGCAATGGGAGCCGGGGGCAGCCTGATCTAAAGTAAGTGTGCTTAGGAGAGTGGAAAGATCTAGAGCAGTAAATGAAGCTCAAAGTCAACAAAGAGTGATCAGGGTTTGTAGAATCTTTCGGGATCAAGTGCCGTGTTCTACTGGAGAAAGTTTTCCTTCCAGACGTTTCGTTCTCAGCTGCGGAGAACATCCTCAGTGGCGTTGCAGCCGGAGCAGGCGCTCTGACCTTCTTGGCTGCTGTGCATTGAGTGAGGCCAGGGCTGCTGGAGAGCTACTATTTGTAGGCTGGAGGGGGTGTGGTGAAAGGGCAATAGGTTTGTGGATGTGCCCATTGTTTGGTGGGGCTTCCTGGAAGGGTAGTGATAAGGAAAGAGTGATCAAATCGCAGCAAGTGACAAATGAGCAACCAATCAAAGTTCAGTAAAACTTGGCAGATGGAAGGTAGGTACCTCAAGGGTCATCTACTCCAGCCCTCTGCACAAAGCAGGAAATTCACAGCTACTGTCTCCCGTCTCACTCCACAATGACCACTGCTTTATGCCCCCAGCTTATACTTTCTGTGACAGGTTTGAGTGCTGCTGGGCTGAACTTTGACTCTTAGCCTGAAGGAGCTGATCAGCTAGCCATGAAGGTGCCCTGCCCTGTATTCAAGAGTCCTCCTTCCCTTTTCGTCTTTGTCTCTACTGTAGTTTTTATACTCTAAGCTGCTCTGGGTCCTCATTGAGGAAGAAAGTGAAGTATAAATACATGCATATATAAAAATAGTGAATATCTGCATTTGCAGAAGAAAACAGGATGAGAGCCTTGTACTCAATACAAAATGTTTGGGGGTAGAGTTGTAACATCTGCACTAAGCTGTGTTGTCCTCACCCTGCCCTTCTCCCTTTCCTGTCTTTAGCTCAACGTCATGAATAATGT
Source organism: Heteronotia binoei (assembly GCF_032191835.1). Classification (NCBI taxonomy): domain Eukaryota; kingdom Metazoa; phylum Chordata; class Lepidosauria; order Squamata; family Gekkonidae; genus Heteronotia; species Heteronotia binoei. Next base: position 180,009,860 of record NC_083224.1, on the reverse strand, counting down.
CAGCAGCTCTGAGGATGTGAAACCTCTGCCGAACATGCCAGGAATGGGAACCATGAGTTACACATCCACAAGCCCTGGATCCTTGACCAAGCACATCTGTGCAATTTGCGGGGACAGGTCGTCAGGTACCAACGCAACTTTCACTATTGTCTGCAAAGAGAAACTTTTAAACGGCAAATGCTGCCCTAGGAAACATGAAGATTTTTCCATCTTTACCATGCTTGCAGTATACCTTATTCCATATACATTCCTTACTCTTTTCCCACACTCGCTCTGTGGAGCACTTTCCAGCCACTGCTGCTATTATATGCATGGCTTCATTGAAGTATTGTCCTCTCCTCAACGCTCACTGGATTCCTTACAGTTCCGGAAATCCTTCACAACAACATAATATGGTGTTGGCCACTTTAATGTTACCTAGTCCTGAAACTGGATCACCTGAAAATCTTAATAGCAGAAGACCATTTTCTCTCAAGCTCTCTATTTTAAACATCTAGAGACATTACACCTAGAGGCATTTCCTTACATTTAACGGTTTTAAGGAACTGGTGGTTTATAAATTTTATTTATTTATTCATATTTATGTTCTTCATTTATACCACGTTTCCCTCCAGTGAAAACCCACAGTGGCTTGCGTAGTTCTCCCTTGTCTGTTTTAACCTCACAAATAGGTAGGTTAGGCTAATGGCCATGGTTCTAGCCTAGAGGCCTCTATACGGGATGTTCACTTGGAGTTCATATTAAGGTTGTTTTAATATATCGCATTTCTATGACACTTTTCCATCCAGTTCAAGGTCCCCAAAGCAGAAACCATTAATGTAGTAAAATATTTCAATATCTGTCTGTCTGTCTAATTTATCTTTCTTATATAATCTAAGTATGACCTATCTTCTATCTAGTTTGGTGCCAGTTTGGTGTAGTGGTTAAGTGTGCGGACTCTTATCTGGGAGAACTGGGTTTGATTCCCCACTCCTCCACTTGCACTTGCTGGCATGGCCTTGGGTCAGCCATAGCTCTGGCAGAGGTTGTCCTTGAAAGGGCAGCTGCTGTGAGAGCCCTCTCCAGCCCCACCCACCTCACAAGGTGTCTGTTGTGGGGGAGGAAGGGAAAGGAGATTGTGAGCCGCTCTGAGACTCTTCGGAGTGGACGGCGGGATATAAATCCAATATCTTCTTCTTCTTCTATCTAATCCAGGCCACACCCTCTGACATCAGCATTGTTTCACACAGGGCTTTTTTGTAGAAAAAGCACAGCAGGAAATCATTTGCATATCAGAGCACACCCCTGGATGCCAAACCAGCCAGAACTGTGTTCCTGTGCATTCCTGCTCAAAAAAGCCATGATGTAATCTATCTAAATATCACCTATCTTCTATTTATCCATCTCAGATTGATAGAGCATTCAGAAAAACCAAAGAGTTTTCCTGGAAGCACGAAAAAGTCTCCTGCCAGAGGCCGTGGGGGACTTGGCAATCCTAGTTTCCCTGGAGAAAATGGGTGTTTTGGAGGGTGGACTCCGTGGCACTGAGATTTCTGTCCTCTACAGGCTCCATCCCCAAATCCCCAGGAGTTTTCCAACCTGGTTCTAGCAACATTAGCCCCCCATCCCCTGCCAGTGGTCAGGGAGCACCTGGTAACCCTAATAATAATAATAATAATAATAATATTTTATTTATATCCTGCCCTTCCCGCCGCAGCAGGCTCAGGGCTGCTCACAAAATATGGCATAAATACAAGGTTACAATAATAAAACATTATATCATACAATATACAATTCACAATATTTGCTATTATATTAAAAAACATTATAATTAAAACCATCAATTAATTAAATTCTAACATTTTCAGGTGCCATATTCTAGATGTTCTCCTCTTATAATTTATGATGACCATATATAATAGACTAGGATCCACATTAAGAGAAGGCCAGCTGAAAGAGAGTAGTCTTGCAGGCCCTACAGAATTGAACAAGACTCCGCAGGGCCTGCACCTCATCTGGTAGTTGGTTCCACCAGTGTGGAGCTGCGATCGAAAAGGCCCTACCTCCATCCCAATTCCTGTTTGCTTCTGTCTCCAAATCAGACATCCATTGATACGTGCTGCTGTCTTGCTACTAGGAAAGCATTATGGGGTGTACAGCTGTGAAGGATGCAAAGGCTTTTTCAAGCGGACAATCAGGAAGGACCTTATCTACACTTGCCGTGATAACAAAGACTGCCTGATTGACAAGCGTCAGCGGAACCGTTGCCAATATTGCCGCTATCAGAAATGCTTAGCGATGGGCATGAAGAGAGAAGGTATGTGTCTGTGGGGAGGTATATGCAGAGGCGGAATTATAGCAGGAGCTCCTTTGCATATTAGGCCATACCCCCTGGTGTAGCCAATCCTCCAAGAGCTTACAAGTGGGGTTGCCAAGTCCTTTTCACCCCCCGGTTCGCACACGACGTGCACGAGTGAGACGACTAACGTCACCCGGAACTGACGTCATCAAAATGGCGGTGCCCGTGCGGGATCACTCTAGGCGTTTCCGGGAAAACTCTATGGTTTTCCTGGATGCTCTAGCCATTTGGGAGGTTAAAACTCTAGGTGCAAAAGTACCATAGAGTTTTAACCTCCCAAATGGCTAGATTGTCTGGGAAAACCATAGAGTTTTCCTGGAAATGCCTAGAGCAGTTCCGCATGGGCACCGCCATTTTGATGACATCACTTCTGGGTGACATCATTGCAGGGGGAGGTTCCCCCTGCCGGCCTGATGTGGGCCGGCGGGTTGAGAACCTCCCGAGCAGGAGATTCCCTGCCTGAACCGGGGTGGGGGTGGGGCGTTGGCAGTCCTACTTACAAGACTCTTTTTTGTAAGATCTTGGAGGACTGACTACATTAGAGGTGTGTGGCTTAATATACAAAGGAGCTGCTGCTGGAATTCCACCCCTGGTACATGCATCCATCGTTGGTTGTACCAGTCACTTCTTGGGGGGGTGTATTGTGTGTGTGCGTGCATGCATGCCTGGAAGTCATGGTGACTTCTGGTGACCCTTACAGGGGCATAGAGGACATTCAGAGAAATGGCTTGATACAGCCTGGCTCTGCCTCCCGACTGCTGGTATTCCTTTGGAAGCCTCCTATCCAAGTACTTGCCAGGGTTGGCCCTGCTTAGCTTCCAAGATCTGACAAGAGCAGGCTAGCCTGGGCTGTCTGGGTCAGGGCACTGTACTATTCCCCAGACAAACAACGACTTAGAATTGCTGCCCTTTTTGATCTAGCACTGCACTGAAGGAACAGATCTCATGCTGCTTGAAAGCAAATTCACCTGTAGTTCTTGGGATTGGAGAATGCTGCCGAAAACGGTCATCCTATTTCCTTCCATGCTGGCAACATGATTGTTGAGTTCCACTGTTGGCAGGAGGGATCAAAATGCAAGCTGGGAAACGAAAACTCTCCTTCCAAACGGGGCTCTTGGCCTCTGCGGAATGCGAAGGGCATTTCTGAACTGCTTTGCCTCGCTTAAAATGCATGCTACTTTCTTTCCTTTAAAAAGTCACCGTCTCAAGATTTCTTTGAACATCTGGGATAAACTAAAAGAATAGGCTTTAAAAAGGGTTGATGATGACCGCTCCTTTCAACATAAGGACAGATGAGAATGGGTGAAAAACAGAAATGTAAAAGTGGAAAGATTGGGGTTGGCTTAAGCCACCAAGAGCCAGTTTGCTGTAATGGTTAAAACTGGCAAACTCTAATCTGGAGAACCGGGTTTGAGGAGGTAGCGAGAGCCACACCAAAATGGCTGCCACGGGGACTTGGTCAACTCACAAAACATCAGGAGGTGCCAGAAAAATATAGGAAGTTCCAAGCCAAGGATCTGCCGATGATGAAAACGGTAGTTGCTAAATGTTGTTCCCTGCAGACACAACGATAATGCCCCTTGTGTCTTCTGGAGCATTGTCTACTCCAGTGAAATGGAGGATAGACAAAACAGGCCTTTTTCTTTAAGGAAGAGGTGCTGGAGAATCTACAAGTGGCTATGTCAAGAAAATCTACAATAAGGGATGTGTCTTAGCCGGATGAGGAGGGAAGGATAAGGAAAGGAAAGGTTTTCTTCGGAGGCACCAAGGTGGTATACTGCAAATGTCAGCTTTGACAAAACATGGTGCATTTTTTTCTCTGCTCCAGCTGTCCAAGAGGAGAGGCAGAGGAGCAGAGAGAGGAGCGAAAATGAAGTAGAATCCACTGGCAGCACTAGCAGCAGCAATGAAGACATGCCCGTGGAGAGGATTTTGGAAGCTGAAATGGCTGTGGAACCCAAAACAGAACCTTACGGTGATGTGAGTGCCGACAATTCGGTAGGTGGCAGTTGGGAGCTTTTTACCTCTCTGTCTGTGTCTCTCCGCTGAAATCCTTTGCGGTGTTCTTTAGGGCACAAACAACCGTTTCATGGGGATGTTGCAGGAGGGGCTGTGGCTCGGTGGTAGAGCATCTGCTTGGCACGCAGAAGGTCCCAGGTTCAATCCCCCATGTCTCCAGTTTTAAAAATGGCCAGACGGTTGGTGATGAGACCTGAGACCCTGGAGAGCTGCCAGTCTGAGTAGACAACGATGACTTTGATGGACTAAGGGTTTCATTCAGTATAAGGCAGCTTTGTGCGTTCATGGTTCATAACGTTCATATTAATATTTGGAAACCAAGTCTGTCTGGAAATGAAGGTGTTGGTTACTAGCTGGACTGAGATGAACTTCCCATTCCTTCCTTAGACCAATGATCCTGTCACTAATATCTGCCACGCAGCCGACAAGCAACTCTTCACCTTGGTGGAATGGGCCAAACGGATCCCTCACTTCTCTGACCTGACACTGGAAGACCAAGTTATCCTCCTCCGTGCAGGTACAGACTTCAGTCTCTTGTGCCTTGACATTATCCTGATTCATTCAAGCACTCAAGTAAAAAAAAAAAAAAAATGATAGAAACAAAAACTGAGTTAACGCTTGGTGCAGCTTGCTAAAAAGAACTTCAACACTGTCCTCACTTTTCTGCACACTGGAGTTACTCCTGATTTTCTTGGGAATCGATCTGCAAGCATTGGAATAGGTATGGGCAGGGTTGCCTCCAGGGCCAACTTGCCCACTAGGCAAACCAGGCTTTTGCCTAGGGTGCCAGGAGAGGGGCACTGAATTGGTCTCTCCCCCCCTCTCCCCACGCCCAAGACAAATGCCTAGTTTGCCTTCCCCCCACACCGCTGTCCCGACGCCTCCCCCTTCCCTTCTGCAGCATCACGCTCTGCTGCCACATACACACCCCCGGCACGCTCAGAGGAGCACTGCTAGATTTGCCCCTACCCTTTTAGGTGTGGCCCGGACTTCTCCACCGGAAGTGAGGGGATGCGAAGCTTCATCGAGCGCTCACTCAAAACAGAGTGGGGAGATGCCCAGGTCACGTCTAAAAGGGTAGGTGCAATTCTAGCAGCGCTCCTCTGAGCGCGTAGGGGGGGGAGGGGGTGTCGGAGCACGGTGGCGCAGAAGGGAAGGGAGGGGGTGGTGGTGGCCCAGCCTGGGGTGTGCATGCACATCCATGCGCATGCACCTAGGGCCCCCAGGAGCAGCTGGCGGCAGACAGTGAGTCTGCCTGGGGCACCACACGCCTTTGGGCTGTTCCTGGTTGCCTCACAAATCTACCCACCTGTGCATTTTTACAATTTTGGAGACAGTTTATTTTCTTCTGCATGTGGCTTAAATAACGAGGATTTTCAAAGGAGACTGCTGTTGTCATCGGTGTTGTTACTGGTGGTGTCAGAGCACCTCTTTAAAAAAAAAAAAAAATGACCTGTAATGCTGTATTGTTGCAATGATGGTCCACGCAGGTTCTCTGAAATCCCAGCTTTCTTTTTTTAAACGAGAAGGAATATTATTCCCTCCCCCCTCCCTCCCTGCCCCACTGCCACCTTTTAACATTACGGCTGGGCATGAGATGGGGTCGCTGACACACAGCAGCCACTAGATGGCATCTATGTACAGCTCTGGATCTAAAATAAAGAACTGGCGTCATCTTCTGGCAGCTCCAGAAATAGCTAGGGAGAAAAAACGATTACTGCTTAATTCATACGATTCAAATGAAGCTGTATTTAGCTAAGGGCGGGGAGGGGGCATGTGGCTTTGTAAAATGGTTGCTCCGGAGGCAATATAGCATCAAGGATCTGGCACAGTTTTAACAGAATTGAGTTCTTTTCTGCATCTCTGTACCCCAAAGAGAAGGATGTCTTGCCTTAAGTGAAGAGGAAAATAAATACTGCTTCGAGGTCTGCACTCCTTGTAATGTGGTCCTGATAGGTTCAGACTTCAGTACTTATCCCCTGGCCTATCCCCATCCTGACAATGCAATCCTAAGTGTTGTCACATTCCTTTAAGTCTATTGACTCACTTCAGTGTTGCCCAGTTTGGTGTAGTGGTTAAGTGCAGACTTTTATCTGGAAAAACCAGGTTTGATTCTCCACTCCTCCACTTGCACCTGATGATGTGACCTTGAGTCAGTCACAAGCTCTCACAGAGCTGTTCTGCTCAAAAAGCAGTTTCTGTTGGAGCTCTCTCAGCTCCACCTACCTCACAGGGTGTCTGTTGTGGGGAGAGGAAGGGAAAGGTTTGATTCCTCACTCCTCCACATGCAACTGCTGGTGTGACTACCACCTCCTCTTCCTCCTTCAATTCAGGTATGATTTTAGAATATTTTAAAATTTAGGGTTGAAGGGTAGTATTGAAGGGTAGTTTTTGCAGTAAATGCAAGAAGTAGAGCCCAGTTGATTCCTGAAAAGTAAATACACGTATTTAAAATGCATATGAGAGGAACAGGCTTAATTTGTCATTGCTTGGGAGAATCGCTGCAATTAAGATGAATATTTTGCCGAGAATACTGTATTTATTCCAAACTATCCCGATTGTGAAAGACAGCAAACAATTTAGTAAATGGCAAAGAAAGATTTCAGAATTTATATGGGCTGGAAAGAAACCAAGGATTAAAATGAAAGTTTTAACAGACGCTAAAGAAAGAGGAGGATTTCAACTACCAGATTTAAGACTATATCATGAAGCAGTTTGTTTGGTGTGGATTGGGTGATGTTATTGAATAAAAAACTTTTAACATTGGAAGGTCATGGAAATAAATTCGGCTGGCACGCTTATATGTACTACGGGAAGAAAAAGATGGATGGTTTTTTCTCTCACCATTACATAAGAAGTAATTTGCTAAATATCTGGATGAAGTATAAGAAATATGGTGATGAGAGAAAACCATTATGGATAGTGCCTGCAGAAGTAATAAAAATAACAGCTGAGCTAGGAGAGGGAAAATGGATGTCATGCAATCAATTATTAAAAATATGAAGCGGTAAAATAGAATTGAAAACTGCTGAGGAGCTGAATTATAAATATGACTGGTTTCAAATGCAACAAATAAAGAGTTTGGTGGAAAGTGATCTTAAAACTGAAGGAATAAGACAAGAACAAACGGAAATGGAAAAAGTTCTGCTTGGAGATAATGAAAAATTAATTTTGAAAATTTATAAGTTACTTTTAAAATGGTCTATGAAAGATGAAGTAGTGAAATCTCAAATGATTAAGTGGGCAATTAATGTAAATAAAGAAATACAGATGGATACATGGGAATATTTGTGGAAGAACTCTATGAAACTCTCAACATGTCAGAGTATCAAAGAAAACTGTTTTAAGATGATGTATAGATGGTATATGACTCCTAAAAAGTTGGCAAAGATGAATAATAAGATGCCAGACAGATGTTGGAAATGTAAAAAACATGAAGGTTCTTTCTACCATATGTGGTGGACTTGTGAAAGTGCGAAAATGTATTGGCAGATGATTTAACAAGAGATTTCTAAGATCTTGGGGTACGAATTTAACAAAGTTCCAGAGACTTTTCTGTTGGGATTACAAATGGAAACATTTCCAAAAGAAGATAGGACTTTAATCTGGTACTTGCTCTCAGCTGCTAGGACACTGTATGCACAGTTGTGGAAGCAAGAAAAAATACCAGAGAAATGGGATTGGATTGTAAAAGTTATGACATGGGGTGAAATGGACAAGTTAACAAGAACTTTAAGAGACTATGATTTAGAAGTATTTAAGATGGAGTGGAAAAAGTTTAGAAGATATGTAGAAAAAGACTGGAAAATAAAAGGACATTGGACAATTTTTGATAATGACTAAGCATAAGAGGGAGGAGGATATGAATTTTGGTTCTTATTAATTAAGGATACCTTTAATACTAATATTTTAAGTATAGTACACCAGCGGGGGTCTAGTAACGGGGGGAGGGGTAGGTAGAAAGTATTATATGGGATAGAGGAAAAAGTAGTTATTAATGATGTAAGAAATTGAATATATTACCATATGTTACTAATAACATTATTTGAAACTGAAGAAAAAAGCAGTTTCTGTTGGAGCTCTCTCAGCTCCACCTACCTCACAGGGTGTCTGTTGTGGGGAGAGGAAGGGAAAGGTTTGATTCCTCACTCCTCCACATGCAACTGCTGGTGTGACCACCACCTCCTCTTCCTCCTTCAATTCAGGTATGATTTTAGAATATTTTAAAATTTATTCATATAGTATTGAAGGGTAGTTTTTGCAGTAAATGCAAGAAGCAGAGCCCAGTTAATTCCTGAAAAGTAAATACACGTATTTAAAATGCATATGAGAGGAAATATTGGTATTTCTTGAACTGTGAATTCACCAGAGGGAATGTTTGTCTAGAGCAAGGTTGCCAAACATGTGGCCTGGGGGCTGAATCAGGCCCCCAGAGGGCTCCTATCAGCCCCCCCCCCCCCCAGCAACCGGCTGTCATCTGCTTCCTTCTTCCTCTCTCTTGCTTCCTTCTGCATCACAGCTTGCTCTGGCAGATTTGCTCAGTTGCACAGCAGATTTACTGAGCCAGGCCTTTCTTCCTTCTACTCGCTGAGGTTCCTCGCCTTCCTGGTCCCCCAGGGAAGGAAAGAAAGAGCCAGAGTTTCTTTTGCCAAGTTCCCTGGATTGCACAGGAGAGATACAAAGAAAGCATCATTAAGACCAACCAGTGCTAATGTTTTAAGCATGTTTTATTTTTTAAAAAGTTTTTTTAAAAAATCTTTGTGTTTGTCTGTGTCCTTTATAAAGTTTATATCTCTGTTACCTGGCATTGCATTTTATCGCACACATGGTCTGGCCTGACAAGGTCTCATTTATGTCAGGTCCGTCCCTCGTAACAAATGAGTTTGACACCCCTGCTCTAGAGCTCTCAGCGATCTCAGTCACTCCCATCTTCTCTTTTCCAGGTTGGAATGAACTGCTGATTGCCTCTTTCTCCCACCGCTCTGTCTCTGTGCAGGACGGCATCCTCTTAGCCACTGGCTTACACGTGCACCGAAGCAGCGCCCACAGTGCTGGGGTGGGCTCCATTTTTGACAGGCATGTGTGTTTTTTTTAAAAAAATCCTTGTCTCTCACTTCATGAATCCCCCTCCTGGGCGCATTCTGATTCGTAGTTTGCTAGAATAAAAAACTGAATGTAGGCGAACAAGTTTTTAAAACCCTGTAGGAGTAAATGTTCTTTCTTGGGTGGGGGCTGAAGGGAATGCAATTTGGAAAGGAGAATTGAGGGGTGGGAAAGTTCAAGGTCTCCCCTCATAGGGACCTGGGGATCCCCTGGAATTACAGCTCATCTCCAGACCACAGAGATCCGTTCCCCTGAAGAAAATGGAGGGAAAGTGGACTGTATGGCATTTTACCTCAGTGAGGTTCCTGTCCTTCCCAGGTTCCACCCCCAAACCTCCAGGAATTTCTCCTCCTAGATCTGGCAACTCTATCCCCTCCCATCCCCACACTGATAGCTGGCACGACCTGGCAACCAAATCCATGTGTTTTCTTCTGCTCTGAATGCTATTTGTAAAGGCTCTGTGCTTTTTTTAAAAAATGGCTTTAAACCTCATACACAAGGCCCCCCCCCCCCCCGATGCAGCCAATTCTCCAAGAGCTTACAAGACTCTTGGTACAGGGACTACTGTAAGCTCCAGGAGGAATGGCTACATCAGGGGGTGTGGCTTAATATGCAAAGGAGTTCCTGCTAAAAAGAAAAAGCCCTGCTCACACGCATTTGCACGTAGAGTGTTATCAACCCGTCAGCCTTTCACTCTCAAGATCTCCATTTGTGGTTATTTTATGGATGCTGGTTATCGTCCGCCATCTTCCCTGAGACTCAGAGAGGATCACATGGTATAAAACAATTCTGCGAAGATCCCTTGAGCTCTCCAGGAGGAGCCACAAGGCCTGCTTCTTTGCCAGGGCTTTTTTTGGGGGGGAGGGCTGCCAACTCCAGGTTGGGAAATTCCTGGAGATTTGGGGGTGAAGCTAGGGGGAGGGAATTGTGGATTGCGGAGGGGAGGATCCTCAGCAGGAGATAATGTAGGGCAGGGCTCTTTTTGTAGCAGGAGCTCCTTTGCATATTAGGCCACACCTCCTTGATGTAGCCAATCCTCCAAGAGCTTACAGTAGGCCCTGCAAGAAGTGCTCTGTAAGCTCTTGGAGGATTGGCTACATCAAGGAGGGGTGGCCTAATATGCAAAGGAGCTCCTGCTACAAAAAGAGCCCTGACGTAGGGGTTCCAGGTCTCTTCAATGCGTGGCGGGGGGAGGGGTTCAGGGACATTGTAGGAGGGAGCCAGGATGTGGTGCTTACATCACCCAGAAGTGATGTAAGAATGTCAGTGCCATCGGAGGCAACACTCTGCTTTTTGGACAAAACTCTATGGTAAAATTGGCCTCAAACTATGGTTTTGTCACTTCAGGTGTGTTGCATGCGGTGTCACTGTGTGGAGGTGGGTAGAAGGAATTTCCTCTGGTGGTGGTGGGCAAGAGCCCACAAAAGCCCATCTGGGGAATGGATTCCCTTGGATAATGCCACAGATTTCGCCTCCCAAAGCAGCCATCTTCCGCAGGGGGAATTGTCCAGTGATAATTTGTAAATTCAGGGGGGATCTCCAGGTTTTACCTGGAGGTTGGCATCATTAGGAGGGAGAGGTTTAGGGTTTGCTATTTTATTCTGGATGTTTTTTAAAAATATTATTGTAAGCTGCCCATCAACTATGAGGGAAAGCAGGGTATAAATGTTGTAATAAACAACTCAATTGCATCTCAGGTTTCCTTTTGTTTCTCCTGCCTGTGCAGAGTTCTCACTGAACTGGTATCCAAAATGAAAGACATGCAGATGGACAAATCTGAGCTGGGCTGCCTCCGAGCCATCGTCCTCTTCAATCCAGGTAGCTGATGCCCTGCTGGGAACAATAGCGCCCTCTTCAGTTCGCAGCTCTGAGCCCTGGGCTGCCAGCCTGCCCGGAGACTTGACTGGGGCTCCTTGCTGCTGGTTTCGCTATTGAGGCTCCTTCTCACTAGCTTCTGGGACAGTACTCTCTTTGTTCACGAAGTTAGGTAGGGCTGCCAGGTGCAATTCAAGAAATATCTGGGGACTTTGGGGGTGGAGCCAGGAGGCATTGGAGGTGGAGCCAGGAGCAAAGTTGTGAGCAGCACAACTGAACTCCAAAGGGAGTTCTGGCCATCATGTTTAAAAGGACCACACACCTTTTAAATGCCTTCCCTCCATTGGAAATGAAGGATAGGAGTACATATTTAGGGGGCTCATAGAATTGAGCCCCCAGGTCCAATCCTTTTGAAACTTGGAGGGTGTTTTGAGGAGAGGCATCAGATGCTATGCTGAAAATTTGGTGCCTCTGCCTAAAAAACCAGCCCCCCTCCATGGCTTTGTTTTACTGTTTTTACTGGTTTTTTAAATGTTGTAAATTGATGTGTTTTAAATCTTAATCCTATGTTAGAACTTTTGTGTTGTGAGCCGCCATGAGCTGCTTTGGTGGAAAGGGCGGGATATAAACTAAATAAAATGAAATGAAATGGATCAATTCTTCATTTTACCCTATGAGAATCAGTCTCCATAGGGAATAATGGCGTGCCCAGCAGATATTTCCCTCCCCCCTCCCTTTCCGATGTCTCTGAAGCGGGGGGAGGGCCTCCAAACTTAGGGACTCCTGCCCCCACTTAGGGATCGGCAACCCTAGAGTTAGGCCACTGCTGCTGCTGCTTGTTGCTGTGAAATAATCTGGTCACAGGAGGCAGGGACAGGGAAGGAAAGGATGGAGGCTGGGGGTGCAGCGGGAGGGAGATTTGCTCCCTGCTGGAGGAGAGAACTGGACAGCAGCATGAGTGTAAGGAGCAGGGGTGGAATTCTAGCAGGGGGTCCTTTGCATATTAGGCCACACACCCCTGATGTAGCCAATCCTCTCAGAGCTCACAAAGCCCGTTTTTTGTAAGCTCTTGGAGGATTGCAAATAGCAAATAGCACGCCTTTATTGGCATAAAACAGATTTGGCAGTAAAATAGCAATATAAATAATATAAAATCCTAGATAGGGAGCTAAAATACATAAAATAAGTAAAATATATATGAGTCGAGTTTAGCCAAATTAAATAATTAAAACAAATAAAATGTGGTCATTCCAGAACCATTCTCTGTCGTATCTCCATGGACTGTTGGAGAAATCTAGCCACCATTAAAGTTACCTCAGCGCAAGTGTCATTTAAAAGTTTGTGGACTTTGCCTGAATCAGCACAGCCCAACATATCTCTTGGAGGATTGGCTACATCAGGGGTGTGTGGCCTAATAAGCAAATGAGCTTCTGCTAGAATTCCACCCCAGTCAGGAGGACAGAGGGGCTGAATGCCGTGGGGCGAGGATTCTCCTGAGAGTAGTCAGAAGGAAGGCTTGAGGGCTACCCCTGTCATATCATGACCCAACCTGGCCTCTTGGCAGTCTTGCTGGTTCTTAGCTGTGAATGTCTACAGCAAGGGTGGCCAAACCTGCTTAATGTAAGAGCCACATAGAATAAACATCAGATGTCTGAAAGCCACAAAATGTGGATGTTGGAGTTTGAGAGCCAAAAGGAAGGAAGGAAAATAGATGGGGGGAGAGATGTGGAAAGAAAGCAACTTTAAATGCATCCTCCAAGCTGCCAGGTGGTTTGACTTGGAGAAGTGATTTAAAGAGACAAATGCTTTCTCCAAGCCAGCCAGTGAGGTGGTGGGGGCCTCGGGAGTCACACAATATGTGGGAAGAGCCACATGTGGCTCCTGAGCCAGTTTGGCCACCCCTGGTCTATGGTGATATCGCCCTCTACTGCTTATAAACATGATTGCACCGTTAAAGTTTGAGACATCCAGGGGCACCTTTAGGATCAACAAAGCTTAACTCTTGAGTATAAGCTTTGGTGCGCATGTACACTTCCTCAGATACTGTATCCGATGACTGCATCTGAAGAAGTGTGCATGCACATGAAGCCTTATTCCTTGAATAAGAACTTTGTTGGTCTTAAAGGCGCCCCTGGACTCAAACTTTGTCTTGCTGCTTCAGGCTATCCACCTGAATCCTTTCTCCCTCTTGACTCTGCAGACGAGGCACGGGCAACATACAATTGTAATTTCTTCCTCTCTCCCCAGACGCCAAAGGTCTGTCTAGTCCGGCAGAAGTAGAATTGTTACGAGAGAAAGTGTACGCTGCTCTGGAGGCGTATACCAAGCAGAAATACCCTGAGCAACCTGGAAGGTAAATATGAACAGGCTCTGGGGTGGGGTGGGTGGGGAGATGGGGATAGGACAGCCACATCCAGGGTTTTGGTTTGTTTTTTTGAGCAGGAAAGCACAAGAATGCTGTTCCAACTGGCTGGCTTGGTGTCAGGGTGTGTGGCCTAATATACAAATGAGTTCCTGCTGGGCTTTTTCTTAAAAAGCACCCTGTAACAGCAACTTCATTTATACCCTATCTTCGGGGCTGCTTGCTCCCTCCTGGCAACTGGAGGCAGGGATGTGGGGGGGGGGGAGGATTTAATGAGAGCTGAAGGGAGACCCAGCCGATGTTGCAGTGACGCGCCTACACCACTTCCAATGTGATCCGGAAGTGAGATTGTCACTTTTAAAGTCATCAAGCGGTGCAGAAACATGTGGGAAAAAAAATAAAATGGCATGGAGGAAAATTACCAAGAAGTTCCATGGCATGCTCCTCAGATCCCCCCTCCTGCCTTTCAAGTTGGAGTTTCGTCAACCTTCGGGACTGCCTCTCCCTTTATGAGCCCCGTAGGAAGACCAGCAACCCAACACCTTTTGGTGATACCCGACCCCAGAGATGTCTGTCTGGCCTCGTGAAGGTTAGGGCCTTTTGGGCCTTGGCCCCTGCCTGGTGGAATGAGCTCCTCCTGGATATCTGGGTTTCCTGTTTCCATACATTAAACCTCTACGAAAGGGGCAGGCACTTTTCCTCCAGGCCTCTTGGCCACCGTCAGCCTGCTCCACATCCAGGGAAGACATAGGCTGCTATCACACAAGAGATTTGGCCCGACCTAGCCATGCCTCCCATTCGGATAAAATGTGCACGAGCACATTTGCCCTCTGAGCCACACCCATTCTCACCCCATCTCCAGACGCCTCCTATCTGGATTAAAAAGTCACCTGGAGCAGGCTAGTTTTCTCCAAATCACATTTAGGTCTCATATTCGCTGACTATCTGAATGCCTGGGCGCAATTCATAAGCAGAAGAGCCGTGTGATCACACCAAGCCATTTTTGGTTTGTTTGGGTTCCGCCCCTCCCACAACTCCGCTCTGAGGAATGTTTTGGCACTTCGAGAGACTTTAAAAAAAAAAAAAGCCAACCCTTTCTGTGCCGGTTCCACAGCTGAGGTACGCTAGCAGTGTGAATGGCCAACCATGGGCCACTGTTGTGATCAACGGCAGCTGTCCGATAGCCTGGAAATAGACCAAACTCAAGTGACTTTTTTGGAGCCGAGATAATGGCTGATTCCGCATTTGGCATTTGCCTCCCTTTCGCTCCGGGGTTGTTCCATGCGGGTGTGATTTCCCGATTCCGCACTAGAGGATTTCTCCCGGATTCAATTCCCAATCTGTTCCGTGTGTTCTGATTCCGCATTACAGCTGCTCCTGGAGTTTCCCCCACAATTGTAGCAATTTCCCCCTCCCTCATACGTTTCCCTTTCTTTTTAACACACGTGTGTTCGCGTTACAACGCGATCGTCTTTGTTTGTGTTACAACGTAATGCCAGAGGCAAAATACTGGCGAAGTCACGTGTTTTCCTTTCACCCTGTCATTGGCAGGTTATCTAAGCCCCGGGAAATCTGAGTCGGCGATCCACCATTTTTATCCACACACACTGAATGTTAAGCACACAGTTTTCCATTAAAAGCTATAACAAATTACAAACAGGTGCATGAAGGTGTGTGTGTGGGGGGGAAGATTTATGCAGAGGGTTTAAGGGAGAAAGTTTCCCCAACCTATCAAAAATATAAACCTATAAACATAATCAAATTCCCATTCCCGTTTGAGGCCATACCGGGGGTGGGGATCGATAAAGGTGGCAAACACGCATCTTTAAAGTAGCTCATGTAACATCGCTATTTATTTAGTTGCGTTGTAACGATCTTATTTGAAAAAAAAATTATAATAGGAGTGATTTTAATCGGAGGGGGGAAGAAAGTAATCACAGTGCAATGACACATTATCAAAATCACGTGGAATACCATAAAGAATGGGGGCAAGTGGAAACAAGGGATGTATTCAGTAAAAGAAAATCGTGTTACATCATTATATATTTTTCGCGTTGTAACGCGAAACGTGATTTGCTTAAAAAAATTACTGTATTTCAGGAAAATATTAGATAATTTTCAAAGGGAGAAAAAATAAGGAAGTATGACGAAATAACTGGGTGGAATCATGGGCATGGAGTTATGTGGGTGTGCTCTACTGATGCGAGAAGTTTGACAGCGCATTGGCGTAAGTTCCGCACATAAATTTTGAGCCCCGAAACCACATCAAAAATAAACTTCTCGCAAAATGACGATCTCCTAGTTGCGGAGTGACACTGCCACTCCGGGTCAAGAGATGTGGAAACCAACATCTACTCAGGGGAAACAAAGCACTGAGGCCGGAGCAAAGGCTAATGCAGAATCACCGAATATTGCACCAATTTCCCAGTGTGATAGCACCCATAGAGAGTTTTCTCTGTGGTCTTAGGGAGATCCTGGCCCAGATCCAGATCTGTGGTCTTAGTGAGAGAATGCCTGGCCTTTTCTCATCGCCATTAATGGCAGGGTTCTCCGCATCTCTCTCATTCCTTCAGGTTCGCCAAACTCCTCCTGAGGCTGCCCGCCCTGCGGTCCATTGGGCTGAAGTGTCTGGAGCACCTCTTTTTCTTCAAACTGATTGGCGACACCCCGATCGACACCTTTCTCATGGAGATGTTGGAGACACCCCTCCAGATCACTTGAATTTCGGCTAAGAGGGTTCACGGATTGAGTTGTAGGGTGGGGGAAGGGAAAAGAGACAACAGTGGTTTCTATTGAAGAGGCTGAGGTCCTGATCCCAATCCTGTTCCCTTGTCCTTCAGTATGGGGTGTCGTAAAGGGATGGGGGAGCTTCTACAGACTTGTAGATGTGGCTTTTTAAACCATTGTGCACATCATGATTTACCCCTACTGGGCAGCTAAGCAAAACATGGAATCCTTTTGCTTGTCAATCATACCAAGAGTGCAAATTGTCCGGTTTAAATTATTTTTTCACTTACAATAAAAAAGTAATACATGAAGTCCCTGTTGTAGCTGTAGAATTCCTCCTTAGCTATTTTGTTGGAGATATAAAGCAGTGTGAAACAATAACACAGTGTGTGAATTAACCAAAAGAAAGTTTTCTAAGGAAACTTAGGAAGGGTACATAAGTGCAAAAAGAACAAGAGATGATAAAACATCCTAGCTGACTAAAGCTACATTTTGCTAGCTGATGTTTTTCCCAAGATGGAGATCCATGGCCTGATCTCAGAAGGGAGAAAAAGCTCCCAAAATGCATAACTGCAAATTTCAAGTTACATTACTTATAATCAGGGGTGGAATTCTAGTAGGAGCTCCTTTGCATATTAGGCCACACACCCCTGATGTAGCCAATCCTCCAAGAGCTTACAAGGCTCTTTTTTGTAAGCTCTTGGAGGATTGGCTACATCAGGGGTGTGTGGCCTAATATGCAAAGGAGCTCTTGCTAGAATTCCACCCCTGCCTATGATTGACCAATGTCCAGGTAAGAGGTGATTACATTACGCATAGACCAACCCCTTTTAGAGCCAGGTGAGTGAGGGTGGTTCTAAGCACAACTAAGTGTTAGCATGCATAAACACAAACAGGTTAGCCCTCTCATGACAGAAGGGTGAACTCCCCAATATCCCAACGCACTTCAAGTACAGGGTAAAGGACAGTAACGGATCGTTCAGAAAACCTGTAGTTAATTTATTTTGCCTCATATATACTCAGCCTTTCACCACAGTGGTTATTCAAAGCAGCTGACGACACTGTTCTCCTTTCCTCCATTTAATCCTCACAACAACCCTGCAGGGTAGGACAGTCCGAAAAGGTGGGACTGGCTTGAAGTCCCCCGCTAGCTTCCATAGCAGAGAGGGGATTCGACCCTGGGTCACCCAGATCCTAGTCTGACACTCAACCCCTACCCAGCGTTAGAGCTCAATGTGCTGCAGTTGTTTTTATGAGGATGAGAGACCCGTTGCTATGGAATGTTCTGGAAGTCATAATTGCTGGCAAGTCAAGAAGAAGATCATAGACTTATACCCCACCTTTCTCTCTGAATCAGAGCAGCTTACAGTCTTCTTAATGGACTTCTTGTTGGGTTAGTACCAAAGCCCTTTTCAGACATGACAGACACTCGTTCTAGGTATCCACTAACAGAAGCCCACCCTGATAAGAACACAATACTCCAACCCCAAATTCTCTAACCATTTCCCAGCCCAGCATTTGTGTAACCAAAAGGAGGCTTGAGAAAGATCACAGCTTGCAAAGGAGGGGGAAAATGAGTGCAGCCCTCAGCTGCTTGGATAAAAGGCAGCATTCAAAGGCACTAAATAAAACAGAATGGTTTAACACATGTTATCCCCCCCTCCCTCAGGATGATATATGCTGGGGTTTTTTTTTGTCTGCTACCCTGTTTTGTCTTCATAACAGCCTTGCAAGGTAGGTCAGTATGAATAGGGTTGCCAAGTCCAATCCCAGAAATATCTGGGGACTTTGGGGGTGGAGCCAGGAGACTTTGGGGGTGGAGCCAGGAGACACTGGGGTGGAGCTAGGGGGAGGGGGGAAACGGCACCGGGGAGCGTGGTGAGCCGCCCCGTCTCAGAGAGGGCGACGCCGCTGTGTGGCTGCCGCCTCTTCTCTGCTCGCCGTGGCTGCTCCTCCGAGATGGGCTCAGGGGGGGGGGGGGCGGCAGCGGCACGGCGGCCTTGCCTGCTCCACCTCTGGGGTGGAATCGGAGGAGGTGGTGGAGGCGGGCCGGGGGCGTGGCGAGCCGCAAGTCCGGGTCCTAGAAGGGCCCGGATTCACGGCTCGCCATGTTCCTGGCCTGCCTCCGCCCTCCCCTTCTCTGGTTTGCCTGCGCTGCTGCTGCCTCTTGGCTGCTCCTCCGATATGGGCTCAGCCTGGGCCCATCTCGGAGGAGCAGCTGCGGTGGGCATGGAGGGGGCAGCAGCGGCGCGGCAGCCTCGCCCGCTCCCGGATGGGGTGGCTCGCCATGCTCCTTGGCACCGTTTCCCCCCTCCCCCCGCTTCTGTTTTTTTGGGGAGCGAGGGAAGAGGCTGGAAATCCTGGGGTCCCCTGCCAGGGCGGGAGGGTTGGGAAGCCTAAGTATGAAAGAAAGAGCACGTGGCCAAGGTAGAACTTTCAAGGCACCTGGAGGAAAATGTTCTGCCCAGGAGTTGTTTTGTAGAAAAACAGGTGGTGGAGCTCATTAGCATAACTCATTAGCATATGCCACCCCTCACCCCCCAGCCAAAAGCAACCCAATGCAAGAAAGGAGAGCCCCAGGCAAGTGAGACCTGCTTGGGCTGGTAGAGATCTAGCCAGCCCAAGCAGGCCTCACTCCTTGGGGCTCTCCTGGGCTGCCCCCACCAGTCAAAAGGTCAGCAAGTCACCAGCCACCCAAATCACATAGGAAGTGGAGAAAGGCTGGCATGGGCTTCTCCAGGGGTTAATGAGGGCTGCTGTGGGTGTGGCAAAGCTCTTGGTGGCTGGCTGGCTGCTCTCCTAATGCAGTGATTGTTGTGCAGCTGCACCTGCTATTCAATGGATTAGGTAGGTGGGGAGGAAGAGGGGGAGCCGTCAGAAAGGTTCAGGAGCCGTGTTCCTGTGAGCTCCTGCTGAATCTGGTTCTGCCCATTTTAGGGTTGCCAGTAGGGCTGCCAAGCCCTTGGTCAGGGTCGGGCTTCCCCCGCCCACATTAGGTCGGTGGGGGGAACCTCCCCCAACGTCACCGGTATGATGAAGTCACTCAGAACCTCCCCCAATGTTGCGCGCTGGCTACTCTAGTAATTTCTGGGAAAACTCTATGGTTTTCCTGGATGCTTTAGCCATTTGGGAGGGAAAAGTCTACAAAAGGTACCATAGAGTTTTCCCCTCCCGAATGGCTAAAGTGTCTGGGAGAATCATAGAGTTTTCCCAGAAATGCCTAGAGTGGCCACTGCGCAATGTCGCTGGCTCGATGATGTCACTTCCGAATGACATCATCATGCCGGAGACATCGGGGGGGGGGGTGTTCCCCTCGCCGGAGGCTGCGAAGGACTTGGCAACCCAACTTGCCAGATCCAGGTGCAACAGATCTGGAGATTTGTGGGTGGAGTCTGGGGAGGACAGGCGTCTCAGTGGGGTATGCAGCCATAGAGCCCACCCTTCAAAGCATTCGTTTTCTCCTGGGGAACAGATCTCTGTAGTGTGGAGATGAGCCAGATTTCCAGGAGACCTCCAGGTCCCAACTGGAGCCTGGCAGCTCCAGCAGCCCCTTAATGGGGTGTTACATACCAGGTGAAGTATTTACCTCTGTGCCATGAAAAGCTTCAGTTGCCCTCTTTGACACATCACCTGGTAAAGAACATCCCTACTTTCCAGATCTTCTGCAAGTTCCACTGATGTCCACAGAGGGGCACCCAACCACATAACATTAGCAAGGATGCCGCCAGGTTTTGCAGCACTGTCGGTTAGAGACAGGACTGAAACAAATGCTGCCATTGTTACTTCTGGCGGAAGTTGCAGCCCGGTTTCCCTAACTCAGGCAACTGCCTCTAAACTTAGCCATGGAAACTGAAGGTTTAATATTAAAGGCTAATTCATTGCAAGTCACTGGTTGATCCATCTAGCCCAGGAGTGGCTTTGTAGGACAGTTCTTCACTGAGGAATCTAGCAAGATCAGAGCTCTTCACTCTGGCCTAAGAAATCTTCTGTCTTTTAAAAAATTTGTAACATCCTTTCCTTTTATTTATTAGCTTCCTTGACCAATGCTCTTAAGCTCCAGGACTTTTTTAGAGCAGGAACGCAGTTCTGGCTGGCTTGGTGTCAGGGTGTGTGGCCTAATATGCAAATGAGTTCACACTGGGCTTTTTCTACAGAAACCCTTATGTGAAACTATGCTGATGTCAAGGGGTGTGGCCTAATATACAAATGAGTTCCTGCTGGGATTTTTTCTACCCAAAAAGCCCTGTTAAGCGCAACATAAAACAAGACATTGAATAACAGAACTGCAAAACAAAATTATAAAGCAGAATACTTTATAATTTGGAGCCAAAGTAGAGTAACTAAAGAGGAAGAAAAGCCAGTAATCATGATCACAAGACATAATTAAGTAACTAAACCCCCACCCCCACTAATGTTAATATAAAATCCCATAAAACCACTTAACGTTATAAAAATAGATTTTAAAACCTTGGGACATGATAACAGCACAACAGATTTCAAAGGTGCTTTAGAGAGAACATTATCAACAGATATTTTGCCACTGAACGAGCTATTTCAGGGTCCACGTCTGGCAGCAGTGGGGTTGTCACCCAAGATTCCACAGGAAGTCAACGTCTATGTAAGATAGAAGCAATCCAGATGGATCTGGGAACGGTCCACTGATGACAGAATAATATAAGGTGAACTAGTGTCTCTATTATACCTGATGCACAATCACATAATCAATCAGAGTATGGAATTTTAGCAAAATGTCCCCTTCACTCTGCAGTTAGAAAAACATTCAAGCCGGCTAGTGTAAAAACATACCTAAAGTCTAGGGACTGTAAGAAAGGTCATATAGGAAGGAATTTTTTTGAGGGGACACAATCCCTAGTGCGAAACCGGAACAAACATGCCTTGCACGAGTTGAAGTGCTGATTGTGTCACATCAAGCCTAAAAGCTTGCAGTCTTTTGTACTAGCTTGGTTAGTCCAATAAAAGTGATCACATGAATTTTGATCTTGTCTCCAAGATCTCAAGCAGTGAGATATGAGATGCTTCCATTGAGGAGGACAAGACTCCAACCTTTGGCTCTTCTTCTGTCTTCTAACTTGATGCTCTATCGCTGAGCTATATTCTTTCCACAGGTGATTTACCTGTATTAGCCCTAATGTACTGTTGAGAGAACTCTTGGAGAAGAGGAAGGCCATCCCCTTGAGTTATTTTCTCATAAATGCCATTTTCAGAAGCAGCCTTGTGTTTCTCAGAACTTATAGTTCCCCTCCAGAAAACACACAAAGCGGGTTGGGGAGGAACATAGTTTCTTAAGTTCAAGCTCCATCTGCCATAGCATGGGCTAGATGCTGTGGGTCCATTCTACCGGCAGTGGTGCTTTCCTTTAGCACCAAGCCTTCTTGCATCAGGACAAAGTTCCTGGAACCGAGCCCTGACCTGGGTAGTTCAGGCTAGCCCGGTCTTGTCAGATCTTGGAAACTAAGCAGGGTTGGTTATGGTTAGTACTTCGAAGGGTGTCCTCCAAGGATTACCAGGGTCATGATGCAGAAGCAGGCAATAGCAATTCACCTCTGAAACATCTCTTGCCTTAAAGGAGAGCCAGTTTGGTGTAGTGGTTAAGTGTGCGGACTCTTATCCGGGAGAACCGGGTTTGATTCCCCACTCCTCCACTTGCACCTGCTAGCATGGCCTTGGGTCAGCCATAGCTCTGGCAGAAGTTGTCCTTGAAAGGGCAGCTGCTGTGAGAGCCCTCTCCAGCCCCACCCACCTCACAGGGTGTCTGTTGTGGGGGAGGAAGGTAAAGGAGATTGTGAGCCGCTCTGAGACTCTTCGGAGTGGAGGGCGGGATATAAATCCAATATCTTCTTCTTCTTCTTAAAAAACAAGTCTAGCTCACCACCTAGAGGTGCACAACACTAGAAGAACTTCTGGCTGCCAGACGATCTTAGGATCTCCTGGGTATATTACACACTTTGCCATATGAGAATGAATTAAATTAATTGATTGATTTCCTGGAACCCAAGGAAGGTGCCACTGCTAGTAGAACAGATCTGTCGGATCCAATCCCATGATTTTATTTCGGAGCTGTCTTCCTCTGCCCCCTCCCCCGTGACCCTGCCATAAGCCAAGACTTGGAGTGTCACTAAGGCCAGGGCAGTAGAAGCCAGATAGCACTGATCAGTGAGGTCCTAATTCCACTAAGAAGGTCTCCTGCAAAACCTACACTGAAATCTATGAACATGGGTTCATTTCAACAAGACTTGCTGACAATACAGTCTCCTCTCTGTATGTGTAAACTGCTGTTGAGTTGCTGCCAAACTATGGTGACTCTGTAGTAGGGTTTTCAGGGCAAGAGGCATTCATAGGTGGTTTTCTGTTGGCTGCTTCTGCACAGCGACCTTGGACTTCTGTGTTGGGCTGTGATCACACACACTAATGCACTTTCAATCCACTTTATTGCACTTTTCAACTGGCTTTTACTGTGTGAACTGGCAAAATCCAGTTGGAAAGTGAATTGAAAGTGCATTACTTAGTGTGTGTGACTGCAGCGTTGGTCTCCTATTCAGGTACTCTACTCACCAGGGTTGACTTTGCTTAGCTTCTGAGATCTGACAAAATCAGGCAAGCCTAGGTCAGTCTTCCCTACAATAGAGCATCTAGTTTACACTAGAGCAACACAACTCAAAGTGCCTTTGTTTGAACTTAAAACACCAACACCTTTATTTCACTGTCTTGGTCTAAGTATTGAGCAGGTCCCAGCTCCCCCGCCCAGCTGGTGGCTGTAACCAACTCTTACCCAAAGTAATCTGGATAGAGTGAAGCTTGATATTAACACTCTCTGGATTCTATCCCAGATCTTGCCAGGCCAGAATATTAGCATACTTTTATTATCTCCTGTTAATGCAGGATGTCTTTAACATAAATTATAATGCACACCGTACACTGGCTTAGGCTACAGTTATCAGCACATTATAGCAGATGAATTGTTAAAATGTTTAATGATTGACAGATGAAAGTCAATGTAATATAGTGGTTAGAGTGTCAGACTATAATCTGGGAGAGCCAGGTTCGAATCCTCACAAGCTGCCATGGAAGCTTACTGGGCGACCATGGACCAGTCGCACAGTCTCAGACCGATTTCCCACTAGCCTTATGCCGCTCTCACACTTCTCTTCTCAGCGGGGCTTCCGTCAGATTTCACACTATCTGCCCTGGGGCTGCAACTCACTGTGCCTCTTTTGGGCAGCAAACAAGATCCTCTAAAAACCGGTTTCTGTTTGCCGTGCGGAAAGGCGAAGCAAGTTGCAGCCCCGGAGCAGATAGCGTGAAATCTGATGGAAGCCCTGTGGAGAAGAGGAGCATGAGAGTGGCATAAGGCTAGTGGGGAATCGGTCTCAGTCTAAAGTCCCTCACGGAGTAGTTTACGATGACAACCTAGAGAAGAGAATGATATAAGCTGCTTTGAGTCCCCACGGGTGCGAGGGAAGGAGGTATAATGAAGTAAACAAAATAAATACCATTTGTCCAGTGTGAAAATCCAAAATAAATAAGAAAAAGAAGAAGAAGAGTTGGTTTTATTATACTCCACCCTTCACTACCAGAAAGAGTCTCTGGGCGGTTCACACAATCTCCTTCCCTTCCTCTCCCCACAACAGACACCTGTGAGGTAAGTGGGCAGAGAGAGCTCTGTCAGAACTGCTTGTGAGAGAACAGCTCTGAGAGAACTGTGGCTGGCCTGTGGTCACCCAGCAGGTGCATGCGGAGGAGAGGGAATTCGGTCCTGCATACCTCTGTAAAGTCACAGCTGGGTCCAGCAACACATGGTTCTCCAGATTAGAGTCCACCGCTCTTAACCGCTACACCAAACTGGTTCTCTGGTATATGAAAACATTGCCCTGACCTGAATAGCCCAGCCAAGATCACTTGCATGTGTGGTCACAGAAGCTAAGCAGGGTCAACCCTGGTCAATATTTGGATGGGAGGTCTCCAAGCAATACCAGGAGGGGAGACCACCAATGAATACCTGGACATCTCTTGCCTTGAAAACGGCATGGGGTCACCCTAAGTCAGCTGTGACTTGATGGCAAAAACAAATAAATACTAAACGTTAGAGGATCAACTCAAGAGGCCTGAAACAGATGATCGAAACTTTGCAAGCAAAGATGTGTGTGCTTGGGATGGGGGAGAATGGCTCAGCCCAAGTCCAGAACTTTGTGAACTTTATTCATTTTACTCAGAGAACAGGTCTAAACAGTGGGAAGTCCATGGCAGTAAGTAGGTGTAAAGGTAAAGGTAGTCCCCTGTGCAAGCACCAGTCATTTCCGACTCTGGGGTGACGTCGCATCACAACATTTTCACGGCAGACTTTTTACGGGGTGGTTTGCCGTTGCCTTCCCCAGTCATCTACACTTCCCCCCCAGCAAGATGGGTTCTCATTTTACCTACCTTGGAAGGATGGAAGTCTGAGTCAACCTTGAACCAGCTACTTGAACCCAGCTTCCACCGGGATTGAACTCAGGTCGTGAGCAGCGAGTTCAGACTGCAGTACTGCAGCTTTACCACTCTGCGCCACGGTGTTCCTTTTGGGTGCAGAAAGGTATAAATCTGTTTGGAATTGCCCTGCTAGGCATGTGCTAAATCATGTTCAAGAGGTTATTAGTATTTCATTACTTTAAGGGACAGATGATTCTCCCAGCTCTTACCACTGTTCATCACGTCTCTGTCCTATCCTGGTTAAAGCATCTTAGCCAGTTTTAATTTATCAATTGCATCAGGTTTCAGGTCCAGCAAAACCAAACTGGAATTTTGAATTAGTGGCACAATCCTTTGCAGAAACACTGCAGTCAAAACCCACTGCTTTCTGCATCTTTGGACTGGAGTAATTCTGCATAGGATTGTACCATAAATCAGGATACTGCTTCAGTGAAAAATAGGGTGATGGGGAAGAGAAAGTAAAAAATAAATATCTGGACAGTTCGTATGGAGAGCTTCTAGGGTGGGACAGCAATCGTACCAAAGGGAATGTCCAATCTTTTAATATTATTGTCAGGACACCGCAAGAAGAAGAAGAAGGAAGAAGGAGGAGGAGAAGAGATTGTATTTATACCCCGCCTTTCACTACCTGAAAGAGTCTCAGGGCAGCTTACAATCTCTTTTCCCTTCCCCTCCCCTGTGAGGTAGGTGGGCTGAAAGAGTTCTGACAGAAACTGCTCTTGAGCAGAACAGCTCTGAGAGAACTTTTGGCTGACCCAAAGTCACTCCAGCAGCTGCAAGTGGAGGAGTGGGGGATCGAACCTGGTTCTCCCAGATAAAAGTCCGCACACTTAACCACTACACCAAACTGGCTGCAGAGTGACCAAAAGGGGTTTGTGGAGCCAATGGTTCCCTGCAGATTCAGAGACATCAGCAATGGACATTGGTAGCCAGTTTCACCAGGCAGAGTTTCCTTCTTTTCCATTGTCTCAGAGTCTGTGCAGTTTCCAGCTGAAGCTTCAAGCCTCATAGCCAGGCCTATCCTCCAAGAAGCCAGCTCCCACCAGACTTGCAAAGTGCGGTGGGGACAGAGCAGTGGCTAGAATAGAATCCAGGACAGCCAGGTTCAAAATAGCCTCCCTCTGCCAGAACGCTCACAGATGACCTCGTGCCAGTGGTTCTTTCGCAGCTGCACTTGCCTGTCAGGGTCGTTGTGAGTATCAAATGGAGTGGAGACTCCCCATTCTGCCACCAGGGCTGCTGGAGGACCTTTGGCCAGGCCTTCTTTCTCAGTCTGGTCTACCTCGCAGAGTTGTTGTGAGGAGAAACTAGAGAAGGGGAGCGAGCATTTCCTTGAGCTCCTCGATCAGGAGGTGGCCAAACTTGTCTAACATAACAGCCACATAGAAGACACCTCAGATGTTTGAGAGTTGCAAGACATGAGTGTTAGATATCTGAAAGCTGCAAGGATGGAAGAAAGGAAGGCAGGCAAATAGATGGGGGAGGGAGAGGTGAAAAGAAAGTAACTTCAAATGTATCCTCCAAGCCTCTGGCTGACTTGGCTTGGATAAGTGATTTAAAGAGACAAATGCCTCCTCTGAGCCAGCTGACAGAGCAGTGGGGCCTTCGAGAGCCGCGCAATATGTGTGAAAGGGCCACATGAGGCTCCTGAGCCGCAGTTTGGCCACCTTTGTCCCAGATCAATGAGTGTTATAACAGTACAGGGTAGCAGATGGATAGAAATGGGAAAGGGCCTCTCTGAGCCCAAGTGCTGGATTCAGTCTAAGGTTGCCAACCTCCAAGCAGGACCCGGAGACAACCTGGAATTATAACTGATCCCCAGATAATCGAGGCCAATTCCCCTGGAGAAAATGGCTACTCAGGAAGATGGGCTGCTAACATTATACTTCTCTGGGGCACCTCCTCAAACCCGATCCTCCCCAAGCCCCATCTCCAAATCTCCAGGACTGTTGTGTATGCCACGGGTGGGGAACGTCTGGCCGAGGCCTCGAGATCACTTGGTCTGGCCCTCAGGGATTGCTGGGCCGAGCTGAGACATATGGCGACCTCTACAAAATAAAAAACCCTGGCCCTAGGCATTTGCCTAGGATGGCAGGCCGGGTGTGTGTGTGCCACATTAGGCTCTCCCCACATGACTTCAAATAGAAAACAATTATTTGTACTAATTTTGCTGGCCTGAATCGTTCTCCCTCAGCGGAGCGCTGTTTTTTTAAGTTGATAATTTTGTATGTCCTGCAAATGATGTTATAAATATCCATATGGCCCTTGGCAGAAAAAAGGTTCCCCACCCCTGGTGTAGGCAGACCAAAGTGAAGACGATGATATGTGTTCCTAGAAGGACTGAGCTTGGGGACTCCGGAACAATGGGCAGCAGGATCCAAATACCTGTTGCCCTGCTCCAATCACGGGCCCCTTGCTGGTTTGAATGATCCAATGGCGTGCTTGCGCGGGAAGCTTGAAGTCTATACAAGTTGCCCCCTTTGGCCCAGTTCTGCCGTCCTTTTAGTGCGGTCCTATACTTGTTGTGTGGAATAAAGAGCCACGATCACTACCACCTCGCCTCTTCCTTGCGCTGAACCCACTATATTACAAGGACTTTCCCAACCCGGAGCTGGCAACTCTAGGAAGTTCTCTTGTGGAAGCTCCACTGCAATGTCGCCCCAGCTGAATTTGCCCAGGTGAACGTCCCAGAGGATAGAGTCCCCCCTCCCCCACCGGCAGGGCCATCTTAACAGCATTATGGGCCCGGGGCAAAGCAGTGTACTGGCCTGGGCTCCTACGGCAACTACTCACAGGAATAAAACGTAAATGGTTATTAGTACTGCATCATACACACGTTAGTATGGGGCCCACGGGCAAGTACCCATCAGGCCTAAGCGTTAAAACAGCCCTGCCCCCGGGCTAATCCGAGGCGACGTCTGAAAGCGACTTGTGCCGCGTGAGAGGCTGCAGGTCGGGCAGGGGAATGAGGCCGGCTCACCTTTTGCTGGATCAGCAGCCCTGGACAGCTGAAAGAACTCCCAAGACGGACTCCTCCAGTGTCAAGGAGGCTTGTGAGTGAAAAAGGGGAAGGGCGGAGGAGCAGGAAGACACTCCCCCTCCCCAGCCCAGATCGCTGCTTCTTGCACATGTGGCTGAGCCTTGGAGGCCGCCCCGCTTCCCGCTGCTCTCACACCTCAGCGCACCGCCAGCTTCCACCCCGTTCCCACAACTACTACCCTGCTTGGAGCGCCGAAATCAAGGACCAGACCCAACCCCCCTATTCATTCGGAAGCCGCTTCCACCGTAGTCCATGGGATGGATTCCCCAACGCGGGGTTAGTGTGTGTGTAATCTTGGATTTCAGTCTTGGGATTGATCGGAGAGAAGGGGCCTGATCTGTGAACAGCCCCTGCTTTGTACCGAGCTTGTAAGCTCCTCGGGGCAGGGATCGCTCTGCAGTTCAGCCGGAAGTCTTTCTACAGTCGATGCCCCTAGACGGGCATGAAGACATAAGAGGAGGGGAAGGAGGAGAGATTGGATTTCTATCCCACCCTTCACTACCCAAAGGAGTCTCAGAGTAGTTTACAATCTCCTTTCCCTTCCCCTCTCCACAACAGACATCCTGCAAGCACTGTTCCCTCTAAGCTGCGGAGTCTTGTGAGCATAAATTCTACTTTGTGAGCTACTAGCATTAAAGCTGTGAGCTACTGGCCTTAAAGTTGTGAGCTACCGCATAAATTATTGCGCGGCTCTACAGCCATTTTTCCTGAGCTGAGACAAAAATGTGTGAGCTGGAAGCTAAAAAATTGTGAGCTAGGCTCACACGAACTCAGCTGAGAGGGAACACCGCCTGTAAGGTCGGTGGGGCTGAGAGAGCTCTGAGAGAATAGCTCTGCGAGAACTTGTGACTGACCCAAGGTCACACCAGCAGCTGCTTCTGAAGGCGCGGGGAATCCAACCCGGTTCTTCCAGTGAGAGTCGCCCGTTCCATCCCTTGGAAGCGAAGTTTTTCAACTTCTCTTTCTTATATCCCGCCTTCTCCCCCCCAAAGCTGCTAACGTTGTTCTCTCCTGCATTGTGCAGGCGGTTGGATTAGATGACCCTAGAGGTCCCTTCCAACTCTATGATTCTATGATTCCTCCCTTTTACCCTCACCACAACCTTGTGAGGTAGGTCAGGCTGAGAGGGCGTGACGGGCCCAAAGCCATCCAGTCAAGCTTCGAAGGCAGAGCAAAGATTCGAACCTGGATGTCCCAGATCCTAATCCGACGCATTAACCACTACCCCATCCTGACTGACACCGAACTGGCAGGGAGCTACGACCAGGAACCTGTGAG
Source organism: Heteronotia binoei (assembly GCF_032191835.1). Taxonomy (NCBI): domain Eukaryota; kingdom Metazoa; phylum Chordata; class Lepidosauria; order Squamata; family Gekkonidae; genus Heteronotia; species Heteronotia binoei. The sequence continues at coordinate 179,980,691 of NC_083224.1, read as the reverse complement.
CGCAACTCTGGCCATTAACCTCTCAACCCTTGAGAGACACATCTGACCTGGAGGAAACCTTCTTCTCTGTAGTGTTCCCCGCCCACCCCCCGAGGCACCTAGAATCATGAAGAAGAAGAAGAAGAAGAAGAAGAAGAAGAAGAAGAAGAAGAAGAAGAAGAAGAAGAAGAAGATGATATTGGATTTATATCCCGCCCTCCACTCCGAAGAGTCTCAGAGCGGCTCACAATCTCCTTTACCTTCCTCCCCCACAACAGACACCCTGTGAGGTGGGTGGGGCTGGAGAGGGCTCTCACAGCAGCTTCCCTTTCAAGGACAGCTCTGCAAGAGCTATGGCTGACCCAAGGCCATGCTAGCAGGTGCAAGTGGAGGAGTGGGGAATCAAACCCGGTTCTCCCAGATGAGAGTCCGCACACTTAACCACTACACCAAACTGGCTCTAGAGCTGGCTCTAGAGCTGGAAGGAAGGGACCTCCAGGGTCATCTAGTCCAACCCCCTGCACAATGTAGGAAACTCACAAATGCCTCCCCCTAAATTCACAGGATCCTCATGGCCATCTAACCTCTGTTGAAAAACCTCCAAGGAAGGAGAGCCCACCACCTCCCGAGGAAGCCTGTTCCACTGAGGAACCGCTCTGTCTTCCTAATGTTGAGCTGGAAACTTCTTAAATTTAATTTCAACCCCTTGGTTCTGGTCCTACCTTCTGGAGCCACAGAAAACAATTCCACCCCATCCTCTATATATGACAGCCCTTTAAGGACTTGAACCTGTACGAATAAAGATAGAAAAAGATGCACTTCGCCCTCAAACCTAGAGTGGCCGATGCCAATAGCTCCGCTGCCCTGCAAGGAGCGCCGCAGCCGGTTAAGCACGAAGCACGGGGCTCCCGAACGCTCTTCACCCTTGGAGTCAAAGCCCCCCCCCCCCACGATCTGGCAGCCAGTTAAGCCTGAGCGACGGGAGCGGGGGGGGGGGGAGTCTCGAAGTGTGCCAGTTTGGCTGTGGGGTTCACCGGTCCAAACAAGGGCGCATGGCTGCGCAGAGAAGTCCGCTCGGTGGAACCGGATTGACTGGGCGGTTGGGGGAGCCCAGACGCTTCGCCCAAGGCCGCGGTGGTGGGTGTCCGGGTTTCTCCTGAACCCCGCGGGGTTTGCTGCCGGTGAAAGCACAGAAGCTCCCGGCCTAAGCCTGCTCTGGAAGCGCCGCGCAGTAAGCCCAGACCAGCGCAAGGACCGTCAAGTCCTGGACACCCTTCCGACGTGCGGGGATTTTGCGCCTTTCCCTCCGCCCCAGACAGTGGCGCATCGGGCTCTTGGCCAAGTTTGCCAGACGCGTTGGCAACCTCTGCGACGCGCTTGGCCCTTCCTGCGCGGAGGGGGCTCCGCTCTGCTTCCCCGGGGAGCCGCTGCCCATCCTCCTGCCCAGCCGAGCCGGCCAAGGACAGCCCCCTGCCCGGTCCTGCCCTGCCGACGTGCGAACGCCTTTCTGCCAGCCGTGCCGCGATGCCCGCCGCCGCCCAAGCTTCCTTCTCGCCTTGACCAGCGCAGGGCGGAGGAGGGTGGGGCTGGGAGGGGGAGAAAGAGGCAGGGATGAGACGCCGTCCTCCAGCCGAGGGGCTCGCCCAGCGGGGAGGGAGCGGAGCCCAGCTCAGCCGAGGAGGGGCAGGACAGCCGAACCGCCGGCCCGGCTGCTGCTGGACGCCGCGGATGGCGCACCGGGCACCTGGCGGCGGTCGGCCAAGCTGCCGGCAGCGCTTTGGCCCCTGCTGACCGCCGCCTTCCGGGCTCCAAGGCTTGCCTTTCCGCGGGATCCGAAGGCGGTTCAGCCGCCGCCTGCTCCTGCAGCTGCCAGGTAAGCTCCTCGGCCGGCCTCGACCCTTCTGTCTGGGGCGCACCGCCGGCCCTAGCCACCTATCTCCGCGGCGTGCGCCCTGGGCGCACGGCAGAGGCCGAGGGACGCCGCTCGCTTGGCTCCAGCTCGCTCCCCTTACCGATCCCTCCAAATCTCAGAAGGGACCTCTGGGATGTCCGTCGCTCCCTCGGGAAGACGGTGCCGCCTCGAGGGAGGGGGCCACATGACCACCGCCCGCTGCCCTAGCCTTGCAGACCCGCCTCGCTCTTTTGCAGCCGGGACGCCCCTCGCCGGTTCGGCCGCCCTCCTCCCAGCCATGTTGGACGGCCTGAAAATGGAGGAGACGCTCCAGAGCGCGCTGGAGCCGCCGCCAGCCTCCTTCCCTTCCCTGCTGGGTAAGTGCTGGGCTGCTTTCCCCCGTTTCCCACAAACCATGGAAGCCCCTTCCCCCGGGGTCTCTCCTTTGCGCACCAGTCCGGGAGTCCCGAGTACCTCTTTCCCTTTGCCGGCTGGACCTGTCCTGCCGGTCCAAAGAGGCTGCTCCTTTGAACCCCGTCCCAAAAGAGGGCTCTGCGGTCTGGTCTTTCCCCCTGCCTGTCCCTCCTTCCTTCTGAAACCCGAGACGTTTCAAACGACCGCCGCTGGGAAAAGACCATCTGGGTGGAAGGAGCAGCCCGACGGCTTCCGAGAAAGGCGGATCGCAGTAAAGTTCTGCCCGAAATGCGAGCCCCTTGGCCAGGGAAACAGAGAGAAGCCTCGGGTGTGAAAGAGGGACGCAGCGGTGACCGACAGGATCATTCCCGCTAATTATTATCAGTAGAAGCAGCAGTAACTTAAAAAAAGAACAGATAGGATTTTTATCATTATAAAGCCCTATTTTCAGCTGTCTCTGGTCGTAGAGCAAACGCGCGCATTCCCATCGGTAAAACGTTACCAACATTTTTGCATTGCGCTCGTCTCTAGAGCCAGGACTGGCGAAACTGATGTGGAGGTCCGGGGACCTCAAGGCATTGCTTATCCGGATCGAACTGCGCACCCCTAAACCCCTAAGCTCAACCAGAAATATTTGCCTTCGGACCATTTGGTTGGTCCTAAAGCGAAAGTCTCAATCTGTCTAATGGTAACAGACGTTACCATCGAGGTGCTTAAAGTCATTGTCGAATACTGCTTTGATCATTCTCTAATTCTACGGATTATGTAATGATGATACTGTCTAGTCTCGATGCGGTCGGTTGAATGTGGTTTTTTTCGGTAAGGTTTTAATGTTGTAAGCCGCCCAGAGCCCGCTTGCGGGATAGGGCGGGGTATAAATCGAAAAATTCAATTCGATTAAATTAATAAAAAAGGGCCCTAACATCTATTTTCCAAGGAGATAATCCATACGGGTAAAATCTGTTTCTAGATTCTGGAACCCCTTTTCCCTTTCAATGGACGGATTCTTCCTCCCGACTGTTTCCAAAGAAATGGTATCCCCCAAGATTCCGTATCCCCTGCCCGCTGCCGAAGCTGGAACCAAAGGGATAGAACGCTGGGGAGAAATGTCCCTTCGTTTACATCCAACCTCACCCAACGCGATGACTTTAATCGTTGTCGATTGTATTTCATATTGTTGGTAAAGTCCATAATTTTGTGCTTTTGGTTCACATATCGAAGAGAAAGGGGGCAAAAAGCGTCGAAAGGAGAGGCGAGGAAATGCTTCCGAGAGCCATTCTAAACCAGTCTACTCGGAAGTAAATCCCATTTTATTTACTCGGATATTATTCCACGGGGTCTATTCCCAGGAAAGTGTTTTTAGGGTTTTATTCGATTAGACATACTTTCAAGGAAGCGGGTTGTTTTTTTTTTTTTTGGAGCTGTGGTTCTTTGTTTTTCTCCTTTGGTGTTCTTTTTTTATAAACTCGAGTTTTGCAACCGGCTTCTTTTTTTTCCCCTCCCGCCCCCACCGAAATCTTTCCTGCCCCTTGCTGTCTTGTTTGAATCCGATTTACTCCTCACCCCTAACCCCCCCCCCCCCCGAGATAATTGACTGGCGCATCCCGGACGAATCTTGCCTGACTTGTTATAGTTTTAAAAATTCATCAAAACCTCTACCCCCCTCCCTCCTTTTCTGACGTGGTCAGAAGAGCGAAAAAGTTTAAAAAACCAAACCAAACCAAACCTTTCCATGATACCGATTGGGATAAATAGTCGGCTAGAAACCCTGTTCACACATTACGAAAAAAGAAAAACCGTACCCACCCCAAAGACACGAAGGGTGTTTTCATACGACATTAAATGATATGTTTTGCATCTGGATTTTTGCCATTCTTACTTGGTAAAAACCCAGTTGCAAAATTATTTCGTGTAGTGTGGAGGCACCCCAACAGAGTTAAGTAGGCTCTTTATATTCGAGTTGAACCGTTCTGGTGTCCCCCCTCGCCCTCGCCCTGCTGATCTGGCTTTTGAACCCCACATTTCCCCAGATCCCGATTCCCTTTTGATTGTTTTGTTGCCACAAGAAACGTGGTTTGCTCTTTCTTAAAAACAGATGGACGCGTGACTATTCAGGACGTGTGTTCACTGTGACGTGAGGATGGGTATTTGACCGGGTCATCCTTCAACTTAAAATAAATAAATCAAAGGAATATCCAATTGTTCCTTCGCTGGGATCTTTAGGAGAGGTCGCTGCGGGCCCGCTTCACTGGAGAGAAGCGCTCTTTCAGAGAGATCTTAGAACTGCTAAGTGGGCAGAGGGGTACCTCATTCCACTCCCGCCCCCCCCAAACCCCCGCCCCCCAGTAACTCAAATGTCCCCTCCAAGCTGCAGAGTCTTGTGAGCAACAATTTTGCTTCGTGAGCTACTGGCATTAAAACTGTGAGCGGCTTCACAAATGAGTGTGCTCTGGGGCCACTTTTTTTTTTCTGAGCTAAGTCAAAAATGTGTGAGCTGGAGGCGAAAAAAATTCTGCGAGCTAGCTCACACTAACTCGGCTTCGAGGGGACACGGATCCAGAGCAATGTTTCCTCTAAACGGCGGAGTCTTGTGAGCTCCTGGCATTTAAGTTCTGAGCTGCTGTACAAATCGGTTCGCTCTGGGGCCCTTTTTCCTGAGCTAAGACAAAAATGTGTGAGCCGGAGGCTAAAAAGCTGTGAGATGGCTCACGCTCACTCAGCTTAGAGGGAACGCTGATGGAGAGCAGGCCCTCCAGACATCCAAACAACGACAATAAATATAATGATGATGATAATAATTTGTCTTTTGATCACGGTGGGACTTAGCTCAGTTGCGTGGAGGCCATTCTTTCCTGCTTACTCAGAAGTCAGTTGCTTGGACTGACTCATGCAGCCACCGATTGGAGAGAATCCGGATTGACTCTAGGGGCACCTGAATGCTGGCCCCCCAAAAGCCCCCTTCCCCATCCAGGCGTCCTCCAATTCAGCCGATTGGTTTGATCTTGGATCACAAGGGCTGCGATCACACACCCTCAATAATGCTCTTCCAATCCACTTCCAATGCACTTTCCAAGTCGATTTCACTGTGTGAACTGGCAAAAACCAGTTGGAAAGTGGACTGAAAGTGAATCGAAAGGGCGCTGTTTAGTGTGCGCCACCGCACCCAAGCAGGGCTGCAAACAAAGTAAATAAATATATCATCTCAAGGAGCAGCTGACGGGGGACTCCCTGAGCGCCTCTGGTTCCTGCAGAGACAATCCGAGTGAGGAAAGCCGGCTCGGGGGAGGCAGGGGCGGGGGGGGGGAAGGAGGAAAGAACAACACCCAGAAATATAAAACGAGATCCATACTAGATTGGATAGTGCGCTCTAGGGATAGTACGCGTGGCCACCCAAGAGCAGCAATCGCTACAGCGCAATTCCGCAATCCTCGTAGTAGGCTGCAACCAGCGTTCCTCTTTCACACCCAAGGAGGGAAGAGTCCCTGCCCCGCAGATCCTCCAGCTCCCCAGACGCTCAGCTGCGCTCAATCCATGAGGCGTAGCAGGAGAAACTCCGCCCTCTATAGAGCCGGCTGGAGAAGGGGACGGGGCGGCTTGGGACCCGGGGCCACCTCTCCTCCCCGCCTCATTCTCTGGCGGCTGGCTCCTCGTTGCAGGTGGAGGCGGGCGGGCGCGCTCGGTGTGCCAAGGCTGCCGGGGGGTCATCGCGGAGCGCTTCCTGCTGCGCCTCAACGAGGGCCTGTGGCATGAGAGGTGCGTCCGCTGCGCCTCCTGCCAGGAGCGCCTGGAGAGCACCTGCTTCTACCGCGAGAAGAAGCTCTACTGCCGCCTGGACTACGAAAAGTGAGTACCCAACCAGCGCCCCCGGGGAGAAAGGGAACCGGCAGGGAGGGACTCGGGAGCGCGCCTACTGGGAAGGAAGCCCCTGCTGGGTTCCCTGGGATTTACTCCCGGTCTGAGGCTGCGCTCTCGCACACTAAATAATGCACTTCCAGCCCCCTTTCTAGCTGGATTCTGGGGAGAGTGATTAGCAGACATTCTGGCATTTTGACATGTTACTGTTTTATTGGTTTCTCAGGCTCCTGCTGCCCAGATCAAGGGTTTGCTCAGTTTGTTAATTTTACTGTCCCGTCACTGGATCTTAGCGCCCAGCGGCGCAGAGCGGTAAAGCAGCAGTACTGTGGTCTGAACTCTCTGCTCACCACCTGAGTTCGATTCCGGCGGAAGCTGGATTCAGATAGCCGGCCCAAGGTTGACTCAGCCTTCCATCTTTCCGAGGTCGGTAAAATGAGTCCCCAGCTTGCTGGGAGGGGGGGGGGAAATGTAAAAGACTGGGGAAGGCAATGGCAAACCACCCCGTAAAAAGTCTGCCATGAAAACATTGTGAACACCCCAGAGCCGGAAACGACAGGTGCTTCCTTTCCTTTCCCCCACTGGATCTTAAATTTGTACCCTTTTGCATTCTAAACCACTGCCTACCAGCTATATGTAACTCTGCTCACTGTACCTGATTTCTTGTCTGAAGAAGTGTGCTTAGAGCACACACAGCTTACATTCTGAATAAAGCTTTGTTGGTCTTAAAGGTGTGACTTGATTCCTACTTGGATTTTGCCCCTTCACACAGTAAGACCCAGTTGGAAAGTGCACTGAAAGTGGATTGAAAGTGCGTTATTTAGCAGGTGTGAGTGCAGCCTCCGACGGGGCTCCAGTGAAGCGGACTTAATATCCAGCCCAATTCAAAAGACTTTGGATTCAGTTAACATTGTTGCCTGCAATGTGGCCTAATCTGAAATAAGGCTGATTACAGTGCGCCAAGGCCTGTTTGGGTAGAGTGGAGTTACTTTTGACCAAGTGGCTTGTAAAGAGGCCAAAAAGTACAGCATTAGACCCAAATATATCATTCAGGCTGCAGTTCGGTGAGGGCTTAACTTGAAAATATGGGCAACGGGTCAGTAGCACTTTAAAGACTAATAAAATTTGTGGCAGGAAATGAGCTTTCTACTGGTCACTTCTTCAGATGCAGCTGAAAATATGCTTTCAGAAAATCCAGTTGGGTGTTTTGAAGTAGGTGTTCACTAGCCTTTGCTTCTTGGCTGAAACAATAGCCTGGGTCTCTTTGAAGTGGAGTACTTTCAAAGTCTCATTTCTTTTAATAGGACTCACTTAACCTCAAGGTTCTTCCATCCTGGCTGCTCTCAAAATTAACTGGACTTAAAAAATGTGGAGCTTTGGCTGGAGCAGGGCCATAGCTTTTGGAGAACGTAACCAATTACGTATACAGAAAATTGTAAGGGATTCCGGGAAATAATCACTTATTGGATGAGGGAGAAAGACGACCATAGGGTTTTGAGAGTTTTGTGTGGTCGTGCTGCAGAAGACAAATCAGTACAAAACCCAGAAGTTATTGAAGAAGAGAAAGACAGTGGTCCGGAGACTAAAGAATTCCTTTAGTCCAGTTCTTCCAGTCTTGAACATGCAGCTAGAATTTAGTTTGGCTTGCTTCAGTGCAGTCCCCTTTGATATCAGACATCCATATTTTTTGTAGAATGCCTGTCCTATATTTGAAATGTGCCCCTCCATACTTTAAGAACATGGGTGGGCAGGTAGGGGGGGGGAGGATAACACTTGTAGGTTTCAAAGGGGCTTGCAAACCTTTTGGTTAGACGGATCACTGTGATGTTTTGCAGAGTTGGCTATACTATTGCCTCTCCACATATCCAAAATGTATTTCTTTCAAGGCAAGGGAGTGAATGCATCTGTTTTGGTCACTGAAATGAGGGATGTGGAGGGGAACAGCCCCAGGGGGTCTCTTAGGGAACCCTTGGTCATTTTTGCAAGATAAATATGTCAATTTCACAACCACGCAGTTAAGGGCACATGCCTAGGTGCAGAGCCGGATTAACAATTAGGCCAAGTAGGCATTGGCCTATGGGCCTCCACACCTTTAGGGGTTCTGGGCTGGCTTCCCCCTCCCCCTGGTTCCTCCCCTGCTTACAGCCCTCCCAGCCTGCACAAGCAGGAAGCAACTGAGCTGCTCTTTGCCTGACTTGCCTGGTGCGGCTGCTGCTGGCATTGTCACCAAGTTTGCTTCTCTCTGCCTCTCCTCTGCAGCTGAGTAAAAGGGGCTTTTAAGAAAGTGCCTGCAGGCTGCAGCGGGGGCCTTGGGTGGTGGGGCAGGCACTCAGACGCTGAGATAATTTGCAAGGGGCCCCCCAAGGTTTCAACTGCCTCGGGGCCTCCACATGGTTTAATCCGGCACTGTCTAGGTGGGCCTTTGGGGTGCCCCAGCAGACCAATAACTTCATATCATGTGAATGCCCAGTCAAAGGGTCTTGTGTTTTTGTCACATTTCGCATTGAGTTTTCGTCTGAGTCCTAAACTTCAGGGTAATCCGTATCAGAAGTTGTCTGGTGTGAAGTAGCTGACTCAGATGTAGATGAGGGTGCAGCTATAAAAGGAACAGCTGGGCAAAGGGAATCAGGTGCTCTTTAATTGTTCTGTTCCCTTCACGATATTGATATCGCTGGTGAAACCCCCCACTTCAGCTCTGAAGGGCTCCCAATGCAGATGACTTTGGGGGGAGGAGGCAATTCCTGGTGAATTGGACCACTTTTCTATTGAGTTCAATGGCTTATTTTCCAGAGTGGCTGGCCAGATGGTCTGAAGAAGCAGGGCATGAAGACAACACCTGTCACCTGGTCCCACTCCCCCCCAAAAAAGTGGCATTTAGAGGCACATTATCTTTGCTGTTACTTACACAGAAAGGAACACCCTCCCCTCCCCGGTTTCCTTTCTACAATTAGCTGCAAGCAGGATTAAAACTGGTTCCGGGGCATAGTGAAATATTCGTCTTAAACACCGAACTCTGTTCCCCATAACGATGGCTGTCAAGACCTTACTGTTTTCATGGAAGTTAAGTCTTACTCGGTAAAGGTCCCACTTCTCCACCAAACTGTCCCTTCACATTTTCCTGCTTTAAGAACGTAAGAGAGGCCATGTTGGATCAGGCCAATGGCCCATCCAGTCCAACACTCTGTGTCACACAGTGGCAAAAAAAAGGAGGTGCAGAAGTGGGGCTAGAATACCTTCCACTTTGCTCCCCCCCAAGCACCAAGAATACAGAGCATCACTGCCCCAGACAGTTCCAATAATATGCTGTGGCTAATAGCCACTGATGGACCTCTGCTCAATATTTTTATCCAAACCCCTCTTGAAGCTGGCTATGCTTGTAGCTGCCACAACGTCCTGTGGCTGTGAATTCCACATGTTAATCACCCTTTGGGTGAAGAAGTACTTCCTTTTATCTGTTTAAACCCTACTGCTCAGCAATTTCATTGAATGCCCACGAGAATTGTGAGAAAGGGAGAAAAGTACTTCTTTCTCTACTTTCTCCATCCCATGCATAATCTTGTAAACCTCTATCATGTCACCCCGCAGGCAACGTTTCTCCAAGCTAAAGAGCCCCAAGCATTTTAACCTTTCTTCATAAGGAAAGTGTTCCAAACCTTTAATCATTCTAGTTGCCCTTTTCTGCACTTTTCCCAATGCTATAATATCCTTTTTGAGGTGCGGTGACTCAAATTGTACACAGTATTCGAAATGAGACCGCACCATTGATTTATACAGGGGCATTATGATACTGGCTGATTTGTTTTCTATTCCCTTCCTAATAATTCCCAGCATGGCGTTGGCCTTTTTTATTGCAATCGCACACTGTCTTGACATTTTCAGTGAGTTATCTACAACGACCCCAAGATCTCTCTCTTGGTCAGTCTCTGCCAGTTCACACCCCATCAACTTGTATTTGTAGCTGGGATTTTTGGCCCCAGTGTGCATTACTTTGCACTTGGCCACATTGAATGTCATCTGCCATGTTGACTCCCACTCACCCAGCCTCAACAGATCCCTTTGGAGTGCCTTACAATCCTCTCCGGTTCTTACCACCCTGAACAATTTCGTGTCATCTGCAAACTTGGTCACTTCACTGCTTACTCCAAACTCCAAATCATTTATGAACAAGTTAAAGAGCATGGGACCCAGTACTGAGCCCTGTGGCACCCCACTGCTTACTTCCACTGCGAAGACTGCCCATTTATACTCACTCTCTGCTTCCTATTAATTAGCCAGTTTTTGATCCACAAGAGGACTTGCCCTTTTACTCCATGACTCTCGAGCTTACTAAGGAGCCTTTTATGAGAAACTTTATCAAAAACCTTCTGGAAGTCAAGGTAAACAACTTCTATTGGGTCCCCTTTGTCCACATGTTTGTTTACCCCCTCAAAGAACTATAACAGGTTAGTGAGGCAAGATCTTTCCTTACAGAACCCATGCTGAGTCTTCCTCAATAACTTGTGTTCATCAATGTGCCTACTCATTCTGTCCTTGATAATGGTTTCTACCAACATCCCCAGTATTGAAGTCAGACTGACTGGCCTGTCATTTCCCGGATCTCCTCTGGAACCCTTTCTGAAGATGTGGGTGACATTTGCTACCTTCCAGTCCTCAGGAACAGAGGCAGATTTCAGTGAAAGATTACATATTTTTGTCAGGAGATCCACAATTTCATCTTTGAGTTCTTTCAGAACTCTTGGATGTATGCCATCCGGACCCGGTGACTTTTTAGTTTTTAATTCGTCTATCAGTTGTAGGACCTCCTCTCTTGTCACCTCAATCTGACTCAGGTCTTTCAACACCCTTTCAAAATTAGCGGTTCTGGAGTGGTTCTCCTCTTCCACAGTGAAGATGGAGGCAAAAAATGCATTCAGCTTCTCAGCCATTTCCCTATCCTTCTTCAGTAATCCTTTTACCCCTTGGTCATCCAAGGGCCCCACTGCCTCCCTGGCTGGTTTCCTGCTTCCAGTATATTTGAAGAAATTATTTATTTATTTATTTTTATTTATTTATGATTTATATCCCACCCTTCCCACCAAGGTGGCTCAGGGCGGCTTACAACAGGTAAATCAAACATAAAATTTTAAGTTAGGTATTTAAGATATTTAAACATTAAAACATTCAAAACATTTAAAACATTAAAACATTAAGCATTGCGGCAGTATGCATAGGAAGAATCTGATAGAGCTACATTTAATTTCCTATGTCAGTTAGGTGTAAGCTAGCCGCTTACTGTTGGTCTTTAGGTTTTTTGCAATATGCTCCTCATAGTCCCTTTTTGCCTGCCTGATCACAGTCTTGCATTTGATTTGCCACAGCCTGTATTCCCTTTTATTAATCTCACTTGGACTAGCTTTCCACCACTTAAAGGAATCCTTCTTACCTTTTACAGCTTCCGTAACTTTGTTTGTTAACCATGCAGGCTTTTTCTTATACCTGTTTGTGCCTTTTCTAACTTGTGGTATATATTTTTTCTGAGCTTCTAGGACTGTAGTTTTAAATAGCCTCCAAGTTTCCCCAAGGGTTTTGACTGCATTTACCTTTCCTTTCAGTTTCCTCTTCGCATGTCTCCTCATCTCAGAGAATTTACCCCTTTTAACAAAGTTAAAAGTGTTTTCTTTGTTTTGCTTCTTCTGCAAAAATGGAATTTGTTACTTTTGGCCTGTTTGTCACAACTGCTGAATCAATGACTGGTACTTAGTTCTTGTTCCTGGAGTGGGGGTGGGGGCAGCGACAAGCATGGACAGCTTCAAGAGGGGATTGGATAGACATATGGAGCAGAGGTCCATGAGCGGCTATTAGCTACAAGGTATATACATGGAACTCTCTGTCTGGGGCAAGTGATGCTCTGTATTCTTGGTGCTTGGTGGGGGGGCAACAGTGGAAGGGTTTTTAGTGTCCTGGCCCCCACTGGTGGACCTCCTGATGGCACCTGTTGTTTTTTTTGGGGGGTGGGGGGTGTTTGGCCACTATGTTACAGTGTTGGACTGGATGGGTTTTGCTTTGCTTCTTTGTAGCCAAAACTATGGTTCATTCATTTTTCTTTCTTCTTAATTATGGAAAAAAATTAAAGTAAAATATTTATTGAGCAGCTGCTTTAATGGCCAGGAAGAGAGCGGTGAGCATCTCCCTCCCCCAACAAGAAGAAAGAACAAAGGATCCATTCTGGGATGTTGCAGTTACTGCAGGTGTGAACAGGTGGAGGCAGATGTAAAACAAAGGAGAAAAATTTAAAGTCACACTGAGAACTTCAGTAGTGTTTTGCTAAAGCAGCCTAGGCAGCCTAATGCTGCAATGGCATTTGAAGTTTAAAAAAAAAAAATCCACAAATCAAGTATAGAAAAAAGACGGGAGAATAATTGGGAAAACATTGGCGTGCATCAGGTTGGCAACAAACATCAGCTGCATTCTGGGTATAAACCAACCATGCAGTCCTATGATGGATTATTCCAGTTGACAGCTGTTGAGTTCAGGCTTCATTTTCAAATATGAGAAAGCTTTTTGTTCAGGCAGTACTGTTGAACCCATGTTGCCATTTCTAGACTGGCACGGCAGCTGCACCCATGCAACAGTTGTTGTGGTTAAAGTTGGAGATTGGTTTGGGGGGGCAGATGGAGTGTGAGTGAAGGAACTCCTAAAGCTCATAAAACTGCTGTGTATTTGGATCGCTTGTTATATTTCTAAAACCCTACTGAGCTATATGATTGCATATGTATTTGGAATAGTCTGTAGATTTATAAGTATATGAAGTGTTTCAAGTTTTATACAGCAGCTGATATGCCAGCTACTGCCATTCCTCAAAAAGCATGTTCCAGTTGTCGTAATCCATGCTCTGATTGCATCCAGGTAGATTAGCATAATACACCGTATGTGGGGCAGCCTTTGAAAACTGCATATGAAATCAGCTGGTCCAAAATGCTGTAGCCATTTAACCATCGTGTTCAAAATATGCTTCTAGCGTGTAAACCGTCTCTGTTATTGTAATCTGCTGTGGTTTGGCTTGTTTAACTTGCTGTCTTGGACTTGGTTTTCATGAATGTTTTACTGTTTTATCGGTTGGGCTTTTCTTGGTTTAGTCTTCATTATCTTTTAGTTAGGGAGCTGCCTGGCACAGGTCTCTGGAGAGGGGGCACAGAAATGTGTTAAGATAGAATCAGGTGTGCAGTGGCACCTTTAAGACCAACAAAGTTTTATTTTGCGTATAAGCTTTTGTGTGCATGCACACTTCATCAGATACATTGAAACAGAAGTCACCAACCATTACATATAGATAGTGGGTGGGGAGGGTGTTGCCAGGAAGGGCCAATTAGAGTCAAGAGATGCATAAGTAACTGAGCAGGAAATATAGCTAAGATTGGATGAAAGCAATTGGTAAGACCTGCGAATAACAGCAAATTAGCATACAGCATAATAAAGGAGTTTACAAATAGATGCAAAAACTGAATAATGTTAGCATGTGTAGGGAGATAAGACATCAGTATCTCTGTTAAGCCCTGGGGGTTCTATTGAGTGTTGAAGTAATTTGTAACTCAGCAGTCTCCTGTTCCAGTCTGTTTCTGACATTCCTTTGCAATAAAACTTTGAGGTCTCCCACTGAATGTCCTGGAAGGCTGAAGTGTTCTCTGTTTTGTGAAATGTGTTAAGTAAACGTGTTTAGTGAATCAGTCAGGTTTAGTGACCTGCCAAGCTGGCTGAAAATATTTTTGCTCATAAGTCACCATGTTTAACGTGCAGCCAAGGATTTAAGTTCCACCTGATTTGCTGCAGTGTTTTCTGTTGCTGAAAAATGAGCATATTTTTGGATGAACTATCCTGTTACTGACTTTGAATCTCTTATCCCCTGCCCGTTGGCCAAGCCAGATTGTGCAGAGAGCTTGAATAGGTGCTGGGAAATGTGCAGAGGATTAAGAACATACAGGGAATGTTCACTCGAAATAATGGCCTTTATAAGAGATCAGCGCAATTGTTATCCAGGGACTCTCTCTGTCTCTTATATGCCCTTCAAATGCTGAATGAGGTGTAGAGAGCAGAATGTGCACAGAAAGCTGGCGTGAATTGGGCACGCCAAATCATTTAATAAACTGTGGATTATGATCTTTTTGTGTGTGTGTATGTGTGTGTGTTGCTGCACATTTCCTGTGATGTATGACTAGGGTTGCCATTTCCTGTGATGTATGACTAGGGTTGCCAAATTCCTGGAGATTTGGGGGCAGTACCTGGGGAAGGCAGGTTTTGGGGAGAGGAGGGGAGGGAGGCAGCAGAGATATGATGCCCTGGAGTCTGCCCTTTGAAATTCCCATTCCCTTCAGGGGAACTGGTCTCTCTAGTTCAGAGACCATTTGTAATTCCAGAACTCCAGGCCCCACCTGGAGGTTGGTAACACTATGTATGAGCTGGATTCTCTCCCCCCTTCCCCCCAATGGCTTGCCTTTGGCTAAACAGGCCTCAAAATGACACATATACATTTATTTTAAATGCTGTCAGTTTTTAATTATCTGCAGTATAACAATGTTGAGAGCCAGTTTGGTGTAGTGGTTAAGTGTGTGGACTCTTATCTGGGAGAACCGGTTTTGATTCCCCATTCCTCCATTTGCAGCTGCTGGAATGGCCTTGGGTCAGCCATAGCTGTCGTAGGAGTTGTCCTTGAAAGGGCAGCTTCTGTGAAAGCTCTCTGCCCCACCCACCTCACAGGGTGTCTGCTTTTTTTGGGGGGGGGGGGAAATGTAAAGGAGATTGTGACCACTCTGAGACTCCCTTCCACTACTGTATGTTGCTGTTTCCAAGAGTGCCAGCCCAGTAGATGGAAACATGGCACCCACTCTCCCGCAATCCACCAAGTAGTTTTCCTACACAAGTATCCATTTCACACAGTTCTCATTGATTTTTTTTTGCAAAAAAGGCTTTATGACTGTTCATAACAAATCAGTCTTTCTCCCCCCTGTTCTTTTGTTCCCTCCGTTTGCCATCTGAGATGGTTACCTCCCCTTATTCACATGATGGCTGCCGAAGGTTTCCAAAACCAGTCTATGGTGGGAGTTTACAGTGTTCTCTGCTGCACATTGTGGCTGTGTAAATGCCATGAGGCTCTTTATCTTGGATTGTTCTTTCTTGTCAGTTTATCACCTATTAAGGGGAGGATGATAGGAATCCAGGCAGCTCACTCCCTGATAAAGTAGACCATCGCATCGTAATCTGGTTGATTTGCAAGTCCCCCATGGCACACAGTGAATTAACAGTCAGCACAAGATTTAAATGGTTTACACTGGCAGATGAATCGACAATAGCTGATTTTGATCAATGAGGACCTATTTCAGTAGCTGGGGCTGTGACGGAAGAGTGCATTTATTCGTTTGAGTCTGTTTAAGTTGCACAAATGATTTTTTTTTTTTTAAAAGAGGACTTTCCCATAGAGTTATGAATGTGTTTATTTGTTTGCAAGGTATTCTATTTTGGTTTCAGTAATTTGTTAATTGTACTATTTTGACAGAGATTCTGACTTGGTACTATTTTGCATGCTTAACCACTGCCCACCAGCTATATGTAGCTCTGCTCACAGTACCCCGTTTCATTGTATGACGAAGTGTTCATGCACATGAAAGCTTACATTCTGAATAAAACTTTGTTGGTCTTAAAGGTGCTACTGGACTCCAACTTTGTTCTATTGCTTCAGACCAACATAGCTGCCCACCTGGATCTAGAAAAGGTACCTTAAAGTTACAGTAATATGCACATTTATTTGAATTTAATTGATTCATCAGTCTTTTAGTTAACAGTTTGGTAGGTCAACTAAAAATTTTATAAGTAGTCCCAATTAAAATACATTAACATCATTGACTTATTATCTGCATTCAGCCTATGGAATTCTGGTGGGACCTGCCCGTTTTCACTTCAAGATCCAGCATATAAGAGGGATGGTTGTATTTTATTAACACAGAGAAAAATAGTCACCCGTCCAGAATATAAAATAAAAGTCTGGTTTTGCTGCATGAAGTGGCAACTCATTAATTGTTTTAAAACGGAGAGATTTAAAAGCAATATTGATTTTAAGCCAGAGCAAATGGAACGGATGCTCAGCACTTAGTTACACGTAGTTCTAGAGGGAAAGTTGTGTTAGTGTGTTGCAGAGAATAACTAATAATCCTGGGTGTTTTTAAAGATTAGCAGATTTATTGCAGTATAAATGTTTGTGGGGCTAGAGCCCCCTTCATTGCATAAGCATGTGGATCTAAGTTAAAAACCGTGGCTGGGGGAACTAGGGAGCTGTGGTCAGAGTATTGGGCCAGAATCTGGGAGAACCAGAGCTTTTTTGGTAGAAAAGGCCTAGGAGGAACTCATTTGCATATTAGGCCACACCCACCACCCCAATGTCACCATTGTTTTGCACATGCCCTGGTGCCAAGCTAGCCGGAACTGTGTTCTTATGCATTCCTGCTCAAAAAAGGTCCAGCTTCAAATTCCCACTCTTCCACTGAAGCTTTCAAGGTGATCTTGGGCCAGTGATATACTTTCAGCCTAACCTACATTGCAGGGTTGTTGTGATGAAGGCTTTCTAAAACATAAAAAACCCAAATCTGACACAAATTAGCAGCAGTTCTCAGACATACAGTATTATAAGTAAAAGTTAAACATTTAAGTAGTTATACATTTAAATGTATTTAAACATTTATGTATGCAATCAGAAGTAAATCATAGAATCATGCAAAGGATTAGAAGGCAAAAACTCATCTCCCATCAAAAATGAAATAACCAGGAAACAAAGGCTGAACATTTTCTTTTCATACAGGTAAGGCGAAGAATAAGCTAGAGAAAAAAGCTAATTTACTTTGAATAAAGTAATCCCAAATTTTTGAAAAAAAGGTATTCAAGGAATGAAGTGTTTCAGCAAGTGGATACTTCCCCCCCTATGATGAAACCCTTTATTTTTTTCCAAAATAGCAGCCAGTTTTGGGGTTTTTTTGCATGCTTGGTGAGGAGATATGCTGAATGTGTTCGGTGGGGTTCATTCATAAGTAAATGTCCACAGAGCCGCAGTTGTAGTATGTGCTGTTATTGTTTGCAGTTGCTAAGCTGTGTGTGAGAGACAGCCGTGACTACCAGACTTTGTGTGACTTCATGTGCTGCTGCCAAATGCTCCCCTGTGCCTACCCTGCAAGTGCATGGGATGGTGGGATGGTGGCTCAGTGCTAGAGCATCTGCTTGGTAAGCAGAATGTCCCAGGTTCAATCCCCGGCATCTCCAACTAAAAATGTCCAGGCAAGAAGGCTGAAACCCCCCAGCTTGAGACCCTGGAGAGCCACTGACAGTCTGAGTAGACAATACTGACTTTGATGGACCAAAGGTCTGATTCAGTATGTTCATATGTATGTATTTATTTGTTGGCTTGTTTATTATATACATACCCTGCCTTTCCTCTCAGTGGGGACCCAAAGCAGCTTATGTCGGTCTCCTCTCCTCCATTCTGTCCTCACAACAACCCTGTGAGGTAGGCTCAGTATGTGTGATTGGCCCAAGGTCACCCAGCAGGGTCCCATGGCAGAGTGGGGATTCAAGCCTTGGTCTCCTAGACCTCAGTCCAACATGGGGATGCCAACCTCCAAGTCAGAACTGGGGATCCCCCAGAATTACAGCTCATCACCGGACTAAAGAAATCTGCTTCCCTGGAGAAAAGGGATGCTTTGGAAGGTGGACTCTGTGGCACTGTACCTCACCGAGATCCTTTACCACTCCAGCCTCCATCCCCAAATCTCCAGGAGTTTCCCAATCTGAATATGGCAACCCCACAATTCCCCCACTGGTGTCCACCCTAATCCATAACCAGGGCTTTTTTTGTAGCAGGAGCTCCTTTGCATATTAGGCCACATACACCTGATGTAGCCAATCCTCCAAGAGCTTACAGAGCTCTTAGTACAGGCCTATTATAAGCTCCAGGAAGATTGGCTACATCAGGGGTGTGTGGCCTAATATGCAAAGGAGTTCCTGCTAAAAAAAAAAAATCCTGACCATAGCCAATGCTTTGTCTATCTGAACTGGGCAAGGGTTATGGTCCCTGAGAATTTCCTCCCAACTGAGTTTGGGGCAGGGGGATTATATCCAGACCAGTGTTTCCATTTGAAGCTACCAGAAATAAAGAAAAAGTTGAAAAAAAAAGAACCCAGACAAAGATCAGAAATAAGGAAAACCAATAAAACTCTTAAGTCAATTAAACGAAACAAATCTGAATACATTTCCATGCAGATCTAGACACAGCTCAACTAACTGTAAAGACTTAGTGAAAATATTGTGGTGCCCTTATTCAGTTAGCTTTGTTCAGGATTCGAGGCAAGTGGTTACTCCTCAGTGGGTCTGAATACTGCTGTAATTGATCCACTTTTCTTTTTGTTTGTTTTTTACAAGCCAGTAAGTCAAAGCCCTCTTAGGCTGGTGGATATTGGCGTGGAGATAGCCCCTTTCTGTAGGTGCAGGAATAGACTTGCCCTGTAATGTACCAGGGGAGTTTCCAATGAACTGCTGCTCCAGAAGAGTAGGAAGAGAACAGTGGCAGCACAGTATCGACAGTGTACCCCAAAACAACTGTGCCCAAAATACCAAACACTTGATACAAAATTTAGAAAATTACAATATATTCTGAAAGTGCACAAGCATCCAAAAATTCACACATAAATAGCAATAATAATCAAACTATTATGAAAACCGTACAACATGTGTTAATTGCACTGGATGACTCCGAAGAAATTCACAAGTCTTTTTCGAGTAATTCTACTCCAAAGTAATACATAGAACGGAGTCCTTCCGCAGATGTCGGCTTTGAAGGAAAATTCGCTTTCACGTGAATACCGGCTTGATACCATATTCCGCTGATTACAGCTTCTTCATAGGCCAGCTTACAAAGTTGTCTTGACTGGTACTCATACATGCCCATTTTCAGACTCTCAAGTGATGGCTCGATGCTTGTGCACTTTCAGAATATATTGTAATTTTCTAAATTTTGCATCAAGCGTTAGGTATTTTGGGCAGTTGTTTTTGGATACACAACGCCCCGGAAGAGTAGGCTGAGCCAAGCAACCACTGCGCCTCTGGCAGACCGTAGGTTCTGATTGGCTTGGACCTGGTCCTCAGGGACTATGATGATTGGTGGAGGCTCCCCCATTGGCAACGTGTTGCCATGGTTGCCTTACCTTACAAACTGACAAGTTCCCCATGATTCTCTTCTGTGGAATCTTGTTTCACCTTCACTAGATATTAATGTTTGATTAATTGCATAACCGCAGCTGTGGTGCCCAGTTAGGAAAGTAGTACTTGGGCCCAGGGCCTTTTTTTTTTTTTTTAAAGCAGGAATGCACAGGAACACAGTTCCATCTGGCTCGGTGTCAGAGGGTGTGACCTAATATGCAAATGAGTTCTTGCTGGACTTTTCCTACAAAAAAGCCCTGTGCAGAACAATGATGACATCTGGGGGTGTGGTCTAATATACAAAATGAGTTCCTGCTGGGCTTTTTTGACAAGAAAAACCCTGCTTGTGCCAATTGGATTGAGAATAATGGGGAGACCATAGGAACTAAATCTAGGACCTGTTCCCCACCCCCACCCCAAGAGCTGATGAGAGGCGAGATCATCTGGGCTCTGTGTATTCAACCCTACTCCTTGATCAAAGGAAGAATGTGTGATCCCAGTTGGTGAACAGAGAGGGATATGCAGGCCTAGGGTTGCCAAGTTCAATTCAAGAAATATCTGGAGACTTTGGGGGTGGAGCCAGGAACAAGGGTGTGACAAGCATAATTGAACTCCAAGGGAGTTCTGGCCATCACATTTAAAGGGTCAGCACACCTTTTTAGATGCCTTCCTTCCATAGGAAATAATGAAGGATAGGGGCACCTTCTTTTGGGGCTCCTAAAATTGGACCCCCTGGTCCAATCGTTTCAAAACTTGGGGGGTATTTTGGAGAGAGGCACTAGATGCTATTCTGAAATTTTGGTGCCTCTACCTCAAAAAACAGCCCCCCCCCAGAGCCCCTGGTATCTGTGGATCAATTCCCCATTATTCCCTATGGGAATCGTTCTCCATAGGGAATAATAGAGTGCCCAGTAGACATTTCCCTCCCCCCCGCTTTCTAAAGCAGGGGGAGGCCCTCCAAACCAGGGAATCCCCTCTCCCCTCCCTCTCTCTCACACACAAACACTTACTGGGTCAGGTTCTTGCACAACTTTACTTGCTCTGGAAACGAAAGCAAAACAAAGGGAGGAGCTGTTCTCTGACGACACTGTTACTGACCCTTTCCCATGAAGCACTTCCTGTTTCCTGCTCAGCTTTAAAGGCACACATTTTAAAAACAGACCTGTTTGCAGGTTTCTAAACCTGCCGGAGCTCTAAAAGTACATGGTGACTGTGTGGGTGGGGCTTCCCCTGCCGGCCAGCTGGCTGGGGTGGGGCCCCCACTGGGACCTGGGGATTGGGAAGCCTATGCAGGCGTCGGATTCAGCAGGAGCTCACAGGAGCATAGTTTCTGAACCTTTCTGAGGGTTCCCCCTCTTCCTCCCCACCTTGTCCATTGAGTAGTAGGTGCAGCTGTATAACAATCCTTAGATGAGCTCTACCACCTATTTTTCTACAAAATGACCCCTGGGGATATGTGTGCGGAATTTGTGATCATCTGTCGGTGGCTCCTAGCTGGACTGAGGCATTTGTCTGCAATTTTTATTTCATACAAAGAAAATTGGAATCAAACTGGGACATCCCATCCTGTTACCTCTACAAGGGAAATACATTCCTGTGGATTCTGAAGAGAATATTTGGTCTCTGATTTCCTTAGAAAGAGTCTATTGGCTTTTTGTTATTTGCATTTGGGTTCACAAAATTCATCTTCTTGGATTCTCAGATCTGCAAACTTGGATCAAACCTCTAGAAGGCAAGATTGTTTATTGGTGAATGGAACTCTGATTATGGGAGCAAATTTCAAAGCTCTCAAGTGGTTACATTTGTGCAAAGATTAGGAATAATTTATATTTTATAGCACTATAATTACAAGCAGAAATCTGAAGAGTTGCCATCAGTTTCTTGTTTCAACTAGTTTTGTCCACATTTAATATGTTAGTGGGAGAAAGGATTGACTTTAAATGCTCCAAGGAAAGAAGCATTTAGAAATAAAATATTGTAGATGCTTGGCAAAATATCAGAACATGAGCTTGGATTTTTGAGCTTTTGTTATAAAAATTTCTTTGAAATTCAACATTGCGGGATAATTTTAAGCAACTTTTAAAGGTAAACCTCACCAAATTCATTCTCTTGTACCACTGCCAAGTCCTTCCTCAACTCCCTAATCCCAATGCTACACAATTTGTAATGTTGCTGGGTGATGATGGAAAGTGGCATCAAGTCATAGCTGATTTATGTCAATCTCATAGAGTTTTCAAGGCAAGAGACAAACAGAAGTGATTTGCCATTGTGGCAAGGTTGCCAATCTCCGGGTGGTGGCTGGAGGCCTCTTATGATTACTACTTATCTCCAGTTTGGAGAGCCAGTTTGGTGTAGTAGTTAAGTGTGTGGACTCTTATCTGGGAGAACCGGGTTTGATTCCCCACTCCTCCACTTGCAGCTGCTGGAATGGCCTTGGGTTAGCCGTAGCTCTGGCAGAGGATGTCCTTGAAAGGGCAGCTGCTGTGAGAGCCTTCTCAGCCCCACCAACCTCACAGGGTGTCTGTTGTGTGGGGAGAAGATATAGGAGATTGTAAGCCGCTCTGAGTCTGTGATTCAGAGAAAAGGGCGGGGTATAAATCTGCAATTCTTCTTCTTCTTCTTCTTCTTCTTCTTCTTCTTCTTCTTCTTCTTCTTCTTCTTCTTCTTCTTCTTCTTCTTCTTCTTCTTCTTCTTCGTCTTCTTCTTCTTCTTCTCCTCCTCCTCCTCCTCCAAGCAATAAAGATCAGTTTACCTGAACAACATGGCCGTTTTGCAAGGTGGAGTCTATGGCATTTTACCTTGCTGAACTCCCTCCCCTCCCCAAACCCCGCCCTCCTCAGGCTCCACCCCCCTCCCCCCAATATCCAGGTATTTCCACCCCAGGACCAGCAACCCTGGTGATGATGGTTGGAGATTTTCTGAAAATAAATTGAAATATTCGGGAACAGATTCAGATTAGGAGAATTTTCTTGACATTTCACCCTCCCTTTAAAAAGCTCTAGAATAATGCTGAAAAGTGGTGAAGTGGTAAGGGCTAACTCAAACTATTTTGATACCCATGACAGACCTTTGTGGGCACAACCCTTCTACAAAAACGCAAGCAAGAATTTTTTTTTTTTTAAAAAGGACAGTGTACTCTCTTCAGGCATCTTTTGGCTTTTGTCTCCTAGTAATAATGACATGGATAGTCCAGGCTAGCCCTCTCTCATCAGATCTGGGAAGCTAAACAGGGCAAGTATTTGGCTGGGAGCAGGGGTGGAATTCTAGCAGCAGGAGCTCCTTTGCATATTAGGCCACACACCCCTGATGCAGCCAATCCTCCAAGAGCTTACAAAAAGAGTCTTGCAAGCTCTGGGAGGATTGGCTACGTAAGGGGGTGTGGCCTAATATGCAAAGGCGCTCCTGCTGTTAGAATTCCACCCCTGGTCGGGAGACCACCAAAGAATATGAGGGTTGCTATGAAGAGGAAAGCAATGGCAAATGACCACTGAATGTTTCTTGCTTTGAAAACCTAAGGGGTTGCCATAATTAGGTGGCAACATGACAGCAAAAAAGACTATATTTCCTGATGAGTGGAAGTTCCTGTGGATCACATCTGTTTAGCCTCATCATCCTTTTCAGACTATACTTTGGAGGGCTCCGAAGAGGGGAGCCGTTCTCTGCTTTCTTTCTTAATAATAATAATAATAATAATAAACTTTTATTTATATCCTGCCCTCCCCGCCGAGGCAGGCTCAGGGCGGCTCACAAGACATGGAGTGTACCATGATTATAAAATACAATTATACAATAAGATACATTAAAACATTAGATGAATAAATTGATTAAAACTACTACAATTAAAAGGTGCTACAGTACAGTATATATATATATATATATATATATATATATATATATATCTCCAGATGGTTAGATGTCACTTTCAGGATTCCATCTTATAGGCCAGTTGAAAAAGGACAGTTTTACAAGCCCTGCGGAACTGATTAAAGCCCCGCAGGGCTCACACCTCTTCTGCCAGTTGATTCCACCAATGGGGAGCCATTATTGAGAAGGCCTGTTCCCTCGTTGTTTTCAGTTTGGCCTCCCTTGGTCCAGGGATTTTTAGATTTTGGGAGCTGGATCTCAGTGCTCTCTGGGGGATATATGGAGAGAGGTGGTCCCTAAGGTAGGCAGGTCCTCAGCCATATAGGGCTTTAAAGGTAATAACCAGCACCTTGTAACAAACTTGGAACACAATTGGCAGCCAGTGCAGCTCCCGCAGCCTAGGCTGTACATGTTCCCACCGAGGTAGTCCCACTAACAGCCTGGCTGCCGCGTTCTGGACTAGCTGCAATTTCCGAGTTCAGTACAGGGGCAGCCCCATGTAGAGGGCATTACAGTCGTCCAACCTCGAGGTGACCATTGCATGGATCACTGTTACCAGGTTGCTACGTTCCAGGAAGGGGGCCAACTGCCTCGCCCTCCTAAGATGGAAGAAGGCGGATTTAGCAGTGGCTGCTATCTGTGCCTCCATTGTCAAGGAAGGCTCCAGTAGCACTCTCAGGCTTCTGACCCTGCGCACTGGTATCAGTGACACACCGTCAAAGGCTGGTAGGGAGATCTCCTTCCCTGGCCCGCCGCAACCCACGCAAAGGACCTCTGTCTTCGCTGGATTCAGCTTCAACCTACTCTGCTTGATCCAACCTGCCATGGCTTGCAGCGCCCGGTCCAGATTTACAGGGACGTCGCCAGTCTGGCTGCCCATCAACAGATAGAGCTGGGTGTCATCAGCGTACTGGTGGCAACCCAGCCCATACCTTCGGGCAATCTGGGCAAGGGGGCACATGTAGATGTTAAACAACATCGGGGAGAGAACTGCCCCCTGAGGCACCCCACAATTAAGTAAGTGCCTCTTGGACAGCTCTCCTCCAATCGCCACCCTTTGTCCCCAACCCTCAAGGAAGGAGGAGAGCCACTGTAAGGCTAGCCCCCGAATTCCTGTGTCGGCAAGGTGGCGGGTCAGCAGCCAATGATCGACCATATCGAACGCAGCCGATAAGTCTAACAACAGCAATACTGCTGAGCTGCCTCGGTCCAGATGTCGCCGGAGGTCATCCATGAGGGCGACCAACACTGTCTCTGTCCCGTGGCCCGGGCGGAAGCCAGACTGTTATGGGTCTAAGGTGGAAGCGTCATCCAGAAAGCCCTGTAACTGCAGCGCCACAGCCCTCTCAATGATTTTGCCCCAAAAGGGCAAATTTGAGACCAGCCAATAGTGAGCCAATTTGGCCGGATCAGATGTAACCTTTTTCAAGAGAGGGCGGACCACTGCCTCCTTCAGGGGCGTTGGAAAAAAGCCCTCCAAAAGAGGTCTATTTATGATGTCCCGTATAGGACATCTTAGCTCCTCCCGGCAGGCCTTAATTAGCCAGGACTTGACTCGTATTTCTGCCAGCGTTCACACAAGGATTTCAGGGGACCAAAACAACAATAATCTCTGCAGACCAGGCTCTGTATAGCAGAAATTTGTTAGAACAAACAGAATGAGAGTGAAATAAGATGGTAGAATGGTGTTTGTATCAAATTGGCAGTGGCCTGTGCTCTAGATCCTTTCCATTCTTTCAATGGTGGAGATGCTGGAGATCCGCAACCTTTCAATGGCACCCACAAGTCGCCCCTTGAAACGGTTGTTTTGCTCTGCCAAATGGCAGGTTGGGTACTGCAGGAGCTTCTTGTCCAAAAATACCTTGGAACTGCAGTCCTGCTGACTTTGATGGGACAACCGCCAAGGAAGCGCTTGGAGAATTGGGAGCTGTTGTTCCACAACAGACAAATGACTTCTGTGTCTGCCAGCATTGTTCTGGCCCTCTCTTGTTTGCAACTCTCTCGTTTTGTAGCCGAAGAAATGAAGATGAACAGGTCTGTGTTTCATCACTATGGGTCTGGGCTTGAGTGGGGATGAAGTCTGGGCTAACGCAAAGATCGCAATGACAGCTGCAGCTGCTTTTCCTGGAGTTACATGGACCCGACCGCAATCACAGTCGATTACCCAGACTTTCATTTTATATTGGGGGGAAATTTGAAATAAAAAACACATTTGCAGACTTTCCAGTGTAATCCTTGCAGAGTTGCTCCGATCCAAGCTCACTGGATTTTCTGGGCTTAGGCAGGAGGAACTGCAGAGGACTGCGCTCGTAGTCACTTGCAATTAAGAACATAAACTGCATGACATTTCCCAGCCATTGGACCTTCGAAACAACATGGGTGGACACAGGCTCTTGAGTCTGCTCTCTTATCGGTTTGCTGTGGGTGATCTTCTAAATTCTGCTGTTTGGTCTAACAAACTTTAGAAAGAGAAATAGAAGCAAGGTTAAACACCAGTGTCCAGCCCTGACTGGAGCTGCTAGCAAGGCTTTTTTTTTTTGAGCAGGAACGCACAGGAATGCAGTTCCGGCTGGCTTGATGCCAGGGGGTGTGGCATAATATGCAAATGAATTTCTGCTGGGCTTTCTCTACAAAAAAGCTCAGTGTGAAACAATGGTGATGTCAGGGGGTGTGGCCTAATATGCAAATGAGTTCCCGTTTCTTCTACCAAAAAACCTCCGTGTGAAACAATGGTGATGTCAGGGGTGTGGCCTGATATGTAAATGAGTTTCTGCTGGGCTTTTCCTACAAAAAAGCTCCGCGTGAAACAATGGTGATGTCAAAGGGTGTGTCCTAATATGCAAATAAGTTCCTGCTGGGCCTTTTCTACAAAAAAGTGCCGTGTGAAACAATGATGATGCCAGGGTGTGTGGCCTAATATGCAAATGAGTTCCTGCTGGGCTTTTTCTACCAAAAAAAGACCTGGCTGCTAGTATCAGTATAATTCACAACATGGCTCTATCTGTGGGTACTTAAATCTTGAGATTGGGTTCATGAACAGACAAGACAGATTGTTCTACAAATGTGAGGAAAGTCCCAAGTTTGTTAACCTGTTATTTAAAAAAAAACATTGGGGGATTAAACCCCTGCAAAATAATAAAAACAGCTACTGTACCTTTAGGAAAGGCTATCTCAGTGGCCACTGTGTGAGTTGCTAGGCAGCCACAACAATATTGCCAGCCTTCTTCTCTTGGTTTCTCTCAGTAAAAGGCAGGGGGGAGGGCCCTTTCTGGGGCTATTTTAACATCCCAGTTTACCCCTGCTGTTGTCCTGGAGGGAGGACTCATTAGCGCCAGGCTCAACAGCAGCCACCAGACAACTTGCTACCCTGCCATCTGCATGACTCCCTTAGGTGCAATTTGTGGCTACCGCATGACTTGATGCCAGGCAACTCACATGCAGCCGGCAAAGGTCTGGGCCTGTGTGTTGCCACAGCAGGACAACAACTGACAACAGTGTGAAAAAAAGTGCTGGGAAGGGTACTGGCTCTGGTCCTCTGGTTCCTTCTTTTTTAGTTAGTGGACTGAGCAAGGCTTTAATGCAGAGGTGCTTGTATTGAATCTGAACAGACCATGTGGTTGCAAAGCTATACAGAGCCACCATTCCATGTTGAAACACAATAATATCCAGTTTATCTTAGAAATACATGTCTGACTGTGCAGAGTAAGAGATAGAGAAAGATCCTATGCTATCTACCTGGCAGGTGGAGAAGGATGCAGAAAGGAGCATCTTGGTGGAAGGAGGAAGAGAGACAGAGAGAAAGGAAGTTGCTTTTCCCTGGGAGTGTATGTCTGCATCTCAAAGAGAGACTGTGACAATAGAGAGTAGGCAGGAAGAAGCTTAGTGTGTGCCTGACTTCCCTGCCTACTCTGTGGTCACTTGGTTCTGGAGGTCTGAGGCACAGGGACATTGCACAAGGTACTTCCAACAAAAAGATGTCGAGTCTGGTCTGATCCATTAGGGCTATTATGTTCATATGCTTGCTCCCCCAATCTGAGTGATGAAAATGAGGGGGCGTGGACAGAAGCTTCTAACCCATTCACACCATGGTCCTGATCTGAATTGGGCACTGTTCATGCAGGGGAACCCCCAACCCACTGTTATGCAGGAGGGTGGGGACCCTATGTGCAATTTGTATACACTGTAATCAAGGTTCCCTCTAAGATTCAGAGTCTTGTGAGCAAAAGTTCTACTTTGTGAGCTACTGGTATTAAAGTAGTGAGCTACTGCATATATGATTGTGCTCTGGGGCCATCCTTCCTGAGCTAAGGCAAAAATGTGTGAGCTAGCTCACACTAACTCAGCTTAGAGGGAACACTGACTATGAATCAATAGAAGTTGGCTATTTCAGGTCACTCTGGGCAACTGTGCAAAGATGATTTTTCATTTATAGTTTTGCGAGCTGTCCTCTCCTTTCAGTCCTAGCTGCTGGAAACATTGCTTTTGATGACATAAAGTGGAATCTGGGAGATGGAGGTAATAATTTTTTGGAGGAAAAATACTTCAAGATTGCCTGTTGTTGTTCAGTCGCACAGTCAATTCCAACTCTTCATGACCCCATAGACCACATCACACCAGGCCCTTCTGTCTTCCACCATCTTCTTAAATTCACTCAAATTCATGTTTGTTTCATCGATAACACGGTCTAACCATCACATCCTTTGCTATTAGCCAGAACTAAATGGAACCTCTGGATATCAGATGGTAAATTGATACTATTGTCACACTGTCTGATCTTTGGTTATCTGCATTTGGTAACAGAACATTGAACCTGATGGACCTTTAATCCAGCAGACCACTTTTATATTCTTAAATTCTACAGTGTATCTAAAGGGATGCATCTTTGGAATCCAGTTTGGCATTTGGTCTGACCCCTAATTTACTTTGCACAGTTTGTACTGCTCTAGTCATAGGCTAGCTCAGTCTTTCCTGGGTGAACCAGCATTAAGAGCAACAAAGAGGAAAAGAAATGGATGTCCTTTACTGTTACGGAACTCCATACTATGATAGGAAATGAAGAACAGGCATGAAGAACTGGGAAGAATGTGGAAGGAAGGACCTGATGCAAACGCCACCTGGAGCGATGTGTGAAAATGTTTGCCAATTGAACACAGTTGAGTATTTTCATGCTGCTTTCCTTCCCCGTGGAGAGCAAATGCAATCTACAAAATGCAAAAATAAAATTCATAGAGACAAACAGACAACCAAATAATATTAGACCACAGTGTGGGCTAGTCCAGGATCCGCTACCCTGGCTCACTCAGGGCCACAGCGTGCAAACCAGGGCCTTTTCTTTTGGAGCAGGAATGCACAGGAATGCAGTTCTGGCTGGCTTGGTGTCAGGGGGTGTGGCCTAATATGTAAATGAGCTCCTGCTGGGCTTTCTCTTTAAAAAGCCCTGTCGGAAACAATGGCGATGTCAGGGGGTGTGGCCTAATATGCAAATGAGTTTCTGCTGGGCTTTTCTACAAAAAAGGCCTTGGTACAAACCATGGGCTAAGAACCTTTGGCCTCTTGACAAGGCTGGTACCTCTGGTCCAGTGGGTATGTAAAGTGCCATCAAATCACAGCTTTGGAGATCCCGCAGGATTTTCAATATAAATAGAAGTGGGGTGTTTTTTTGCCATTGTCTGCTTCTCTGTAGCAACCCTGCACTTCCTTGATGGTCTCCAGGCCTTTTTTTTTGGTAAAAAAAGCACAACAGGAACTCATTTGCATATTAGACCATACCCCATGGTGCCAAGCCAGTCGGAACTGCATTCCTGCTCCAAAAAAAGCCTTGGTGGTCTCCCATCCAAATACTCCAAAGCATGAGAGCCATCCAAAGCATGAGAGCCAGTCTGGTGTAGTGGTGAAGTGTGCGGACTCTTATCTGGGAGAACTGTGTTTGATTCCTCACTCCTCCACTTGCACCTGCTGGAATGGCCTTGGGTCAGCCATAGCTATCTCAGGAGTTGTCCTTGAAAGGGCAGCTGCTGCGAGAGCCCTCTCAGCCCCACCCACCTCACAGGGTGTCTGTTGTGGGGGGAGAAGATATAGGAGATTGTAAGCTGCTCTGAGTCTCTGATTCAGAGAGAAGGGAGGGGTATAAATCTGCAGTCTTCTTCTTCTTCTATGGCCAGGCTGGGCCTTCCAGGCAAGGGCACCTGTGGTCCTGCCTAGGATTAAATACCTATAACAGCAAGGAAAACAGGAGCTCAGTTTAGAATTTACGTAACTTGTGGAGATGTTCCCCGTATTCCTTTCCTTTTCCTTTTTGTACCCTTAGAAGCTCATTGATTCACAAATTCACATGATACCAGTACAAGTAGATGCTTTTAGAAATTATTTTTATGTTTTTATTGTTGTTTTATTTTATTTGGTCACACAAATGTAACTGTGTGACCTCAGAGCCGCCCTGAGCATGCCTTGGTGGGGGGAGGGGCGGGATATAAATCAAATAAATAATAATAATAAAAAGATCTTGAGCAGCAGAAGACATTTATTCCTTATATTATAATAGTAAAATTAAACAAACAAACTTATACAATCGGGGACAATATTGACAAAGAATCAAGGCAGGGAAAGTCAACATTTGAACTTAGATTTGATCAAAGAATCCCCCAGTATTTTGGTATCTACTCTGTGCCTAGGGGAAATACCTGAGGTACTAGGATCTTCTTACAAGAAAAAACACGTACAAACTAAGGGGGCAATGGACAGGGCCAGAGCAAATTCATATATGTATTACTCCACACCAAAAAAGGGAAAAAAAGAGATTTTTAAAAAAATATTCTAGCATGTGGAGTAAACTTTGACAATAATATTCCTTATGTTCTTGATGCAAGGGCTAAAAGGACTGAGACAAATGTTGCAATTGCTAGAGCGATCTTAGGTTCCTTATCACTGCGCAAAAGAGCCAGGGTTTCCGGAGTATGTGGGGGATGGTTGGTTGAATAAAGGCTT
Source organism: Heteronotia binoei (assembly GCF_032191835.1). Classification (NCBI taxonomy): domain Eukaryota; kingdom Metazoa; phylum Chordata; class Lepidosauria; order Squamata; family Gekkonidae; genus Heteronotia; species Heteronotia binoei. The sequence continues at coordinate 179,950,498 of NC_083224.1, read as the reverse complement.
AATATAGTAATCACTCATGATCTAAAAAAAAAAAAAAATCTGCATTCTAGCAGAGCATGAAAGGATGTCTCAATCAATGTTCCCTCTAAACTGTGGAATCTTGTGAGCAGAAATTCTACTGTGGAGTCTTGTGAGCAGAAATTGTGAGCTACGTACATTGGAGTTGTGAGCTACTAGCTTCAAAGTCGTGAGCTACTGCATAAATTAGTTTGCTCTGGGGCCGTTTTTCGTGAGCTAAGACAAAAATGTGTGAGCCAGAGGCTACAAATCTGTGAGCTAGCTCACACTAACTCAGATTAGAGGGAACACTGGTCTCAATCTTGTTAAGGCCACAAGGGCAGATTCTATCAGTGTAGGGCCTATTCAGAAAGCTTCCTTACAAAACCATTGTAGGTATAATGTGCAGTCTTGAAAACAAAAAAGATCTGCAATAACATGGGATGGTTCCCCATATTCCCTTCCCTGCTAGAAACAGCCTCTGGCCATGCTCTGGCTTAAGCACCTGCAGTGAGAAGTGAAACAGAAGGTCAGCTCTTAGAGCATGTGCAGCTTCAGACATGTTCCCTGGGCTTTTTTGGTAGCAGGAACTCCTTTGCATATTAGGCCACACACCACTGATGTAGCCAGTCCTCCTGGAGTTTACAATAGGCCCTGTACTAAGAGCCCTGTAAACTCTTGGAGAATTGGCCACATCATGGGTGTGTGGCCTAATATGCAAAGGAGTTCCTGCTACCAAAAAAAGCCCTGCATGTTCCTAAAACAGCCATTCCCCCCCTGCTAATAGAACAGTGCACGGATAGCACATGTACAAAGCAGAAGCAACGTAGCTGCCTCAGGAGGCTGTAGGCTTCCCAATCCTCAGGTCCCAGCGGGGGATCCCTAGGTTTTACAGGCTTCCACACCCCCCCCCCCCCCGCCTCCACAACCACCATGCAGCTCTAGATTTTGGGCAGGTTTAGAAACCTGCAAACAGGTCCGTTTCAAAATGTGTGTGCATGTCTGTGCCTTTAAAGTTGAGCAGGAAGTACTTCATGGGAACACAGTCCCTCGGCTTGTTTTGCTTTCCTTTCAGAGCAACTGTGTCCTTGTGTGTGTGTGTGTGTGTGTGAGAGAGAGAGGGAGCAGCGTAGCCCCTGTTCTTTTCAGATGTCGTTGTTGAGGAACCAGACCCAGTAAGTGTGTGAGTGTGTGTGTGAGAGAGGGTTGCCAACTCCCAGATTTGAAGGCCCTCCCCCCACGGCTTTAGGGTCATCAGAAAGTGGTGGGGGGAGGGGGAGGAAAATGTCTACTGGACAATAATTCCCTATGGAGAACGATTCCCATAGAGAATAATGGGGAATTGATCTACAGGTGTCAGGGGCTCGGGGGGGGGGCTGTTTTTTTGAGGTAGAGGCACCAAAGTTTCAGTATAGCATCTAATGCCTCTCCCCAAACTACCCCCCAAGTTTCAAAATGATTGGACTAGGGGATCCAATTCTGTGCGCCCCAAAAGAAGGTGCCCCTATTTTTCATTATTTCCTATGGAAGGAAGGCATTTAAAAACGTGTGCTGTCCCTTTAAATGTGATGGCCAGAACTCCCTTGGAGTTCAATTATGCTTCTCACTCCCTTGTTCCCGGCTCTGCCTCCAATGTCTCTTGGCTCCACCCCCAAAGTCCCCTGGCTCCACCCCCCAAATCCCCAGATATTTCTTGAATTGGACTTGGCAACCCTAGGAGGCTGCAGGAGAAGTTGGTTCTGGTGGAAAAACTGGAGGAGAAGAGCATGTGAACAGACCACATACATAAGTTTAAATTAAAAGTTCCTAGAGACAATTCAGACAGTGCTGATGTGGCATGCCATGAATGATGTCATCGCATTGCAGTCAGACCCCAGTGAGAGAACCGACTAAAAATACTTCTGAAATCTACAGTTGAAGGGCACGTGACGTGACCTCTCTTGTCCACTTTGAAGGACTCTATTTTAAAAAAGAGAGTGGAGAATAGACTTGGCTTCACGCCTCTCACCTTGCTCCTAATTAGATTTGTGTCTTGCAATTATCATTTCATAGGGAAGAGCAGAGCGGATAGATATTTGGCAGCCACAGAGTTGGACTTTCTCCCTCCCACCGTGGACAGTCTGAGTAAGCCTTCCAGAGGCAGACAAGCCAAATATACACATCACTTGTCCCTTGTTGCTAGGCACAGGATTCTTCATGGACCACCTCTTGACTCTGTTCAGCAGAGACTGGCTGGGAGCTTGAGTTTCCCTAGAGGCAGACAAAAGGTGAGGCATGGTAATCCACTAGCATCTGTGGCCAAAGAGCTTTTGCAGGGTTTTTTTTTTTTTTGGTGGGGGTAACATTCCAATGATTTTTCAGACAGGATCATCCGTTGATAGTTGTGTTATGCCAACTGTGACTTTGTGTGACTCTGAACCAGGGTTGTTGGGGTTTTTTTAGGTAGCAGGAACTCCTTTGCATATTAGCCCCCCCCCCCCAATGTAGCTAGTCCTTCAAAAGCTTACAGGACTCTTAGTAAAGGGCCTACTGTAAGCTCCATGAGAATTGGCTACATCAGGGGTATGTGACTTCAGGGGTGGAATTCTAGCAGGAGCTCCTTTGCATATTAGGCCACATCCCCCTGATGTAGCCAATTCTCCTGGAGCTTAAAAAGGTAGTCCCGTGTGCAAGCCCTGTGGCACAGAGTGTTAAAGCTGCAGTACTGCAGTCCTAAGCTCTGCTCACGACCTGAGTTCGATCCCTGGAGGAAGCTGGGTTTTCAGATAGCCAGCTCAAGGTTGACTGAGCCTTCTATCCTTCCGAGGTCGGTAAAATGAGTACCCAGCTTGCTGGGGGGAAAGTGTAGATGACTGGGGAAGGCAATGGCAAACCACCCCATAAAAAGTCTGCCATGAAAATGTTGTGAAAGCAACTTCACCCCAGAGTCGGAAACGACTGGTGCTTGCATCTGAAAGGGGACCTTTCCTTTCCTATGCAAACACCAGTCATTTCTGATTCTGGGGTGACGTTGCATCATGACGTTTTCACAGCCGACTTTTTACAGGGTGGTTTGCCATTGCCTTCCCCAGTCATCTACACTTCCCCCCCAGCAAGCTGGGTCCTCATTTTACCGACCTCGGAAAGATGGAAGGCTGAGTCAACCTTGAGCTGGCTACCTGAACGCAACTTCTGCCAGGATCAAACTCAGGTCATGAGCAGAGAGTTCAGACTGCAATATTGCAGCTTTACCACTCTGCATCACTGGAGCTTACAAGGCTCTTTTTTGTAAGCTTTTGGAGGATTGGCTACATCAGGGGTGTGTGGCCTAATATGCAAAGGAGCTCCTGCTACAAAAAAAGCCCTGCTCTGAACAATTGTAGTTTGTGCACCGTCAGATTCACTTGTCTGAATTCAGACCAATGTGCTTCCTGCAATTCATCATCATATATTATTAACAGACGTGCTTAATGTAGCATGGTGGTTAAAGTAGCTGAGCTGTGAACCAAACAGTCCCTGGTTCAAGTATTTGCTCTTGAGTAATCACTCTAGGTGACAGTATCAACAACAGCAGCAGTAACAACAACAATCTTCAGTTCAAAAACTTGGGTAGAATTGCAGAACGCCATTGACTAGTCAAATATCTGACTGTGACAATTCATAATATTAATAAACTCAAGAAGATTACAAAAAGATTGAAATAAAAATTCACTTTCAAAACTGGAAGGAAAAGCATTTGCATGGACAATATTTAGGTGCATGTTTTCTATGAATTACTCTCAGCATTCCACCATTAAGCATATGCCTGCTCTGTTAGTCACTCTCAGCATTCCACAATTAAGCATATGTTTGCTCATTAATCTCCAATTTAGACTTATTTATTTCCTTCACTATGTTTCCCTCCAGAATTAAATTCAAACAAGGAAAAGGAAAGGTTCCCTGTGCAAGCACCACTCATTTCCGACTCTGGGGTGATGCTTTTGCAATGTTTTCACGGCAGACTTTTTACGGGGTGGTTTGCCATTGCCTTCCCCAGTCATCTACACTTTCCCCCCAGCAAGCTGGGTACTCATTTTACTGATCTCGGAAGGATAGAAGGCTGAGTCAACCTCAAGCTGGCTACCTGAAAACCCAGCTTCTGCCGGGGATTGAACTCAGCTTAAACCCAAACAAAGGACCATATAAACTAAGCATATAATTCCTGTTTCATCCTTGAATCTGTTAAGCATCTTCATCATGCTGTATGCTAATTTGCTGCTCATTCTCTACCTATATTTATGGACTAGTGATTTCTGTTTTGTTGTATCTGCAGGAGTGTGCATGCACGTGAAAGCTCATATTTTGAATAAAACTTCGTAGGTCACTGGACTCAAACTTTGTTCTACAAGCTATATTTGAAAGACACAGAGAGCAAATTTGATGGTAAAAATACCTGAAAGTAGCTCCTAAGCAAGCACTTTGAGGAAGAAACAGGAGGACTTGTTGTAGCTGCACAAGAGCAGGCACTCAAAACAATTAGTATGAAAATCAAGATTCAGGAGACCAGTGATAACAGCGAATGTCGTCTTTGCAAGACAGAGGATGAAACAGTCAACCACATGGTCAGTGCCTGCAGTAAACTTGTTCAAATGAAGTATAAAGAATGGCCCAATAGAATTGCAGCTGTGTTGCACTAGAATCTTTGCAAAATTCATGAGCACACAAACCAGACAAGATGATGGAGCATGATGTAACAAAGATTCTTTAGGACTTCTGATTACAAACAGCTAAATACCTGGAGCATAACACCCTGATATCACAAGTTATGAGAAATAGGGTTTGGATCAGTGACATTGCAATCCGAGAGGACAGTGGAATAGAAAAGAAAGAATAGGAGAAGTTCGTGAAATACCAAGACCTATGAATAGAGTTAGAAGTGACAAAAGTTAAAGTCCAATAGCACCTTTAAGACCAACAAAGTTTTATTCGGGCTGTGAGCTTTCGTGTGAATGCACACATTGTCAAACTGTGGAACTACATCAAGTCCCACAGGTCAGGGATGTTACTCGGCAGAGAGTTTCACTAGGTTGGGGCAGGGTACTAAAAGCCCTGGGCAAGGACAACTGGATATATCTTAATGGCACATGTAAGCCGCCTTGTGGGCTCCAAATGGTAGAAAGGTGGCTACTACTGAATGAATTACAGTATTATGATAGTCAGGGCTTTTTTTTGTAGCAGGCACTCCTTTGCATATTAGGCCACACATCCCTGATGTAGCCAATCCTCCTGGAGCTTACAGTAGGCCCTGTAAGAAGAGCCTTTCTTCGAGGATTGGCTACATCAGGTGGGTGTGGCCTAATATGCAAAGGAGTTCCTGCTATTAAAAAAACCCTGATGGTTGTTGATTGGATATTTTGTATGGGAAGGCATTGCACTCATCTCCTCCGTGATAACATGCACTGAGTTTTCTTCTCATTGTTTCTGGAGTTGAAGAAAGAAGATTGCTAATATGACAACGAAGGAGCATCCTCAGGGTGAATTACAGTGACTTGCTTGAGGAGCATTTCAGGGGATCTACTGGCTCAGGTTTCCATAGACGCTTACAGCAGACATTCTTAGAGGAGCATGGCATGTTAGTGGCATGTCCTCGAGGCACTAATTGTACTCTCAGGCCCCTCAGGGCCTTGTATTGATTCAGTCTAGCTGCTTTCCCCCTGTGGTGAGTTGGCTCTACAGTGTCTGTCCTCTTCTTTCCCCGTGGGCTCCATTTCCTAAATGCTGCTCTTAGGGAGAGCTTTCTCTTGTTGACAGCGGAACAAATCCCTTTGAACAGAAGCCTTGCTCCTCTTCCCACTGTTCCTCCCCCTCCTCCCTCACCCCCCTCCTCCTGTGACACCATGAGAATCTTCCTCTGGGCATCTGTCCCCTGGAATGGGAAGAGCTAATCGCATTGTGTGCTGTGTCCTGACTGATGGGAGAAGCGGGATCATAAAGCAACTGAACAGAGCAAAACTTCTGAAAACTGTGAGATCCTCGTGCTGCTGTTGACTAGAGCAGGGGTCCCCAAACCCCAGCCCGTGGACTGGTACCAGTCCGTGGCCTGTTAGCAACCGGGCTGTGAGTTGTATAATTATTTCCTTATATATTAGGCCACACACCCCTTACCGGATCGACATGTTTTAAGGGGGGGGGCAAAATAAGAAAATGGCGCCCCCTTATGGGCCATTTTGTTTTATGGTCCCATAGAATACAATGGGCTCCATACTCAATTTGGCACCCCCCCCTCTGTCGGTGCCCGGGGCAAACAACCCCTTTGCCCCCCCCCCCCGATCTGACCCTGTGTAGTAGTAGTAGTAGTAGTAGTAGTAGTAGTAGTAGTAATACATTGGATTTATATCCTGTCCTCCACTCTGAATTTCAGAGTCTCAGAGTGGCTCACAATCTCCTTTACCTTCCTCCCCTACAACAGACACCCTGTGGGTGGGTATGAGAGAGCTCTCCCCAGAAGCTGCCCTTTCAAGGACAACTCTGCGAGAACTATGGCTGGCCCAAGGCCATTCCAGCAGCTGCAAACGGGGGAGTGGGAAATCAAACTCAGTTCTCCCAGATTGGTTTATGAATATGTGTGTTTGATGTTTTGGTATGTTTGTGGAAGAGCACCTCATTTCGTTGCTCTCTTTTTGTTGAGAACAATGACAATAAATTCATCTATCTATCATCTATCACTATCTATCTATCTATCAGATAAGAGCCCACGCACTTAATCACCACACCAAACTAATAGAAATAAAGTGCACAATTGTATCATCCCAATACTCCCCACCCCATCCCTCCCCCCACCCTGGAAAAATTTTCTTCCTCAAAAGCGGTTCCTGGTGCCAAAAAGGTTGGGGACCACTGGACTAGAGGACAGAAAGCGCTCTCCAGATAGTACTTTAATTTTTTTCTCCCTTGTTTTGGTTAATCATGGGCAGGGCTTTCTTTTGTAGCAGGAACTCCTTTGCATATTAGGCCACTCACCTCTGATGTAGCCAATCCTCTGGGAACTTACAGAAAGCCCTGTACTAAGAGGCCTGCAAGCTCTTGAAGGATTGGCTACATCAGGGGTGTGCGGCCTAATATGCAAAGGAGTTCCTGCTACAAAAAAAGCCCTGATCATGGAGGGGGGGGGATCCACATTTTCCAGAGCGTTGTCTCTTATGAAATATGGAATTCATGGCTCATGATTGATTCATAAACCCAGTGTGGTTATAGCGCTTAGAGCATTAGTCCTAGGCTTGTGAATTCTGGGTTTAGAAATCTCTGGAGATTTGAGGGTGAAGCCTGGGGGAGTGGTGACAAACCTTGGTAAGGTACAGTGCCATGCAGTGCCATGCAGTCTGCTTTCCAAAGCAGCCATTTGCTCCAGGAGAAGTGGAATAAAGATTTCACAAAATAAATAAGCAGTTTATATAGTCTGGAGATGAGCTGTAATTCCAGAACTCCAGCCCCCACTTGCAGGTTGGCAAGCCCAGTTATTCCCCAGTGCCCTGACCTGGACAGCCAGGCTAGCCTGATTTCATTAGATCTCAGAAGCTAAGCAAGGTCAGCTTTGGCTAGCATTGGGAAGGGAGACTTCCAAGGAATACCAGGGTCAGGCTGCAGAGGTAGGCAACGGCAAACCACCTCTGTGGCATCTCTTGCCTTAAAAACTCACTGATTCCATTCAATGTTCCTTCTAAGTTGCAGAGTCTTGTGAGCAAAAATTCTACTCTGTGAGCTACTGGTATCAAAGTCTTGAGCTACTGGCGTTAAAGTTGTGAGCTACTGCATAAGTTAGTGTGTTCTGGAATCATCCTTCCTGTGCTAAAACAAAATATGTGTGAGCTGGAGGCTAAAAATCTGTGAGCTAGCTCACACTAACTCAGCTTAGAGGGAACATTGATTCCATTGTAATTTTGAGCATGCCTTACATATTAGAGGGAACATTGATTCCATTGTAATTTTGAGCATGCCTTACATATTTGTGAAATCAGGTTTCATGAAACAGCCCTTACTGAAGAAGAGATGTTTTGAAATGCTAAGAAAGATACCCAGGAAGGGTGTTTTCGGCTGCTGTTACCTTGGGAATGTCCTCAGACATATACTACAAACTATTGAGGTCTTTCGGACACTGCTAATTGTTGAAGGAATTCTCCACTTATCTTGTTGTAGCTTTATTCTTATTTGTGGACTTTCTCCCTTATTGCATTAATGGAGACCTTATTGTGATATATTAGTATCTGGTATGGTGACCACCAATCCAGTTATTCTGTCGTACACCTGTATTTATGCAATAATTTATTTATAAATATTAGAAAGAGCATTTACATTGTCAATGATCAATCCCATGTGTTTTTGGCTTTTGTTTTAAAAACATGTCTAGCTCGCCACCTAGTGGTGCATAACACTAAAAGAGCTAGAACTTTGGACTGCCAGACAATCTTAGGATCTCTTGGGCATACCACACCCACTGCTATATGATATTTAATTAATTAACAGTCTGTCACCTTGTCACCTAGCCAGTTTCCTGCTGACATAGTTTCCTGTGGTATACTTATGCGACAGTGCATAACTGGGCCTTGGAGGAATGTAGTGTCTCCAAGAAGTTTGGGTGATCAGCTTGCCCCAACAACAACAGGTGCCAAAGGAGGAAGCAGTCAGCCACCCACTAGAAACAGGCCAGTGGTCTCAGGGTCAAGGGGATGGGGGGGAGAGACTGTCTTTGTGTATATAGTCCAGTGGCACTTTTAAGACCGACAAAGTTGTATTCAAACTATGAGCTTTCATGTGCACGCAGACTTCCTCAGATACATAGAAATGGAAGGTAACAATTCAGACAGTTCAAATTCAGACTTTTGAGAACTACCAACCCTATTTTCCTATTTCCACTTCAAGAGTCTACTAATTCATCCTGCTGTATGTTGAAAAGTGGGATCCAGTAAGTAGGGCTAAGGAAACAGGAGACTGGGGTAGGTCAGTTTGGCACCCTGGATGACCTCAGGGATGGAAGTGATAATGGGCTGGGTCCTGCAATCTGTTGCTGGAAGGTGCTGACAGTCTCATGGATCATGCACACACCCTTCCCATCTCTAGTCCCGGGGAAGTTGCCAGAGGGTGATTCCCGCTGCTGCTCTGCTGGGTGGTGGGAGAAAAATGAGAAGAATGAGCAAATGATGGGCAGCGTCCCCATGCACTGATGTATACATAAAATAATTCAATTAAAACATATAAACACATGTAACACCAAAACCAGGGATGAGAGCCAGTAACAGTTGTTGGGGGGATGTCTAACAAAACAAAAAACTTTTCACCCTCGGGTGGAAGACAGCAGTAGAGGGAGACAGACAAATCTCTTTGAGGAGGAAGTTCCAAAGGTTGGTGCCATGACTGACAAGGCCCTTTCTTGAGTTGCCACCCAGGTGACCTCGGAAGCAGAGTCTCCAAAGATGACCTGGGTGGATGGATAGGTTCATATGGGAGGAAGCAGAAATGGCTGCAGGGGGAGAGGAAAATGGGAAAGAACCATGATAGGGTTGCCAGCTCTGTGTTGGGAAATGGCTGGAGATTTGGGGGGTGGAGCCTAAGGCGGGCAGGGTGTAATACCATAGAGTCCACCTTCCAAAGCAGTCGTTTTCTCCAGGGGAACTGGTCTTGGTTCGCTGGAGATCAGTTGTAATAGCAGGAGATCTCCAGGTGCTACCTGGACTTTGGTAACCCTATAAGCGATCCTTGTGGAATCCTTGGATCCAACTCAATTCCTTTTTTTTTTTAAGGTATTCTTTTGTAGCATGAAGGACTTCACACGGTATATTTCAGCATATTGCCAAGGACTGGCTTGCACCAAGCTTCCTTTAACCCCGTATCTTCTTTGCTTATCAACAAGATACAAGATTTTTGTTTTATTAATTTACTTCATTTATACCCCGCGTCATTTTTCTTTTTTAAAAATTCAATTAGCAATATTAAAAATTACAACATACATACATACATATATATATACATATATATATATATATATATATATATATATATATATATATATGTATACAACAGTGTAGTCTAGCGTGCAGTATATTACAATATATTACAATACAGTACAGTAAAAAGGTAGTCCCCTGTGCAAGCACCAGTCGTTTCTTACTCTGGAGTGACATTGCATCACAACATTTTCACAGCAGACTTTTTATGGGGTGGTTTGCCATTGCCTTCCCCAATCATCTACACTTCCCGCCCCCAGCAAGCTGGATACTCATTTTACCCACCTCGGAAGGATGGAAGGCTGAGTCAATCTTGAGCTGGCTACCAGAGAAGAGTTTCTCCTAAGAAAGGACCAAAACATTACAGATAAGTCTACTTCTCAATTAACAATTCCATCATTTGAATTGTTCTATTCCATGAGTGGGCTAAACTGTCTATATTTTTATGTTCTTGAATAAGCAGTCAACTTCACCAGAGTGTATGTCTCCTTTGCTTTAAGATACTCCACTTCATTTATATCCCAAAGGATTCACTAGAAAAGTCAATAATGTTAGGGAAACTTGAAGGTGGGAGGAAAAGAAGAAGACCCAACATGAAACTTGACTCTGTAGGACAACTATGGCATTCAGTTTGCAAGATCTGAGTAAGGATATTTCATAAGTCATTAATTCATAGAGTTACCATAAATCGGAAGTGACTAGATGGCACATAACACCTACATGTGTCCCACTTTTCTCCTCAATGGGCTTACAAGATTCCCCCTTCTCCTAGAGTTGCCAGTCTCCCCCGCCCCCGCACTGGGGTTTGCCAGATCCAGATTGGGAGACTACTGGAGATTTGAGGGTGGAACGTGGGGAGGACAGGGACCTCAGTGGGATATAATACCATAGAGTCCATTCTCCAGAGCATCCATTTTCTCTGGAGAAACAGATCTCTGTAGTCTGGAGATGAGCTGTAATTCTGAGATATCCCCAGACCCCTAACTGAGGGCATCCCTATTGTCTCCATTTTCCTCATGGCATGACAAATCAAGCACCCTGGGTACCAATTTTCTGGGCTGTGAAGCCTTTTGACGCTCACCCTACACCGCTCTGACATTCCTCTTTTCAGTGCAGCGTCCTTCCAGTTTCCCACTATCTGCTCTGAGGCTTCAGCTCGCGTTGCTGTTTTTGTGCGGCAAAGAGAAACGGATTTTTAGCGGTTTCTCTTTGCCTTGCAAAAATGGCGATGCAAGGTGAAGCCCCGGGGCAGAAAGTGGGAAATCGGAAGGATGCCACACTGAAAAGAGGAATGTCAGAGCAGCGTAGGGTGCGTGCGAAATCGGTCTTGCTGCCTTCCCTTCGCACTCTCTCCACCCTGCCCTATAGACACTTGCTGAGGCCATAGGGATCCAAGAACACCAGGTAGCTGGAGGAAGAGATTTAATTATTTATATCTTCTGAGTTGGCTGCTGACAGTTAAAGAGCTGGTGGAGGACATATGAAATGTATACATCCTCTTAAATGGTAGCACGGACACCGAGCGTTGGTATAAAACCATTACGGGGCAAAGCTACTTAAGACAAGAGCAGGGAAACGCTTCTCTCCCTTCCCTGCTCCATCCGTAATAATTAGAGGCTTACGGGAGAACCTCAGCCTACCAGCTTAAAAGTTTAATGACACTTAAAATGTTTATGGCTTTTAGACCTTGCTGTGTTTCAGATCTGGCCCTGAGAATGTTGGTTAACCAGAAGAGAAGGGAAAGGGTTTCTAATCGCACGCATTACCTTCAGGGTATGTTAAGATGCTCATCTGACGAGGGGTTGCATTATAAAGATGGATCGCTGGACAGAAATCAGCCCTCACTGCCCAGAGGGTTCCAGTATTGTTCCCTCCTCTTCATCAAGCTACTGGACGCATTTGCACATTGAGTCACTAATCAGTTCATCTTGCGGAATTAGTTGGAGAGAATATGGAATTTAACATAATTTTATGCTCCCCTTAACTTTAGACAATTTAAAACCTAGACCGATTCCACATTAGCCTTTATCTTGGTCTCAGTCTCAGCTCTCAAGCTGCAGCCCTGCTCCAGAGATGTCAATGCAGAATCTGGGAAAAAGGGATGCTGTGAGAATCAGGGCCGGATCTAGGGGGGAGGGCAGAGGGGGCACTAGCCCCGGGTGTCACAGGGGGCGCTGAATTGGGCGCCCCCAGGCAGGAGAAATAGCAACTGCTTTTTACCGCCTCTCCGCATATTAGGGTGTGGCCTAATATGCAAATGAGTTCCCCACAAAAATGTCATGTGTGAAACAATGGTGATGTCAGGGTATGTGGCCTCATATGCAAATGAGTTCCTGCTGGGCTTTTTCTACCAAAAAAAACCCCTGGTTGTGGCTGATGTTTGTCCCATTGCTTCTGGTGGAACACTTGCAAACAGGCTTACCAAGTTGTCACTAGGGTAAGGGAATCCCTGGCTCCTGTTTCCTGCTGCCACTCTTGAGGCTGCTTGGAGAATATATATATATATATATATATATATATTTAAAAAGCCACTGGTAATGTCAGTCTGCTCTGGAAATTGCTGGAAACTCTATGGTTTTGCCATAGAGTTTTCAGTGATTCGTAAAGAGGCATGATGTCACTTCTGGGAGTCCTCCCCAACTCCTGCAGGTTATTAGTTGGTGACCATATTCACAACTAACTTAATTCAGGGACAAAAAAAGAGAAAAGAATTCTCCTTCATTAGGCTATCAACACTTCAAACTGAACCTCTCCTGCTGCAGCATATGAAACAACAGGCAACGTATTACCTGATGCTTTAGCGTACCAGATGCATGCATCTATGTGCTAGAAACAAGCTGGGTACACTCCCACTTCAGAGATTTTACTTCGAGAAGCTCAGGAAACCATCTCTAGCCACATTTGTACCAGCTGCAAGTGCCAGTTTGGCATAGTGGTTAAGAGCAGCGGACTCTAATCTGGGGAGCTGGGTTTGATTCCCCACTTCTCCACATGAAACCAGCTGGGTGATCATGGGCCAGTCACAGTCCCCCAAGTCCCCCAAATAAATTTAGCTCACAACACAAAGAGCTAGAGTTTCAGGTTGCCAGCAATCTTCGGATCTCTTGGCTATAGAACACGCCCTGTTGTACAATAATTAATTTGTACCAGTTGAATTTTAACAAGGAATTTCCCCATGGTTGAATAGGGGCAATAATTTGTTGGGAATTGGAACCAGAAAATAAAATCTCATGTGTGGCACTACATAGCCAGGCCCTGAGGCACACTCGTTAGTGTTTCAGCCAGGACTTTTTTCATAGGGAAAAAAAAGCCCAGCAGGAGCTTATTTGCATATTAGGCCACACCCCTTGCCATCACCATTGTTTCACATAAGTTTTTGTAGTAAAGCTCAGCATGAACTCATTTGCATACCAGGCCACACACCCCTGATTCCAAGCCAGCCGGAACTGTGTTCCTGCTAAAAAGAAAGGCCGGTTTTCAGCTCTGTTCACTGTTTAGCTGATGCGGACATATGTCGTGTGAAACAGTTTTCTGGCATACTGAGGAATCTTCATTGTTGTTTCTAAGTCAGGTTGGATCTGAGTCTCAGGCAAAATGACCACAGCGAGCTGCAGGTGCTTCACCTTCTGGTGCATCTTTTTTTGGGTACAGTATTTTGTGCATAATGTGTCGCTTGGAATAGTTCTGTTGGATGAAATTCATTGCCTATGCTATGGTGGCAAAGATGAATGGATTCTCTGCTGCCCTTATGGTGTACTTAGTCTGATTTGGCTTGAGACGTCCACTGTTTGTGGTCCACCTGCCTCTCAGCTGGTTTCGTGCTCCCTAGCCCATCTATAAAGTCCAGGATGATGACAAGACTGAGGAAGAAGGCACCACCGATCCTATTGGTAATCCCACTGAACCATTCCTTGTAAGAACAAAGTAAAGAATTAACAGTCATCTCTGTTTTTCGTAGGGTTGCCAGTCATTGGCTGTTGGGGTAATGAGGCTTCCCCAAGGCATCAAAAAGAAGCTCCCCTATTCAAGTAGGGGAAATGGTGGAAGGGAGGCATAAGCCCCCTCTCCTAAAGCACTGTGGGCCTGATCTGAATTGGTCCCCTATGCACCAAGGAATTGAGTTGGGGAACTTACAAGGCATGTGTGATGCGAAGTCCTTGTGGCATTGTGGAACATGATTCAAGGACTTTTTAATGTGTACTTAGATCCTCATGATGACACAGAGCAGGTGCTCAGTAGAAAATCTTAACTGGCGAGCAAGTTCACATGGGAGATGGTGGGCCTTCGGGGACCTTGGTTTTTGACAATGTGGAGCTTTATAGGCAGTGCCACCCCTTTGGCCCACATGTTATGAAGACCTTGTATGTGTTGGTGGACCTGAGAGCTTTGTAGCAGATGGGTGCTGGGAGGTTTGTGCCTCCTCCCACAGGCATGCTGGCCCCTTTCTGCTTGTGACCATGGGGTGTGGGGTGATGCAGCTTCTGCCTTCCCTCCTGCCAGCTTGGTGTAGTGGTTAAGTGTGCAGACTCTTTTCTGGGAGAACCGAGTTTGATTCCCCACTCCTCCACTTGCACCTGCTAACATGGCCTTGGGTCAGCCATAGCTCTGGCAGAGGTTGTCCTTGAAAGGGCAGCTGCTGTGAGAGCCCTCTCAGCCCCACTCACCTCACAGGGTGCTTGTTGTGGGGGAGGAAGGTAGAGGAGATTGTGAGCCGCTCTGAGACTCTTCGGAGTGGAGGGCGGGATATACATCCAATATCTTCTTCTTCTTCTTCTCTGCTGATTTCACCTTCTTAAACTGCCACATAGCTTTTGGTTCTGTTGTCAAAATTACATGGAGCCTTGTAAGTAACACGATTTCACAGTAGTGCAGGGGTGGCCAAACTTGATTAACCTAAGAGCAGCACAGAAGAAACATCAGATGTTTGAGAGCCACAAGATATGAATGTCAGGTGTTGGAGATCGGGAAGGAAGACAGGAAGGAAGCCAGGAAGGAAGCCAGGAAGACAAAGAGATGGGGGAGGGAAGGAGAGGTGGAAAGATAACAACAACCGACTTGGCTTGGAGAAGTGATTTAAAGAGAGAAAAAGGCTTACGTGTTGGTGGCACAGCTGGTGTCATCATACCTGGAGGGGGGGGCAGCTGCCCACTCACTTCTTAGTGCCCTACTACCCATGCTCCTTGTTGCATGCACTGCCTGGTGCTTCTGGGGCAAAGCCTGCAAGCAGCTGTGAGCATGGGCAGCGGGAGGGCTTGTGAGCAGACAAGGGAAGGATGCACAAGTGGGTAGATGGGAAGGACAGGGTTGGCAGCTCTGGGGTGGGAAATTCCTGGAGATTTGGGGGCGGAGCTTGGGGAAAGTGGGGCTTGGGAATGGGAGGGACTTCAGTGCAGTATAATGCCATGGAATCACCTTCTCCTCCCCTCCCCAAGCACTCATGCTCTCTGTCTAGAGTGGACAACTTTAAGGTGGTGGCTGGAAATCTGGCATTTCGACCGATCTCTGTTGTCTGGAGATCAGTTGAAATACCATGAGATCTCCAGCTGCTATGGAAAGCTGGCAGCCTTAGACAGAAAACATGAGTGCTTGGTGGTGGGCAGTGGAACATGGCCCCCTAGAAATTCTCTGCCCTCCCCCCAAGCATGGAACTGGCTCTAATGGGAGGCACAAACTCCCTTTCCACATTTGACTAGAAAATCTTTGTGTTATCCGAAACCACAAAGGTTTCCCAAATGTAGAGAGGTTTGGGAACCTGGCAAGTTTGGCTTTTTCCTTGTCTGCATGCCAGTTCCTGAGCGCTGCCCTCTTCCTTTTCACAAAGACTCATCCTGGGGTCACCACATCCTTGAACTGCTCTCCTCGTGTTTTCCTGGCAATGCTGAGCAAAAAAGCTCGGGATGGCTGCTACACTGTGATCCCAGGGGGAAAATTAGTCAAGTAGGGAGGGCAGAGGTCATAGCAGGGCTGGTGAGGAGGGCTGCCAATCTCCAGGTGGGGTCTGGAGATTTCCCAGAATTATATCTGATCACCAGACTGCATGTGTTGCTTATTTTTTTTTTAATTTAAAGCATTCATTCCACTTCTGGAAAAAAATGGCTGGTATGGCAAATGAACTGTATGGCATTATATCCCACCAAGGTCCTCCCCCCCATAGGGTTGCCAGGTCTGTCCAACTCAGAAAATATCTGGGGACTTTGATGGTGGAAGTGGGAAACTTTATGGGTGGAACCAGAAGACTTTCCCATTCCCTTAAATAAATAAAAATAAAAATGCAGCAGTGCAGTTCTCCTAAACACAGTCTTCATTTCCTCATCCCTCAGCAGCTACACTTCCACTAAATGAAAGTGAACACACACTCTCACAAAGTGCCCAAGATAAACACAGCAAGCACAGTTTTGTGATCTCACTGGGGCAATTTACTCATGTTGCTGAATATAACCATCTGCTGTATTTCAACCAACTGCTTTAGACTAATGGGAAAATGAAAGAACAGCCTAGTGAGTGGAGTTTTCCTCCAAACAAACAGAGGGACTGAGAGCCAGGGACTGAGAGTCTGCTTGTCCCATCGCCCTGCAGCTTTCCTCTTGCAAGAGATTAAAAGGCGCACACACATTCAGAAATGCTACTACAAGCCCCTTCTAAACCTGCTGAGGTTTGAAGGCACAGAACGGCTGTTGAGGTGGGGCCAGCTGACATCATTATGCCAGGTGATGTCACTTCTGGGTGACATCGTCATGCTGCGTGTGCTTTGTGCACACAAGAGGAATCCCCCGCCAGAGCAGCAGAGGGACTTGGCAACCCTGCTCCCCGCAACAGTCACCTTGTGAGATAGGTGGGGCTGAGAGAGTTCTGAGAGAACTGTGACTGGCCCAAGGTCACCTAGCAGGCTTCATGTGGAGGAGGAGTAGGGAATCGAACCCAGTTCTCCAAATTAGAATCCTCCACTCTTAACCACTACACTACATAAGGTCACGTGCATGTAGATAGGGTTGGCTGTAACTTCACAGGTGAGATTACTAGAGTTGTGCATCTGGAACTTTGCTAACATTCCCAATGCTTGCAGAATGAGAAAATATCTGAATTACCAAGACAAGGAGCTCGAAGAACACAGCTGTGGATGTGAGAAGGTAACGGAGAAAGATGGATTTGTACAGGTTATCCTGCTGGGATGTGAGGGGATGTGAAAGGGAAGAATTAGCAGCAGCCAAACCAATAACTTTCTTCCCCCCTTAACTCGACCCCCAATGTTCTTGCTGGAGAGGCCTCAGTTTGTGTGAAGAGTGCGTAAAGGGAAAGGGCACTGCTTGTGCCTGAGGGGAACTGGAATGGCCTACGCAGACTGCAATATCGCTTCCTCTGAAAGGGCAACACCCTGGGGGTCTCTGAGGAGATTAGTCACACAATATTACTGTGCCACTGGAGAAGCAGGGAAGGGGGCAGGAGCCCTAGGAAGGTTGGAACCCTTTGTGTGCTAATAAGACTGACACTAATGATGGGGATACATTTGTTCACTGAGAGAAGGCTCTGCTCATCACATAACCGCCCCAGGCTTGTCCGTGGTTCCTTGTTCCCAGAGGTTGCAAAGAGTATGGAGAAAGGAAGGCAGGGCTGCAGGGAACCTGTGTGCATCAGTTTGCTCACAGGATGGAGGGGGGCATTTTTCTTCCTTTCAGTTGCTCTTCCTCCTTAGATGCCCCAGTAGCAGCAAAGAGATATTTAAATATGCGGTGGTAAAAATAATAATAATAAAGGGATAAGAAGAACTAGGTCTCTTTTCCCAATTCAAATGCATCAAGAATTATTTCAGGGTGCTCTACAAAAGTTTTGTATATTGGGGATGATTTCATTCATAATTGAGCATGGTTCATGGATTGCCTGAAGCTCTTATTCTTATGAAAATGCAGGGTTGCCAGGTCTTACCTGGCTGCTGGTGGGAGACTTTTTTCATGTGTGCACAGTGCTCCCGGCACAATGACATCACCTGGAAGTGATGTCATTGCACTGGGGACACTCTAGCATTTGGGTAAAAACTCTATGGTGCCATAGAATTTTTACCTAATATTCCTGGCATGGTGATGTTACTTCCGGGTGACATCATCATGCCAGGCATGTTGGGCAATGATGGAGCTGTTTGGGGGTGGGGCTCCCCCACTGACCATCTCCATGCTGGCGGGTTGGAGGCCCATAAATTGGGGGAAACCCCGGCAGGGGAATGGGAACTCTATGAAAATTACATTCATGTTATACTGACAATGGGTATATTAGCTGTGTCATTCCTGTCCAGTCTGATTCACAGTATTTAGAAAGCTGCCCATGCAGGGTGTTGTTGGACCAATCTTGCAGCAGTCCAGAGGGTCAGTGAGCTCTTTTTTTGTAAGCTCAAGGAGGATTGGCTACATCAGGGGTGTGTGGCCTAATATGCAAAGGAGATCCTGCTAGAATTCCACCCCTGCTGGAACGAAGAATGTTTTATGATCTACCTGGAATTTGAGAGACTAGCTTATTTGTATGTCTAGATATGCATGTTTGCTTGGAGGCTGTTGAACTCAGTGGGACTTGCTTTGAAGTAAACATTAGGATTTCCACCTCTGGGTTGGGAAAATATCTGGAGATTTCCGGGGGGGGGAGGGGTGAAGCCTCGAGAGGGGATGGTTTGGGGAGGGGAAGGATAGGGTGCAATGCCCTAGAGTCCACCTTCCACAACAGCCAATTCTTGCAGGGGAACTGATCTCTGTAGTCTGGAATACCAGAAGATATCCAGGCCCCACGTGGAGGTTGGCATCCCTAGCAATAGGGTTGCCAATCCCCAGGTGGGGGCAGGGGATCCCCCGGTTTGGAGGCCCTCCCCCCGTTTCAGGGTCGTTAGAAAGCGGGGGGAGGGGAGGGAAATGTCTGCTGGAAACTCTATTATTCCCTTGGGAGATTTATTCCCATAGAAAATAATGGAGAATTGATCCGCAGGTATCTGAGGCTCTGGGGGGGCTGTTTTTTGAGGTAGAGGCACCAAATTTTCAGTACAGCATCTAGTGCCTCTTCCCAAAATATCCCCCAAGTTTCAAAACGATTGGACCAGGGGGTCCAATTCTATGAGCCTCAAAAGAAGGTGCCCTTATCCTTCATTATTTCCTATGGAAGGAAGGCATTGAAAAAGTGTGCCGTCCCTATAAATGTGATAGCCAGAACTCCCTTTGGAGTTCAATTATGCTTGTCACAGCCTTGATCTTGGCTCCACCCCTAATGTCTCTTGGCTGCAGTCCCCAGATATTTCTTAAATTGGACTTGGCAACCCTACCTAGCAAACATGCATAGGATTGGGGGCCATCTATAACTTACTAGTGCAACACTTTCTAGTTCTTCTGGTTTCCTGAGCTGATATTTTGATGCATCTTCCAAACTGAGGTGATGGATCGTTGCTCTTCATCCCATGTTCAGTGTGTGGTGGCTTTGTGGCAACTATGAACTGCTTCCTGAATTTAAAACACATGAATAAAATAGTTTGCTGGGGAATGAGTTAGGGGGCTAAATGCTTTGTTGCTGTTAATGCATTGTTGACCCTGAACCTTGTGGATGCAGAGGAGTGCGCGCGCTCTCGTTCTCAAAACGTTTACCAGAAGCCATTTCAACGAGAGGTGCCCATTGTAAATTCTTAAGTAATGCAATATAGGGAAGGCTGATTAGGTAATAGTTTGCAGTAAACCTTCGGGGCTTGAATCCCTTCTGAGAACCTTTTGCCCATTATGAATGTGGGATTGCACGTTGCCCTCTGCATTCGCCAAAAACTCACAGCTACTTTTATGCACTGAACGATTAGGCTGCATTAGATGGGTTTTTAAAAATGATTATCAGTTTTCATCCCATCCAGATGTCTTTGCGGTAGGGGGGGATGGGGGCTAGAATTGCCCTCTCCAGGCTGGGAAACTCCTGGAGATTTGGGGGTGGAGCAAGGGGAGGACGGGGACCTCAGTGGGGTGCAGCACGACAGAATCCAGCCTCCATATAGGGTTGCCAATCCCCAGGTGGGGGCAGGGGATCCCCCGGTTTGGAGGCCCTCCTCCCGCTTCAGGGTCATCAGAAAGCAAGGGGTGGGGGAATGTCTGATGGACACTGCATTATCCCCTGTGGGGACTGATTCCCATAGGGTATAATGGGAAAATGATCTGTGGCTATCTTGGGCCCCTGGAGCCCTGTTTTTTGAGATAGAGGCACCATATTTGCAGCACAGCATCTGGTGCCTCTCCTCCAAACACCTTCCAAGTTTTGAAAGGATTGGACCAGGGGATCTGATTCTATGAGCCCCAAAAGAAGGTGCCCCTATCCTTCATTATTTCCAATGGAGAGAAGACATTTAAAAGGTGCGCAGTCCCTTTAAACGTGATGGTCAGAATTCCCTCTGGAGTTCAGTTATGCTTGTCAGAACCTGGATCCACTTCAATGTCTCCTGGCTCCACCCCCAAAGTCCTCAGATATTTCTTGAATTGGGCTTGGCAACCCTACCTCCAGAGCATCTGTTTTCTCCAGGGGAACTGATCTCTGTATTCTGGAGGTGCCCTGTAGTTCCAGGGGATTCCCAGTCCCACCTGGAGGCTGCCCCCCCCCCCCCCCCCAGTCCTAGAAAGTTCCCTCTTTCCCCATGCTGGCAAGAGCCTAGGACCTGGCAACACTTTCTGAGTGGCTGACTCCAGAAAGGAGCCTCACTGCCACATTTTGTACCTGTCGGAGCTTCTAAGGTGTCTTCTGTGTAATCTGACAGAGCTGCTAGTTTTCCTTCAGTCCTAGCCTAAAACTGGACTGAAATTAGCGTTGTAGATTGTAATTCTGTGAATTTGAGGCAGAACCCATTTTCCCTTGTATCCATTTAGCAAACCTGAGGTAAAATGCTAGCACCTCATTGCTATCTTTGACACTGACAAACAGATGTTATTTCACAAGTGGGTGCTGGCGTGTGGAGATGTTTGCTACCCACCGCCCAGAAAGCACCTGATGTTTGCTCAGTCGGTCTGGTGGATTGCTTCTAATGTTTTCTTTTTTTTTCCTTTGTGGTTCAAACAGCTGCTACTGAGACTCTGTTGTCCTCCTGCTCCTAATGATACCTCCGATCACAACTATTTTATGCCAAACTGAGTGCATGAGAAAGATAAGTGTGGGTAGGAATGTCCCAATATTGGCAGTGAACCTGTGTGGCAAAGGAACAGGGGTGGAATTCTAGCAGGATCTCCTTTGCATATTAGACCACACCCCCCTGATGTAGCCAATCCTCCAAGAGCTTACAAGGCTCTTTTTTGTAAGCTCTTGGAGGATTGGCTACATCAGGGGTGTGTGGCCTAATATGCAAAGGAGCTCCTGCTAGAATTCCACCCCTGCAAAGGAACAACATACTGGTTTTGATGATGGTGCAATTTCGTTTGGTTTTGACTTGTACCCATTCTGCATAAAATATGAAAGCAGTTCTTTACTCAGGTCATGGATGGTTGGTTGGGTCGGGTAACTAAATGGTGTGCATGTGTATGAGGGGAGGAACCAAAACAAATAATAATAATCAGGGCTTTTTTGTAGCAGGAGCTTCTTTGCATATTAGGCCACACCACCCTGATGTAGCCAATCCTCCAAGAGCTTATAGGGCTTTTAGTACAGGGCCTACTGTAAACTTCAGGAGGATTGGCTACATCAGGGGTGTGTGGCCTAATATGCAAAGACATTCTTGCTACAAAAAAGAAAAAAAGCCCTGATAATAATAATAGTGTTCTGTCAAGTTGCTACCAACTTTTTGCAAACCCAGGGCTATCGCGTTTTCAAGGAAAGAGATGAGTAGAGGTGGTTTGTCACTGGCTTCCTCTACATAGCAACCCAGTCTACCTTAGCAGTCTCTCATCCAAGTACTGGCCGTGGCTGACCATGCTTGTCTCCCGAGCCCTGATTAACTTGGGCAAAGCTGGATTTATCAGACTCCTTGCTTAAAATAAGGGACTGCTCTACCCTCCATGGTGGGCCATTTGAAGGCGAAGCGCATAGCAGAGGAGAGGCAGTGAAATCGCGTGTCATTTCACAAGAAGGTGAGAACATTTGCACAGAGGTGCATGGAGTAACAAGGGTTTTC
Organism: Heteronotia binoei; assembly: GCF_032191835.1. NCBI lineage: Eukaryota > Metazoa > Chordata > Lepidosauria > Squamata > Gekkonidae > Heteronotia > Heteronotia binoei. The sequence goes on along the minus strand of NC_083224.1, from coordinate 179,928,451 downwards.
GGTTTCTGAGAAGGTACTTGGCAGGTAGTTACGAGTTCTAAATCGAGCAGAGATCAAGTACAACATGTTTGAAGTTATTTATGAGGAGCTGCTGTGGGGAATGAAGGTGGACACAGGGAAAAGGAGTTGAGAGGATTAACTCCCTCCCCGCTATTCTGTAGCTGCCGCTCTGAGGCTGCTGCTCTTAAAAGCAGAATATCTGCATTTCAGCTTGTGTGTGCATGTACTTAAAGAGAAGAAAATGAACAATGTCAAAATCATTCACATTTTGTACATAAAGGAAAGCACTGAGTTGTTACCAATCCATAGGGTGACATCACATCACAACATTTTCTTTTTTGTTATGGAGTGGTTTGCCATTGCTTTCCCCAGTCATCTACACTTTACTCCCAGCAAGCTGGTCCTCATTTTACTGACCTCGGAAGGATGGAAGGCAGAGTCAACCTTGAGCCAGCGACCTGAACCCAGTTTCCACCGGGGTCGAACTCAGGTTGTGAGCAGAGCTTGGACTGCAGTACTGCAGTTTTGCTACTCTGCGCCATGGGGCTCATATCTTGTACATACAAAAGAATAAAATAAAGCATTGCCCCAAGAAAACGCTGCTTCTTTTGTGCAATGGAAATTAGTTAACTGTTTCTACAGCAGCATCTGTTGCTTCAGCAGCTCAAAGGAAGTAAGGTATCTTTTTTTGTGCATGTCTTATTTTAGTTGCTTGTATGTCTGTACTGTGTTGGGTCCCCACCCCCTTTCCACATGTGTTCTGCAAATAAGCCAGAAATACAGCAATGTAATATTGATGCAACCACTAGAGGGAGCAAAACATTTGCAAAAAAGGGAGAAAACCAAATGCAATCCATGTGGACCCACCAAACTTACAGTGGTGGTGGTGACAGTGTGGCTCAGATTAGGGTCTCTGCAGCTGACTTGAAAATTAGGGTTCTTATTGAAGAAGTTTCCTGACCTGAAACCATTTGAGTGTTTAATGGACTTAGGTTAAATGTAAATGCAGCAGAGATAAAAACACAGTAAGTCAAATGTATTAGCTTCTAAATAGAAACTTTACTTTCTAATAAAGGGAGGGTATACTGGGAGTTGAAAATAACAAACAACAATATAGGAAAACATCGTATCTAGCTACTATCTGACCTACATGTTCACTCAGAGACGTCTAAAACTCGTCTGAGGAAAGACTAGAGATTTACAAAGGGCCATAAAATGAAACTCAGTCCTTAATCTCCAGTCCAACCTAAGTAGCAAAAGTCCAATAACACAACTTGATCGTATGAAGACAGGTGCCCAGTGTCCTCCGTCCTGTTTCAAATCAATCTTCAGATCTTAAAGCAGGTTGGAATATTGTCAGTATCTGCGTGTCTATGACGACTGCAGTCAGCCAAAGTGATGCAAAGGATGTAAAATTTTTTTTAGCTAGGTTGAAAAGATCCAAATCTTAGAAACAGAGAATCACCACCCTAACAAATCCAAGAGGAACAGTTCTTGGATCTTTTTGTATTATTTGTTCAACAATCAAGGCTGGCGCATCCATTAGGTGACCCTAGGCGGTTGCCTACAGGTTCGGCTCTAAGGGATACTGAATTGGGGGGGCCCACTCCTGGGCAGTGGGGAGGGGAGTGAGCAAGCAAGGAAGGGAGAGCTTCTGCCCTTCCTGTTCACAGATAAAGGCCCCACCAATCAGCTGATTGGTGGATCCTTTCACCTTTGCCCTCTTGTGCAGAAGGGAAGGGGTGGCAGAGGCAAGGCGATGGTGTGTGGGCATCCAGACGTGAGAGCCAGTTTGTTGTCGTGGTTAAGTGTGTGAACTCTTATCTGGGAGGACCGGGTTTGATTCCCCACTCCTCCACTCATAGTTGCTGGAATGGCCTTGAGTCAGCCATAGCTCTCACAGAGTTGCCCTCGAAAGGGCAGCTTCTGTGAGAGCTCCTTCAGCCCCACCTACTTCACAGGGTGTCTGTTGTGGGGGAAGAAGGAGATTGTAGGCCCCTCTGAGACTCTGATTCAGAGAGAAGGACGGGGTTTAAATCTACGGTCATCTTCCTCCTCTTCCTCCTTCTCCTCTGGATCACAGTGCCCACAGCCAGGCTGGTTGCGCCACAGCACTCGACTTGGCTGCTGGTGTGGCAAGAAAGGGAGCTCCACCCCACCTCTCAGATGCACCAGGTAAGGTGGCTGAGGTGAGGCTGGCTAGGCTCCTGTGGGGGGGGGGAGACTGGGGGCAGGGGGCCTTGCCTTGGGCACTATATGGCCTGGTGCCGCTGCTGTCAACAATTTGTTAAGTATTATTGAGGGCTCCAATACATAATTTATTCCAATGTGTTTGCATTTTATTTTAATATCAATCCCCACTTGGAGGTTGGCAGCCCTAGCTGTGTTACAAGACACTTGGGGAAGAAGCAGGAGCTGCCTGGGTCTTGTACAGAGGTGGATTCAAAAGCCAAAATAAGGAAGTACTTCTTCACCCAAAGGGTGATTAACATATTGAATGCACTGCCACAGGAGGTAGTGGCAGCTACAAGCATAGACAGCTTCAAGAGGGGATTGGATAAGCGTATGGAGCAGAGGTCCATCAGTGGCTATTAGCCACAGGGTATCCAACATGGCTTGTCTTACGTTCTTATGTACCATTTGTTCTAGTGGGGGGAAGTCTGGATATACCCAACCTGCAAATTCGATCTGGCCAGGTTTTTTGTTGTTGTTGCATAAATACTATTCCCATCAGCACCAGCCAGAGGATATTAACCTCCCTCCATTTTATTGCTTCTACTTTTTAAATATTTGCTCAACCAGAGAAAAGGTTCATTTTTCCATGAGATCTGTCACGATGGGCCCCTTCATTTTCTGGTTCTCTTAAATCCTCTCCCCCTACACCCCTGATTGCACTTAGAAGACAAATATTGATCTTACCAATTAAATGGTAGCTAAATAATTTAAACTTGTTTAATGTCTTCCGTTCTGTATGAACAACAGCATGGACTTGATGCAAGCCACTGTAAACTAACCTAACTGCTCACACCCCAGCACGTGGAAAGGGCATCTTGTGCCATTCAGTTGAGGCAGCCTGGGAAAGACACCGTGTTGCCTAGCAACCAGTTCATGGTTAATACCTAAGCTTGTTCTCATCTTGTGATTCCTGACAAAGACTTTCTCTCTCTCTCTCTTTCTCTCTTTCTCTTTCCCTCTTTCTTTCTCTCTCCCTCCCTCTCAGGAAGGAGGGGAGGGGAGAATTGCCCTGACTGTGTTTTGACTACAGAGTTTTGAATGGAGCATCATTTAGGGCAGCTCCTTGATGGAAATTTTGCTCCAGTTTGACATTTAAAGATGGTGCAGAATTACGGTTCGGAAAATCCTGGAGATTTGGGAGAGGTGCCTAGAGAGGATGGGATTTGGGGAAGGAAGGACCTAAGGATGTATCTGATGCTCTAGAGTCCACCTTGCAAAGCAGCCATTTTCTTCAGAAGGACTTCTTTTTTTAAGTCTGGAGATCAGTTGTAACTTCAGGAGACGTCCAGACTCCAACTAGAGGCTGGCAACCATAACTAGAGTTTGTTTTTAAGCAAACAAACAACCATATGATGTTATCCCCTAACATTCCACTCTCTGGATTTCCACCTGCTTCTCTATGATTTCTCCCAAACCTGTTTTGAAAGACTGCAGTTATAGCTCCTTTGCCCATTGAATGGACAGCGAGGTTCATGTTTTTGAAGGTCCCTCACTCATCATTCCCATTTTCCTTGCCTTAGTGCCTCCCCAACTTCCACATCCTCCAATATTGGAAAGATTTTTGAAAAATCAATAATTGCTAGAACATTATAGTACATAATGATCACCTGATGTGTGCATGTAAAGTATTGTCACGTCTCAGATGACTTATGCCCCATGGGGGTTTCAAGGCAAGAGACAGTGAGAGGTGTTAAGAACATAAGAGAAGCCGTGTTGGATCAGCCCAGTGGCCTAGCCAGTCCAACAATCTGTGTCACAGTGGCCAAAAAACCCAGATGCCATCAGGAGGTCCATCAGTGGGGCCAGGACTCTAGAAGCCCTCCCACTGTTGCCCTCCAAGCACTAAGAATACAGAGCATCACTGCCCCATTGCACTGTGAAAGCTGCCCATTTATACTCACTCTTTGTTTCCTGCTAATCAGTTTTTAATCCACAAGAGGTCTGGTACTCTTATCCCATGACTGCTGCTGAGTTCACTTAGGAACCTTTGACTAATAGCCACTCATGGACCTCTGCTCCATATATTTATCCAATTCCCTCTTGAAATTATCTGTGGTTGTAGCTGCCACCATTTCTTGCTGCAATGAATTGCTTATTTTTATCTGTTCTAAGCTTACTGACTATTATTTTCATTGCCCGCAAGTTCTTATATTGTGAGAAAGGGAGAAAAGTACTTTTCCCTTCATCTTCTCTATCCCATGCATAATTTTATAAACCTGTCATATCACCCCTCAGTTGTCATTTCTGCAAGCTAAATAGTCCTCACCTCTTTAACCTGATCCCCTCATCTGAAGAAGTGTATTTTCAGCACATGAAAGCTTACATTCTGAATAAAACTTAGTTGGTCTTAAAGGTGCCACTTGACTCCTGCTTTGTTCAGCTCTTTAACCTTTCTTCACAGGGAAGATATTCCATCCCCTTAATCATTTTAGTTGCCCTTTTCTGCACCTTTTCTAATGCAATACTGTCTTTTTTGAGGTGCAGTGACCAGAACAGTACACAGTATTTCAAATGAGACAGCACCATAGATTTATGCATGGCATTATTATACTGGCTGATTTGTTTTCAGTCCCCTTCCTAATAATACTTAGCGTAGCATTTGCCTTTTTTATTTGCAGTCATACACCAAGTCAACATTTTCAGTGAGGTATCTACCATGTTTCCAAGATCTTTCTCTTGGTCAGTTGCTGCCAGTTTGAACGTCATCCATGTGTATGTATGGTTAGGATTTTTGGCTCCAATGTGCATTACTCTGCACTTGCCCACGTTGAACCTCATTTGCCACATTGACTCCCACTTGCCCAGCCTTGACAGATCCCTCCTCACCATCTTGCCTGGTTCTCACCACCCTGAACAACTTAGTGTCATCTGCAAACTTAGCCACTTCACTGCTTACTCCCAACTCCAAATCATTAATGATCAGGTTAAAAAGCATTGGGCCCAGTACCAAGCCCTGTGGTATGCCGCTGCTTGCCACATTGCACTGTGAAAGCTGCCCATTTATACTCACTCTTTGTTTCCTGCTAATCAGTTTTTAATCAACAAGAGGACTGGTACTCTTATCCTATGATTGCTGAGTTCACTTAGGGTGAGGTGAGACGTTCATAAAATCCCGCTACGGGCATGAGTGGAGTCCGGAAGCATGTCGGATTTTAAGCAGTTGTCCAAACGTCAGCATCTGCAAATGGTGGTTAGCTCGTTCGAGTCCCGCGTTGAGACGACTGGGGCGCGGACTAATTTGCTTCTGCTTTAAATCCGGAACAAAATTCTTCTGACGGTTCCTGAGCGGAATTTCTCTGTTTGAACGCTCCATCATTGGCGACTCGTCGGAAGTGCACCACCACTTTCCTCCCAAAGCCCCCTGCAAGTGATATCACTGCGCCAGTGAATGAGCGAGCGAATGTTGGCTCGATAAACCGTTTACCTGCCCCTATGTCAGGAAACAAAACTCACTTTTGAAAGTAGATGTGAACTAGATGTGAACTGATTTGAATTCCTGGGGTTTTTTCTGCATGCGTAGTGCTCGTGCTGAAAAGTAGTGCCAACGGACTAGCAAAACTGTTGGTGATCCGACCCATTTCAAAGCGACACGCTGCAGATAGTGGGCATCACCGCGCCTGCGCTAATGCAGATTGATGTCTCATGAAACGAGGTCTGGTAGAGCACTCTGATCGACCAGCGACGGGACCCACATGGGATACAACGGGAGCCTGGCTGTTGTCTGATCGGAAAATTGGTTGTGCGGATTATAATAGAGGCACGTTGCAGATGGATTTAATGGTGAGTGTGACCGCACCCTTAGGAACCTTCGATGAGGACTTTATCTGGTTTAGGTAAGCAACATTTACTGGGTCACCTGTGTCCACATGCTTGTTCACCCCCTAAAAAAACTCTAAAAGGTTAGTTAGACAAGATCTTCCCTTACAGAATCCATGCTGATACTTCCTCAATTGCTTTTTTCCATCAATGTATCTGCTAATTCTAACTTTAAGGGATTCCACCAGTTTTGCTGGTATTGATGCTCGACTGACCCAGCTGTAGTTTCCGCAGATCTCTGGAACTGTTTTGGAAGATGGGAGTTACATTGGCTAACTTCCAGTCTTTGGGAATGAAGGCAGATTTTAGTGATAGATCGCATGCATATTTTTGTCAGGAGAGCCACGAGTTCACATTTGAGTTCTTTTAGAACTCTTGGATGTATACCATCTGGGCCTGGCAATTTGTCAGTTTTTAATTTGTTCATCAGTTGTAGGATCTCCTTTTTCATCACCTCAATCCCAGTCAGGTCTTTCAACACCCTTCCTGAAATTGGCACTTCTGGAGTGGGTAAGCACCTTCCATCTTTGACACTGAAGACAGAGGCAAAAACTGCATTCATCTTCTCTGCCAGAACTGTCAACCTTTAGTAATCTATTTACCTCTTGGTCATCAAATGGCTCCACTATCTCCCTGGCTTGTTTTCTGCAACTAATATGTTTGAAGAAATTTTTATTGTTGGCCTTTATGTTTTTTGCAATATGTTTGTCATAGTCCACTTTTGCCTGTCTGATCACCGATGTGCATTTTATTTGCCATTGCCTGTGCTCCCTTTTATTGACCTCTCTTGAACTAGCCTTCCACTGCTTAAAGGAATCCTTCTTACCTTTTACTGCTTCCATTAGTTTGTTTGCTAACCATGCTGGCCTTTTTTATACCTATCTGTACCTTTCCTAACCTGTGACAAACACTGTATCTGACTGAGCTTCCAGCAGGCCTCATTTTGGGCAGGAGATCACAGGAACGGAGCTCTGGAACCTCTAAATTTTATTGTGCTCTTTCTTTCTTACCCCCCCTAAAAAAAAAAAAACAACCCTTGCTTCTGGGCTCCATTGTTGAAACTCCCTGAGATTTGACAAACTTTCTGATATTCTCCCCCACAAAAAGGGGGAAAATAACCCAAACATATAAAGGAGAAAGATGGAGATCTTCCTCATGCCACTGGGGCTGCATAGGAGAAAGTAATTTAATAAGTATGATGGGAGTAAGGTTTTATTATGATAATCAGGGCTTTTTTGTAGCAGGAACTCCTTTGCATATTAAGACACACACTCCTGATGTAGCAGCATGTAGGCGGGCGGGCGGGGAGGGAAGGGAAACGCAGGCCGGGGACCGCTGGGCCGCCGTGCGGTCCAGCCAGCCACCCAGCAGGCGGGCGGGGCGGGGAGGGAAGAAAAACGCAGGCCGGGGACCGCTGGGCCGCTGCGCGGCCCAGCCAGCCACCCAGCAGGCGGGTGGGGCGGGGGGGGAAGGGAAATGCAGGCCGGGGACCGCTGGGCTGCCGCGCGGCCCAGCCAGCCACCCAGCAGGCGGGCGGGGAGGGAAGGGAAACGTAGGCCGGGGACCGCTGGGCGGCCCAGCCAGCCACCCAGCATAACAAATGAGTTTGACACCCCTGCCATAGAGTCCACCTTCTAAAGCAGCCATTTGCTCCAGGTAACTGGTCTCTGATGCCTGGAAATCAATTGAAGTAGTGGGAGATCTCCAGCTACCACTTGGAGGCTGGCAACCATAGTGCTCACAGGAAGAGATTTCCACCCCGCCTCCCCATGCAGCAACCCTTCAACTCCCCCCTCATGCTTTTCCTGGAGGTCCCGTGGCTGCAAGAGTAACATTTTAGGGGCAATTTTGGACTGCAAAGGGAGGGGTAGGGCTGCCAACCTCCAAGTGGTTGCAGGAGATCTCCTGGGATTACAACTGATCTCCAGATGACAGAGATCAGTTGGAAGAAGGTGGGTTCTTTGATATTATACCCCATGAAAGTCCCTCCCTTCCTCAGACCCCACCCTCCTCACTTTCCACCCCCCAAATCACCAAGTATTCTCGAGCCTAGGGAGGGGGGAGGCAGGGAAGAATCATTCCACAGGTGAAACTCCTACCGCCTGCAGTAAATTTCAGTGGGATCCAAGCCTGCAGAAACTGGGGGATGAAACTCTAAACCCAATATTCTTGGAAGGGTCTAAATCTACTTAGAACGGCACCTACTTAGCCTCATATTGCAAATCCACTTCCAGTCATTATCATTTTAATACAAATAAAACAGGCTCTGGTATATAACTTGGAAAATGTCAAACAAACTTGCATCAAAGAATAGATATATTAATATATGGATACAGTATACATACAACATAATATCAAATACACAGTGTGTGCACACAAAAATATAATAGCTGCCTTCCTGGATTTCTGTGACTGTCTCTCCCCCCACCCCCAACCCTTGACTGTCTCTTTAAACATCTTCAGTTAGATCCACGTAGCTTTCTCTTCCTTATACATCTCCCCAGCAAAATTATTAAAAGTCTAGAACAGGGGTGTCAAACATGCAGCCCGGGAGCCAAATCAGGCCCCCGGAAGGCTCCTATCAGGCCCTCGAGCAACTGGCTGTCATCTGCTTACTTCTCCCTCTATCTTGCTTCCTTCTGCATAACATTTCGCTTTGCAAGGCTTGCTCAATTGCACAGGGGCTACAAAGCAAAACGTCTGTTTTCTCCATTGGCTGAGGCTCCTCCCTTCGGGAGGAAGAGCTTGCTTTGCCACGCGCTCTCAATCATACAGCAGAACTACGGAGCCAAGCCTCTCTCCCTTCTATTGGCTGAGTCTCCTCCCCCTCCTTGCCCCCTGGGGAAGGAAGGAAAGAGCCAGAGCTTCCTTTGCCCAGTTCCCTGGATCCCATGGGAGAAATACAAAGAAAGCACCTTTAAGACCAATGAGTGCTAATGTTTTAAAAGCATGTTTTAAGTCTTTTTAAAAGAAAATATTTAATTGTGTTTGTGTGTGTCCGTTATAAAATTTATATCTTTGCTACTTAATCTTAAATAGGTATTTTATTTATTTATTTGTTTGTTTGTTTACTTTAAATCTGTATGCCGCCCACTCCACATAAGGACTCCACATACACATGGCCTAGCCTGATATGGCCCAGCCCAACCTGACATGGCCCGGCCCAACAAGGTCTCATTTATGTCAGATCCAGCCCTTATAACAAATGAGTTTGACACCCCTGGTCTAGAAGATAACATGAGAGAAGATGCGCCAGGAAATCCACGTTAAGTTCACCATGAGAAAAAAGAGATAAATGGAGCAGGCTCTTTGTCAGCCTAGATTCTCTAGAACATTCTGCCTGGACTCTCTAACATTCTGCGGAGCCACAGAGAAAAATCTTCACATTCATATCAACACAATGCCACCTACAACATTCTCCGTTCCTCAAGTTTAGCCTCATAACAACCCTGAGAGGAAGGTTAGGCTGAGAGGGTGCAACTGAGTCAAGGTCACTCAGAAAGCTTCCACGGCAGAATAAGGATCTGGTTCTCCCAGATCCTAGTCAGACACACTAACCACTACATCACACTGGCTCTCCAAGTACTTTGTAGTTAACTAAGAGCAGTGACAACAGTGTGCTAGATTTTTTTATTTGACTTTGTATACTTCTGCAGATGAAGTGAATCACAGACATTCTTTACTTTTCAAATACACCTTTGGAGTTGTGCTGTGAGTTTTGACACCAGTTGTACACATTTCGCAAGATCCTCTTATCCTTTCATTTTATTATTTTTTTTAAAAAAATGACACTCGTGTTTGGTAGCTTCAGAAATGTGCAGTCCCGCAAATACTGACAACATTTCTCTGACCCAGTGCAAGCAACTTCAGGCATGGCATATTTTATGGCTTTCCTAGGCCTGGAGCCAATCATTATGGTTGCCAACTCCTGAACAGTAAACTTCTGGTCCATGGGTGGAGTTTTGAAGTGGAGCCTTGTGGGGTCAGGTGGTGAACCTAAGCACCAAGAAGTAGGTGGAACCACTAAGGGAAAACACTAAACAAGAGTTGTCCAGTGTTCCCTCTAAGTTGAATTAGTGTGAGCTAGCTCACAATTTTTAAGCCTCTGGCTCACAAATTTTTGTCTCAGCTCAGGAAAAATGGCCCCAGAGCAAACTAATTTATGCAGGAGCTCACAACTTTCATGTCAGTAGCTAACAAAGTAGAATTTTTGCTCACAAGACTCCACAGCTTAGAGGGAACTTTGGTTGTGGCATCTGTGATAGGTACATAAGAACATAAGAGAAGCCATGTTGGATCAGGCCAACGGCCCACCCAGTCCAACACTCTGTGTCACACAGTGGCAAAAATTTTTATATATACACACACACTGTGGCTAATAGCCACCGATGGACCTCTGCTAAACCCCAAAGGAGTTCCTGCTACAAAACCCCTCTTGAAGCTGGCTATGCTTGTGGCCGCCACCACCTCCTGTGGCAGTGAATTCCACATGTTAATCACCCTTTGGGTGAAGAAGTACTTCCTTTTATCCGTTTTAACCTGTCTGCTCAGCAATTTCATCGAATGCCCACGAGTTCTTGTATTGTGAGAAAGGGAGAAAAGTACTTCTTTCTCTACTTTCTCCATCCCATGCATTATCTTGTAAACCTCTATCATGTCACCCCGCAGTCGACGTTTCTCCAAGCTAAAGAGCCCCAAGCGTTTCAACCTTTCTTCATAGGGAAAGTGCTCCAGCCCTTCAATCATTCTAGTTGCCCTTCTCTGGACTTTCTCCAGGGTTGAGAAATACCTGGAGATTTTGGAGGTGGAGCCAGGGAAGGGCAGGGTTTGGGGAGGAGAGGGACTTCAGTGGAGTATAATGCCATAGAATTCACCTTCCCAAGTGGCCATTTTCTCAAGGTGGACTGATCTCTGTCTCTTGGAGATCAATTGTAACACCAGGAGATCTCCAACCACCACTTGGAGGTTGGCAACTCTACTAAAGCCCACCTCTAGTGGTCTCTAATCTAGAAGAGTCTACGCCGTAACCAATCTGTTAGTCTTCAGATAGATGCAAGACTCTTAATAGAACAGACTGGTCCACAAGGGTTGATTTGCCCACCAAAGAACATGAAGAAGAGAACACCATGATGTTAGTCCTTTTTTAGACCTTACACACACCAGGGCTTTTTTTGTAGCAGGAACTCCTTTGCATGTGAAGGACCACACACCCCTGATGTAGCCAGTCCTCCAAGAGCTTACAGGGCTCTTGGTACAGGGCTGCCAAGGGTTCCCCCTCCCCCTATGTTGCCGGCGCGATGATGTCCCCAGAAGTGACATCATTGCACAGGCGATGTTGCGTGGTGGCCGCTCTAGGTGTTTCTGGGAAAACTCTATGGTTTTCCTGGACGCTCTAGCCATTTGGGAGGGAAAATGCAGGGGACTTGGCAACCCTACTCTTACTACAGGGTCTACGGTAGGTTCCAGGAGGATTGGCTACATCCAAGGTTTGTGGTCTAATATGCAAAGGAGTTCCTGCTACAAAAATGCCCTGCCATACATATTATTTTGAGGTTAACTAAATCCATGGCTCGCTTGTGCTGATTGCCTTTGATAATTTGCCGGTCACCGTGTTCTCTATGGAATTGACAACTCCACGCACCATCAGCCATAATTTTATGTATTGTCTGTGTGATAGTTTACTTCAGGATGAATTACAGCTTCTGACTTCATCATGGGTTGCTGACTGTTTCAGCATGATTGAGCATATGAAATAAATGTGAGGTTAAAAGATGGAGTTGGGAGTGGTCATTTCAGGATGACAGATTATGTAAATTTGAGATTTCAAAATGGAGTTGGGAGTGGTCAGTCCAGGATGACTGATTATGTACACTGGCCAGAAGTATGTCTTTGAATGCATCATCTGCGTGTGGAATGTAGACAATAAAGTCGCTCAGAGAAGTGTGTTTGAAGTTCACTCTGTTATACAGAGAGCTAAGGTTGCCACTCCTCAAGTGGAGACAGGGGATCCCCTGGTTTGGAGGCCCTCCCCCCACTTCAGGGTCATCTGAAAGCAGGGGCAGGGGAGGGAAATGTCTGCTGGCCACTCCATTATTCCCTATGGAGACCGATTCCTATAGGGTACAATGGAGAATTGATGCACGGGTATCTGGGGCTCTGGGGGAGCTGTGTTTTGAGGTAGCATAGCATCCAATGCCTGTCTCCAAAACATCCTCCAAGTTTCAACATTTTGGACCAGGGGGTCCAATTCTATGAGCCCCAAAAGTAGGTGCCCCTGTCCTTAATTATTTCCAATCAAGGAAAGGCATTTAAAAGGTGTGCAGTCCCTTTAAAAGTGATGGTGAGAACTCCGTTTGGAGTTCAGTTATGCTTATCACATCCTTGCTCCTGGCTCCACCCCAATGACTCCTGGCTCCACTCCCAAAGTCTCCTGACTCCACCCACAAAGTCCCCAGATATTTCCTGAATTGGACCTGGCAACCCTACAGAGAGCGCTTCACCCTGTGCATGTCACACACACTGAACAACGCACTTTTCAACTGGATTTTTACTGTGTAAGAATGTCAAAATCCACTTGCAAACAAGTCCCTGTGTGAAATCACCCACAGCCTTTGCATATGAAGGTTACCTTCTAGCATTTGACAACCCCCTCCTTTTCATTTACTCCCTCTAAGATTATGAGAAACTCACTTTAGTAACCATCACCACATGTTTTACTTGATCGACATGTATATGTAGGGAAGGAAAAAAAATACCAACTAACGTATGACACAGAAGATGCTTTTTCCAAGTTCAGAGCTTGGTTTCCAAAATACAAAGAAAGGGTGAAAGGGTGGGGGAGAGCCGTTAGAAAGGGCTGGCCCCTGACCCACTTTCAGGGGCAACCCACTTTGGGGTCCTGACCCACAGGTTAGAGAACAGTACTCTAGAACATGTTTCTCTGTCAGTTGTGGTGCTACAGAGATTGACTGTAGAGAAGGCATACGGTGGGATCCATGCAAACTGCTGTGCAAATGAAAAACGTCTCATCTGGGACTCAAGATCCACTGTCCGTTTGGGGTTTGAAAGAGCCTCATCTGGTTTGTAACCGATATCCCAACAGCTGTTTCTCATTCTAGAGCTGAGATTTTGAAAGCCAACGGACTGCACGTTTCAGCGATTGTTAGTTTTTTAAATTTTTTGTTAAAATGGAAGGATCAACAAAAATAACTTTCCACCTGCCACAGGGGGATGTGCTGATAAATGCAAAGATGAAAGATTAGATCATGAAGCCAGAGTCTAACTGGAAATGGATAACTCCATTTGACAATCCCCGGGCTATTCCGGCAACTCTCAAGTACCATTTATTACAGTTGGCTTAAGCAGCTGGTTTTGCACAACGGCCTCACCGTATACTTCAATTCCATTTTGTATTTATTAGGGATGTGACGGCAGCTGATTCCTATGGAAACAGAATTTAGTGTTGTCTTCTCCTAAAAGCATACTGTCTTTAGGGTTTGTAGAATCTTTCGGGATCAAGTGCCGTGTTCTACTGGAGAAAGTTTTCCTTCCAGACGTTTCGTTCTCAGCTGCGGAGAACATCCTCAGTGGCATTGCAGCCGGAGCAGGCGCTCTGACCTTCTTTTCACGAATTCATGTCTTTTCACGAATTCATGAGAAGAGAAAAAGCCTGAGAATCAACAGGCAAACATCAGTGCAGGTGTATGGACTGCTGCCTCCCCATACCTTGGAAACTGGGGTTCCCAGTCCTTAATTGTAATCTTGAGACATTCAGAATAGTCTGGACAACAGTCATCACCGATGTTCCCTCTAAGCTGTAGACTCTTGTGAGCAACAATTCTACTTTTGGAGTTACTGGTATCCAAGTTGTGAGTTACTTACTGGCATTAAAGTTGTAAGCTACTGCATAAATTATTGTAAGTAAGTAAGTAAGTAAGATTATTTTTATATCCCGCCCTCCCCCGCCAAAGGCAGGCTCAGGGCGGCTCACACCTGTGGGTCAGGACCCCAAAGTGGGTTGCCCCTGAAAGTGGGTCAGGGGCCAGCCCTTCCTAACGGCTCTCCCCCACCCTTTCACCCTTTCTTTGTATTTTGGAAACCAAGCCCTGAACTTGGAAAAAGCATCTTCTGTGTCATATGTTAGTTGGTATTTTTTTTCCTTCCCTACATATACATGTCGATCAAGTAAAACATGTGGAGATGGTTACTAAAGTGAGTTTCTCATAATCTTAGAGGGAGTAAATGAGAAGGAGGGGGTTGTCAAATGCTAGAAGGTAACCCTCATACGCAAAGGCTGTGGGTGATTTCACACAGGGTCTTGTTTGCAAGTGGATTTTGACATTCTTACACAGTAAAAATCCAGTTGAAAAGTGCGTTGTTCAGTGTGTGTGACATACACAGGATGAAGCGCTCTCTGTAGGGTTGCCAGGTCCAATTCAGGAAATATCTGGGGACTTTGTGGGTGGAGTCAGGAGACTTTGGGAGTGGAGCCAGGAGTCATTGGGGTGGAGCCAGGAGCAAGGATGTGATAAGCATAACTGAACTCCAAACGGAGTTCTCACCATATTAAAGGGACTGCACACCTTTTAAATGCCTTCCCTTGATTGGAAATAATTAAGGATAGGGGCACCTACTTTGGGGGCTCATAGAATTGGACCCCCTGGTCCAAACCTGTTGAAACTTGGAGGATGTTTTGGAGACAGGCATTGGATGCTATGCTGCCTCAAAACACAGCTCCCCCAGAGCCCCAGATACCCGTGCATCAATTCTCCATTGTACCCTATAGGAATTGGTCTCCATAGGGAATAATGGAGTGCCCAGCAGACATTTCCCTCCCCTGCCCCTGCTTTCAGATGACCCTGAAGTGGGGGGAGGGCCTCCAAACCAGGGGATCCCCTGTCTCCACTTGAGGAGTGGCAACCTTAGCTCTCTGTATAACAGAGTGAACTTCAAACACACTTCTCTGAGTGACTTTATTGTCTACATTCCACACGCAGATGATGCATTCAAAGACATACTTCTGGCCAGTGTACATAATCAGTCATCCTGGACTGACCACTCCCAACTCCATTTTGAAATCTCAAATTTACATAATCTGTCATCCTGAAATGACCACTCCCAGCTCCATCTTTTAACCTCACATATTGTGCTTTGGGGTCAATTTTCCTGAGCAAAGAGAAAAATGTGTGAGCTGGAGGCTTAAAATATGTGAGCTAGCTCACGCTAACTCAGCTTAGAAGAAGAAGACTGCAGATTTATACCCCGCCCTTCTCTCTGAATCAGAGACTCAAAAGCGATTTACGATCTCCTATATCTCCTCCCCCCACAACAGATACCTGTGAGGTGGGTGGGGCTGAGAGGGCTCTCCCAGAAGCTGCCCTTTCAAGGACAACTCCTGCGAGAGCTATGGCTAACCCAAGGCCATTCCAGCAGGTGTATGTGGAGGAATGGGGAATCAAATCCAGTTCTCTCAGATAAGAGTCCGTGCACTTAACAACTGCACCACTGATCATCACCCCTCTGCTTCTTTGCTGAGACTGAAGATCCGGAATTGATTCCCAGTTCTTGTTTCTTTCTTTCCCAAGATCTCTCAGTATACTCTGGATAATAATATATATAGCAGATGTTTCTTAGATTGGACTCTCAGGACACTGGAAGAACTTCACAGCTGCCTCAAGTCTCAGTTTCGTGACACGCCCCTTCCCCTCACTCCTCAAGGGTACCAAATTAGACTAGGATCTAGATAGAAGACCCAGGTTCAAATCCCCAATCTGCCGTGGAACCTTGCTGGGTGACCTTTGTCCAGTCACACATTCTCAGCCTAACCTATCTCTCAGGGCTGTTGGGAGGATAAAATGTAGGGGGAGACAATGATGTAAACCACTTTGGGTCCGCACTAAATTTGCCAGACCCCCACTGCTTTTGTGGGGTGCTTTCCTGCCACTGGCTGGTGGGGAAAATCCCACACCCAACTGGCCCAAAAGGCAATGTGATGATGTCACTGATGTCACAAGGCAACGCTGTAGTTTCTGAGCAAAACTTTCTGGGCAAAAGTTTTGCCAAAAAAACTAGAGCTGGGGTGGCCAAATTGTGGCTCTTTCACACATATTGTGTGGCTCTTGAAGCCTCCACCACCCTATTGGCTGGCTTGGAGGAGACATTTCTCTCTTTAAATCACTTCTCCAAGCCAAACCAGCCAGTGGCTTGGAGAATGCATTTAAAGTTAAAGTTGCTTTCTTTCCACCACTTCCTCCCCTCCCTCCCTCCCTCCCTCCCTCCCTTCCTTCCTTCCTTCCTTCCTTCCTTCCTTCCTTCCTTCCTTCCTTCCTTCCTTCCTTCCTTCCTTCCTTCCTTCCTTCCTTCCTTCCTTCCTTCCTTCCTTCCTTCCTTCCTTCCTTCCACATCTGATGTTTATTCCAGGGCTTTTTTGTAGCAGGAAGCTTTTTTTGTAGCAGGTTTAAGCTGCAAGCATTTTCTGCAGGTTTTGTGATAAGTTTTAAATCTTGGGATTGTAAGCCTCCTGGAGCCACGGCAGAAAGGCAGAGCATAAATATTCCAAAGCAGTACAATAAAGTAATAAAAACCATGAGTAGGGACATAGAAGAGGCCTTATTTTATATACCACAATATTACCTTTTTCATAGTCTAAAAAGAGGAGCCTTTAAGCAGTGTTGAACAGAGATTTTAAGATATGATAAGTATCGCACATTGGTCTAGTAGCTAAAACTTCTCCAGTTGTGAAAGTTTGCACTCTGTTGGCAACGACAGGTATGGACATAGCCAAAGGACGGCTATGCAGGAAGGGGCAAGAGAGGGAAGATAAGCCACAAAATTCTCAACCTGATTCTGCTGAGAATCCACTTTACAAACACGCAGCTAGGTTGGCTTCTTTTGTTGAGGGGTTTGTTAAGCATTAGCTCAAGAATGCCATGGTCCAGCCTGCACGGTATGAAACCTAATTCTTCCCCTTTCTGGAGCCGTGGCATGGGGTGTTTAATTTTTCTCTCTCGGTAGGGCTGCAGGCCCTCTGGTACACCAGCCAAAAAACACTCATATTTTAGCAGGCTTAGCCTCAGCCTGGTTGCCAGGCAGTGAAGAGAACTCTTGTCTTCCAGGGGGTGGGGGCAGGGGGGAGGCTAAGGGAGAAAGGGATTGTTCGAACAACTCTGAAAAAGCCCCCTCCCCAAGACTGCTTGTTTGGCGACTTTATTTACAGAAAGAAAACACCATTAAGAGGGGAAAAAAGGACTGCCCAGGGTAGGACCCCTGGAACATAAATCTCAAAATTTTGCTCCAGGGATCAAGATGAATTCATGAACTTAGACCCAGGTGGGCAGCCGTGTTTGGTATGAAGGAAAGAGTCAAAGTTAGAATCCAGTGGTAGTTATTCCTGTTTTGTTTCCACATAACTTAAAATATCTCTGTCATGTTACATGCTAATTTGCTGTTCAGTTTCTGTCTATAAGTCTGAACGGTTATCTTCCATTTCTGTGTATCTGAGAAAGTCTACATGTACACGAAAGCACATACCTTGAAGAAAACTTTGCTGGTCTTAAAGTTGCCACTGGGCTCTAACTTTTATTTATTTAATTTGATTTATAGCCCACTCTTCCCATAGAACAGGCTCAGGGTAGGTTACATCATAAAAGAAGAGAAACAACAGTTAAAACCAAATTAAAATATATACAGTTTTGTCCCATGACGTGGTTTTGTGTGGTCAGTAAGGAACTATTTGGTGTGATTTTCATTTTGTTAAATAAATACCCCTTATCCAGACATTCCATGTTCTCTCATTTGGGGCTTATCTATTACAATTACATTTCTCTTTCCATCCTGGAGCTCGAGGTGGCATAAGAACATAAGCTATGTCCTGGTTGACCAGGCCAGTAGTCCATCTAGCCCAGCATCCTCGGGATACAGTGGGCCAGCCAGATGCCCTGGAGGGCCAACAAACAAGGCAAAGAGGCCAAGGCCTCTCTGTGACTTTGCCATTCAACACTGGCATTCAGAGAACTGCCTCTAGAGCTGGGAAGCTGTCTAGAAATGTCTAGAGCTGGGAAGCTGATATATTCTTTCAAAGGTGGAGGAAAAAAGCATTCCCTGTGTGGTGTTAGGTGGTTCTTTGTCTTTTTTAAAAAGGTTCTGTGCAGGATCCAGTCTTCCTACAGTATAGTAGTAGCCACATTTCATAGAGACAACTACCCCATGAGATAAGTGAGGCTAAGAAAGCCTGCTTGGCCCAAGATTACCCAGCAGGCTTTAGGGCAGACTTGGAATTTGAATCCAACTCCTCTAGGTCTTAGTTTGGTCCTCTGGTTTACCAAAGCTTGTTGTGAATCAATACTTGTTTCCATTCTTTGCAAGAGAAAGAAAGAAATTCCCTTTCTTTCCTTTCTCATGCAACAAACGTGCATACAGCTTGCCTGAAAGCGTATACCGCCAAAAAATGCCGTCACATTTTAACCTCCCCAAGGTATAACAAAACCCTCAGCTCTTTTTGATTCCCGTCCATCATGGAATCCCTAATCCTCTGTGGCTTGTGCCAGAGGGATCCAGAAGGTCATTACTCATACGGAATGTGCACAGCTAGCACGGAAACAGACAACGGTCCGGAAGCCAGCGTCAGTCACACTCTCCTCTGTTCTGTCATATCCGGAAAATGCCGTCCATTATGAGAACTCCCTGCCAGTTTTCCAAATCCCATCTATTCTTTCAGCACCATCTTTTGCATCAGCTTTCCAGTTAAAGCTCTTTGAAGAGAAAAGGGAGCCAAGCGAACCAAGGGAGTCCAATGAACCTTCAGTCCAAGGCAGAGTGAGTCCAGTCTAAGTCTTTTAACTTTGGTGGCCTTCCAGACTGGAGTAACTCCTCACAGGATTGTCCCTGAGTCCGTTTCATTTAGTTTGTCAAGAAGAAAGGCAGTGTGTTGTCGAGGTTAGTGTCAGCGTATGGTCTGGAAGACCGAGGTTCAAATCTTGACTGTGGCATGGAAGCTTGTTGGGTTACTCTGGGGCCAGTCACTTTGTCTCTTGGCCTCATCTACCTCGCAGGCTAGTTGTTGTGAGGATCAGATGGAGATGGGAAGAGAAAGGTTGTTTCACACGTTGGGTACTCATAGGGCTTATTTGGTAGCAGGAACTCCTTTGCATATTAGGCCACACACCCCTGATGTAGCCAATCCTCCAAGAGCTTATAGGCTCTTAGTACAGGCCTACTGTAAGATCCAGGAAGATTGGCTACATCAGGGGTGGGTGGCCTAATATGCAAAGGAGTTCCTGCTGCAGAAAAAGCCCTGGGTACTCACTGGGGAGAAATGTTGTGTCCAAATACCAAAAATAAATATATATTTTTAGAAATGTTATGCTAGGTTTAACCATAGCCTTTTAATTTATTTATTAAATGTATATACTGCCCTCCCCACAATTTTTTTGGGTGGTC
The DNA here is from genome assembly GCF_032191835.1 of Heteronotia binoei. Taxonomy (NCBI): domain Eukaryota; kingdom Metazoa; phylum Chordata; class Lepidosauria; order Squamata; family Gekkonidae; genus Heteronotia; species Heteronotia binoei. Next base: position 179,908,963 of record NC_083224.1, on the reverse strand, counting down.
CCAATGTGGTGCCCTTGGGCTCCATGGCACCCACCAACACTTTTCTGTTGCCTGCCAGTGTTTTTAGGAAGTGGGTGGGGCTAGGTAGGGCTTTTGCCCAGCAAGTGTTCTGTTTGGCTATTGGAGATTTGATTGACTGTGCAGATTTTTAAATGTTGCTTTGTCAGCAGCTGCCATCACAGCACACGGATCTTCACTGTGTTACCGAGTTAAGCTCTGGCCATCGTTTGGTGGCTGGTTCCGCCTCCCGTGGCAGCCATTTTGTTGCTGCGCCCACCATTCCAAATGTGCCTGCAGACTCAAAAATGTTGGAGACCCCCAGCCTGTGGTTTTGGTTGTGTCAAAGGGGTTGGCTGATACCTTCTCTCAACCTTATGAAATGTACGGACATAGAGTAGATAGACATTTGGCACCCATGTGCTAGGGGTGACGGGCAGGGATGTAATGTCTATGTAGATGAACCTTTTGGAATGCTGATCTTGGCATCCTGAGTCAAAAGAGCATGGAAAGAGCATACAGCTTTGGCTGAATGTTCCCACCCTTGTAGCTGGATCTCCGCAGGCCTTTGAGAAATGAAGCTTTCGGTCACAACGGCAAGTGTTTGCAATTAGCTTCACCATATGGTGGGTTTTGTTTTCTGCATCTTTTAGGCCGAGTTAAGAGCCAAATATCTGGCATAGCACAATCTCCAGTGTGGCGTTAGCTCATCTTACGCAAACCACAAGCTTGTCAGAGGAGAAGCGGTGAGTCACCGACTCAGCAAAGGATTGTTCCATCCATCAGGGGAGTCAAGAACATTCTCAAGTCTCCTGTTACTGGGCCGCTCAGCGGAATGCCTGTTTCAGGATCTGATCTCTTCCTTCTGCCACCCCTGTCCAGAACTTCAAGATTATCTGTTCTTCCTCCTGGGTTCTGAAGGGGGCATAAGATCTTATTGCAGACTGTAGCAGAGAAGTGAGACTGGAGGGGCTGTTTGCTCATCTTTTCTGACATGGAGAGACCTCTTCCAAACTGGAGCTTGCCAACCTCCAGGTGGGGTCTGGAGAGCTCCTGGAATTACAATTGATCTCCAGATGAGAGATCAGTCCCCCTGGAGATAGTGGCTGCTTTGTAGGGTGTGGCATTATAGCCCACTGAGAGCTCCCTTTTCAGGTTCCAACTCCGAAATCTCTGGGAATTTCCCAACCCTTAGCCTTGCATGCTGCCTAGAAGTTATATGGAAAGTAGGGGATGCCATTTTTGTTGATTGCCCACCACCACCATGGCAGGCTGCTGACTCCTTGACATGCAAGGTTGCCTGGTCCTATCTGGTCACCAGGAGGATGGGAGGGTAGGGTTGCCAGATCTAGGTTGAGAAATTCCTGGAGATTCCTAGGGATGGCACCTAGGAAGGACAGGGACCTCTGTGGGGTTCAGTGCTGACTCCCCCCTCCAAAGCACCCATTTTCTCCAGGGGAGCTGTTCTCTGCAGTCTGGGAATGAGCTGTAATCGTGGGGGAACCAGGGCTGGCCCTAGACCATCTGGCACCCTAAGCAAGGCTGACTTCTGGCTCCCCCCTCCACACTGATAACCGGTTTTCAAAAGCAGATGAATTGTGGGAAAAATGAAAAGCACAAAACTCGAACTTGATCCCAGACCTGGATAACCCAGATCACTGAGTCACATGGAGGCGGGCACTCAATTCTGTGCCCCCAGAAGGCCAGCGCCCTAGGCAATTGCCTAGTTTGCCTAGTGGCAGGGCCACCTTGAGGCTGGCATCCCTGTCATGCTGTTTTTTGGGGGAGAGTTCCTATCCTCTGGAAGCATCATTCGGGTGGCATTTTGGATTGTAGGGCATGGGTAAAGCAGGAAATTCATACTGCATGGACAGAAATCCTTCTGGCTGTGGACATTTTAGGTGGGATCCAAGCCAAAGGGCTAGGCCTTGTTCCTCAAAATAGATGAGGTGGTGAAGCTATTCTTTCAGACCACAAGTGGGGGATTGTATGGCTACATGCTTCACCAGGGTGAAAAATATCCCTTCTAAAGCAAGTAGGGGTATTAAACCTGGAACATCAGGTTGGTTGACCATTCAGTCTCTTGCCAGATGTATTGTGTGTCCTGTTACACTTACAAATTAGGTCCCCTTGCCAAAATTCTTTGGAATAAAACGGATTTTTTTTTGGGGGGGGAGTGCAAATGGGCAGCTTCATTTCCACTCCCCCCCCCAAACTAAGTTTTCTTTATTATGGAAAATTGATATATACAACAAGAAAGAGCAAAATGCAATTTGCAAAATTATAGCATATCATTACAGAGTTTAAATTGCTCAGTAAATACACTGCAAATAATACTTTGGGGGGGGGAAAGAGGCATATCTATATATAAGTCTACTATGTGTAATTCTCAGAGATTGGTTTTTTGGGTTTTATAAAGATTTAAGAAGTAACCAAGAGTGATAGGAACAATGAGAGGGGAGGATGTTGTGTTCCAACATGAAAATTAGTAAATTGTGTATGCTTAAATCATGTAGCCCCCGCCCCCAACTCCAGCATAGGGTTGCTAGGTGCCCTCAATGTTTTTGTTAAATCCAACTTTTAAAATACTGGCTATGCTTCTGCTGCCTATTCCCCAATCTCTGAGACAGGCTGTTAGCTAGGCTTGCCAACTCTGTCTTGAGCAATTCCTGGAGATTTGAGGCAGTGCCTGGGGAATCTGGAACAGCTCAGTGAAGACGTGAGTTCATAGAGACCGCCCTCCAGTGTTGCTGTTTTCTCCAGGGGAACTGATTGCCATAGTTTGGAGATTAATTTTAATCCTGAGAGATCTCCAGATGTTGGAGTTTGCAAGTTGCTCACATTTCAGCCATTATGGAGTTAACTGATGCTGTTAGTAAACAGGACATTACATTGTCCAGGGATGGCCAAACTCACTTAACGTTAAGAGCCACATGGGATAAATTGTCAGATGTTTGAGAGCTGCAAGACATGAACATCAGATGTTTGAGAGCAGGCAGGCAGGAAGGAAGGAAGGAAGGAAGGAAGGAAGGAAGGAAGGAAAATAGATGGGGAGGAAGGAGAGAGAGGTGGAAAGAAAGCAACTGTAACTTTAAATGCATTCTCCAAGCTGCCAACTGGCTTAGCTTGGAGAAGTGATTTAAAGAGGGAAATACCTTCTCCAAGCTGGCCAATGGGGTGGTGGAGGCTTCAAGAGCCACACCATAGGTGTGAAAGAGCCACATGTGGCTCCTTAGCTGTAGTTTGGCCACTCCTGAAGCAGTCTAACCTGTAGCCACTTAGAATAGAGATGGATTTTGTGCAGTGAAATCTATGGCTGTTGTTTATACCAGTGACGTGATCTCTAACCTGTTAATTGGCTAACCAGTGTTCAGGATGCAAGAGCACCAGGCCCCACCTTGGGGTTGTTAACCTCAGTGAAAAGAAACTAAACAGGTAAACAGGTCAAGGAACTTCAGCCCACCCTGTCAACTGTTGCTTCACTGAATGCCACACTCCTGATACAACCTTAACCTGGGTCCTTTTGCACGGCAGACTTTTTGCAGTGAAGTGCAGCGGATGCTTGGAAGCCATCGCCCCCAGTGAGTTTGTCATGCGAGCCCAGAAGAGTGTGTACCACGTGAGCTGCTTCTGCTGCTGTGTCTGTGAGAGGAGGCTCCAGAAGGGGGACGAATTTGTCCTGAAGGAGGGGCAGCTCCTGTGCAAAAGCGACTTCGAGAAGGAGCGTGAACTCCTCAGCCTTGTCAGCCCAGCGGCATCTGATTCGGGTAAGGCAATTGGGCGGTGTTTCTTGGATCGCAGGGCACCAAGCTCCCTGACCACCCACCAAAGTTCGGCAAGGGCTATGATTCAGACTTGGCTAATGGTGCCAACGATGAGTGATGGTGACCACGGGTCATTTTGTAGAAAAATAGGTAGTGGAGCTCATTACCATAATCATTAGCATATGCCACCCCCCCCCCCCAGCCAAAAGCAACCCGATGCGAGAAAGGAGAGCCCTGGGCGAGTGAGGCCTGTTTGGGCTGGCTAGAGATCCAGCCAGCCCAAGCAGGCCTTGCTCACCTGGGGCTCTCCTGGACTGTTCCCTTACCAGTCAAAAGGCCAGCAAGCCACCCACTGCCCAAAATCACATAAGTGGAGAAAGGGTGGCATGGGCTTCTCCAGGGGTTAATGAGGGCTGCTGGGGGTGTGGCAAAGCTCCTGGTGGCTGGCTGGCTGCCCTCCTAACGCAGGGATTGTTATGAAGCTGCACCTACTATTCAATGGACAAGGTGGGTGGGGAGGAAGAGGGGAAACCCTCAGAAAGGTTCAGGAGCTGTGCTCATGTGAGCTCCTGCTGAATTTGAGGCCTGGATAGGAGAAGGCAATAGGAATAGGGCTGCCAGGCCTCCTACTATGGTGGGAGGCTTCCCACAAGCAGCCATCTGGGAGGGGAGAAATGTAAAAGTCAGCATACTGTGCATGGCTATATTACTTCTCAGGAAAATCCAGATGGGATGTAGGGTAGCTCTAGGAATGACCAGAAACTCAATGGTTCCCCAAATATATCCAGAATTTTTCAGGATACTTAAAAATGGGTTGTGAAGAATGTTAGAAATACTTGGAATTAACTAGGAATATTGGGAGCTGGCTCCGAGGACTGCTTCCCCCCCGCCCATCCTTCCACTCTACTCCCACCCTCAATGTTTCTGTGTTCCCCACCCTCCCCCAGTCTCCCATTGGCTTGGCAAGCTGCTTTAAGTAAGACTCTGCCAGTGCGAGTGTTTGGGTTGTTTTTGCAAAGTTCATTCTTTGTTGGAGTTGGTTTGTGTTGGGTTTATAGGGAATCTTTGTTTTTGGTGGATTCTTGAGTTTTATGTAATTTGAAATTCTAGGGTTTGATATAGGTTCAGATTCTCAAGTTTTACATTGGTTGGGCTTCATAGTAGCTTGTAGAAAATTTCCTAAAGGGGAGATTGTCAGATTTATATATATTTTCACATTTTGATTCCTCAATGGAGGATGGCTGGTGGCACCTTGTTCAGGGCCCCATAGATTTGGACCCTTGGTACAACTGACTTGAAATTTGAGGGTTATTTAAAGGACAGGTACTCTCCACTGCCCTGAAATTTTGGTGCCAGTACCTTTAAAAATACCCCCCAGCACCCCAGAAAGATTCCCCATAGGGAATAATGCAGGGGAAAAAAATTGAAAACCTGGAAAAAGCCGAGATCCAAATACCATACCATGGGAAATTGGGAATACTAATATACACCCCCCCATACCTTTTGTTTCACACAGCCGTAGAACTGCTAAATTCAAGTCCAGTATATTCTCTGAAAATCTTGTAAGAGCTGGCAGGTGGGCAGAGCTGTGGGGCAGGGCATAGAGTCAGAGGCTCAGGCTCCCCACCCCCAGCTATAGGTAGCCCCACTTACCTTGCAGGGAATAGAAGGAAATGCCTTGTTAGCCTATGCTGGCAGACAGGTAGGGCAGAATGGGGAGAACTGATGCAGCAGTCCAACTTTCCCCCTTTGTAATAGGCAGACTCTGGTGCAATGCTTGTAAATTGCCCAGGAAAATGTTTTGCTTGTATGAGCTGGGCTGCAGGGAAAGAGGAAGATGGGGGTTTAGCACCTGCAGCAATAAATCAGGAGGGGCAAAGCTGGAGCATGTGCTTTGCAGACAGACTGATGGGAAGTATTTATTTAATGCATGCGTGTGTATGCATATGAAATAAATAATAAAATAGAGGCAAAGGTTACAGCTCTTCCCCTTACAATAAATACACACATGCACTTCAGTTTAAATAATATGCAAGAGATTAGTGGTGAAGAAAGTTATGATTCTCTGTCTGCCTCAGAGAGAACTTGCCGGCAATTTTTCAGTGCTTACAACTTCATGTAAAGTGCTAAGCAGCCACAGCGTTTCCCTAATAGAAATCTGCAGGCACTAGATTCCCCCCCCCTCCCCTTTCAGTTCTGCAGATGCAGAGATTTGCTGCTCAGGCACCCTGGGAAAAAGCCCACCGGAGGTGTTTTGTTAAGGTCCCCTGGTGGAAGCCATGCAGAGCCATTAGGGACTTTTAAAAAAGATTTGCAGGAGCACATTTTCATGAGCAGTCATCGGGAAAGTGCCGCTAGGTCTTCAGTAAGCTTCTCTAAGGGGATATATTTTTAAATAGCACATTGGAGAGGCAGTCATGAATAGAAGAAGAAGAAGATGATGATATTGGATTTATATCACATTCTTCACTCTGAATCTCAATCCGATTTCCCACTCACCTTACGCCACTCTCATGTTCCTCTTCTCAGTGGGGCTGCCTTCCAATTTCACACTATCTGCTCCGGGGCTTCAGCTAGCATCAGCGTTTTCATGCCGTGAACAGAAACCTCTAAAAACCAGTTTCTGTTTGCTGCATGAATACACCTATGAAGATGAAGAAGATATTGGATTTATATCCCGCCCTCCACTCCGAAGAGTCTCAGAGCGGCTCACAATCTCCTTTACCTTCCTCCCCCACAACAGACACCCTGTGAGGTGGGTGGGGCTGGAGAGGGCTCTCACAGCAGCTGCCCTTTCAAGGACAACCTGACCCAAGGCCATTCTAGCAGGTGCAAGTGGAGGAGTGGGGAATCAAACCCGGTTCTCCCAGATAAGAGTCCGCACACTTAACCACTACACCAAACTGGCTCTCCTATGCTACTTGCAGCCCCAGGGCACATAGTGTGAAATCGGAAGGAAGCCCCGCTGAGAAGAGGAACATGAGAGTGGCGTAAGGTGAATGGGAAATCGATCACAGAGTCTCAGAGCAGCTCACAATCTCCTTTATCTTCCTCCCCCACAACAAACACCCTGTGTGGGGCTGAGAGAGTTCTCACAGCAACTGCCCTTTAAAGGAGATTCTGCGAGAGCTATGGCTGACCCAAGGCCATTCCAGCAGCTGCAAGTGGAGGAGTGGGGAATCAAACCCAGTTCTCCCAGATAAAAGTCTGCACACTTAAGCACTACACCAAACTAGTGTAGATGAATGCAGTTCTCTGGTCCCTGCTGGCATTCTTCTCCAAGAAGAACTACAATATTCTGTGGAATGAACAGAGCAGACACCAAGGAACAGCTGGAGTGGGGCACAATCAAGGTGGAATGGGGGAAGCTGCTCCTTCCTAACCCTTGCCTGCCACTTGAGCACCCCACAAAAAGAGGGGGAGATCTCATTCATATGCCTGCGCTTGCTGCCTGCCTCTTTCCACCTTTGACAGTGAGGATTTTAATTCTCTGTAGAATAGGAGGAAGGAGGGAAGGCAGCATGGAATAGCAGGATCTCGTCAGATCTCGGAAGCCAAGCAGGGTCTGTACTTGGAAGGGGACTGCCAAGGAAGGCTCTGCAGAAGAAGGCAATGGGCAGCCACCATTGGACCACCACCATTGAGTTAGTGTGAGCTATCTCACAGGTTTTTAGCCTCCAGCTCACACATTTTTGTCTTCGCTCAGGAAGGATGGTGCCAGAGCAATCACTCGCTCACAACTTTAACGCCAGTAGCTCACGAAGTAGAATTTTTGCTCACAGGACTCCACAGAGGGAGCATTGCTGCTGAGCAGGGCTTTTTTTGAGCAGGAAAGCACAAGAACTTGACATCAGGGGGTGTCGCCTAATATGCAAATGAGTTCTTGTTGGGCTTCTACTAAAAAAAGAAGAAGCCCTGTGTGAAATAATGGTGATGTTGGTGATGTGATTTAATATGCAAATAAGTTCCTGCTGGGCCTTTCTTCTACCAAAAAAGCTATGTATTCTGTAATTCCTGTACTGCTTAATGTGTCATGTGAATACTTATGCTATACTTCAGTTCTGTCTGGTGGTTCCAGACTTTTAAAGTCTCAGTGCATTTTGTCAATCGTACTGGCTCATTATGTGTAATCCACCCCAAGTCCCTGTAAGAAAGATGGACTATAAATAATGGAAATAAAATAAGCAACAATACTGACCTTGATGGACCAGTGGTCTGGAGTCAGTATAAGACAGCTTTATGTGTGTTGCAAAAAGCAGGTTATCTCTTCTGAGGAACATGCAGGGCTTTTTTTTGTAGCAGGAACTCCTTTGCATATTAGGCCACACACCCCTGATGTAGCCAATCCTCTAAGAACTTACAGGGTTCTTAGTACTGGGCTTACTGTAAACTCCAGGAAGATTGGCTACATCAGGGTGTATGCGGTCTAATAGGCAAAGGAGTTCTTGCTACAAAAAAAGCCCTAGGAGCATGAGTTCTTGGGGGGTGCATTCACGCTACACTAAATAATGCGTTTTACACCTGGATTTTTACCGTGTAAGCAGGGGTGGAATTTTAGCAGAAACTGCTTTGCATATTAGGCCACACACCCCTGATGTAGCCAATCCTCCAAGAGCTTACAGAGCTCTTTTTTTGTAAACTCTTGGAGGATTGGCTACATCATGGGTATGTGGCCTAAAATGCAAAGGGGCTCCTGCTAGAATTCCACCCCTGCGTGTAAGAATAGCAAAGATCCAGTTGCAAAGTGCATTATTTAGTGTAGTGTGAACGCACCTTCGGAGAGACTCCTTGTATTAAATGAAAACTGCAAAGCAAAGTGGGCCATTCATTTCCAGAGTGAAAAATACCAAAGTGCTCTGTCTGTACCCTGCAGGTATTGAAGGGGAGGGGGGGAGATGGAAAACTGGAACCAAAGATGATGTACACAAAAGTGTTTTCTTGGTGTGTGTGTGTGGGGGGGGGGGGGGGGGAGAGGGTTGACAGCTGTCCAATTTGGAGCATGACTTCCCACCAACGAACCAAAAGGGTGTTTGGCAACATTTCTTTCTGAGAAAAGGGAGGATGTTAGAAGAATTTCTACAAGCGGGTTATGGCAGTCCAGGGCAAGCTTCTTTGGCAATGTCAGGTTTTTGACAGGAATGTGACATCATCAGATGACACCATTGCCAGCTAGATCAAAATCAGCAAAATGCTGCCATCTACTGGGAAGCCACTTGTTTTGTGGCAGCTGGAGAAACGACTGGCTGAGCCAGGGAGAGAAAAGCTTCTTTGATGGAAGGAAAAAATGTTGCTCTGCCAAAGAGAGATTTCCAGAAAGGGAAGGAGACTAGGCTATACTCAAGGAGTGGCTAAACTTGCTTAACATAGAAATAAACATTAGATGTTTGAGAGCTGCAAGACATGAACATCAGATGTTTGAGAGGAGAAAGGAAGGAAGGAAGGAAGGAAGGAAGGAAGGAAGGAAGGAAGGAAGGAAGGAAGGAAGGAAGGAAGGAAGGAAGGAAGGAAGGAAGGAAGGAAGGAAGGAAGGAAAAAATGGTTGGGGGGGGAGGAGAGGGAGGTGGAAAGAAAGCAACTTTAACTTTAAATGCATTCTCTGGCTGACTTAGATTGGAGAAGTGATTTAGAGAGAAATTCCTTCTCCAAGCTGGCTGACTGGACAGTGGGGGGTTTGAGAGCCACAAAATAATCTATGAAAGAGCCATATGTAGCTCCTGAGCCACAATTTGGCCACCCCTGCTATATTCCATCTAAGTGGAGCCCTGAGTCCATTGGAGTCAATGGGCTTACTTCTGCTTTGGATAGCATTGTAAGGATGCTTGCCCTGGTCCATCCCCAGTGCCTGAGCTGAATCTTAACGGGTCCTTCTCACTCTTAACTTAGAGTTGCTTGTATCTACTGGACCCTTTTTTGATATCTGTTGGTCGTTTTCATTAAACACACAGCACTTTTAATGGTGCGGTAATGGTGCAGCACTTTTAATGGTGGAAGGGCATGGGATCCCAGCTATGTGGGAAAATGAAATCCTTTATCTGAGCATGGAGAAATGACTACTGATGGAGGAACATGCACAGAAAACTGTTGTGTGGACTTCTCCATTGCCAAACAAATGCCTCATTGTTTGCTATGGCAATGAATGCAAAATGAAGAATCCTCATTGTGTGGGTTCAGCCTGCGTTGCAACCAGATCTCACACATCATAGAATCCTAGAGTTGGAAGGGGCCACACAGGCTGTCAAGTCCAACCCCCTGCTCAGGATCAGACTAAAGCATCCCTAACAAGTGTTTGTCCAGTTGCTGCTTGAAGTCTGCCAGTGACAGGGAGGACACCACCTCCTTAGGCAGCTGATTTCACCGCTGAACTACTCTTACTGTAATTCCCCCCCCCCCCAAATGTCCAGCTGGTATCTTTCCACCCATAATTTAAACCCCTTATTGCAAGTCCTATTCTCTTCTCCCAGGCCTCAGATTCAGCAGAAGCTCACAAGAACTCAGCTCCTGAACCTTTCTGATGGTTCCCCCTCTTCCTCCCCACCTATCTGGTCCATTGAATAGTAGGTGCAGCTGCATAACAATCCCTGGATTAGGAGAGCGGGCAGCCAGCCAGCCACCAGGGGCTTTGCCACGCCCCCAGCAGCCCTCATTAACCCCTGGAGAAGCCCACACCACCCTTTCTCCACTTCTTATATGATTTTGGGCAGCAGGTGGCTTGCTGGCCTTTTGACTGGGGGCGGGCAGCCCAGGAGTGCCCCAGGCGAGTGTGGTCTGCTTGGGCTGGCTGGATCTCTAGCCAGCCCAAACAGGCCTCACTAACCTGGGACTCTCGTTTCTTGCATTGGGTTGCTTTTGGCTGGGGTGGGGCATATGCTAATGAGTTATGCTAATGAGCTCCACTACCTATTTTTCTACAAAACGGCCCCTGTCTGCTCCTAACAAGAACAGCTCCCTGTCCTCCTCTAAGTGACAGTCTTTCAAATACTTCAAGAGAGCAATCATGTCTCCCCTCAATCTCATCTTCTTCTGATTGAATATTCCCAGGTCCCTCAGTTTTTCCTCATAGGGCTTGGTCTCTAGGCCCCTGACCATCTTTGTTACTCCGTTTGTGAAGTGAGGCCTCCAGAACTGCACACAATATTCCAGGTGTGGCCTGAACAATGTGATGTACGGTGGGACTCTGACCAACCCTAATTTGCTAGACGCCGTCCATCTGGCTGAACATCAAGTTTAAAACATAAATAAGGAACAGTTATTGACTCCAAGCAAGATCAGACTTTCCCCGATGATATTTTATCAGGCTGGGAGATTACAGCTTATTCCTACCCTGCCAGCATCTGTCTCAAAAGCCCTCTTCGAAAACAGAAGAGACCATGGAGTGTAATAGAAACTTAGGGCCACTTTATGAGAAAATTAAGATAAAGAGCCAAGCGCTGTGAGCCATATGTTGGTCATAAGCCTCAAAGCCCTCCGATCAATGACTTCCCTCCCAAGAGCCCGAGCCTATGTAAACAGGCAGCCTGTGAAAGGGAAACTTTCCAATTAAAAGTGTACTAACATCTCTCCATCCCCTAATTCCCTCCAACCAAAGAATTTCTTCATCTCCATCCTTGAAACTGGTTCTCCATCTTTCTCCCCCTCCCCCTGTTGAGCCTTGGGGTTGCACCGAGGTCATTCCAGACAACGTAAACCGCCCGTAGGCCTTTCCCATGTGACATCAGGAGGAGTCTTAAAGATTAATTAATTCCTACGCTGTTCCTGGTTAGCTTGAAAAGCTGAGTTAATTAAAAGCGCGGCTACGTTAAAGCAGAATCAACTTCCCATCATTTCAAGGGATTTGGCGAGCAGGTGTTCGCAAGGGTGGGGGGAGCTATATACCACATCTCATCTATAGGATGGGATTCCCTCATTCCATTGTGTGTTGACTCCCCCCTCACTCCTCTCAATGGTTTCAAAGATTTTCCTGTTTCATTCTCCCATGTATCCAGATTGGGAAATATTTTATTGCTTGGAAAAAAGAGATCCGGAAGCAGGAAGAACTCCCAGAAGCAGTGAAAGGCTATGTCAGAGCAAATGCAAGAGGGGGGACAGTCTTGTTTGCCCTGGTTACCAAATCTTACAGCAGTGTAGCAACTGTGCAGCCATTGTTGTGTTTCAACCCCCTGTTGCAAATAGAGGGCAGCGGTACAGCGACTACTTTGCATGCAGAAGGTCCCAGGTTCAGTCCATGGCACCACCATTAAAAGGATTAGGCAGAAGGGATGCAAAAGAGCTCCACATGAAACCCTGGAGAGTTGCTTCTTATCATAATAGCAGATGATACTGACATTGATAGAATGACAGTTGGACAAAGTTTAAGCCAGTTTGGTGTAGTGGTTAAGTGCGCAGACTCTTATCTGGGAGAACCGAGTTTGATTCCCCACTCCTCCACTTGCAGCTGCTGATGTGACCTTGGATTCTCTCAAGGCTGTTCTCCTCATGCGCAGTTCTGGGAGAGCTCTCTCAGCCCCACTGACCTCACAGAGTGTCTGTTGTGGGGAGGGAAAGGGAAAGAAGATTGTAATCCAGGGTGTCTGTTGTGAGGGAAGGAGATAAAGGAGATTGTAAGCTGCTCTGAGTCTCAGAGAGAAGGGCAGGGTATAAATCTGCAATTCTTCTTCTCCTGAGACTCCTTTGGCTAGTGAAGGGTGGGGTATAAATCCAATTTCCACCTCTTCCTCCTCCTCAGTAGCCTTGTCCACATGGTACTGTGAAAGTATTTCTATTCTGCTGTTATTTGTGTACATCTGTTTGTGGGCTTTCAATCACAAATTCAGCTTTTTTCCCCTTTTGTTAGTTTTTGCTGTCAAGTCACAGCCAACTTATGGGGATCCCACTGGGTTTTCAAGGCAAGAGATGTTCAGAGGCAGTTTGCCATCACTCACCTCTGTGTGGGGACTGTGGGATTCCTTTGTGGTCTCCCATCCAAGTACTAACCTAGGCTGGCTCTGCTTAGCTTCCAAGATCTGATGAGATCAGGCTAGTCTGGGATATCTAGGTCAGGGCACGTTCAGTTACACAAACACTCAAGGTAACACAAGAACTACTCAGTGGATGCATAATGAAAAAAGTATGCACTGTACAAAGGTTATATATGCATTCACTGTAGCGTATGGAAAAGGCAGGTTCATGCGTTTGTGGTATCACAAGGGTAAATGGTCGTGATAATGGTAATGAGAGCCAGTTTGGTGTAGTGGTAAAGTGCTCAGACTCTTATCTGGGAGAACCAGGTTTGATTCACCACTCATTCACTTGCAGGGGTTAGAATGGCCTTGGGTCAGCCATAACTCTCACAGAGTTGTCCTTGAAAAGGCAGCTTCTGGGAGAGCTCTCTCAGCCCCACCTACCTCACAGGGAGTCTGTCTTATGTGTGAGGGAAGGTAAAGGAGATTGTATGAAATGAATCCAATATCTTCTTCTTATTATTATACTTGCATTTACCGCAGTACCGCAATAGTAAATAGTCATAATAACAATTTAGTCAAGAGAATAGCTTCTAACGTTGTCAGCATTTCACACTTTAAGATCAAAATTCAAGCCTCAACTTAGGAATAACAGTTTTAAAGGTATTTTTAAAAACTATACAACTCATTGCAATTCACAATGAAATTTAAGTATGTAGTGTACAAACGTTATACATGCATTCACTGCAGTGTGTGGAAAAGGCAGGCTCATGTGTTTGTGGTACCACAATGGTAAATGGTCTTAATAATGACTGAGTCAAGAGAATAGCTTCGAAAACTGTCAGCATTTTAAACTTTAAGATCAAAATTCAAGCCTCATTTAGGAATAACAGTTTTAAAAGATATTTTTAAAAGACTGTAAAACTCATTGCAATTCATGGCGTTGCTGGAACCCTTCTTCATAAGCAACTCATTGTGGGTATAAAATACTGAAAATCTTTTTTAAAAACGAAGAGATCTTAACCATCTTTGCTTAAGAGTAGGACCAACTGAAATGACACAAAAGGTTTCAAGTTCTCCAGAGCTCTTCGTCAAGTTGAACATTTAAAAATATGGATGGGGGAGCGAAAAAGGAAAAAAAATCCCAGGCTATGAATTTAACATTGGGTGAAACAATGAGTATGATAGGCTGAGCAGGTATGCAGATATCAGGTTGTACCCTTTGCCTTCTGGGAAGTAGTTATAAAATGAAAGAATTCTATTGGAAACAGGGGAACCAGCAGGTGATCAAATGCCTCTCTAACACCAGAAAGACAGACAGATCCCTTAGAGCAGGGGTCTCAAACCTCCAGGCCATGGACCAGTACCGGTCTGTGGTCTGTTAGCAACTAGGCCACACAGCTTCGGAGCAAGGCAGACCTGTCCCACCACCCCATTCGCCCACCCCTTCCCCTACTCCTCATTTAAAGACCCCTGCCAATCAGCAGGTCAGTGGGGCTCTTTAAATGAGAGGGGGAGGCAGATGGGCTGCTTCTGTCCCTTGCTGTCTAATGGGGAAGTGGCAGAAGCACCCCCAGTCTTTCCCTCTCATTTACAGACCCCATGGAGGGCAGGGATGGGGGCACGGGGCAGCCTGGGGTGGCAAAACCCCCCAGTGCTGCCCTCCAGGTCCCTGGAAAAATTGTCTTCCAGAAGACCAGTCCTTGGTGCCAAAAGGTAGAGAACCATAGAGGGATGTTAGCATAAGAGGAATGTGGTAATCACTACTCTGGATCCCATTCTGTGGTATTTTTATAAATATTTTCAGGTAAAAGTGATGATGAAGAGAACCTGGGCAAAATGGGAGCAGGAACCAGGAAAGCGTCTGAGGAGAACAAGGATCAGAAGAGACCCAAGAGACCCCGGACGATCCTAACTACGCAACAGCGCAGGGCCTTCAAAGCATCGTTTGAGGTGTCCTCTAAGCCTTGTAGGAAGGTACAAAACTTACAGGCATTGTGAACATTTGAACTGCTAGAGATGGCCAGAAGGATTCATTACGTCATCTGACCATATAGCGGGATCATGTGAGAGATTTGGCCTGACCTGGCCATGCCTCTCCTCTGGATTTAATGTGTATGATCACATGCACACATCTGCCCCCCCAAGTCCTGCTTGATGCACCCACCCTGTGTGCACCGGAGCAGTCTGAATGTGCCTCTTGTGTGTGTGCAGCCTGTGCCTCACCCAGCAACAGGGTGAGGGCTGTGTGTTTGCTTCCGCTCGCATCAAAGAGCACCGGCTATTTTCAAAGCCAGGATACTGCCACACAGGGGTGAAATTCTAGCAGGAGCTCCTTTGCATATTAGGCCACTCACCCCTGATGTAGCCAATCCTCCAAGAGCTTACAAAAAAGAGCCATGTAAAATCTTGGAGGATCGGCTACATCAGGGGTGAGTGGCCTAATATGCAAGAATTCCACCCCTGCTAGAATTCCACCCCTGCTAGAATTCCACCCCTGCTGCAGCACCGAATTCCCAGTGTGATCCTACCCATTAATTCAGCTTTTTGTAATTATGGATATTGTAGTTTGAAGATGCTGCTTTAGTCTCAACTCTCTATAGCCCAGATTTCCACTATTTGTGATAAAATGGAAACCCATCAGCCATGAATTGTGGCTTGACAAGACTATCTTTTTAAGCAAGGAGACGAGCCCATGGTAGGCTCCTGTTTCCTTCCTTGTTTTTTTCCCTGTATGGTTAGGCAAAAGGGCTTTTTAGCCCGGGGGAAAAAGACAATAATAAAATTATGCATCGTAACAAAAAGCAGATTTATTTAAGCAAGATTCAAGTCCAGTAGGACCTTAAAAAACAAGATTTTTTGGTTATTTTTTGGTTATAAGTTTTTGGAAGCCAGACGCTCCCTTCATCAGAACTGGCAAAAGGAGCTTTGACTCCTAAAAACTTATACTCTGGAAATCTGGTTGATCACTGAGATGCTACTGGGTTTGAATTTAGCTCTTCTACCACAGAGTGACATGGCTACCCACCTGAAACTGGATTTAAATTGTAACTCTATTTAGAATTGCACTGTGCAGCTTCCTCAGATACGTTGAAATGGAAGTTACCAGTCCACACATATAGTTAGAAATTGAATAGCAAATTAGTATGCAACATAATGAAGATGCTTTAACAGATATAAACAAGAATAATAAGCTAAATTTGTATTTTGGATTAGAACATGAGAACATAAGAGAAGCCATGTTGGATCAGGCCAATGGCCCATCCAGTCCAACACTCTGTGTCACACAGTGGCCCCAAAAAATTATATATACACAAACACACACACACATATACACACTGTGGCTAATAGCCACTGATGGATCTCTGCTCCATATTTTTATCTAACCCCCTCTTGAAGCTGTCTATGCTTGTAGCCGTCGCCACCTCCTGTGGCAGTGAATTTCACATGTTAATCACCCTTTGGGTGAAGAAGTACTTCCTTTTATCTGTTTTAACCTGACTGCTCAGCAATTTCATTGCATGCCCATGAGTTCTTGTATTGTGAGAAAGGGAGAAAAGTACTTCTTTCTTTACTTTCTCCATCCCATGCATTATCTTGCAAACCTCTATCATGTCACCCCGCAGTCGACGTTTCCAAGCTAAAGAGCCCCAAGCCTTTTAACCTTTCTTCATAGGGAAAGTGTTCCAAACCTTTAATCATTCTAGTTGCCCTTTTCTGCACTTTTCCCAATGCTATAATATCCTTTTTGAGGTGCGGTGACCAGAATTGCACACAGTATTCCAAATGAGACCGCACCATCGATTTATGCAGGGGCATTATGATACTGGCTGATTTGTTTTCAATTCCCTTTCTAATAATTCCCAGCATGGCGTTGGCCTTTTTTATTGCAATCGCACACTGTCTTGACATTTTCAGTGAGTTATCTACCACGACCCCAAGATCTCTCTCTTGATCACTCTCTGCCAATTCACGCCCCATCAACTCGTATTTGTAGCTGGGATTCTTGGCCCCAATGAGCATTACTTTGCACTTGGCCACATTGAACCTCATCTGCCACGTTGATGCCCACTCACCCAGCCTCAACAGCTCCCTTTGGAATGCCTCACAATCCTCTCTGGTTCTCACCACCCTGAACAATTTAGTGTCATCTGCAAACTTGGCCACTTCACTGCTCACTCCCAGCTCCAAATCATTTATGAACAAGTTAAAGAGCATGGGACCCAGTACTGAGCCCTGCGGCACCCCACTGCTTACTGTCCTCCACTGCGAAGACTGCCCATTTATACTCACTCTCTGCTTCCTATTAATTAGCATGTTTTTAATCGACAAGAGGACCTGTCCTTTTATTCCATGACTCTCAAGCTTTCTAAGGAGCCTTTGATGAGGAACTTTATCAAAAGCTTTCTGGAAGTCAAGGTAAACATCTATTGGGTCTCCTTTGTCCACATGTTTGTTCACCCTCTCAAAGAACTATAACAGGTTAGTGAGGCAAGATCTTCCCTTACAGAACCCATGCTGAGTCTTCCTCAATAACCTGTGTTCATCAATATGCCTACTCATTCTGTCCTTGATAATGGTTTCTACCAACTTTCCCGGTATTGAAGTCAGACTGACTGGCCTGTAATTTCCTGGATCTCCTCTGGAACCCTTTTTAAAGATGGGGGTGACATTTGCTACCTTCCAGTCCTCAGGAACAGAGGCAGATTTCAATGAAAGATTACATATTTTTGTCAGGAGATCCACAAGTTCAACTTTGAGTTCTTTCAGAACTCTTGGATATATGCCATCCGGAACTGGTGACTTATTAGTTTTTAATTCGTCTATCAGTTGTAGGACCTCTTCTCTTGTCACCTCAACCTGACTCAGGTCTTTCAACACCCCTTCCAAAATTAGTGGTTCTGGAGCGGGCAAACACTTCTCGTCTTCCACAGTGAAGACGGAGGCAAAACACACATTCAGCTTCTCAGCCATTTCCCTATCCTCCTTCAGTAATCCTTTGACCCCTTGGTCGTCCAAGGGCCCCACTGCCTCCCTGGCTGGTTTCCTGCTTCTAATATATTTGAAGAATTTTTTATTGTTGGTCTTTATGTTTTTTGCAATATGCTCCTCATAGTCCCTTTTTCCCTGACTGATCACAGTCTTGCATTTGATTTGCCACAGCCTGTGTTCCCTTTTATTAATCTCACTTGGACTAGCTTTCCACCGTTTAAAGGAGTCCTTCTTACCTTTTACAGCTTCCATTACTTTGTTTGTTAACCATGCAGGCCTTTTCTTATACCTCTTTGTGCCTTTCCTAACTTGTGGTATATATTTTATCTGAGCTTCTAGGATTGTAGTTTTAAATAGCCTCCAAGTTTCCCCAAGGGTTTTGACTGTATTTACCTTTCCTTTCAGTTTTCTCTTCACATGCCTCCTCATCTCAGAGAATTTACCCCTTTTAAATTAAACGTGGTTGTGCTGGTCTTTTGGGGCAACTCCCTTTTTATACAAATGGTGAAATCAATAACGTTATGGTCACTGCTCCCAAGAGGTGCAATCACTTTTATATCTCTCACCAAGTCTTGGGCATTACTTAGGACCAAATTCAGGATTGCCCCACCCCTGGTAGGTTCTGAGACCATCTGCTCCATAGCACAGTCATTGAGATCATCAAGAAACTCAATCTCTTTCTCTCTACCAGAACACATATTGACCCAATCAATCTGCAGGTAGTTAAAATCACCTATTACGACACAGTTTTTACGTTTAGCCGCTATCTTTAAGCCTTCCATCATATTATAATCGTCGTCTCTCTTTTGATTTGGTGGGCAATAACAAACTCCCATAGTTAAATTTCCTTTTGGGCCCTCTATCTCAACCCAAAGCATTTCTAAAAGTGAATCTAATTCTCTGACCTCAGTCTTATTGGACCGTATACCCTCTCTGACATACAGAGCCACCCCACCTCCAACCCTTCCCTCCCTATCCTTCCGATATAACTTAT
Organism: Heteronotia binoei; assembly: GCF_032191835.1. NCBI lineage: Eukaryota > Metazoa > Chordata > Lepidosauria > Squamata > Gekkonidae > Heteronotia > Heteronotia binoei. Next base: position 179,890,280 of record NC_083224.1, on the reverse strand, counting down.
ATCCAGGAATCACCGTGTCCCACTGATTCTCCTCATTCCACCACCAGGGTGGAACGGCAGTGAAGCAAATAATAAGTATGTCAAAATTGGAAATAGATATGTAAATGTATCCCACTTAATTGTGGCATGCTAAGAGCCCCATATCGCAGAGTGATAAGCTGCAGTACTGCTGTCCAAGCTCTGCTCACAACCCGAGTTTGATCCTGGCGGAAGCTGGGTTCAGGTAGCCGGCTCAAGGTTGACTCAGCCTTCCATCCTTCTGAGGTCAGTAAAATGAGTACTCAGCTCAAAGTGTAGATGACTGGGGAAGGCAATGGCAAACCACCCTGTAAAAAGTCTGCCAAGAAAACGGCATGATGTGATGTCACCCCATGGGTCAGTAACTACTTGGTGCTTGCACAGGGGCTACCTTTTAAAAGAGTAATTAACTGAGATAATTGAGACCCTGTTGTTACACTCCATGTGTCTCCTCTCAAGCAAAAAAATCCTTTTCTTTGAGTGCAGTGTTCATAGTGCAGTGTTATGTCTTCCCTGTTACCAGACCAGAGAAATACATCCCAACATACCATTCTAAGTGACATTACATTCTAATATTAATTGCATTACATTACAATCACTATTCTGATCTGCTATTTCAAATGAGTGTATGCCTTGAATAAAACTTCGTTGGTCTTAAAGGTGCCACTGGACTCAAACGTTGTTCTACTGTACAGTTAGGAAGTAGTTCTAACTACAAGTTATCAGTGTGGTGGTAAAGTAACCAGGGAAACAAAGCACTGGTGGTATGTGGACAGCTGTTCAGACTTGAGGTACATAAGAACATAAGAGAAGCCATGCTGGAGCAGGCCAATGGCCAATCCAGTCCAACACTCTGTGTCTCTCAGTGGCCAAACCCCAGGTACTACCAGGAGGTCTACCAGCAGGGCTAGAAGCTCACCCACTGTTTTCCCCCTCAAGTACCAAGAATACAGGGCATCACTGCCCCAGACATAGAGTTCCTTGTGGCTAATAACCACTCATGGACTTCTACTCCATATATTTATCCAGTCCCTTCTTGAAGCTGTCTGTGCTTGTACGCCCCACCACTTTCTGTGGCAGTGAATTCTACACGTTAATTACTGTTTGGATGCAGCAGCTTGATTTTCACTGTTTTAACTCTTCAAGGGCAACTATTCTGCTGAAGGTTTGGTTTCTGTTTGAAGGAATAACAGTGTTTGTTGTTCTGACATTTGGTGAAGGTGAGAGAAACATTAGCAGCGGAGACGGGGCTGAGCGTCCGAGTCGTACAGGTCTGGTTCCAGAATCAGAGAGCTAAGGTAACCTTTCTCTTTAAATAACTTAACATCTTTTTACAAAAGCTTTTAGGCTGGGGGTGGGGGATAGGTGCAAAGGGTGGACTGGAATCTGGATCTGAAACTCATGCCCAGGATACCCATTCATCCACAATCCAAAAAGAGAGTGCCTAACATATGCCAAAGACCATAAGTTCCAGGCCTAGCTCCAGCTTCTGATAACATTAAGGATGCTCAAACACCTGCCAGTTCAGCTCACTTCTGTCCACCAGTGGTGTTCAGGCAGCCAATTAATTGATAAGCTGTAATATAGTGGTAGCTCTATGCAGTCCCTTCCCACGCTAGGATGCCATTGGGTCATTCAAACCAGCAGGGGGCCGGTGATTGGACCAGGGGGGCAGGGATTTGGATCCTGCTGCCCATTGTTCCTTCATCCCCAAAGCTCAGTCCTAAAGGCTCCAATGAGCCTGGCAGGAACTCCTAGATAGCAGCAGCGCAAGAAGTACACAACATACACAACACAACCCATTCATGTCTGCTCGCTACTTGCAGCCAACAGTAGCTCACTCTCTCAGCTGATGAGGGATCAGCTGGGAGTTGGCTACTGTTCTACTCCTAGTGTAATTTTACCAGTAGCTTTTTTTGTAGCAGGAATCCCTTTGCATATTAGGCCACACACCCCTGATGTAGCCAATCCTCCTGGATCTTACGGTAGGCCCTGTAAAAAGAGCCCTGTAAGCCACAGTCACCCTGCTGTCCAAGTGGGAAACTGAGATTTTCATATAATGTTGATGTTCATATAATGCTGATAGAACAAAGGGAGGACACCATAATGGATAGAGATGGTTTAGCAGAAGCTATGAGCCGAACATGTTGGTGAGGCATAGCTGGACATTCTCAAGGATGTTATGGATGACTTAGGGATCTAAAGAATTACAGATTGCAGCATTAGTAGGATGAGGGCTTTTTTTGCAGCAGGAACTCTTTTGCATATTAGGCCACACCTCCCTGATGTAGCCAATCCTCCTGGAGCTTACAGTAGGCCCTGTACTAAAAGCCCTGTAAGCTCTTACAGGATTGGCTGCATCAGGGGTGTATGGCCTAATATGAAAAGGAGCTCCTGCTACAAAAAAAAGCCCTAAGTAGGATAGTATTCTATGTAGACATGCCTGCTGTTTAAAAAAGACTTAAATTGGATCTGTTCTAATTTCCCCTTTTCTGGTAACAGATGAAGAAACTGGCAAGACGACAACAGCAGCAACAGCAAGATCAACAAAACACACAGCGGCTCAGTTCTGGTACAGCTTGCCTCCTAATCCTCTTCTATCAGGGGAACCCTGGGTCTCCTTAGGACCTTTGTACGACCCAGCCAGAAATCTCAAAATGAGGAAGTGGACTCCATTTCTAGAGAGGCACCAACAGCTGCTGGGCAGGAAGAATGAACTGTATTTAGTTCCTCTCTTTTCAGTTCTGCATGTCCTTTTCAGCCAGAATGTGAGAGGTGGGGGGACGACCTATCCAGTCAACACGGAGGGAACTGGTGACCAATGGAAAATTCCTTCTGCAATTTGTAAACTTTCTCAGAGATCTTTAAAATGCATCGTGTGTCAGCATGGCCTTCCTTCCAACCCTTGTTATTAATCTAACTTGCCTCTCCTCATCTCAAGGCTAAGCTTTTGTGAGTTGCACATCTTCATTACGCTTTAACAGTGCCATTTGTTGACTCACAAAACAGTCCCAAGATTGGAGAACTGCCACCTTTTCACTTCTTTATTCCTAGTCTTCCCATTCACAATGCTCTACCTAAGAGCTCTCTGGCTTGGCTCTCCCAGTGTCATCTCTGTGGTCTAAATCTTCATCCCTGTCTTCTACTGGGCATCCTTCCTTTGAACACATTGCTGTACATGTCCACAAACACATGATGTAATCAGCCTATCTTCCCACACTGACTTGGATCTGTCTTCTTCAATCCCAGTGGTTTGAATGAATTTACCTACTTAAGAACACAATAAGGCACCTGCTGGATAAGACTGGTGGTCCATCTAGTCCAGCATCTTGTTTCATGCAGTGGCCAGCCAGTTCCTAGAGGGCCAACTACAGGGCATAGAGGCTGAAGCAGTGGGATTCAGAGGCTGACTGCCTCTGAATGTGGAGGTTCCCTTTAGTCATCATGGCTAGGAGCCGCTGATAGATTTATCCATGAATCTATCTAATTCTCTTTTAAAGCTGTCTGTTTTTAAAGATGCCTGTGGCCACCCCTGCATCCTTTGGTGGTGAATTCCACATTTTAATCACTCTCTTCCTGCATAAACATCTGTCTAATAGAGGAACTGGGTGCATTTATTTTTCAAATGACAGATAGGTATATTGAGAGACCTCCTGTATTTCATAGATGAGGAAGCAGATAGATATTTTTTTGCTTGTAAGTACCGTAGGCCTTTGGGTGGTCCCTGATTAGGGCCAGCCCATTTATGTTGTAGCTGAGAAATGAAGAGGTTATATTTGGGGTAGGTTATGAATTTAAATGGAGTGGAAATGTGAAAGCGAGAAATAGGTCACAGCTCCTGAGCTTGGAGTTCAGGGATGTCATCGTCACAGCAGTTGATAAGAAAGACAAGATCTTAGCTCTTCCAAGTAGGTGGTATGGAAGGGTATTATGAAAGAACCGTTGGTGAATTATTGTTTCTCTCCTTGTCTTCCAGCTCAGACAAACAGTTGCAATAACCCTGGTCTTGAGGGGATCATGAATTCATATACCACCTTGCTGCAGCCCCCACAACAAATGCTGGCTATTGATCAAAGCGTCTACAGCTCAGATCCCTTCCGGCAAGGACTCACTCCACCACAAATGCCCGGGGACCACATGCACCCCTATGGTAAGGACTGAAGGTACTCCATGTTGCAGAAGGTACTCCACTACAACCAGAAGAAAAGTTGCTTTCTTTCATAAAATGGTGCTTCTTGTGTGTCCCACTGCAGTATCTCAGAGGAAGCGAGATGACTGGATAAGACCGAGCAATGAGATTTGGACTGTCAAGAAGCACCTATAGAAAGACAGTCCGATTTCTCACTAGCATTGCTCTGACCCAGGCTTCTGTTCTCCCCACCACCACCACCCTGGCACAAGCAATCAATTTCCCACCAGTTGCCCCACAGGCGCATTTTGACACGCAACTATTTGCAGTTTTCCACATGGTTTCTTAATCCTTAAAAGACAGCATCACAAAGCCGTGAGGGGAACTGGAGGGAGCCATGCATCAAAATGCACCTGTGGAGCAACTGGTGGGAAATTGATTGCGTGCACTGGTGAAAACAGAAGCCTGGGGGGCGGAGCAACACTAGTGAGAAATCAGTAACAATCTTGGAAGAGTGTTCTAAAACTGTGGAATTTTCTTCTTCCTTGACAAATAGTTTTCAACATTATTTAAACCAGGATTTTACTATGCGTTTAGTTTATTTCACTGATACGTATATTTAAGATTCACATATGTGGAGCCTCCTCAGAGGGTGTGGGTTAAAATTCTAAAGGTGTAATCCAGAAGACAGGTGCCCTCACAAGGCATTATGAAACAAGTAAGGAACTGTTCAAGAATACTACTTATGAGCAGCCCCTATTAAATTCCAAGGGGAACTTTCTGACAACCTGGGCCTCCAATGAAACAACTGCTTTTTGTTTATCTCTCCTGAAGGCATTGAGCCATTTTCCCATGACCTTGATAATGATGACACGTCCCTCAGCAACTTGGGAGACTGTTTCTTAACGTCCTCAGAATCTGGGCCCCTGCAATCAAGAGTGGGAAACCCCATTGACCATCTGTATTCCATGCAGAGCTCCTATTTTACATCTTGAGGTTTTTGAAACCCTGGACAGAACCGGTTCCGGGATCGTTTACAAGTCCCATTTAAAGTGAGAAAGGAGAGAAAGATCATGGGAAGACTACCGTTTGTTTCAAGAGGACTCCTATAAAGCCAAGAGCTGACAATTGTTTTACATGTTTGGAAGTAGGTAAATTTGTTTCCCACTTGAAAACCCGGACCATTTGTGAAGAATATTTCAGAACTTTAATCTCCATTTCCTCACCAGTTTATAAAAGGAATGAACTGGAAAAAAAAATCTGAGAGTAAAATCTAGGACTTGTATTAAAACTTTTGTTTTATTTAAGACAGTTGTGGAAATTAGTGCTTTGGACTTTGACTGAGGCTGCAGCAAACATTTTCCGCTTTCCATTTTTGGATAGAAACTAGTGCTTTTGGATGGGATATCTCTCCCACATTACTTAGACTTTTCAAGCATTCATTGTTGAGCAGCCCTGTTTGCTTCTCCCAGATGCTGCACCTTGGGTTGTGTCTTTCACCCAGTGGTTGCTGCTTCCTCCATCTTGGATCAGCCACCTGGCCTGCTCTCATCCCGTTAGGGATCTTGTAGTCAATAGAATGACACCACAATACTTTATATGCATCTATCACATAGTCAAATAGATCTGGCTGCACAATAAGGTAATTGAAGGATAGTGAGAATAAGTGAGAGCTGAAAAATTAATAAGCCAAGGATACCTTGCCACGAGTGATGGAAACTGAAAAGGGAAGGCACTTTTGGATTGGCTGAATATGCAATAGTAATAACAATAATTTGCAGTTTTTGCTCAGCCCTTGCTTAAATTCCTCATGCACTAGAGCAAACTGAATGGGTTTTTAAAAATATTGCTCCCCCCCCCACATGTGAAACATCTGGGGGTAGAATTCTAGCAGGAGCGCCTTTGCATATTAGGCCACACACCCCTGATGTAGCCAATCCTCCAAGAGCTTACAAGGCTCTTTTTTGTAAGCTCTTGGAGGATTGGCTACATCAGGAGTGTGTGGCCTAATATGCAAAGGAGCTCCTGCCAGAATTCCACCCCTGGAAACATAAGATTGCCACTGCTAGTGGGGGTGGGATGGGGTTGCCAGCTCCAGGCTGAGTGGAACCTAGGGAAGAATGGGACCTCAGTGGGGTGCAATGCCATAAAGTCCATCCTCCAAAGTATCCATTTTCTCCAGGGGAACTGTTGTCTGTAAACTGGAGATCAGCTGTCATTTGGGGGGATTCCCCAGGTCCCACATAGAGGCTGGCATTCCTATCTGGCAAGAAGGAAGTGTGCTTGTGTGAGTGAGCGAGTGTGCATGCATTTAGGGAATGTGTGCTTGTATATACCGGACACAGGCACACCTAATATTGTATCAGGTTTGTTGCTAAGGCATCAGAAAATAGCCGTATAGCCAAAAAAGAACAAAAAAATCAACCCAACTTTATTTTGTGTGTGAATTATATTTAAGCGATGCACTTAAGTTATGGAATGAAAAAGAAGTGATTTTTAAAAAATAATTAATTAAATAAATGTGTTTTGTTTGCAAAGATCGAATAGCCAGAAGGAGCCTCCTTCTCTGTGGAAAGCAATTCAGTGCTTTGGGTTTTTTTCCCCCAATGGAAATCTCTCTGCAGAAATATCAGGGTCAACAAGCTTCCCCTTGTGCAAGCAATCCAACATTCACGGAGAGCTGTGCCATTCAGTTCAGTGAGACGTTGAGCTGCAGCCGCTTTTACCCCTACAAGATAAAATTATCTGCAAAGGAAAAAAAATGTGACAGGTTTTATCTGGCTCCTTATACCATTACTGGAAAAAAGACTGGTCTTATAAACGCAAAATGAAGTCGCCTGAAAAATGAATGCACATTTCAAAGCCATGGATATGCCTCCACTCAGGTTGTTTAGCAGGCCACAGAAGAAAACACATTACATGATCTGTGAAGAGCCCAAGAATACCACTATGAGTATTATGGGTGTTTTTACATTCAGTTTGATCCAGAGTTTTAGAGTCTTCAAATCACCTGCCACTGTTTCGCTTTAATTATTTTCCTTTTACATTTAAGTGTTTCAATATGTGTGTGTGTGTGTGGGGGGGGTGTCTCTGATCAGAGGGCAGCCGGAATATCAGTGCTTAGTTAAATGTATATGATTGCTTGGAAATTGTGTCAACACTGCAAAAACAATACAAATTTAAATCACTAGATGAAGCAGGCAATGATATGTAAAAATTTCAAGTGCTGTCAGTTCTCATGCAAATTACTGCACCTTGTGGTGGCATTTCCTTTTAAAACACAGGAAAACTTTTACAATACAAGTTTGAAACGCCCGTAGAAAAAAGACCAGACCAAAACTAGTCTTGAGAAAAACGCTTTTGTGGCGTCGTCAAAACCCATCTCACTGAAACAAATGTAAATACCTCGGGAAGCAACGATGAGAAACAGTTATGAGAACGTTATGTAATGTAAAAGGTGAGTTTACAATGCGGAGATAGAGAATCGCAAACTGCCAATGTAAAAATACCCTACATCTTCTTTGTTTCCACTCATCTACAGGTTTTTCTTGAGGGCTCATATGGCAGCACTGAAGGGCCATTTAATACTTGGGAATATAACTTGAGGGAAAGGTAGAGCTGCCAGGTCCAGTTTGGGAAATACCTGGAGTTTTGGGTGGTGGATCCTAAGAAGGGTGAGGTTTGGGGAAGGGAGGGACTCAATGGGGTATAATGCCATAGAGCAGGGGTGTCAAACTCATTTGTTATGAGGGCCAGATCTGACATAAATGAGACCTTGTTGGGTCGGGTCTTGTTGGGTTGGGCCGGGACATGTGGAACATGTTGAGCTGGGCCATGTGTGTACCTATTATAGACTAAGTAGCAGAGATATAAACTTTATAAAGGACACAGACTAACACAATTAAATATATATTTTTAGAAAACTTAAAACATGCTTAAAGCATTAGCACATGTTAGTTTTAAAGGTGCTTTCTTTGTATTTCTTCCATGGGACGCAGAGGACTGGGCAAAGGAAGTTCTGGCCCTTTCCTTCCTTCTCCAGGAGACTGGTGGGTGAGGAGCCTCAGCCAACTGAAGTAAGAGAGGCTTGGCTCAATAGCTCTGCTGTGTGATTGAGACAGCCTGGAAAAACAAGCTCTGCCTTCCCTCCCTTTCCTTCCCAAGGGAGAAGCCTCAACCAATGGAGAAAATAGAAGCTTTGCTCTGTAATTCCTGTGCAGTAGAGCAAGCCTTGCAAAGCAAGCTGTGATGCAGAAGGAAGCAAGAGAAAGGGAGAAGGAAGCAGATGACAGCCAGTTGCTCGGGGGGCCTGATAGGAGCCCTCTGGGGGCCTGATTTGACCCCTGGGCTGCATGTTTGCCATAGAGTCCACCTTTGCCATTTTCTCCAGGGGCACTGATCTCTTTCGCTGGAGACAGTGGTGGAATTCTAGCAGGAGCTCCTTTGAATAGTAGGCCACACTCCCTTGATGTAGCCAATCCTCCAAGAGCTTACAAGGCTCTTTTTTGCTAGAATTCAACCCCTGCCTGGAGATTAGTTGTAATAGTGAGAGATCTCCAGCCACCACCTGGAAGCTGGCAATGCTAGGGTTAACGTGCCTTCCTTTGTATAGTTTGTGACTAATATTCAACTTTTTTTTTTTTTTTAAACCCAGGCACTTAGGAGATCCATCTGTGGTACTCCTCAGCAGGGCTTTTTTTTTTAGCAGGAACATACAGGAATGCAGTTCCGGCTGGCTTGGCATCAGAGGTGTGGCCTAATATGAAAATGAGTTCCTGCTGGGCTTTTTCTATAAAAAAAAGCTTGGGTCAAAGAGCAGTTTGTAGGGAAATGGGCTGGAAATAGGTGAGCTCCAGATGTGGAATCTGAAATAAGGAGAAGGAATTCACACTAGAGGAGGAGGAGGAGAAGATATTGGATTCATATCCTGCCCTCCACTCCGAATCTAAGAGTCTCACAGTGGCTCACAATCTCCTTTATCTTCCTTCCCCACAACAGACACCCTGTGAGGTGGGTGGGGCTGAGAGGACTCACTGCAGCTGCCCTTTCAAGGACAACTTCTGCCAGAGCTATGGCTTACCCAAGGCCATTCCAGCAAATGCAAGTAGGAGTGGGGAATCAAACCTAGTTCTCCCAGATAAGAGTCCGTGCACACTTAACCACTACACCAAACTGGTTCTCTTAGCTGTCTTTAGCTGATTTATTATGAACAAGGGGAACTCACATGTCAGTATTCGCCCAATCTTGTGTACCTGTTCAGTCACAGGTAATGTTCTGTGAGGTGGAGGGAGGGATCATAAGTATCATTTCTGTTTCAGACCATTTTATACCCCTGACCAAAGGTTTACACACCATTACAAAACACTGAAGTATGTCTGCATACAAAGGTGTGCTGTTACAGATCATAACTATATGAAGCTGTTTTTGATGTATGCATTTGTATGCACCATTTTTCTGTCAATAACATTTCCTCAGGACACATATTGGGAAGACCACATGGTAGTATGTGCTCCCATTACACATGGTTGGTAAGCTCCTAGCACACATCATTTATAACACCTGGACAGGACTAAAAGCTCTTGAAAATCTGGGGCTTTCTTCTGTCATCACTTTATTCTCTGTCGGTCATCCTGTAAAGGTTGAGGTCATGTTCCGGGGAAGGGGTTTCTGCAGACACCTAGGCATTACTTGCTTTGCTCTTCTAGCCAAGGACAAAGAAGGGGAGGGCATTGAAGAGGGTGTTTGACCTTCCTTTCTCAGCTGTAACATTCAACAGAGGCCCATTATTCTGAGGAGCTACAGGATAGCCAACAGGAGATCGGCAGAGATTACCTTTCAGGCAAGGATGCTGATTAGATGCTACTGATAGGAAGGGACAAGCTTTCCCTGAACAATATTGTGCTAATTAAGGGGCTTCCAGCAAAAGGGATTATAAATCAACCTAGAAAGCTAGAGAGAGAGAAGAATGAAGCTGGGACAAAATCATTGGGCTGAAGTCAACATCTGAGATGGTTTGGTTTGACCTTAAACTAGCTGATTGCAAAAAAAAAAGAAAAAGAAAGAAAGAAAGATGATGATGATATGAGGAAGAACCTCACAATCTTGTTGAATTTGAGCTGACGGAACCTCAACCTGCTTTGCCACCCTCATGTCAACTCTGCTTACTTCTTTCAGAGACTTTGGTCTATTGCTAAAGCAGCCGAGGAAAAACTCTGCACTCCACCCTCCCTACTGGGTCAGTACCCTCCTTTTGGCTTGAAGAACCCGAGTCTCCTAGCCTGCCTGCACTTAGCAGTCACAGCCAGGCCCCTAGCCACAGCGGGGCCTGTGAGGGCACTGCTCCCTGACTTCCGGGGCACAGCCTGCTTTTTTTCTTTTTTACCAGAAGAAAGTTTAGAAGAAGAAGACTGTAGATTTATACTCCACCCTTCTCTCTGAATCAGAGACTCAGAGCGGTTTACCATCTCCTTTATCTTCTTCCCCCACAACAGACACCCTGTGAGGTAGGTGGAGGCTGAGAGAGCTCTCCCAGAAGCTGTCCTTTCAAGGACAACTCTTGCAAAAGCTATGGCTAACCTAAGGCCATTCCAGCAGCTGCAAGTGGAGGAGTGGGGAATCGAACCTGGTTCTCCCAGATAAGAGTCTGTGCACTTAACTACACACCAACAGTGGTGAGTCCCACAGTAGATTGGAAAGAGTGTCCCTTGCCTTTTAAAAAAGTACTCCCCACACTTTTAAAATCCAGGCTACATCCCTGGTCACAGCACAATACACCCGAAAGCACAGCATGTCTATATCTAGGGTTGCCAAGTCTAATTCAAGAAATATCTGGGGACTTTGGAGGTGGAGCCAGGAGAGTTTGGGGGTGGAGAAAGGATACATTGGGGTGGAGCCAGGAGCAAGGTTGTTACGAGCACAAACTCCAAAGGGAGTTCTGGCCATCACATTTAAAGGGACTATGCTCCTTTTAAATGCCTTCCCTCCACTAGAAATAATGAAGGATAGGGGCACCTTCTTTTGGGGCTCATAGAATTGGACCCCCTGGTCCAATCCTTTTGAAACTTGGAGGGTCTTTTGATGGGAGGCAGTGGATGCTGTGCTGCAAATTTGGTGCCTCTACCTCAAAAAACAGCCCCTCCAGACCCCCAGATACTCATGGATCAATTCTCCATTATACCCTATGGGAATCGGTCTCCATAGGGAATAATGCCCAGCAGACATTTCCCTCCCCGCTTGCTTTCTGATGACCCTTAAGCAGAGGGAGGGCCTCCAAACTGGGGGATCCCCTGCTTCCACCTGGGGATTGGCAACCCTACTATATACAGGATTAACATTTGTAGGAAAAAGTTGCAGAAGGTAGAGAGTATTGTGAGTTAATGCTGGGTCTTGAATATTCTAAGACTGCATTCTTGTGCACACTTGTAAGTAATCCTCCTTTGGACTTGCAAATAAATATCCATGGAGTTGTGTGAAAACGTTTGTGTACCTATATCAACCTAAGTTTCTGGTCTAGTAGATTAGGGATAATTTCTGGTGGGGTAGGACATATCTAGTAGCCTGTGGGCCATACCTGGTCTTTCAAGGGGAGAACTGATAGTACCTAGTGCTTCATTGTGTGCGGGCACAACTCAGTTTGCCGGTCTCCAGGTATGACCTAGAGTTCTCCTGGAATTATGACTGATCTCCAGAATAAAGAGATCAGTTCTCTGGAGAAAATGGCAGTTTCAGAGGGAGGTTTCTATGGTATGCCATAGATTCTAGGTGAAATCCCTTCCCAGATTCCCCCTTCCACAGGCACCACCCTCAGATCTCCAGGAATTTCCCACACCAGAGTTGGCAACCTTAGGCACAGCTAGGCTTGTCAACTCCAGCTTGGGAAATTCCTGAAGTTTTGGGGACGGTGCCTGAGGAGGCTGAAGTTTGTGGAAGAGAAAAATCTCAGTGTGGTTGTGATGTCACTTCCTGTGATGGCACATCCAGGTCAAACATGAGCTTCTTCGACCCCTCTCCTTCCTGTAAAGACGAGTCCTGCCACCAAAGTTCAGATTTTACTTTCTCTCCTCACATCACTTTTTTCTCTTCCTTGTATCATCTTTCGGTTTCTGTCTGCACGTTTTCTGTATGTCATATTAGACATTTGATCCCAGATATTTTTGCTAATGTTAACTGACTGCTAATCTTACAGAAAAAGCTCTCAGAATACCCATGGGATGACAGTAGCCAACAGCAATGTCATCCCTCTCTCACTTCCTGAAAGTGCTCTACAGGAAAGAGTGTCTCTACGGGAAAGACTGACCACTTCTTTACTAGCAGTTGCTCCGCCCTTGGGCTTCTGCTTTCCCCAGCTCAAGGAATCAATTCCCCATCAGTTGCAGCATGGGCACATTTTGATCTGTGGCTCCCTCCAATTTCCCTCAGAGCTTCCAAAACTCTAAAAAACAAGAGCAGGAAGCTGTGAGGGAAATTGGAGGTAGCCATGGATCAAAATACCCCCTCACAGCAACTGGTGGAGAATAGAATGCTTGAGCTGGGGAAAGCGGAAGCCCGGGGATGGAGCAACTGCTAGTGAGGAATTGGTCTTAGTTTCTTCTAATCTCTGTGGTATAGGATCTGCCCTCTGCAGCCTTCTGTTCCTCCTAGATTCTGTTCCATAATGGCTGCCCTCCAAACCTGCCTTCAGGTGATCTGGTTGCTCTAGTCCACAGATCAGCTGTAATTCCAGGAGAATGTCCAGCACCACTCTGAGGTTGGTAACCTTTGGTGCTACCGAAAACAAAAGCGCTGAAGCCAAGCAGAAAGCAGCCTGTCTCCTGATTCATGCCCTTTGCCCAGAGATTGTATTCCTTCCCCTGGAGGTTCTGAGAAGAGGAAGTTTCTGATCGCACCTTGAGACCTGACAACTATGACCCTGACTTCACTCAGCTGAGGTAATGCTATGCTGTCTCACCAAGCTGGGTAAAATTTAGCCTCTCTTGGGATCAACACCACTTTGTCAGGTTACACAAATCGATATATCTTGAACTACTGCTTCCTTTTGATTTCTACAGCTCAAACATGCCGCAGTTTGCAGGCTGTGAGAAAACATTCCAGCCAGCGTGTAACATGATTTCTGAGCTGCAGTGTTTAGGGAAATGGAATACCAACAAGGCTTCCATCAACTGTCAATGGCGTACCTGAGAACATTTTGAGCTCCACCGGGCAGCAGGTGCTGTGTGTGAAGAAAGGGTCAGAGCTCTCCCTGGGTGACCTGCTCTTGAACACAAACAGAGCTTCAGTTCTGGAGCTGGCAGCGATGCCCATCTGGTATTTGGCGCAATACTGATTCCAAACAGAATGGCTTTGAGCACCCGCAGCTGTGGCTTCTGTGGGTCGAGGCCAGCAGGGAGCAAAGTTCGTAGTGCCAAAGAGAAAAATGCTGAGAAAGGTTGGGGGAAGGGCAGTGTCTTGTCTTTTGTGAGGAGAACGGGAGCTGGTGGCCCCAGCCCAACGCAAGGCAGGTGGGAGCCACTGTGAACAAGCTGCCCCTCTCACACAGAAGGTAAGTGGGAGATGGCAGCCCCATTTGAGGTGGGCAGGATTTGCTGTGAGCCCTCATCACTTGCAAAGTGGGCAGAGGCAGTAATATTTCTGGGTTCCAAAATAGAGGCCAGAAGAACAAGGAGTAGTTCAAACAGTTTTAATCTATAGAGCAACTCCAAATTATTACAAGCACTCTCTAGCTGAACTGCCGACATGAACGTGTGATCTTAGGGAAGGTCTTCAAATTAACACAGTAGACTAATATAAGGGGACATCTTGAAATTATAAGTTCTATCACAACAGGAGCCACTGTAGGGTCGCTACAGTGTTCCCTCTAAGCTGAGTTAGCCTGAGCCAGCTCAGTTTTTTTACCCTTAGTTTTTGTCTTAGCTCAGGAAAAATGGCCCCAGAGCACACTAATTTATGCAGTAGCTCACAACTTTAGTGCCAGTAGCTCACAAAGCAGAATTTTTGCTTAGAGGGAATATTTCCAGGTCCATTGGCAGGGGATGGCAGAAATGTTCTGGGAGCTGGAAGTGTTGCTGCTGATGTGCTGATGTCACCAGAAGTAATGTTGTGCACCATGCCTAGTCTCCAAGAAGTGACATCAGCACATTGGAGACAATGCTCTGGTTTTTGGACATAACTCTATTGTAAAATCGCCCTCAAACCATAGAGTTTTCCCCAAAAATGCAGTATCACCCCTGGCATACCATGTCACTTCCAGGTGATATAGGCACATCATGTGATGTTACTGTTGAATTTCCTGCAAATCCAGTGGGGATCCCCCACCCCAACTGGGGAATGGGAAACCACTTCTGCCAGCCTTTACCTCTCTTGAGCTGGCGGCCCCACTCCCCACATGTGGCAGGCAGTTTGCTCTTCCTCCCTGTTTCCCCTGCCATGGAAACAGGGCTTGAGGGGGGTGGGTGGGTAGCAGAGCCCCTTTCAAGGCTGTTTTTGTCTCCTAATCCAACCCAACAGTTCCCTTGATAAATGGGGAAGTTTGTTAAAAATAGCATCAATGAATTATTTTTCAGTTCTGCTTGGCAACCAATATTGTGCAAAGACAGCCAGAATGGATCAGAAACTTGTACTGGGTCGCAGGGATTTTTTTTTTAAAAAAAATCCCAGCAGGAACTAATTTGCATATTAGGCCACACCCCTCGACATCATCATTTTTGTAGAAAAAGCCCAGCAGGAGCTCCTTTGCATATTGGGCCACACCCCCTGGTGCTGAGCCAGCTGGAACTGCATTCCTGTGTGTTCCTGCTAAAAAAAAAAAGCCCTGTTGGATCACAAGTGTATGATACAGCACACAGACTACAATTACAGTTCTGTTCCCAGACATTGTTAATATTACGAAATACCAATTGTTAATATTGTTAATTAACCAATAGTTATATTTTTTTTCAAAACACAGTTGACCTGCCTGCCACAACAGTAAAGGTAAAAAAAGGTAAAGATAGTCCCCTGCGCAAGCACCAGTCATTTCCGATTCTGGGGTGCTGTTGCATCACGATGTTTTCACAGCAGACTTTTTTTAACGGGGTGGTTTGCCATTGCCTTCCCTAGTCATTTTAGCGATCTTGGAAGGATGGAAGGCTGAGTCAACCTTGAGCCAGCTACCTGAACCCAGCTTCCGCCAGGATCGAACTCAGGTCATGAGCAGAGCTTGGACTGCAATACTGCAGCTTACCATACTGTGCCATGGGGCTCCGTTACATGTATTAAAGCAAAGTCACAACAAAATATTCTTCATGGGGCGTGTGCATGTGTGTGTGTGTGTGTGTTATGTGCCATTAAGTCACTTCCACCTTACAGTGACCCTACGAATGAATGGCCTTTGAAACATCCTATCATTAACAGCCTTGCTCAGGTCTGGCAAACTGAAAGCTGTGGCTTCCTCAACTGAGTCAATCCATCTCCTCTTGGGTCTTCTTTTCTTACTGCTTCAACTTTTCCTAGCATGATTGTCTTTTCCAGTGAATGTTGTAAACCCTATGAATGTTGGGTTCTGGGATATTAATGAATATTAAATCTGAAGACACAACATCATGACAACACAGGTGAACATAGAAAGTAATTTCCACATTGTTTACTTATGAATTTAATTCCTATCTACATTGCAACATAAAATCTAACGATAACTACATTGAAATCTCAACATTTCAAAAATATAGATTAATATAAATTGAAACCACAAAATGACAGATGACTTATTTAATAACTTTATTTAAAATGTTATTTTAAATGGTTTGGTATCAGTTATTAGTATATATGGTCTGATTGCAATGCTCCCTGCATCAACTGCTTAATGGGATGCGATGATGCGGTACCCAACCATGCACTTCCACCAATGGAATGGCATTTCCATTGTAGAAGTAGAAACGGTGATTTCTGCAGATTTTCTTGGGCCACTGCAAAACCCC
Organism: Heteronotia binoei; assembly: GCF_032191835.1. Lineage (NCBI taxonomy): Eukaryota > Metazoa > Chordata > Lepidosauria > Squamata > Gekkonidae > Heteronotia > Heteronotia binoei. The sequence goes on along the minus strand of NC_083224.1, from coordinate 179,874,182 downwards.
GCTTCCCTCTATGCTGCACCTAAGGAGTCCCTGAACACCACCACCCCCTGGGACAATAGTAGGTTGCAAGTTGCAACATGAGGAGGAAATGGGGAAAATTTCCTCCATGAAGTCCAAGGATGGTTGAATATGTGTCAGTAGCTACAGAAAGAATGATTTGGCAGTTTACTTTTCACTTGGTCTATAAAAGCATTCCTTCCTTCCTTCCTTCCTTCCTTCCTTCCTTCCTTCCTTCCTTCCTTCCTTCCTTCCTTCCTTCCTTTAAAAAAACCCCCACACTTTCAAGATCTCTTTATATTGACACGCGAATGTCTTCCATAAGAATGAAATATAATAAGCTGGCTAGTAGATACATGTTGTAATTTAAAAACTCGTGACTTCCAAACAAGTGTTAAATGAATCGGCAGTCATTCTAATACAGACAGCTACTTCATTTCCTCTTTATGTATCAGTGAATGAAATCCATCAAGCCTTTCTTGTATCCAGTAATGTATTCATATCTTCATGCACCCAGTAATGGAAGAGGATTCCAAAGCATGCAGCCTTGCCAAGTTCAAACATGATTATGTCCCATTGATCTGAATGCAGAGTTAGCACCTGCATATATTTCTTCCTTCAAAACTACTGGAATTTGGGTACAATCCAGCTGACAAGTTGTTGGATCTGTCATAATGTAACATGATACTCTACAGGCCAAACAACATCTTCTGTAGGATTTTTTCCCCTGGAATTATGTAGATGCTTCCTAATGGAAGCGGGGCGGGGGGGGGGGGGAGGATGAGACAATTTTGACTGAGAAAAAGGGAGAAAAGGATAACTTCCACCCCTAGCACTTTAGCTGAGCTCTAAAATGGGATCCCCATCAGGGCTTTTTTGGTAGGGAAAGCCCAACAGAAATTCATTTGCATATTAGGCCACACCCCCTGATGCCAAGCCAGCCAGAACTGCGTTCCTGCTTTTAAAAAAAGCACTAATCCCCATACTTTCTGTTAAAAAGGGCATTTTGGAGTTGGGCTCATGCATTTCCACTCTAACACAGTGTTTTTAGGTTTTTCCCAATGGAGCAAATGCCGCTCTAGTCTAAAGGGCTTTTTGTGCATTTGAAAATGGTATGGAGGGTCATGGTTTAAAAATGATCCCTGAATCTCAGCTCCATGACCTCCTAACCCTATACATGTACTCTGTGTCACCACTGCTTATGAAGGTAGCTTTAATAGAAGCATAAAGCTGGAAGGGGATCTCAAAGATCATCTAGTCCAACCCCCTGCACAATGCAGGAAATTCGCAACTAACCCCACCCATTCCTCTAGTGATCTCTGTTCTATACCCAGAAGAAACAAAAAAAACCTCCAAGATTTCCAGGCCAATTTGGCCTGGAGGAAAATTCCTTCCTGACCCCAAAGTGGTAATTGGCATTACCCTGGGCATATAAGATAGGGCCACAAGAGCCAAGCATTGACTCATCCCTTCCTGCTCTCCCTCTCACAATCTGCCTAAATTCACAGAATCAACATTGCTGCAAGATGGCCATCTAGCCTCTGCTTGAAAACCCCCAACCATTCTATGGGCACAAAATCCACTGTGAAATTATCTTGCACAAGCCCTCTTGAATGAAAAGAAGTGACATTATAAATTAGACATGTTCAAGAGAACAACTTTTGTGTCCTTCCCTCGTTCTCTTGAAGGGCATATGAGATTTCCTATTGCCCTTGTGTACTTTCCTAATGATATACCCAGGTTTTTTTTGTAGCAGGAACTCATTTGCATATTAGGCCACACACCCCTGATATAGCCAGTCCTCCAAGATCTTACCGAAGGTCCTGTAATAAGAGCCCTGTAAACTCTTGGAGGATTGGCTGCACAAGAGGGATGTGGCCTAATATGCAAAGATGTTCCTGCTACAAAAAAAGCCCTGGATATACCAGTATTGCCTGACACTCCTTTTGTATTAGATTTTTAATGTCATCTTTGACAATGTCTATTGTCAAACGCAACTAATAAATCTAAATAATCTAACGCAACTAATAAATCTAAATAATCTACTCGAATTCCATTTTGCCTAATCAATGTAACTGACAACTGACAACTCAAAGCTCATAACCATTTTCTTAACTCATATCCTTCAGGGTACCATATCCTATCCTTCCACCACATGAGAAATTACCATCAATCAAGTAATAATTGCTGGTTCCAGAATGCTTCTAAATGCAAACAGGCCTATTAAAGAAGATGGAGCTATCACTTAATTAATTGCTCCTGCAGTTTCGCATCTGTTTCTTTGGCTTTTTCCCTTCCAGAACATCCGATTACCACAGCCACACTCACCTCAGGCCAGTACACACCAGGAGTGAACAAATGTTTGTTTTGATGCCTGAGCCATGGGGGATGGCGGGATTGAGAGGAAGATGGAGAGAGAGAGAAGAAGACAGCAGAAAGGGAAGATGTAAATTACAATAGGTGGTTCCATCAAACAGGGAACATGAAGAGATGTCCAGTCTGGGCACAGGGTATTTTACAGTGGCTATTAGCCACAGTGTGTGTGTATATATATATATAAATTTTTGGCCACTGTGTGATACAGAGTGTTAGACGGGATGGGCCATTGGCCTGATCCAACATGGCTTCTCTTATGTTATGTTCTTACAGCATACAAGAAAAAGATATTGGATTTATATCCCACCCTCTACTCTGAATCTCAGAGCGGTCACAATCTCCTTTACCACCCCCCGCCCCCACAACAGACACCCTGTGAGGTAGGTGGGGCTGAGAGAGCTCTTACAGCAGCTGCGCTTTCAAGGACAACTCCTATGAGAGCAATGGCTGACCCAAGGCCATTCCAGCAGCTACAAGTGGAGGAGTGGGGAATCAACCCAGTTCTTCCAGATAAGAGTCCGCACACTTAACCACTTAACTGTGCATTTAACCACTACACCAAACTGGCACCAAACAAGGACTGTAGACATGAAGCTGCCTTATGCTGAATCAGATGACTGGCATTTCAACTCCCAGAATTACAACTACTTTCCAGACTAGAGAGATCAGTTCCCCTGGAGACAACGGCTTCTTTAGAGGATGGGATTATACCATGCCAAGGACTGTTCCCCCCCAGACTCCACTCCTCCCCATGCTTCACCTCCTAACTTCTAGGAATTTTCCAGCATGGAGTTGGTAACCCTAGTCTGTATTAGCGTTGCCAGGTCCAATTCAAGAAATATCTGAGGACTTTGGGGGTAGAGCTAGGAGCAAGGTTCTGACAAGCATGACTGAACTCCAAAGGGAGTTCTGGCCATCACATTTAAAGGGACCGCACACCTTTTAAAAGCCTTCCTCTATTGGAAATAATGATGGGGCACCTCCTTTGGGGGTTCATAGAATAGGACCCCCCGGTCCAATCTTTTTGAAACTTGGGTGGTATTTTGAGAGGAGGCACTGGATGCTATGCTGCAATTCTGGTGCCTCTACCTCAAAAAACAGGGCCCCACAAGCCCCAGGTACCCACAGATCAATTATTCATTATACCCTATGGGAATCAGGAATAATGGAGTGCCCAGCAGACATTTTCCCCCCCTCCACTTTCTGATGACCCTGAAATGGCGGGAGGGCCTCTAAATGGAGGCCCCACCTGGGGATTGGCAATCCTAGTCTGTATTGTCTACTTTGATTGGCAATGACTGTCTAGGGTTTTGGACAGAGGTCTTTCAATCATCTACTTCCTGATCCATTCAGCTGGAGATGCCAGGGACTGAACCTCTGACCTTCTGTATGGAAGGCAAATGCTCTACCAATTAAGCCACAGTTCCACCTTTCTTAGCTCCCTGCCCTAAGAATCTTGCCATCTGAAGTTCTGATGTAAGAAAGACAACACGGCAGAGAAATGAAGATTCACTGACGTTACATGTCCTTCAGACAGTGCTGCATTATGACTGTCAAGAGCCTGAGGCACTTTTGCCTTCATGCCCCCCCATAATAATATCAATTAGGTTTGCCAGCTCCCAGGAGGGAGTGGGGGATCCTCTGATTTAGCAGGCTCCTGCTCACCACTATCTGGTTGGTTAGCAGGGAAGCCCTGCCCCCAACAGCCAGCACTCGGTGTACGGCTGCCAAGTTCCCAGGCCGGGCAGGGGTTCTCCCTCCCTGGAGGTTCCCAACCTGCCGGCCCATATTGAACCAGCGGGGGGATCCTCCCCCTGGCATCATCGGTGCGATTATGTCACTTGTAAGTGACATCATCCAGCTGGTGACATTGCATGCTGGATGCTCTAGGAATGTCTGGGAAAACTCTATGATTTCCCCTGACATTCCAGCAATTTGGGAGGAAAACTCTATGGTACCATAGAGCCGGAGGCCATGGAGGACTTGGCAACCTAAATCAGTGCAACATCCCCAGAATGATGACATCATGCCAGGATGTCATGTGGCAATACTCTGGTATTTTGGGCAAAACTGGAGTTGATGTCACTTCCATGTGACTTCATCATGCTAGGGATGTTGTGTGTGATGATGATACCATGCCCCCCATTCCCCAAAAGTTCCCCCTCCCCGCTGATGAGAAGGTAGAACCTAGCAACCCTGATATCAGTGTTATTTTTTAATATAACTTTAAATACTTCAACATTTTTTTCTGTTTTAGGCAAAATTTCATTTCTTTCTGATGTGAGAAAAAAAAATTAAAACATTTTCTTTGATCCTAGCGTTTTCCTTCTGATTTTAAAAGAAATGAAAACATTTTCTTGGGCCCCTAAAAGTATCACAGGCCCTGGGCTTTTTTTGTAGCAGGAACTCCTTTGCATATTAGGCCACACACCTCTGATGTAGCCAATCCTTCAAAAGCTTACAGTAGGCCCTGTAATAAGAGCCCTGTAAGCCCTTGGAGGATCGGCTACATAAGAGGGGTGTGGCCTAATATGCAAAGGAGTTCCTGCTATAAAAAAAGCCCTGGCTGCTATGCTGACTGTGCCAAAGGATCAATTGTCCCTGCCTTCAGAGTAATTTCAGTAAGGGACTGGGTTTAAGGAGTTGAGGCTTTTCAGAAAGTGAAAAGGTTAAGGAGGGACTTGAAGAAAAGGAGAGGGATAGTAATGGGACAGTTAGTATAACAGGCAGCTCCAGGCATAACGACAGCACGGAAGAAAAGCTGGGAGACATTTGAGGCAAAAGGAGATGGCTGGCAGGATGTCCCTGAGTGCAGGAGGAGAACTCATGAGCAAAATATTAGAGAGATGAGGGGAGCAAATTATGAGTTTGATGCTGATATATAAAAGGGATCCAGGTAATATAGGAAACAATTTGGTGTAGTGGTTAGAGTGTTGGACTGAGATGTAGGAGACCCAGGTTCACATTCCTACTCTGTCAGGGAAGCTACCTCACTGGAGTTTTGGCAAAGGAGAAGAAGAAGAAATTGGATTTATACCCCACCCTTCACTACCCTGCAGTTTTCCAGGACCAAAGAGCCAGTCTGGTGTAGTGGTTGAGTGTGTGGACTCTTATCTGGGAGAACTGGGTTTGATTCCCCATTCCTCCACTTGCAGCTGCTAGAATGGCCTTGGGTCAGTAGCTCTGGCAGGGTTGTCCTTGAAAGGGCAGCTGCTGTGAGAGCCTTCTCAGCCCCACCCACCCCACAGGGTTTCTCTTGTGTGGGGAGAAGATCTAGGAGATTGTAAGTCGCTCTGAGTCTCCGATTCAGAGAGAAGGGCGAGGTATAAATCTGAAATTCTTCTTCTTCTACCCAAAGGAGCAGCTTACAATCTCCTTTCCCTTCAAAGCAAAGTGTTGTATACCACTTGGATCCCTTTTGAAGAGAAAAATGGGGTAATGAATGAAGTTAAATGAATAAATGTTTCATAAACTGAGGGCATGTGGCTTGAGATAAAAAGTCTGGGAAGAAGAAAATTCTAAAGGCAGGTGTCCCATCAAACTGAATGCTAATGGAGATGTTTCCTAGCTAGTTGAATAGTCATCATATCTTTGCATCTTCAGAAGTGTGCATGCACACGAAAGCTCATACCTTGAGTAAAATGATGTTGAAAGTGCCACTCAAACTTCGGACATCTTATCTGTCAGTCACCGATGTGGGCATGGGAAACAGCTTCATTCTGGCAACGGGCACTAGTCAATGTTTCAAGGAACTGAACGACACCGTGGAGCAATAATGACAGTTGTGCACCTGCAGGTGCATGCCTCTCCGTCTCTGTCAGGGGAGCTGGGAACCTGACATGCCAACGGCTCACAAACCAAAGTGTGCTTGGCTCCCAAAAGGTCTCACAAAGCCTGGTGTGTCCTTAGACCAGGGATCGGGGAGGGGGGGGGGTCCTGTTTCACTCTGTCAGACTTGGCCACCCCAGATTAACGGCTGTCTGACTGTGCGCACCAGGCCAAGCTTGCTCTGATAACATCACCCTGAAGACAGCAGGCGCATTGTTTGCCTCTGAGGATCCTGTTTCTTGGGAAAAGGTCAGTGGAGGCAGAGTGCAAGATGGAAGAACAAAGCCATGGGGGAAGCTCGGAGAACGCTCAAGCAAACGGACTTGAAATGGTAGATGTTACTTTCGTCATTTGTCCTTAGGCTGCTTCCTCACCACTGTGGCCGATCACTTGTCATTTCACTTCCAGGGCCAAAGTGATTTC